>NC_053037.3:96277728-96877728 GCF_002575655.3 Aegilops tauschii subsp. strangulata | reverse complement strand
CGGCTGGCCCCAGTAGACGACCACGAAGCGGGCCGCCTCCTAGCAGGCGGCCTCCAGAGAGGCCGGCTCCTAGTAGGCGGCCCCAAGCGCCCTCAAAGTCTGCACCCCCATAAAGATGATGAGATGGGGCATGGCAATAGTGAAGCCTGCCACCCCCAGATCTAGGGTGAGTCATGGTTACAGTGCGCCGTACAAGCCGGAGATCCCCTGCATGGTGCGGCACTGTAGCCCCTCCGCCCGTGACATCACCCAAGCCAGAAGAGCCATGCCCCCACAACGGGCTATCGGTACGGCCCGCAGGCAGCGGGCCCTACCTGCCAGCGAGAAGCAAGAAGGCGGCAAGCCTAGCCAGCCAGCCGAGGGGGAGGCCGGCAACTAGAGGGTGGCCCTCCCCCTTCCTAGGAGTTTGTGCACCATTAACTAGAGGAGAAAGGGGATGGCTACAATGAACGCCCGCCAGGCGGCGGGACTGTAGCCACGCCCTCCCCAACAAAGCAAGTGTCACTAGAAGCACGACTATAGTAACAAGCAGCCGGCAGGACCCGCAAGCGGCGGGCGCGGCCGGTCGGCCGAGTACAGGACAACCGGCAGGGCCCACTAGTCGGCGGGCCCCAGCAACCAGCGGAGAAGCCGGCCACAAGAGACACTGATGTCACGACCGGTTTTTCAATAAAATAATTATTGAGAGACCAATCCCTTTTACGGACCAGCGAGGAAGAATTCCTTCTCACTGGTAGACAATATCTTGGTCACATAAGAAAAGTACCAGGAGTACTAAATATAATACAAGGTTGAGCAGAGACTGCCCAACAATTTATTACATGCACGCCGCTAAGACAAGACGGCGGATAGGGTGGCAAACTACTAACTCACGATAATAACGGTGGTGGAAATATCATCGCGAAGCGAGTGATATGATTCCAGAAGACTACAACTCTTCGAGCGTCGGAGTGAGGCTCGAGAAGACTTATTGCGGGTGGCGGAAGCATATACAAAACAAGTGACCAATATCCGGGATCGCGCAGGACTGACTGGGACTCCTCTAGGCATCGGACGCGCTATCAAACTCTTCATCCAAGAGATCGCCTTCGTCAACATCTGGCCAAATCAACAAGCCAGGTGAGTACTATGAAAGTACTCGCAAGACAGTTCTGACATAAGATATAACGAATGCAACATGAAGCATATGAACAACTTAACCAGTGCGATCAGACATAGAGATAATAAATACTGGGTGCCAAGCGAGGGTCTGAATGACGCCTCGAACGGAAACTGCAGAATAGTAATACTGGTGCCAAACGAGTGTCTGAAAGACTCCTCGAGCGGAAAATGCGGAATAGTAATACTGGTGCCAAACGAGTGTCTGAAAGACTCCTCGAGCGGAAAATGCGGAATAGTAATACTGGTGCCAAACGAGTGTCTGAAAGACTCCTCGAGCGGAAAATGCGGAATAATAATACAGGTGCCAAACGAGTGTCTGAAAGACTCCTCGAGAGGAAAATGCAGAATAATAATGCAGGTGCCAAACGAGTGTCTGAAAGACTCCTTGAGAGGAAAATGCAGAATAATAATGCCACAGTCGGGCGTCGGGGCGACACCACATAAAGGGCTTATAACAGAAAATAAAGACAGTGCATGCCGCAGTCGGACGTCTGAGCGATATCACATAAAGGGCTTATATTTAAAGTGAGAAACGAGTACACGCCACAGTCGGACGTCTGCGCGACGTCTCATAAAGGGCTTATATTGTAGCTCAATAATACAATAGTTCGGGAACATAATTTATCACAAGCATGAGACAAATATAAAGTTAGTCCATCCACAGGAATAACAATAAATCTGAATTTACCACTTGAGCTTGTTCACCGGGGACAAGTTTTTCACACGGATAGATATGGATATAATGTTTACACTACTGATCATGGATACGATGATTTGGAAAGAATTGACTCTGCAGAGTTTGTACTTAACCACAGCCAACGGATTTCAGTAGTCACGGGGACTAGTTCCGTCTACGGTGTTTTGGAAGAAACACGTCTAACCAGTACACACCCAATTCAACCATCCGAAGCCAGGGATCACCCTCGGCAACATTCAAGAAAAACCTTGAGACGGGGAGGCTACAACCTCGCGTAGCATGGGATCAAATTTCTATACGCGCGCTCTAAGCGGGTGCCCCCCCTCTCGGTCCCAACCGGAAACACCCATGCCCCCTGACCGGATGGCTGGCTTTAATCCTGGGCCAAGGTACCATCATCCCGGCCTCTCTGTTTGGTGTGTACACGGAAAGAGGTTACCAACTTACTAAACCGCATCCTGGCAATGAGACATGTGGTAGCACGGAAAGGGGAAAGAACGGTAACGTGGCTCCAACCACGTTAACGTCGGAGGGAGTCGGATGACGCAAGGCTGGTATGCTACAACAGTACCACCTTTCTGCCCTTCATGTCACCACATGATTTGGCCATCTCTCATCAGAGATCATCGCAACTTTGGAACATGCGGGAAAGGAACGATAACGTGGCTCCAACCACATTACCGTCGGGGAAAGTCGGATGACGCAAGGCTGGTATGCTACAACAGTACCACCTTGCTTCCCTTCATGTCACCACATGATTAGGCCATCTCTCATCAGAGATCATCGCGACTCTGGAACAACCGGGTCGTTGCCTTACAAGCAACGAGGTATTTACCGACACTCATATGCCACACACAAACTCTCACGTGAACATGTAAAACACCTGTCATATGAAATGTTCAAAACATGCTTGCCTGGTTCGGAGAAGTCGGAGTCTAGCTCGGCGAAGTTCGCGGCTCCGTCACCTCTTCCGGAACCTACGGCAATCACGAAACGGGTACTAACGTGAAAACCAACACATGCACAGAAACTTTTCCAAATATTTTTCAAGTAAATCCCATAAAAAACTAGACAAAATTTGAAGATTGTCAGAAAAAGAATCACTCAAAAATCCCTTTTTATTAAAAAGTTATAAAGGTTTCTGTCCAGGGACTTATCTGTAATGAAACAGAAAAGTTCCAGGGTTTTAACTGAGAAAACAGAAAACGCTTCGGTTGGGAATGCGCAAGCGCAAAGGAGAAAACGTATTTGCCCGAAGGCGCCAACAGAAAACGGTTCGAAAGAGAATAGAATAGACGCTGACAGGCGGGGTCCACCTGTCAGGTTTAAAAAGCTCGCCGGCGCCCGAAGACTGCGGTGGACGCCGCCATCGAACCACGGCGAGTTAGGAGAAACGGAGGGTACCAAGAGCTTCAGCGTCTTCTTCCGCGTCGGTGGGTGGTGGACTCGTCCAACGGGGAGCACCACATCGACGGCGACACTATCTCCGACGGACGGTGGCTCGGGTGAGGATGGGGAACTCCGGTGGAGGGCTGCAAACTACGAATTGAGGCGCGGGTCAGAACGAGGGATGCAAGGTGAAGCTACTGGTAAGAGAATGGAGGCGGAGGAGCGCACACGGGGGCGAATCGGGCTGGATGCCGTGGCGGGTCGCGGCGGCCGGAGTCGAGGAAGGAGACCTCCTCGGGGCTCTTCCAGTGGCTAGGCTTGCTCTAGGGGGAGTGCAGGGATGGTGGGTGCTCGAGTTGAAGCTCGGGGCCTCTATTTATAGGCAGATCGACGGGGTGGCCGTGAACGGAGAATCTCCGGCGAGCGATTACGGCGGAGCAGTGGATTGGCAGGTGGTTTGAGCGGCCAGGCAGCATCAGTGGAGGTTACTGGAGTCGTTTCATAGCTAAACGGAGATGGTCTTGGCGTAATGGCGTCGGTCCACGGTGAGGTGACCGCACGGGCTCAACGGTGGCAGAGAGCGCGCTCCGCGCCCTGCGGTTCACGACGAGAGCGGCAGCGTATTCGGGGGAGTGGAAGGCCATGCGGCGGGCTCCGGTGGTTTGGGCGGCGCTGGGGGGCGTCGTCGGCGCCGTGTCTCCCGCTGGCGTCCGCAAAGCCGCCGCCGGCGTCGGTCACGGGGCGGCGCACCTTCTGCTGCTCGTCGCCGATGCCTGCAAGGCGCCAGGCGTTCGTGCGGTGCAGGAACAAGAGGGCGGGGACGAGGAGCAAGGCGACGCGGTGGCACTGGCGAGATCGACGTCCTTCTCTGAAGAAAACGACAGCAGGCCACTGCAGTGTTCTCTGAACTTTCTGAACTTGACATAGACAGTGCACTGCAGGTGTTCGACAGAAGGTTTTGGCTATGAGATAAATTTTTCTGGAGCTGTAACTTGGTGAGATGACCACTCAAAGCACCCAGGGGCTGCCTGATTTTACTTGGAATTTTTGGAGAAGGTTTTGAATGAATTTCACCAAATTTGTCAAATCTGGTCCAAACTTGCAGCAGGTGTAGTTTGAAAATTTTGAACTGAAGACCAGTGGATCTTCATGGTTCTAGGTTGAGGGTTCAAAGTACTAGGAGGGGAAAAAGGTTTGGTGGCAAAAATCAAAACAGAAAATGGAGTTCCTTTGTAAATCTCCAAGTGCTAGAAGAGAAGGCAGAATTTTGTTTGAATAGAATTTGGATGGAAATAATCACATGGGGAGGTTCAACTTGCAGGATTTGATGCAAATCATGATCCAAAGGTGAGGAAATGGTTAGGAGAGAGGATTTGCACTAATGCCATGGCAAGAAGGAATTGTTGAAAGTGGCAAAGGACTTTCCAAAAGCCATAGTGCAAATTCAAAAAGATTTTCAAAAGTTATTTTCCCAAGTGAAAAACATTTTGTCTTGAGTCCAAGTGGAAAGCAAGAACCTCCAAGACCAAAGACAGATCTTGGTTGAATCCAAATACAACTTTTGCCATAAAGAAAAAATATTTGAGAGTGAGAGTTCTCTTGAAGAAAAATTTAAATCACTCCCCTCAAGTCAAATAAAATCTTTTGAAAAATCCAAATAAAAACTTGGGTGTCACAACACCTACCCCCTTAGGAAAAATCTCGTCCTCGAGATTTCTGCTGATCCTCAAATAGATATGGATACTCTGCTCGGAGGAAATCTTCCCTTTCCCATGTAGCTTCATCCTCAGTGTGGTTGCTCCACTGAACCCTGAAAAACTTTGTCGTTTTCTGACGGGTCCTCCGTTCAAACTCTTCTAAAATCTTTACTGGCCTTTCTCTGTAGGTGAGATCTGGTTGCATATCAATGTTCTCATGAGGTACATGTTTCTCCGGGTTACTCACGCATTTCCTCAGTTGCGAGACGTGGAATACGTCACGGACGTCTGACAGCTCCTTGGGTAGGTCTAGTTGGTAGGCTACCGTGCCTCTTCGTGCCTTTACACAAAATGGTCCAATGAATCTTGGGGCTAGCTTCCCCTTTATTTTGAACCGTTGCAGACCCCTCATAGGAGATACTCGGAGGTATACGGAATCACCGGGTTCAAAGCTGACCTCACGATGCTTCTGATCATAGTAGCTCTTTTGTCGGCTCTGTGCTGTCTTGAGTCTGTCCCGGATTTGTTTAACTTTCTCCTCGGCCTCTTTAAGTATGTCTGGGCCGAAGATACGGCTGTCACCTGTTTCTGACCAATTCAGTGGGGTACGACACCTCCGTCCGTACAATGCTTCAAAGGGTGCCATTTGCAAGCTGGCTTGGTAACTGTTGTTGTAAGCAAATTCGGCATACGGCAAACTCTCTTCCCAACTGGATCCATAGGTGAGCACACAGGCTCTTAGCATATCCTCTAGGATCTGGTTCACATGTTCCGTCTGTCCATCAGTCTGAGGGTGGTATGCTGTACTGAAAGCTAGTTGCATGCCCAGAGCTTGTTGTAGGTGATCCCAAAATTTGGAGACGAATTGTGTGCCTCGGTCTGATATTATAGTCTTTGGGACTCCGTGCAAACAAACTATGCGAGAGAGATAAAGCTTTGCCAGTCTTTGTGTGGAGTAGGTAGTCTTCAAGGGAATGAAATGAGCAACCTTGGTTAGTCCGTCTGTGATGACCCATATGGCGTCATTCCCACGCTGTGATCGGGGTAGTCTGACGATGAAATCCATTCCTATTTCATCCCATTTCCACTCTGGTATTCTGTTTGGTTGGAGTAGCTCTGCTGGCTTTTGATGCTCGGCCTTGATGCGCTGACACGAATCGCAACAAGCAATGAATGTGGCTATATCTCTTTTCATACCGTGCCACCAAAATCTTTCCTGAATGTCCTTGTACATTTTGGTTCCTCCAGGATGGATCGAGTATGTAGCGGTGTGGCTCTCCGTCAAGATCTGTTGCTTGAGTTCCTCAATGTTAGGTACGCAAAGTCTGTCTCGGTACCATAATGTTCCTTCACTGTCGGTGACGAACTCTGAAGTCTTACTAAGCTTCATTTTCTTCTTTATGCCTTCGATGCTGGGATGTCCCTGTTGAGCCTTCTTAATTTGTTCCACCAGGGTGGGTTGTATCTCCAGGTTCGATATGGTGCCCTCGGAGACTAACATCATGTTGAGCCTAGCGAACTCTCGCTGAAACTCAGGCCTCAAATCTTGCCGACCGTCATTGTCCGGGCTGGGGTTTCGACTAAGGGCATCGGCTACTACATTTGCTTTCCCTGGGTGGTAGTGAATGCCGACGTCATAGTCTTTGACCAGTTCCAACCAGCGTTGTTGGCGTAAATTCAGCTCTGGCTGTGTGAAAATATATTTGAGGCTCTTATGGTCTGTATATATTTCACAGCGATTTCCTAACAGAAAGTGCCTCCACTCCTTGAGTGCATGTATGACTGCTGCTAGCTCCAAGTCATGTGTTGGGTAATTTTCCTCATGTTTTCGCAGCTGCCTGGAGGCATATGCGACAACTTTGCCATCCTGCATTAGTACGCATCCGAGACCTTTTCGGGACGCGTCACAATACACTTCAAAACTTTTGTGTATGTTTGGTACAGTTAAGACCGGTGCGGTTGCCAGCTTCTTCTTGAGTTCTTGGAAGCTCTGCTCGCATGCTTCCGTCCATATAAATTTCTTGTCCTTCTTGAGTAACTGTGTCATAGGTTTCGCCACAGTGGAGAACCCTTCAATAAATCTTCTGTAATATCCGGCCATTCCCAGAAAACTCCGCACATCAGTAACATTGGCGGGTGGCTTCCAGTCTAGTATGGCCTTGACTTTTTCTGGGTCTACGGCCACGCCTTCTTGGTTCAGTATATGGCCCAAGAAACCAACTTGTCTTAGCCAAAATTCGCACTTGCTAAATTTGGCGTACAACTGATGTTTCCTCAATTCTCCCAAAACAATTCTGAGGTGCTCAGCATGCTCTTCTGGTGTCCTCGAGTAAACCAGAATGTCGTCAATGAATACCACCACAAATTTGTCCATGAATTTCATGAACACTTTGTTCATGAGGTGGACGAAATACGCGGGGGCGTTCGTTAGTCCAAAAGGCATCACTGTGAACTCGTATAACCCATATCTGGAAGTGAAAGCTGTCTTGGGGATATCTTCCGTCCGCACCTTCAGCTGGTGATATCCCGATCTCAAATCAATTTTTGAGAATACCTTGGCTTGTGCGAGCTGGTCAAACAAATCATTGATCCGTGGCATCGGATATTTGTTTTTGATGGTGACCATATTGAGGGCTCGATAGTCTATGCACAGCCTCAGTGTCCCATCCTTCTTCTTGGCGAACAACACAGGCGAACCCCAAGGTGAGGAGCTGGCTCGAATAAATCCTTTGTCCAACAATTCCTTTATCTGCTTCTTCAACTCCACCAATTCTGAGGGTGCCATTCTATACGGCTTCTTATAGATGGGAGCGGTGCCAGGTGCTAGTTCAATGCTGAATTCTATCTCTCGGTCTGGTGGCATGCCTGGCAGTTCTTCCGGGAACACATCAGGAAACTCGCATACCACTGGAACTTTTCTCAGTTCTGCAATGTCCATTTTGTTCAGTTTTGGTTTCTGCGATCGCGGCCTTTCTTGAGCGGAAACTCTTATTGTCTTGCCGTGATGGTGAGTGAGAATAACTGTCCGATTGAAGTAGTCGATGAATCCTTTGTTGGTGGTTAACCAGTCCATCCCTCAAATGACATCCAGTCCTTTACTTTCCAACACGATGAGATTCGCGTGGAATTGTAGTCCTTCGAACTCAATGACCACTCCTTGGCAGTAACCCTGAGCAATTTTCTTATTTCCGGGGGACTTGATGATCATAGATTTTTCCAAGGGAAGTATCGGAAAACCGTGTTGCGAAACAAAACTCTTTGAAATGAACGAATGGGAAGCTCCAGAATCAAACAAAACCGTGGCAGGTACTGTGTTGACAGGGAACGTACCGAGCACGATGTCTGGGGCATACTGCGCTTCTTCCCTGGTCACATGGTTCAGGTGACCCTTCCTGTGGTTGTTGCTGGGATTGAAGTTGTTGTGCTTGGGGGCTGGATTGTTTCCACCATTGTTCGTCTTGGGTGCCGAGTCTCTTGGCTTCGGGCACTGTTTAGCATAATGCCCTTGTTGACCACAAGCATAGCAGGTGACCCCTGGACGGTATGTGAACTCCTTATCCCTGGCATGAAATTGTCCGACGGGCCTTGGCTCAGTAGTCGTGGATCTCCTTGCCTCTGTCCTTGGGACCTCAGTCTTGCCTCGGTTGCTGGGGGCAAGAGTCGTCTTGTCCCTCTTCCGCTTGCGGATATCTTCCAGACTACGGCGCTCATTCTCCAAGGTGATGGCCTTGTCCACCAGCGTCTTAAAATCCGGAAAGGTGTGTACAATCAGTTGGAAACTTAGCGCTGGTGCCAGGCTGTCCAGGAATTTTTCCATCTTCTTGCTTTCTGTCATGTGCTCGTCGTAGGCATAATGAGACAGCTGGGTGAACTGACCATTGTACTCTGTCACTGACATGCCTCTTTGCTTCAGGTCATCAAACTCTCTCTTCTTGATCTTTAGGATGCTCCTGGGGATGTGTGCCCCACGGAAGCCTTCCTTGAACTCTTCCCAGGTGATGTTGTGTTCCCTGGGATGCATGTGTAGGAAGTTTTCCCACCATGCTGCGGCTGCTCCAGTAAGGTAGTGTGGTGCATAAAGCACCTTCTCATGATCTGAGCACTGAGCAATAATCAGTTTCCTTTCGATCTCACGAAGCCAATCGTCGGCTTCCAGTGGTCTGTCGGTGTGAGCAAAAGTTGAGGGGCGAGTCTTCTGTCACTCGGATAACTTGGAATGTGGTTGATAGGGTTCACGGTGGTTTCCCATATTGATGACATGGTTCATCATCTCTTGGTGCTGTTGCTGGCTTTGCTCGAAGAGATGGCATACTTGAGACAGTGCTGCTTCGCTGTCCTGTTGGCTGGACTGACCCTGAGTGAAATTGTTGCTGGTCTGTGTCCCGTAAACCTCTTCTGGTTGATTGGGCATGGAGCGAGTCCACGGGCGAGACATTTTTCCAGTCTGGGGTATTATTTGCAAAACCCATGAGAAAAACTGTGTAGCACAAGAAAAATCTCGCAAAGGCAATAATCAAAAGGCTTCAAGGTTTTCGAAAAAAACACAAATGATTTTTCATGGAGAAGAAGTGCTTAACATAAATCTTACATGCGAAAAGCAAACACAAGATACAACACTCAGGATGCGCGTACACAATCCTGACATGTTATTTAAAAACTAGCGTACTACTCCGGAAGCAACCATACCAATACAAACTAGCGTACAGATAAAACAACACATCATACAAGCAGGCATAACACGCGGCTACTCGGTGCTCTCAGTCGGAGATGGTGAAGATCTCCTTCCCCTTGCCGATGGCAAGGCTCAGCGGTCCAGGAGAATCAACCTCCTCCTCTATAGCTGGCTCCTGGCGCGTGACGCTGCGCTGCGGTGATGGTGCGGGGGCGACTGGTGGTAGAGCGCGTGCGGCAGGCGGTGCGGCTCTGACTGGAGTAGGAGCGATGACTCGGTCGAACTCCTCAGTGGTAGGCAGACGGCAAGCAGTGGCCAAAACGGCCGGTGCATACGAGGCTGAAGACGAGACGAATGTCAGAGGCGGCGCCGTGTGGAGAAGCTCCTTCCTGCTGGCAGGACCGCCCCGGACTAAGTCCATGCGGGCAGCCACAAGATCATCTACGAGGTTGTCGAAAGACTCCTCCAGAGCCTTGAGATACTCCACAACCATCTCGATGGCTTCATCTCGTTCTCCCCGGTGGCAGGCGAACGCATAGTGGCTGGTGTAAGGCACATGGCATGGGAGGTAGCGGTAGCGACGAGTCTTCATTGTGGGAAGGATGTCCCGAAGGCGAGCTATCGCCTCACGGGCAGCCATCTGCATGGCATGCCTCTCCGTAGGCATGGCCCTTCCCACAAAACGGAAGTGGCGAGCAGCAGATCGTCCTCCCTTGAACTGCACCACAGCTTGGTGCATAGACACGTCGTCACTGAGCTTGTGCTGATAGAGTGTGAACTCCGGGCGAGCTGCTGGCCCGATCGCGAGCTTGGTGATGGAGACGAGGAGTTTGACAAACCCATCGGGCACGTTGGTGAACACTCGATTCTCACAGCTGCTGCCAGCCATCTACAAAAGTAGGCAAAAATTCTGAGTAGTCATGTCATAAATTTATGATGACCAACAGAAAATAGCTACAATTGCAAAATGCTGAAAAAGCACAAAAGATGCTAATAACCGATTAGCGATCGCACCTAGTGGCTTCCTACAGTCAGCCTGGCTCTGATACCAAGCTTGTCACGACCGGTTTTTCAATAAAATAATTATTGAGAGACCAATCCCTTTTACGGACCAGCGAGGAAGAATTCCTTCTCACTGGTAGACAATATCTTGGTCACAGAAGAAAAGTACCAGGAGTACTAAATATAATACAAGGTTGAGCAGAGACTGTCCAACAATTTATTACATGCACGCCGCTAAGACAAGACGGCGGATAGGGTGGCAAACTACTAACTCACGATAATAACGGTGGTGGAAATATCATCGCGAAGCGAGTGATATGATTCCAGAAGACTACAACTCTTCGAGCGTCGGAGTGAGGCTCGAGAAGACTTATTGTGGGTGGCGGAAGCGTATACAAAACAAGTGACCAATATCCGGGATCGCGCAGGACTGACTGGGACTCCTCTAGGCATCGGACGCGCTATCAAACTCTTCATCCAAGAGATCGCCTTCGTCAACATCTGGCCAAATCAACAAGCCAGGTGAGTACTATGAAAGTACTCGCAAGACAGTTCGGACATAAGATATAACGAATGCAACATGAAGCATATGAACAAGTTAACCAGTGCGATCAGACATAGAGATAATAAATACTGGGTGCCAAGCGAGGGTCTGAATGACGCCTCGAGCGGAAATAGCAGAATAGTAATACTGGTGCCAAACGAGTGTCTGAAAGACTCCTCGAGCGGAAAATGCGGAATAGTAATACTGGTGCCAAACGAGTGTCTGAAAGACTCCTCGAGCGGAAAATGCGGAATAGTAATACTGGTGCCAAACGAGTGTCTGAAAGACTCCTCGAGCGGATAATGCGGAATAATAATACAGGTGCCAAACGAGTGTTTGAAAGACTCCTTGAGAGGAAAATGCAGAATAATAATGCGGGTGCCAAACGAGTGTCTGAAAGACTCCTCGAGAGGAAAATGCAGAATAATAATGCCACAGTCGGGCGTCGGGGCGACACCACATAAAGGGCTTATAACAGAAAATAAAGACAGTGCATGCCGCAGTCGGACGTCTGAGCGACATCACATAAAGGGCTTATATTTAAAGTGAGAAACGAGTACACGCTACAGTCGGACGTCTGCGCGACGTCTCATAAAGGGCTTATATTGTAGCTCAATAATACAATAGTTCGGGAACATAATTTATCACAAGCATGAGACAAATATAAAGTTAGTCCATCCACAGGAATAACAATAAATCTGAATTTACCACTTGAGCTTGTTCACCGGGGACAAGTTTTTCACACGGATAGATATGGATATAATGTTTACACTACTGATCATGGATACGATGATTTGGAAAGAATTGACTCTGCAGAGTTTGTACTTAACCACAGCCAACGGATTTCAGTAGTCACGGGGACTAGTTCCGTCTACGGTGTTTTGGAAGAAACACGTCTAACCAGTACACACCCAATTCAACCATCCGAAGCCAAGGATCACCCTCGGCAACATTCAAGAAAAACCTTGAGACGGGGAGGCTACAACCTCGCGTAGCATGGGATCAAATTTCTATACGCGCGCTCTAAGGGGGTGCCCCCCCTCTCGGTCCCAACCGGAAACACCCATGCCCCCTGACCGGATGACTGGCTTTAATCCTGGGCCAAGGTACCATCATCCCGGCCTCTCTGTTTGGTGTGTACATGGAAAGAGGTTACCAACTTACTAAACCGCATCCTGGCAATGAGACATGTGGTAGCACGGAAAGGGGAAAGAACGGTAACGTGGCTCCAACCACGTTAACGTCGGAGGGAGTCGGATGACGCAAGGCTGGTATGCTACAACAGTACCACCTTGCTGCCCTTCATGTCACCACATGATTTGGCCATCTCTCATCAGAGATCATCGCAACTTTGGAACATGCGGGAAAGGAACGATAACGTGGCTCCAACCACATTAACATCGGGGAAAGTCGGATGACGCAAGGCTGGTATGCTACAACAGTACCACCTTGCTGCCCTTCATGTCACCACATGATTAGGCCATCTCTCATCAGAGATCATCGCGACTCTGGAACAACTGGGTCGTTGCCTTACAAGCAACGAGGTATTTACCGACACTCATATGCCACGCACAAACTCTCACGTGAACATGTAAAACACCTGTCATATCAAATGTTCAAAACATGCTTGCCTGGTTCAGAGAAGTCGGAGTCTAGCTCGGCGAAGTTCGCGGCTCCGTCACCTCTTCCGGAACCTACGGCAATCACGAAACGGGTACTAACGTGAAAACCAACACATGCACAGAAACTTTTCCAAATATTTTTCAAGTAAATCCCATAAAAAACTAGACAAAATTTGAAGATTGTCAGAGAAAGAATCACTCAAAAATCCCTTTTTATTAAAAAGTTATAAAGGTTTTTGTCCAGGGACTTATCTGTAATGAAACAGAAAAGTTCCAGGGTTTTAACTGAGAAAACAGAAAACGCTTCGGTTGGGAATGCGCAAACGCAAAGGAGAAAACGTATTTGCCCGAAGGCGCCAACAGAAAACGGTTCGAAAGAGAATAGAATATAGGCTGACAGGCGGGGTCCACCTGTCAGGTTTAAAAAGCTCGCCGGCGCCCGAAGACTGCGGTGGACACCGGCGTCGAACCACGGCGAGTTAGGAGAAACGGAGGGTACCAAGAGCTTCAGCGTCTTCTTCCGCGTCGGTGGGTGGTGGACTCGTCCAACGGGGAACACCACGTCGACAGCGACACTATCTCCGGCGGACGGCGGCTCGGGTGAGGATGGGGAACTCCGGTGGAGGGCTGCAAACTACGAATTGAGGCGCGGGTCAGAACGAGGGATGCAAGGTGAAGCTACTGGCAAGAGAATGGAGGCGGAGGAGCGCACACGGGGGCGAATCGGGCTGGATCTCGTGGCGGGTCGCGGCGGCCGGAGTCGAGGAAGGAGACCTCCTCGGGGCTCTTCCAGCGGCTAGGCTTGCTCTAGGGGGAGTGCAGGGATGGTGCGTGCTCGAGTTGAAGCTCGGGGCCTCTATTTATAGGCAGATCGACGGGGTGGCCGTGAACGGAGAATTTCTGGCGAGCGATTACGGCGGAGCAGTGGATTGGCAGGTGGTTTGAGCGGCCAGGCAGCATCAGTGGAGGTTACTGGAGTCGTTTCACAGCTAAACGGAGATGGTCTTGGCATAATGGCGTCGGTCCACGGTGAGGTGACCGCACGGGCTCAACGGCGGCAGAGAGCGCGCTCCGCGCCCTGCGGTTCACGACGAGAGCGGCAGCGTACTCGGGGGAGTGGAAGGCCACGCGGCGGGCTCCAATGGTTTGGGCGGCGCTGGGTGGCGTCGTCGGCGCCGTGTCTCCCGCTGGCGTCCGCAAAGCCGCCGCCGGCGTCGGTCACGGGGCGGCGCACCTTCTGCTGCTCGTCGCCGACGCCCGCAAGGCGCCAGGCGTTCGTGCGGTGTAGGAACAAGAGGGCGGGGACGAGGAGCAAGGCGACGCGGTGGCACTGGCGAGATCGACGTCCTTCTCTGAAGAAAAAGACAGCAGGCCACTGCAGTGTTCTCTGAACTTTCTGAACTTGGCATAGACAGTGCACTGCAGGTGTTCGACAGAAGGTTTTGGCTATGAGATAAATTTTTCTGGAGCTGTAACTTGGTGAGATGACCACTCAAAGCACCCAGGGGCTGCCTGATTTTACTTGGAATTTTTGGAGAAGGTTTTGAATGAATTTCACCAAATTTGTCAAATCTGGTCCAAACTTGCAGCAGGTGTAGTTTGAAAATTTTGAACTGAAGACCAGTGGATCTTCATGGTTCTAGGTTGAGGGTTCAAAGTACTAGGAGGGGAAAAAGGTTTGGTGGCAAAAATCAAAACAGAAAATGGAGTTCCTTTGTAAATCTCCAAGTGCTAGAAGAGAAGGCAGAATTTTGTTTGAATAGAATTTGGATGGAAATAATCACATGGGGAGGTTCAACTTGCTGGATTTGATGCAAATCATGATCCAAAGGTGAGGAAATGGTTAGGAGAGAGGATTTGCACTAATGCCATGGCAAGAAGGAATTGTTGAAAGTGGCAAAGGACTTTCCAAAAGCCATAGTGCAAATTCAAAAAGATTTTCAAAAGTTATTTTCCCAAGTGAAAAACATTTTGTCTTGAGTCCATGTGGAAAGCAAGAACCTCCAAGACCAAAGACAGATCTTGGTTGAATCCAAATACAACTTTTGCCATAAAGAAAAAATATTTGAGAGTGAGAGTTCTCTTGAAGAAAAATTTAAATCACTCCCCTCAAGTCAAATAAAATCTTTTGAAAAATCCAAATAAAAACTTGAGTGTCACAACTGATGGCCTGGGCCTACACCCGGCTAGATTACCATTGTACCCCTGGGGGTAGGCCAATATAAATCTCCCAGGGCACCCATGCAAAGGGTTCAGATCTTTAGACTACACCACCACATACATAGAGAGAGGAGAGAGCTAGCCTTGCCCTTCTTCCTCCTCTAGCAAACAGCTCAAGGAGCACCTTGTAGCCACTAGTTGACATAGTGATCATGCGGAGACCCCGCAGAGTAGGACTAGGGGTGTTATCTCCTAGGACAGCCCCGAACCTGGGTAAAGTTCGCCGGCGTACGTGTCTACACCTCATCCCACTTCCTGGCACCGGCGATGTCTTACTATCCCCCACCATGATAAGCCACCCGTTGGCATATGTCGCACCAAAACCCCGACATGAAGAGCATCTCTCTCCCCATCGCATACACCCCCTCTACGCCCCTTTCACGTACGCACACAAACTATCTCCAGGTCCTCTAAAAGTAAGCCCACAACACATTCACGCATGCTTCATCTTTCTCTCGCGATATATACAGTGACGATCATTGTATTTGGAGCGAAAGCATGATACGTACATTGGACTTCAGAATCCACTCATTACGGTCACCATTTACGTTTTGTGGTTATTATACAGTCACGGGCTCACCGTACAGCTCTGCATTTGGTCAAGACACGACTAGTTGACCAGTTAAATGCTCCACATTGCACCTCTAGTGTTGCATCACATTATCTCACTACCATTGGGCCCACCTGTCGGCTTGTATCTACTCTTCTACACTCTTATGAAAAACAGTGTTGGTGATGATGGTGTGCCTGCCATCCTGCAACATAGGTCGTCCGATTAATATCTGATGGATAGGAAGGAAACTATGGCAATTTTGGAAAAAGGTACCCACACACCTCTCGACATTTGCAAATAAGGCCTTCCCTTGTTCATCCTTTTCTCTCACAAGATAAACTAGTCATACAAATGCATCTTGATGTTACGTGCAACGCACGGGCATCTTACTAGTAAGAATGAAAACAAACGACAAAAAAATATTGGACGGTGGTTCGAAGTCATGACTGCGGGCACAGCGACAAGGTGGCCTTGTATTAGTATGCTGAGCCGTCTGTTTTAACACACAGGAGCTGGTGTCGTGATTATACAGACAAGCACGCATGCACACGAACTGCATGCATGCAACACTCACACGAACACATGCAGCCACGCACGCACGCAACACTCACACGTACAGACGCAGCCACGCATGCACACAACACTCACACGCACACACGCACGCATGCATGCACACACCCCACGACCAACACACACTCTCACGCTCAAGTGCTCAACCTACACGTGCATGCGCACACATCAGGCCCTGACAGATACATACCCAACCAGGTGATTCCCGCGCACGGGTTGGAGTCTTGTCGCGCCTGGGTAAATTTGTGTTTATCTGATCTTTTTCCTATGTGAACTGACATGTGGGACCCACAAGGAACGTGGTCAGTTTAACTAGTCAACATGGTGCCACGCAGACTATTTGGCCGGTCAACAGAGTGGCGTTTTTGATCTTATTCGTTTTCTGATCGATAAATGCGAGAATGTAATGAGCGTATTTTGAAGTTCGGTGACCGTATTACGCTTTTCTCTCTATAGGCCCTCCAAAACTACATCTCTACACGTTCTCGCATGTTACATCTAAAAACTATGCTATACAGCACTACTACTACACTCTAACACAATAAATCATATGTGTTTTTAGTTTTACTAGATATCATATTGTTACTTAATTACTCAGTTTGCATACACTAAAATTGCCTTTGAAATGTACGGCCAGTATCATCTACCGCACGGGAAATATCCAGCCCTTTCCTGTTTAATCGGGTTTGTATTGATGGATCGTGCGAAACAGCAAAGCTATAGGAATATACAGTACAAGTGACAGTTCACGGGGCCGCCGTGTCGTGTACTCCTCCGTCATAAGAGTGGAGCGTTCGCTTTCATAAATATTCTAGTCCTATTCGCCAACATGTGGGACATCATGCTACCGGTGAGGGAGTCCTGGACTAAGGGGTCCTCGGGCGTCCGGCATGTTGGATGGGCCAGACTGATGGGTTGTGAAGATACAAGACCGAAGACTCTCACCCGTGTCCGGATGGGACTCTCCTTGGCGTGGATGGCAAGCTTGGTGTTCGGATATGAAGATTCCTTTCTCTGTAACCGACTTTGTACAACCCTAGTCCCCTCCGGTGTCTATATAAACCGGAGGGCTTAGTCCATAGGACAAGAATAATCATACAAGCTAGACTTCTAGGGTTTTAGCCATTACGATCTCGTGGTAGATCAACTCTTGTAACACTCATATTCATCAAGATCAATTAAGCAGGAAGTAGGGTATTACCTTCGTAGAGAGGGCCCGAACCTGGGTAAACATCGTGTCCCCTGTCTCCTGTTACCATTGACCTTAGACGCACAGTTCGGGACCCCCTACCCGAGATCCGCCAGTTTTGACACCAACATTGGTGCTTTCATTGAGAGTTCCGCTGCGTCATCTTCAAGAGGTTCGATGGCCCCGTCAATCATCTACAACAATGCTGTCCAGGGGGAATTTTTTCTCCTCAGACAGATCTTCGTATTCGGCGGCTTCACACTGCGGGCCAACTCGCTTGGTCATCTAGAGAAGATCGACAGCTACACCCCTGGCCATCAAGTCAGGTTTGGAAGCTTGAACTACGTTGCCAATACCCGTGGAGACTTGATCTTCGTCGGAATCGAGCCCACGGCAGCTGCTCCTTGCCACCGCGATGAGCATGACCTAAATCTGTCATCGGACCATACCCAGGAGATAGCACATGTAAGTGCTCCGGCCCTAGATCCGGATCAGATTGCGCCATCCAAGGACGGGAAGCTCAACCTCACCACGGGTAACGCAGACTCAGCGGCGCGGGAGCCGCACACAGATCCAGCCTCGAGCAAGACCTATGTCACCGGAACCCCGGATTCATCTCTGGCCACAGGTTCCGAACCACGTGCGTCCGCGTCCGTCGAGCCCGATCAGGCGCTGGTCGTCGAATTCAGCACCGCAGACATTTTCCGGCACTGACCTCTAGGCGATGTGCTGAACTCATTAAAACCCACTCCTTAGCAGGGGACTCACAGCCGAATTATATCCGGTTCGAACTAGGGGTTGATGATAGAGAATTTCGCTTGCCACCCACCTCCCACTTCATAGCCACTGTCGAGGACTTAACCAACATGCTCGATTACGGCTCCGAAGACATCGACGGTATGGACGACGATGCCGGAGAAGACGAGGCCCAAAACCCGCCGTTTACCGGACATTGGACGGCCACTTCCTCATATGACGTGTACATGGTGGATACACCCAAAGAGAATAGCAGCGATGACAAGGAAGACCCAGTCGAGGATAAACCTCCTGAGATACAGCCAAAGCGCCGACGTCAGCGGCGCCGCTCCAAGTCACGCCGTGGAAAAGATAGCAATACCGGCACAGGAGAAAACAATACTCCGGATGATGCCAAAGACAATGAAAACCCCGTTGAGTCATCTTCCGAGCAGCAGCAGCTTCAAGCTGACCAAGATCTGCTCAACGATAGATGGACTAATGTCCTGGCAGTCAAGGAACACGGCCTCGAGCGCCCAGCCAAAAGTTATTCGAAGCGCAAATTGCTACCTCAGTTCGATGACGAGGCGCTAGAGCCCATACCATCATCGTGCAATGCGGCTGGCCAACCACCACGTGGCCGAGACAAGGCGACAATTCAAGCCGAACTCTAGTCCGTACCACCTCACCGTAAAGGCAAAGATAAAACAGCTCAGAGACATACATATGACCTGCGGCAGGATTTGACCAGTAGAGCAGGTCAGAACAGATCGATCTATGGATCGCGGTGGCGTGTCCCGATATACGACAATAGCTACCTAGCCGGACGCAACAATCATAATCACACCCGGGCCGAAAACCGCAGACGGACTCCATCCGAGCTACGTCGCAACGTGGCCCGATATAGAGGTACCGCACACCCCCTTTGCTTCACTGACGAGGTAATGGAGCACGAATTCCCAGAAGGGTTTAAACCCGTAAACATCGAATCATATGATGGGACAACAAACCCCGCGGTATGGATCGAGGATTTTCTTCTGCATATTCATATGGCCCGCGGTGATGATCTCCATGCCATCAAATACCTCCCACTAAAACTCAAAGGACCAGCTCAGCACTGGTTGAACAGTCTGCCCGAAAACTCCGTTGGCAGCTGGGAGGACTTGGAAGAAGCCTTCCTGGACAACTTCCAGGGCACATACACCCGACCTCTGGATGCCGATGACTTAAGTCACATAATTCAACAGCCCGGAGAGTCAGCCAGGAAATTCTGGACTAGATTCTTAACCAAAAAGAACCAGATCGTCGACTGTCCGGATGCCGAAGCCCTAGCGGCCTCCAAACATAGCATCCGGGACGAATGGCTCGCCCGACCCTCGGCCAAGAAAAGCTGAAGTCCATGGCAGCCCTGACGGCGCTTATGACCCGCTTTTGCGCGGGCGAAGATAGTTGGCTAGCCCGTAGCAATAACAATGCAAGCGAACCTGGCACTTCGAAAGCCAGAAATAGCAACGGCAAACCCCGACGCAATAGACACAAGCGTCGAAGCAATGGTGATAATACCGACGACACGACGGTCAACGCCGGATTTAGTGGCTCCAAGTCCGGCCAGCGGAAGAAGCCGTTCAAAAGGAACAATTCGGGCTCATCCAGCTTGGACCGCATACTCGATCGTCCATGCCAGATACACGGCACCCCCGATAAACCAGCCAATCACACGAATAGAAGTTGTTGGGTTTTTAAAGAGGCCCAAGATAAATGCCGAGAACAAGGATAAGGGGTCGCAAAGCGAGGACGATGACGAGGATCCCCGTCCACCGAACACAGGGGGACAGAAGAACTTTCCCCCTCAGGTCAAAATGGTGAACATGATATACGCTACCCATATCCCCAACAGGGAGTGCAAGCGCGCGCTCAGGGACGTCTATGCGATAGAGCCAGTCGCCCCAAAATTTAATTCATGGTCTTCATGCCCGATCACCTTTGATCGCAGGGATCATCCGACCAGTATCCGTCATGGCGGTTCAGCCGCACTGGTCCTCGACCCAATAATTGATGGATTCCACCTGACGCGAGTCCTCATGGACGGTGGCAGCAACCTCAACCTGCTCTATCAGGATACAGTGCGCAAAATGGGCATCGACTCATCAAGGATCAAGCCCACCAAAACTACCTTTAAAGGAGTCATACCAGGTGTAGAGGCCCGCTGTACGGGCTCAATCACACTGGAAGTTGTCTTCGGGTCCCCGGACAACTTCAGAAGTGAAGAGTTGATCTTTGATATCGTCCCTACCGCAGTGGCTATCACACACTGCTCGGACGAACCGTGGTTCCACACTATGCTTATCTCAAGCTCAAGATGGTCGGACCACGGGGGGTCATAACAGTTAATGGAAACACGGAGCGCTCCCTCCGTACTGAAGAACACACTGCGGCCCGGGCAGCGGAAGCACAGAGCGGCCTTTAAGGCAGAATTTTAATTCAGCGGCCAAGCTCCCGGACACTGTCAAACAAGTCCAGACTACTCCACAGCTTGACAGTCCGACTCGTCAAGAGTCAGACTAGCAATTCGGCCTCCATCTTAGTCCTGACCAAATGGCGACATACGTACCGTGCATACATAACTACGCACTTAAATACCATGGGCAGAGACGGAGGCACAACCAGACTGTGGTCCACAATACGGCTTCGACCTTCTCCGGACACGCATACTTTCACTTTTCTTTTTATCCTTTTCAGGTTTCTTTTTCTGTAGGCCCCTAGCAGCGGTCTGATCATCAGCCCTTTCGAAGGACGGATACACCAAGGTGGCAAGCGGCACAGACGTGTGGGGGAATCTTGAGGCATTCTCTTCAACGATCATCCTACCTGTTTTCGGGACCCGCACGGAGCTGCCCCTTGGTCTTGGCATATTAAATAGGCAGGTTGCTTATCGCACTATTTGTACAAATTCGCTTCGACGTATTAATCAAACTATAGCGGAAACAGTTTGCGGCCCAACTTTTGCGGCACTAGCTTACAATTTCATTCTATTTCGTTATTTTTATCGATTGCAGACGTACACTTTGGTACGCTGTAATTGGCCAAGGGCTTCACTACGCTCCATACTATGGCAACAATGTCCGAACACTTTTACAGTATAGTTCGGCGCCCCGAATTTTAGCGTTATATGCATTGGCTTCGAATCATGTCTTTGGTCAATAGTTGGGTTGCCCGGCTCCTGTGCTTACTACCTTACGTTCCGCTATATCGGCTAAGGTAGTAAAGGGAGAACTACTGCGATTGTGTCCTGGTTTATCCGAATGAGCACCTCAGTAGAGAAAGCCAAAAACTGACTGTCATGATGTGGCGCGAACCGGCCAGCTGTTCGGAGGTTACATATCTTTTGCGATTTTTCCGCATTATGCGACGAATCGGTCTTTACCCGATCAGGTGCTTACAACACCCTAGTTCGGACTCACGAATGCTAGGGGCTGCGCCTAAATTTCTATTGTCAAACTCATATGGCTAAGTGAGGGTGCTAAAGCCACATAGTCCGATTGGCTGGTTCGTTGCGCTAAACACCTCCTTTAAGGACCAAATTTTTGGATAAAGAGTGTTTAGATTCCATCCCGAACACCCCCGTACTACCTACGTGGGGGCTAAAGCCGACGACTGGCCAACTCCCAGATTTAATAAAAATGGCCGCACAGGAGGTAGAATATTAACATAACAAGCATTATTTTACATAACGGCTCTGTTTCATAATACATGAGGACAATATGAATATATTCATTAAAAATAATGTCCTTAGCACATTGCTCCGCTACAATGCGGGATCCCTCCAGGACATCGCTAAAATATCGCTCAGGCATGCGGTGCTCCTTGCCCTCGGGCGGTCCCTCTGTCGCGAGCTTGACGGCGTTCATCTTCGCCCACCGCACGTTGACGCAAGCGAAGGCCATCCGTGCACCCTCGATGCAGACCGACCGCTTGATGACGTCAAGCCAGGGGTAGGTATTGAGCAGCCGCTTCACGAGCTCGAAGTAGCTGCTGGGTATAGCTTCGGCAGGCCATAGCCGGATTATCAAATCCTTCATGGCTAGTTCGGCCACGCTATGCAGTTCGACCAGCTGTTTTAGCTGATCGCTAAAGGGCATCGGATGTTCTGGCGCAAGGTATTGTGACCAGAACAGCTTCTCCGTTCAGCTCCCCTCTTCGGCTCGGAAGAATTTTGCAGCGTCGGCAACACTGCGCGGTAAATCCGCAAACGCTCGTGGAGAACTCAAAATCCGGGTCAGTAAGAGATACCTCTTCTTTGCATATTTTCTCTGCATAATGAAGGTCTTACCCGCCATGATTTTTCTGGCCTCTTGGATTTCCTGGAGGGCCCCTGGGCTTCTACCCGGGCATCATGTGCGCTTTGGCGAGCCTTGGCGAGTTTGGTCTCTTGAGCCGCAACATTGCGCTCCAAGGACTCACATTTCTTCACGGCGTCCTGGAGCTCTTGCTGGACCTCACTAACCCTAGCCTCGTGCTTTTCGCGGGCGGCTTGTTCATTGGCCGCTCTCTCCTCAGCCTCGGCCAGCGCCTTCTGGACGGCCTCTACCTCTGTCGTCGTTCCTAACAAATGTCGTGGCACTTTGGTCAACACAATCATTTATCCTTTCTGACTATACAATAGGTCATTACATACCTTGCTTATCCTCCAGCTGCTTTCTTGCTTGGCCGAGCTCCTCCTCGGCCCACTCCAGCCTCTGCTTCAGTCCAAAGACTTCGGCAGCATGAGAGGTAGCAGCCAGCAACGACGCTTTCTTATTCACAAAGACATATAAGGTTAGTCTCCTGTGAAAACTATTTGATCCTCTATTCGGTTTTCTTTTCGGACACAGGACAGAGTCTCAGCTGGGGCTACTGTCTAGACTGTGACATTCTTCTTACACAATTACGCCGCGTACCTCAAAGCATGTTAGCAGGCTGGTGCAGGCTTCGGTTAGTCCGCTCTTAATGGACTGAACCTTCTCAACCACTGTACCCATAAGTATACGGTGTTCCTCAAGAATGGAAGCACCTCGCAGTGCTTCCAGTAGAGTATCCGGTGCCTCTGGTTGGACAGAGGTCACCGGCGGAACAGGCGCACCTCCTTCTTTTAAAGGAGGCTGCTTGCCTGAATCCGGAGCCGCACTGGCTTCTTGGATGGTATTCTGCTGGGGGCCGCACTAGGTAGGGTCCCCATCGCTAGTTTCCAGGGGAATTTGCCCCCCTGGTGTCTGGCAGCCGAGGTTTCGTCCTCTGGCGCCATCCCACCGGCCCTCTGCATCTCTCCCTGGCCCGTGAGGGTCCTTCGGGACACCGCCTCTGCATCATCAATGGCCCCGGGAGAGGTGGCTGTTGGCAGCGAATCACTGTCCATAGCCTTTGGATCCAGCGAATCCCTTGATGAGGATCGCTGGGAGCTGTCGTGGGTCGGACTGCAGCACGTGATTCAATGCATTAGAATTACGAGATAAAGGAGTCGGACTTATAAGTGCGTTAGAGCCCTCGAATACTTACGATCCGGCCGGGGGCTTGTCCCTGGGGCGCCACTCCGAGCTGTTGTCGGTGTCTGGCGCGTTGTCGTCCGCAAAGGAGGCTCTCCCCCTCTTGGACGCTTCGGCCTCAAGACGCGTGGAGGCCGCTCTTTTCTTCCTCCCCCCTCAGGGGGGGAGTTGCTTTCTTCCTCCTCCTCCTCGTCGTCGGTGGCGGGTGAGGACTGGGTCTTCACGTCTATGGACGTCATGTCCGAAGCGCCCTTGCGACGGAGACCACTTCTGGTCTCCTTGGCCTTTTTCTTGGCCTTCTTCTCCAGCGCCAGGTAGGGCGGTGTAACGAGCATCTTCGTCAGAAGCGGGATGGCTGGTTCCTCGGGCAACGAAGCCGGACACTGAATCTGCTCCGCCTTCTTTGTCCAGCCCTGAAAAAATAAATAGGGAGGCTTAGGCACCTTCCTTGAAAAAGCAAGTAAAGGATACACCTTGAAATGCGAAAGACTTATCGGACTGGTGGGATGGGCCAGGTCGTGCCCACGGTCCTCGGTCGTCTTCGGCCATGTCTCGTTGGCCTTGAAGAGTACCTTCCAGATATCTTTGTGCGTAGTTCCAAAGAACTGCTGCAAGGTCTGGTGCTCGGCCGAATCGAACTCCCATAGATGGCACACCCGGCTCTAGCATGGAAGGATCCGGCGAACTAGCATCACCTGGATCACGTTGACGAGCTTGATGTTCTTGTCCATCATGCTCTGGATGCACCTCTGCAGCGCTGTCAGCTCGTCCGACGAAGCCCAATTTAGGCCCTTCTCTAGCCAGGAAGTGAGCCGCATTGGGGTGCCGGACTTGAATTCAGGAGCCGTGGCCCAGCTGGCATCGCGGGGCTCCATTATATAGAACCACAGTTGCTGCCACCCTTTGACGGTCTCCATGAAGGAGCCTTCGGGCCACGTGACATTGGGCATCTTGCTCACGATGGCATCTACGCACTCTGCGTGTTGGCCACCCACCACCTTCGGCTTCACATTGAAGATCTTTAGCCACAATCCGAAATGGGGTGGGATCTGGAGGAAAGCCTCGCACACGACAATAAATGTCGAGATATTGAGGATGGAATTCGGGGCCAGATCGTGGAAATCCACCCCGTAGTAGAACATAAGTCCGCAGACGAATGGGTGGAGTGGAAATCCGAGCCCGTGGACAAAGTGGGGGATGAACACTACCCTCTCATGGGGCTCCGGGGTAGGGATGATCTGTCCCTCAGTCGGAAGCCGGTGGGCGACCTCCTTTGCCAAATATCCGGCCTCCCGGTGCTGGGTGATTGAGGGAGTCCTAGATTAGGGGGTCCTCGGGCATCCGAACTGTGATACATGGGCCGGATTGATGGGCAGTGAAGACACAAGGCCGAAGACTGTCTCCCGTGTCCGGATGGGACTCTCCTTGGCGTGGAAGGCAAGCTTGGCGTCCAGATATGAAGATTCCTTTCTCAGTAACCGACTTTATACAACCCTAGTCCCCTCCGGTGTCTATAAACCGGAGGGCTTAGTCCATACCGAGGACAATCATAATCATTGTCATACAGGCTAGACTTCTAGGGTTTTAGCCATTACGATCTCGTGGTAGATCAACTCTTGTAATACTCATATTCATCAAGATCAATCAAGCAGGAAGTAGGGTATTACCTCCATAGAGAGGGTCCGAACCTGGGTAAACATTGTGTCCCCCGTCTCCTGTTACCATCGACCTTAGACGCACAGTTCGGGACCCCCTACCCAAGATCCACCGGTTTTGACACCGACATTGGTGCTTTCATGCAGAGTTCCGCTGTGTCATCGTCAAGAGGTTCGATGGCCCCATCAATCATCTACAACAACATTGTCCCGGGAGAAGCCTTCCTCCCCGGATAGA
The DNA here is from genome assembly GCF_002575655.3 of Aegilops tauschii subsp. strangulata. NCBI lineage: Eukaryota > Viridiplantae > Streptophyta > Magnoliopsida > Poales > Poaceae > Aegilops > Aegilops tauschii. The sequence goes on along the minus strand of NC_053037.3, from coordinate 96,852,265 downwards.
TCTTCGTATTCGGCGGCTTCGCACTGCGGGCCAACTCGCTTGGCCATCTAGAGTAGATCGACAGCTACGCCCCTGGCCATCAGGTCAGATTCGGAAGCTTGAACTACGTTGCAGACATCCGCGGAGACTTGATCTTCGACAGGTTCGGGACCACGGCGGTCGCTCCCTATCACCTCGATGAACATGACTTAAATCTGTCATCGAACCACATCCAGGAGATAGCGCCTGCAACTGCTCTGGCCCTAGATCCGGAGCAAATCACGCCACCCGAGGATGGGAGGCTCAACCCCGCCATGGAGGCCGCAGATTCAACGGCGTTGGAGCCGCACACAGATCCAGCCTCAAAAGTGATCTGTGTTACCGGAACCTCGGACATGTTTCCGGCTACAGGTTCCGAGGCATGTGCGTCTGTGCACGACGAGCTTGATCGGGTGTCGATCGTCGAATTCAGCTCCGCGGACATCTTTCGGCATTCGCCTTTAGGTGACGTGCTAAACTTATTAAGAACACTCTCCTTAGCGGGGGAATCATGGCCGAGTTATATCCGGTTCGAACTGGAGGCTGATGATGGAGAATTTTGCTTCCCACCCACCGCCCACTTCATAGCCACTGTCAAGGACCTAACTGACATGCTCGATTACGACTCCGAAGACATCAACGGTATGGACGACGATGCCGAAGAAGAGGAGGCCCAAAACCCACCGTTTATCGGTTGTTGGATGGCCACCTCCTCGTATGACGTATACATGGTGGACACACCTGAAGAGAACAAGGGCAACAACAAGAAGGATCTAGTTGAGGATAAACCTCCTGAGATACCACCAAAGCACCGGCATCAACGACGCCGCTCTAAATCACGCCGCAGCAAAGATAGTAACACCGGCACAGGAGAAGATAACACTCCGGACGGTGCCGAAGATAATGAAGACCCCATTGAGGCAACTTCCGAACAAGAAGAACGGGAAGATGGAAAGTTTGCCCTGGTGAACAGGCCACATACGAAGACTCGGAGGACAGTAATTATCTTCCACTCTTCGAGGATGAGTTGAGCCTCGGCACCGAAGATTTTATCATGCCTGAGGAACCTCTCGAGCAGGAGCGCTTCAAGCGCCAGCTAATGGCCACTGCAAGGAGCCTGAAAAAGAAGCAGCAGCAGCTTCAAGCTAATCAAGATATGCTCAATGATAGATGGACCAATGTCCTGGCAGCCGAGGAATATGGCCTCAAGCGCCCAGCCAAAAGTTACCCGAAGTGCAAATTGCTACCTCAGTTCGATGATGAGGCACTGGAGCCCGTACCATCATGGCGCAATGCGGCTGACCGACCACCATGTGGTGGGGATAAAGCGACAACTCAAGCCGAACACCAGCCTGCCCCACCTCACCGTAAAGGCAGAGATAAAATAGCTCGGGGACATACATACGACCTACGGCAAAAGATGGACAGCAGAGCAGGTCAGAACAGATCAATCTATGGATCATGGGGACGTGCCCCGACACGTGACAACGGCTACCCAGCCGGACGCAACAATTATACCAACGCCTGAGCTGAGAACCATAGACGGACTTTATCTGAACTACATCGTGACATGGCCTCATATAGAGGTGCCGCACACCCCCTTTGCTTCACTGATGAGGTAATGGAGTACGAATTCCCAGAGGGGTTTAAACCCGTAAACATCGAGTCATACGATGGGACAACAAACCCCGCGGTATGGATCGAGGATTTTCTTCTTCACATTCATATGGCCTGCGGTGATGACCTCCATGCCATCAAATACCTCCCACTAAAACTCAAAGGACCAGCCCGGCATTGGTTGAATAGTCTGCCCGAAAACTCCATCGGCAGCTGGAACGACTTGGAAGAGGCCTTCCTTGACAACTTCCAAGGTACATACGTTCGACCTCCGGATGCCAATGACTTAAGTCACATAATTCAACAGCCCGGAGAGTCAGCCAGGAAACTCTGGACTAGGTTCTTAACTAAAAAGAACCAGATCGTCGACTGTCCGGATGCCGAAGCACTGGCGGCCTTTAAACACAGCATGCGAGACGAATGGCTCGCCCAACACCTCGGCCAAGAAAAGCCAAATCCATGGCAGCCCTTACGGCACGTATGACCCGCTTTTGCGCGGGCGAAGATAGCCGGCTAGCCCGTAGCAATAACAATGCAAGCGAACCTGGCACTGCGCAAGCCAGAAATAGCAACGGTAAGCCCCGACGCAGCAGACACAAGCGTCGAAACAACATTGATAATGCCGACGACAAGGCGGTCAACGCCGGATTCAGCGGCTCCAAGTCCGGCCAGTGGAAGAAGCCGCTCAAAAGAAACAGTTCGGGCCCATCCAGCTTGGACCACATACTTGATTGCCCATGCCAGATACATGGCACCCCAGACAAACTAGCCAATCACACCAACAGAGACTATTGGGTTTCTTAACAGGCCGGCAAATTAAATGCCGAGAATAAGGAGAAGGGGTCGCAAAGCAAGGACGATGACGAGGAGCCGCGGCCACCGAACACAGGGGGGCAAAATAAGTCCCGCCCCCAAATAAAAACGGTGAACATGATATACGCTACCCACATCCCCAAGAGGGAACGCAAGCGCGCGCTCAGGGACGTCTATGCGATGGAGCCAGTCGCCCCAAAGTTCAACCCATGGTCTTCCTGTCCGATCACATTTGATCGCAGGGACCATCCGACCAGTATCTGTCATGGAGGTTCAGCCGCACTGGTCCTCGACCCAATCATTGATGGATTTCACCTCACGCGAGTCCTTATGGACGGTGGCAGCAGCCTGAACCTGGTCTATCACGATACAGCACGCAAAATGGGCATTAATCCCTCACGAATTAAACCCACAAGGACTACCTTCAAAGGAGTAATACCAGGTGTAGAGGCCCGCTGTACTGGCTCAATCATACTAGAGGTTGTCTTCGGATCTCCGGACAACTTCCAAAGCGAAGAACTGATCTTGGATATCGTTCCCTTTCGCAGCGCCTATCACGCACTGCTTGGACGAACCGCATTTGCGCGCTTCAACGCGGTGCCACACTATGCTTATCTTAAGCTCAAAATTCCTGGACCACGCGGCATCATAGCAGTCAATGGAAACACGGAACGCTCCCTCCGTACCGAGGAGCACACCGTTGCGTTAGCAGCAGAAGTACAGAGCGGCCTTCTCAAACAGAACCTTAGTTCGTCGGCCGAGCTCCCGGACACTGTCAAACGAGTCCGGACTACTCTGCAGCCGGACAGCCCAGCTCGTCAAGAGCTCAACTAGCAATTTGGCCTCCGTTCCAGTCCCAACCAAGTGGCGGCATTCGTACCGCGCATACATAATTACGCACTCAAAATACCATGGGAGTAGACGGAGGCATAACTAGCTTGTGATCCATAATACGGCTCGACCGCTCCTGGACACACATACATTCAATTTTTTAATCCTTTTTCGGTCTCTTTTTCGCAGGTTTCTTCTAGCGACCTTATCATCGGTCCTCTTGATAGGATGGATACACCAAGATGGTGAGAAGCACTGGCGTATAAGGGAATTCCTAGGTGGTCTCTTTAACGATCACTCTACCTACTTTCAAGACCCGCACGCAGCTCTCCCTTGGTTGTGGCATGTTAAATAGCCCAGATGCTTATCGCACCACTTGTACAAATACGCTTTGACGTATTAATGAAACTATAATGGAAACAGTTAGCAACCCAACTTCCGCGGCACTAGTTTACTAAACCTTTTTCCTTCTTTATTTCTTCTTGAAAATCTTTTCAAGTTGCGCCCGTACACTTTGGTACGCTTTAATCTGCCAGGGGCTTCATTGCGGCCCATAATACGGCAACAAAGTCCAAAAACTCTTTACAGAAGAGTTCAGCACCCCGAATTTAGCATTATATGCATTGGTTCTGAATCATGTCTTTGGTCAATAGTTGGGTTGCCAGGCTCCTGTGCTTACTACCTTACATTCCGCTATGTCGGCTAGGGTAGTAAAGGGAGAACTACTGCGATTGTGTCCCGGTTTATCCGGATGAGCACCTCAGTAGAGAAAGCCGAAAAGTGGCTGTCATGATGCGGTGAGGCCAGTCAGCTCTTCGGAGGTTTCAAATCTTTAGCGATTTTTTCCGCATTATGCGATGAATCGGCTCTTACCCGATCAGGTGTTTACAGTACCCTAGTTCGGATACTAGGGGCTGCGCCTAAATTTTCATTATCAAACTCCTATGGCTAAGTGAGGGTGATAAAGCCAAATAGTCCGATTGCCTGGTTCGTTGCGCTAAACACCTCTTTCAAGGACGAAACAATTGGATCAAGATTGTTTAGATTTCATCCCGAACACCCCCGTACTACCTACGTGGGGGCTGAAGCCGACGACTGGACAACTCTCAAAATTTCATAAACACGGCCCCACAGGAGGTAAAATAGTAAACATGCATTATATTACATAGCCGAACTTGTTTCATAATGCAGAGCAAGATAATACGAATGTATTCATTCAAAGATTACATCTCCCGTACATTGCTCCGCCACAATGCGGGATCCCTCCAGGACATCGCTGAAATATCGCTTGGATGTGCGGTGCTCCTTGCCCGCGGGTGGTCCCTCGGTCCCGACCGTGACGGCATTCATCTTCGCCCATTGCATCTTGACACGGGCGATGGCCATCCGCGCACCTTCGATGCAGACCGACCGCTTGATGGCGTCAAGCCGAGGGCGGGCATCGACTAGCCACTTCACGAGCCCGAAGTAGCTGCTGGGTATGGCCTCGGCAGGCCACAGCCGGATTATTAAGTCCTTCATGGCCAGTTCGGCCACCCTGTGCAGTCCGACCAGCTGTTTTAGCTGATCGCTGAAGGGCACTGGATGTTCTGGCACAAGGTATTGCGACCAGAACAGCTTCTCCGTCGAGCTCCCTTCTTCGGCTCGGAAGAATTCCGCAGCGTCAGATACACTGCACGGCAGATCCGCAAACGCCCCTGGAGAACTCCTAATCCGGGTCAGTTAGAGATATCTCTTCTTCACACACTTGCTTTGCATAATAAAAGCCTTACCCACCGCGATCTTCTTGGCCTCTTGGATTTCCTGGAGGGCGCCTTGGGCTTCGGCCCGGGCCGCTTGCGCGCTTTGGTGGGCGTTCGTGCGTTTGGACTGCTGGCCCGCATACTGGCTCTCCAAGGAGTCGTACTTCTTTAAGGCATCCTGGAGCTCCTATTGGACCTTGTCGGTGTCAAAACCGGCGGATCTCCGGTAGGGGGTCCCGAACTGTGCGTCTAAGGTCGATGGTAACAGGAGACAGGGGACACAATGTTTACCCAGGTTCGGGCCCTCTCTATGGAGGTAATACCCTACTTCCTGCTTGATTGATCTTGATGAATATGAGTATGACAAGAGTTGATGTACCACGAGATCGTAATGGCTAAACCCTAAAAGCCTAGTTTGTATGACTATGATAATGAATCCCTTCTCCGGACTACCTCCGGCTTATATAGACACCGGGAGGATCTAGGGTTACACAAGGTCGGTTACAAAGAAGGGAATCTACATATTTGGTCGCCAAGCTTGCCTTCCACATCAAGGAGAGTCCCATCCGGACACGGGGGAGAGTCTTCAATCTTCGTATCTTCACAGCCCATCAATCCGGCCCATGGCTAACAGGCCGGACGCCCGAGGACCCCTTAGTCCAGGACTCCCTCAGTAGCCCCTGAACCTAGCTTCAATGACAAGGTATCCGGCGCGTAGATCTGTCTTCGGCATTGCAAGGCGGGTTCCTCCTTCCGAACTCCAAGATAATCTTCGGACATATTGCACGTGTCCGAACCTGTAACACACACACCACACACAACTGCATAGAGAATTTAATTTTCCACGAATCCAATCTGCTGACAACTTTTTGTAATATGACATCACGTCTACCCGGTCATAATTTTGAACCGCTTTTTGTCTGTTGCTCCATGTTTCGAGACGCGGTTGCCATTGGCATGTCTTGTCAAAGCAGAGATCGTCTCCCCTTATTGCCGGATTTTCATCAATGCGGGCGTTGGTAACCCAACCGTGCCGTTTACACAGCCCTTGGGAATAGGCGAGTTTTAGGGCGAGTGGGGGGGGGTGTTCGATATTCACTGCCTTTATAAGGGGATAAGGATTCCCCTTCTTCTCCCACGCCTTCTCTCTTCCTCTGCCCTTCCGCTCTCGAGCTCCAGCGCCCAAGTTCTTACCTTCTTCCCACTCAAGCTAGCACTCAACCATGTCCGGATCTGGAGGCCAAGGCAAGTGGGTGGTCTCCTCCGTCAAGGAGAAGGACATTACTGAGCTTCGGGCCGCCAGGTACTTGGCGATGGAAATCGCCCACCGTCTTCCAGCCCAGGGGAGGGTCGTCCCCACGCTGAAGCCCAACGAGAGGGTGGTATTAATCCTCATTTCCTCCGCTGGCTGATGTACTATTACGCGATAGACTTCCATGACCTATCCCCGAACTCTTTTCTCAACATCTTGGCGTTCATCGTCGTGTGTGAGGCCTTCCTCCGCATCCAACCCCACTTCGGGTTGTGGCTCAAGGTCTTCAATGTGAAGCCGAAGGTGGTGGACGGCCAGCATGCGGAGTGCGGAGGAGCCATGGAGTAAGCTGACCAATGTCTCCTGGCCAAAAGGCACTTTCGTGGAGACTGTCAAGGAATGGCAGAAACAATGGTTCTACATCACAGAACCCCATGGCACAAACTAGGCCGCGGCTGCCGAATTTAATTCCGACGCTCCCATGCAACTCACCTCCTGGGTCAAGAAGGGCCCGAACTGGTGTTCGCCAGATGAGTTGATAGCACTGCAGACGCGCATTCAAAGCATGGTGGACAAGGACGTCAAACTCGTCGACGTAATCCAAGTGATGCTAGTTCACCGGATCCTTCCCTGCCAAAGCCGAAAACGCCCCCTTTGGGAGTTCAATCCGAAGAGGCACCAAACCCTGGAGAGGCTCTTCGAGACAACTCACGAAGATGCCTGGAAGTTGCTCTTCAAGGGCAACGAGATACCGCCAGCCACGGAATCGGGCCACGGGCACAACATTAACCACCCTGCCAGCGAGGTAAGTTTCTAACGCGTCCTCTACTTGTTTGCTTCAAGGAGGATATCTGAACTTTTACTGTCATTGTTTCTTCAGGAATGGGTGGAGAGGTAAAGCGGCTCCAGTGTCCGGCTCCACTACCTGAAGAACCAGTCATTCCGCATTTAGCGAAGATGCTGGAGCCAGCGCCTTATACAGCATCGGCGAAGAAGGCCACGGGAAAGGCCAAGCGGGTCCGGAGTGGCTCCCGCCGCAAGGGCGCTTCGGACGCGACGTCCGAAGACAAGACCCGTCCCTCCATCGCCGAAGACGACGACGATGAGGAGGAGGAGGAGAGTGACTCTCCCCCTGCTGGGGGGAGAAAGAAGAGGGCGGCCTCCACAATTCTGGAGGCCGAGGCACCCAAGAAGGGGAAAGGCCCGCTCGCTGGCAGCTCCGCATGGGACGTCGACAGCAGCCCAGAGCGACACCCCCACACTAAGCCTCGGGCCGCATCGTAAGTGCTAAGACTCGTACATGCCCATAAATCTAACATCTCCTCCTTGTCATATTGACATGATTAATTATGCTTTTGCAGTCCGGCCCATGACAGCTCCCAGCGATCCTCATCAAGAGGCTCGTTGGACTCAAGGGAGATGGCCAGCCAGACACCGCCGGTCGCTTACTCTCCCAAGGCCAAGGGAGACGATGAGGTGCTCTCCCAACAGACCTACCCAGGCTATGGGGAGGTTCAGGAGGCCGTCAAGGCGGCACCAGAGGGCGATACCTCAGCCGCCGGACACATGGGGGAGCAAGCCCCCATGGAGACTGACGATGGGGGCCGAGCTCACTTCGGCCCCCATATGAGCACGGAGCCGAAGACCCGTACGGCCCCGGAATCCGACAAGAAGCTTCCTTCAAGAGAAGGAGGCGTGCCCGTCCCGCCGGCGATCTCTGTCCAACCAGAGGCGCCGGACAATCTATTGCAAGCGCTGCGAGGCGCTTCCATTGTGGAAGAACACCATATCCTTATGGGCTGGCCGAAGCCTGCAGCGGCCTGCTGACAGGTTTTGAGGTAAGCGGCGTTTTAACCGAGAAAATCCCCACACAGGCAGTAGCCCCTGAGACACTGTCCGTTGTTCGGAAAGAAAAGTCGGACAGAGGATCAATTAAATTTCACAGGAAACTAACCACACTATGTCTGATGTGAATAAGCAGGCGCCGCTGCTGGCCGCGACTTCTCACACTGCCGAAGTCGCCGGACTAAAGCAGAAACTAGAGCGGGCCGAGGAAGAGCTCGGCCAGGCAAGGAAGCAGCTGGAAGACCAGCGAGGTATGCAATGGCTCGCTATATATTTTGAAAGTGTAAATGTTGTATACTGACCGAAGTGTCACGATATGTATAGGAGCAACGACCGAGGTCGAGGCCCTGAAGAAGGCCCTGGCCGAAGCTGAGGGGAAGGCTGTCAAGGAGCAGGCCGCCCGTAAGAAGCTCAAGGCCCGGGTCAACGAGCTCCAACAAGAGCTCCAGGGCGCGGTGAGGAAGTGCAAGACCTTGGAGCACGATGCGTCGGTTCGAGAGACCGAACTCGCCAAGGATCGTCAGAGCGCTGAGACGGCCCGGAATGAGGCCCGGGGCGCCCTCCAAGAGATCCAGGAGGCCAGGAAGATCGCGGTGGGTAAGGCATTTAGTATGCAAAGCAAGTATAAGAAGAAGAAGTACTTCTTACTAACCCGGATTTGGAGTTCTCCAGGAGTCTTCGCAGATCTGCTGTGTAGTGTGTCCGATGCCGCCGAGTTCTTTCGAGCCGAAGAAGGGAGCTCCACGGAGAAATTGGTCTGGTCGCAGTATGTTGTGCCAGAGCATCCTGTGCCCTTCACCGATCAGCTGAAATAGCTGGTGGAGCTGCATAGGGTGGCCGAACTAGCCATGAAGGATTTGACAATCCGGCTATGGCCAGCCGAAGCTATGCCCGGCAGCTACTTCGGGCTCGTGAAGCGGCTGGTGAATGCATGTCCTCAGCTGGATATCGTCAAGCGATCGGCCTGTATTCAAGGTGCGCGCATGGCCTTCGCCCGTTGCAAGATGTGGTGGGCGAAGATGGACGCCGTTGAGCTGACCAGGGGGCCGCCAGAGGGCAAGGAGCACCGCACACCCGAGTGCTATTTTGCGGATGTCCTAGAGGGGTCTCGCATTGTAGCAACACTGTGTGGGCAAGACATTATTTTCGAATGAATACATTCATGTTGTATTTTCCCTCTATGATGAAACAAAGTCGGTTTGTAATATAATGCTTGTTATGTTTTAAATTTTTCCTCCTGTGCGGCTGTGTTGTATGAAATCTGAGGGTTGGCTAGTCGTTGGCTTCTGCCCCACGTAGGAATTGCGGGGGTGTTCGGGGTGGAATCTAAACAATCTTGATCCAATTATATGGTCCTTGAAGGAGTTTTTTAGCGCAACGAACCAGGCAATCAGACTATGCGGCTTGAACGCCCTCACTTAGCCATAGGAGTTTTACAATAAAACATGGGCGCATCCCCTAGTATCCGAACTAGAGTTCTATGAGTGTCTGATCGGGAAGTACCGATCCTTCGCGTAATGCGGGAGAAATCTCCAACGATTTGCAACCTCCGAACAGCTGACCGGCTCTCGTCGTATCATGACAGTCAGTTTTCAGCTTTCTCTACTTAGGTGCTCCTTTGGATAAACCAGGGCACAATCCCAGTAGTTCTCCCTTTACTACCTTAGCCGATATAGCGGAACGTAAGGTAGCAAGCACAGGAGCCGAGCAACCCAACTATTGACCAAAGACATGATTCGGAGCCGATGCATATAATGCTAAACTCGGGGTGCCAAACTATACTGTAAAAGTGTTCGGACTTTTGTTGCCATGTTGTGGGGCGCTATGAAGCCCCTGGCAAGTTGGAACGCACCGAGTGTACGGGTGTTATCTGATAGAATTACTAGAAAGGAAAAAGCAAAAAGAAAGAAAAAGGAAGAAGCATTGGTAAGCTAAAGTCGTGGAAATTTGGGCCGAAAACTGCTTCTATTATAATTTCATTGGTGCGTTAAAGCCCATTTATACAAGTAGTGCAATAAGCAGAAATGCTATTTACTATACCTTCACCAAGAGAGAGCTGCGTATGGGTTCTGAAGATAGGTAAAGGGATCGTTAAAGAGACCACCTAAGATTTTTCCAGTACGTCCATGCTTCTTGTTGTCTTGGTGTGTTTGTCCTTCAAGAGGACCGATAATCAGGCCGCCAGGAAAGGCTTGTAAAAAGAAAAAATAAAAGAAGAAAGGGAAATAGTGAAAGTATGAGTGTCCGGGGCGGTCGAGCTGCCTTGTGGATCACAAGTTAGCTATGCCTCCGTCGATGCCCATGGAATTTTGCGTGCGTAGTTATGTATGTGCGGCACGACTGCCACCACTTGATAGGGACTGTGACGAAGACCGAATTGCTAGTCAAGCTCCTGACGAGCCGAGCTGTCCTGCTGCAGGGTAGTTCGGACCCTCTTAACGGTGTCCGTGGGCTCGGCAGCCGAATTAGGGTTCTGCTTGAGAAGGCCACTCTGTACTTTTGCTGCTAAGGCATCTATGTGCTCTTCTATACGGAGGGAGCGTTCCATATTTCCGTTGACCGTGATGACGCCGCATGGACCGGGCATCTTGAGCTTGAGATAAGCATAGTGTGGCACTGCATTGAATCGCGTGAATGCGGTTCGTCCGAGCAGTGCGTGATAGCCGTTGCGAAAGGGGACGATGTCGAAGATTAACTCCTCACTTCGGAAATTGTCCGGAGACCCGAAGACAACCTCTAGCATGATTGAGCCCGTGCAATGGGCCTCCACAGCTAGTATGACTCCTTCAAAGGTAGTCTTTGTGGGCTTGATCCGTGATGGATTAAGGCCCATTTTTCGCACTGTATCCTGATAGAGCAGATTGAGGCTGCTACCTCCGTCCATAAGGACGCGCGTCAGGTGAAATCCATCAATGATTGGGTCGAGGACTAGCGCGCCCGAACCGCCATGACGGATACTGGTCGGATGATCCCGACAATCAAAGGTGATCGAGAATGAGGACCATGGATTGAATTTTGGGGCGATTGGCTCTATCGCGTAGACGTCCCTTAGTGCGTGCTTACGTTCCCTTTTAGGGTGTGTGTAGCATATATCATGTTTACTATTTTGACTTGGGGGGAAACTTCTTCTGTACCCCTGTGTTCGGTTGCCGGGGCTCCTCGTCGTCGTCCTTGCTTTGTGATCCCTTTTCCTTGTTCTCGACGTTTAATTTGCCAGCCTGTTTAAAAACCCAACAATCTCTGTTGGTATGATTAGCTGGTTTGTCTGGGGTGCCATGTATTTGGCACACGGGCGATCGAGTATGCGGTCCAGGCTGTATGGTCCCTGATTTTTTCTCTTGTACGGTTTCTTCCGCTGGCTGCACTTGGAGCCGCTGAATCCGGCGTTGATTGTAGTGTCGTCGGTATTATCACCATTGCTTCAGCGTTTGTGTCTGTTACATCGGAGCTTGCCGTTGCTGTTCTTAACCTCAGAGGGGCCTGCCTCGCTGGCTGTGTTTTTGCTACGAGCCAACCAACTATCCTCACCCACGCAAAAGCGGGTCATGAGTGCCGTGAGGGCTGCCATAGATTTTGGCTTTTCTTGGCCGAGGTGGCGGGCGAGCCATTCGTCGCGGATGCTATGTTTGAAGGCCGCTAGGGCTTCGGCATCCGGACAGTCGGCGATCTGGTTCTTTTTAGTTAGGAACCTAGTCCAGAACTTCCTGGCTGACTCCCCGGGCTATTGAACTATGTGGCTTAACTCATCGGCATCTGGTGGCCGGACATATGTACCTTGGAAGTTGTCGAGGAAGGCCTCTTCCAAGTCCTCCCAGCTGCCAATAGAATTTTCAGGCAGGCTGTTTAACTAGTGCCGAGCTGGTCCTTTCAGCTTTAGCGGGAGGAATTTGATAGCGTGGAGGTCATCTCCCCGGGCCATGTGGATGTGGAGGATAAAGTCCTCGATCCATACCGCGGGATTAGTTGTCCTGTCGTATGATTCAATATTCATGGGTTTGAACCCTTCGGGGAATTCATGATCCATTACTTCATCAGTGAAGCAAATAGGGTGTGCGGTGCCTCTATACCTGGCCGCATCGCGTCGTAGCTCCGATGGAGTTCGTCTGCGGTTATCGGCTCGGGTGTGACTAGGTTTGTCACGTCCGAATAGGTAGCCATCAACACGTGTCGAGGGACGTCCTCGCGATCCATAAATTGATCGGGTATATCCTGCTCTACTATCCAGGGTCTGCCGGAGGTCGTATGTATGACCCCGAACTGTTTTGTCTCTATTTTTATGAGGCGGTGGGCAGGCTGTTGTTCGGCCTGAGTTGCCGCTCTATCCCAACCACGTGGTGGTCGGTCCGCCGCACTGTCCTGACCACGTAGTGGTCGATCGGCCGCATTACGTGAGGGAGGTATGGGCTCCGGCGCCTCTTCATCGAACTGGGGTAGCAGCCTTCACTTCGGGTAACTCTTGGTTGGGCGTCTGAGGCCATATTCTTCGACTGGCAGAACATCAGTTCATCTGTCGACGAGTAGATCTTGGTCAGCTTGAAGCTGCTGCTGCTTCTTTTTCAGGCTCCTTGCGGTGGCTATTAGCTGGCGCTTGAAGCGCTCCTGCTCGAGAGGTTCCTCAGGCACTATGAAATCTTCGTTGCCGGGGCTTTCCTCATCTTCAAAGAGCGGACGATAACTACCGTCCTCCGAGTCGTTGGGTCTGGCCTGTTCGTCGGGGCTAGCTTGCCCGTTTTCTTGCTCCTCCTGTTCGGATGTTACCTCGGCAAGGTCTTCATTGTTTTTGGCATCGTCCGGAGTATTATTTTCTCGGGTGCCGGCATTGCTGTACTTTGAACGACGTGACTTAGAGCGGCGCCGAGGATGCCGGCGTTTTTGCTGTGTCTCAGGAGGTTTATTCTCAACTGGATTTTCTTTGTCATCGTCGTTGGTTGTTTTGGGTGTATCCACCATGTACACATCATACGAAGAAGTGGTCGTCCAGCATCCAGTGAATGGAGGATTTTGGTGTTGCTCTTCATCAGCATCGTCGTCCATACCGTCGATGTCTTCGGAGCCGTAATCAAGCGTGTCGGTTAAATCCTCGACCGTGGCTATGAAGTGGGTGGCCGGTGGGAAGCAAAATTCTCCATCGTCAGCCCCTAGTTTGAACCGAACATAGTTCGGCTGTGAGTCCCCCGCCAAGGACAGACTCTTTAATGAGTTTATCACATCGCTCAAGGAAGAGTGCTGGAAGATGTCTGTGGTGCTGAACTCGAAGATCGATAAACGATCAAGTTCGGCATCCGCGGACTCACATGGTTCGGAACTTACACCCAGAGAAGAGTCCGGAGTTCCGGTGACACAAATATAGTGTGAGTTAGGTCCATGTGTGACTCCAATGCCGGGGAATCTGTGGCCTCCGTGGTGCGGTTGAGCCTCCAATCCTTGGGTGCCGCAGTATGCTCCGGATCTAGAGCGGTTACTAGAGCTATCTCCTGGATGCGGTCTGACGACAGATTTAGGCCATGTTCATCAAGGTGACCAGGAGTGGTTGCCGCGGTCTCGAATCCGGCGAAGATCAAATCTCCATGGATGTCCGCGACGTAATTCAAGCTCCCAAATCTGACCTGATGGCCAGGGGTGTAGCTATCAATGTCAAAACCGACGGATCTCGGGTAGGGTGTCCCGAACTGTGCGTCTAAGGTCGATGGTAACAGGAGACAGGGGACACAATGTTTACCTAGGTTCGGGCCCTCTCTATGGAGGTAATACCCTACTTCCTGCTTGATTGATCTTGATGAATATGAGTATTAGAAGAGTTGATCTACCACAAGATCGTAATGGCTACCCTAAAAGCCTAGCTTGTATGACTATTATAATGAATCCCTTCTCCGGACTAAGTCCTTCGATTTATATAGACACCGGGAGGATCTAGGGTTACACAAGGTCGGTTACAAAGAAGGGAATCTACATATTCAGTCGCCAAGCTTGCCTTCCACGTCAAGGAGAGTCCCATCCAGACACGGGAGAGAGTCTTCGGTCTTCGTATCTTCACAGCCCATCAGTCCGGCCCATGGCTAACAGGCCGGACGCCCGAGGACCCCTTAGTCCAGGACTCACTCAGACCTCCTCAACCATGGCCTCGTGCTTCTTCCGAGTGGCTTGTTCCTTCGCCGCCCTCTCCTCGGGCTTGGCCAGCACCTTCTTGAGGGTTTCAACCTCACTGGCCGCTCCTACAAATATCATAGCACAATGGTCAGTACACATCATTTATTCTTTTTCTAAACATACAGCAAGCGATCACATACCTTGCTCCTTCTCGAGCTGTTTCATTGCTTGGTCGAGCTCTTCCTCGGCCCGCTTCAGACTCTGCTTTAGTCCAGAGACCTCAGCAGCATGAGAGGTTGCGGCTAGCAATGATGCCTGCTTATTCACATACGACATATTTAGTTAGTTTCCTGCGAAAATTACTTGATCCTCTGTCTGTCTTTTCTTTCCGAACACTAGACAGTGTCTTAGGGGCTACTGTCTATACTATGACTTTTTTGCGTCGCTTACCTCAAAGCCTGTCAGTAGGCTGGTGTAGGCTTCGGTCAGTCCGTTCTTGATGGACTGAACCCTCTCGACCACCGTACCCATAAGGGTACGGTGTTCTTCCATGATGGAAGCGCCTCGTAGTGCTTCCAACAGATTATCCGGTGCCTCTGGATGGACAAAGGGCACCAGCGGTACACGCACACCTCCTCCCTTTGGAGGAGGTTGCTTGCTTGGCTCCGGAGCCGTGTAAGTTTCCGGGACTGTATCCGGCCTGGGGCCGAATTGAATCTGGCCCCCATCGCTAGTCTCCATGGGGGCTTTCCCCCCGAGGTGTCCGGCGGCCGAGGAGTCATCCTCTCGCACCGCCCTGAAGGCCTCCTGAACCTCTCCCTGGCCAGGGAAGGTCCTTCGAGAAAGGACCTCGGCGTCGCCCTTGGCCCGGGGAGAGTGAGCCGTCGGTGGTGACTCGCTGGCCATCGCCTTCGAATCCAGCGAACCCCCTGAGGAGGATCGCAGGGAGCTATCGTGGGCCGGACTGCAATTGCATAATTTGAACATGTTAAAGCAATGAACTAGAGGTGCCGGATATACGGACACATCAGGGTGTTTAACACTTATGATGCGGCCAGGGGCTTGCGTCGGAGGCGCGGCTCTGGGCTGCTGTCAACATCCCACGCGGAGTTTTCCGCGAGGAAACCCTTCCCCCTCTTGGATGCCTCCGCCTCTGCATTTGTGGAGGACACCCTCTTCTTCCTTCCCCCCTCAGGGGGAGAGCTGCTCTCCTCTTCCTCCTCCCCATCATCTTCGGCGGCGGAGGAATGAATCTCGTGGTCTTCGGACGTCATGTCCGAGGTTCCTTTGCGGCGGGGGCCACTCCGGACCCCCTGGGCCTTCTTCTCCGGCGCCTTGTAGGGCGCCGGAATCAGCATCTTCGTCAGAAGAGGAATTGCTGCTTCCTCTGGCAGCGGAGCCGGACACCGAATCTGCTCCGCTCTCTCTGTCCATTCCTGGAAAAAAAATATAGTGGAGTTTAGATATCTACCTCAAATAAGCAAGTAAAGGAGACACCTTGGAACACAAAAGACTTACCGCACCGGCGGGATGGGCTAGATCATGCCCATTGTCCTCGGTGTTGTCCGGCGGCGTCTCATTGCCCTTAAAGAGCAACTTCCAGATGTCTTCGTGTGTGGTGCCGAAGAGCCTTGCCACGGTCTGGTGCTTCTCCGGATCGAATTCCCATAAAGGGCAGGCTCAGCTCTGGCATGGAAGGATCCGGCGAACTAGCATCACCTGGATCTCGGTGACGAGCTTGATGTTTTTGTCCACCATGCTTTGGATGCGCGTTTGCAGCGCTATCATCTCATCCGACGAAGACCAATTTGGGCCCTTCTCTATCCAGGAGGTGAGCCGCATTGGTGCGCCGGACTTAAACTCGGGAGCCGTGGCCCAAGTGGCATCGCGGGGCTCTGTGATATAGAACCACAATTTCTGCCACTCTTTGACAGTCTCCACGAAAGTACCTTTGGGCCATGTGACATTGGGCAACTTGCTCACCATGGCGCCTCTGCACTCCGCATGTTGGCCATCCACTACCTTTGGCTTCACGTTGAAAATCTAAAGCCACAATCCGAAGTGGGGAGGAATGCGGAGGAAGGCCTCACACACGACAATGAATGCCGAGATGTTGAGGAAGGAGTTTGGGGCTAGATCATGGAAATCTAGCCCCATAAAGAACATAAGTCCGCGGATGAAAGGCTGGAGAGGGAACCCTAACCCGCGGACGAAGTGGGGGATGAACACCACCCTCTCATTGGGCTTCGGGGTGGGGATGATTTGCCCCTTGGCCGGAAGCCAGTGGTGATTTGTTTCGCCAGATACCCGGCCTCCCGAAGCTTGGTGATGTCCTTCTCCTTGACGGAGGAGGCCATCCACTTGCCTTGCGCTCCAGATCCGGACAAGGTCGAGTGTTTGCTTGAGGTGGAAAAGATGAGGACTTGGGCGCTGGAGCTGGAGAATGGGACGGAAGAGAGAGAGAGAGAGAGAGAGAGAGAGAGAGAGGGCGTGGGTGAAAGAAAGGAATCCTTATCTCCTTATAGAGGCTGTGAATATCAAGCGCCTCCCCACTCGCCTTAAAACTCGCCTATTCCCAAGGGCTGTGCAAACGGCATGGTTGGATTACCCACACCCGCATCGCATTGATGAGAATCCCGCAATAAGGGGACACGATCTCTGCTTTGACAAGACGTGCCAATGAGACTGCATCTCGAAGCGGCAGGCCGAAAAACGGTTCGAAATAATGACCGGGTGATGACGTAGTGTCACATTAGCAAAAGTTGTCAGCGGATTGGAACCGTGAAATATTATACTCTCTGCGGTTGTGTGTGGGATTGGTTTTGCAGGGTCGGACACGTTCGTTGCGTCCGAAGACTGTGTTGGAGTATACGGAGAAGGAACCTGCCTTGCAATGCCGAAGACAATTTGCGCGCCGGACACCTCATCATTGAATTCTGGTTCAGGGGCAACTGAAGGAGTGCTGGATTAGGGGGTCCTCGGGCGTCCGGACTGTGATATGTGGGCCGAATTGATGGGCAGTGAAGACACAAGGCCGAAGACTATCTCCCGTGTCCCGATGGGACTCTCCTTGGCGTCGAAAGCAAGCTGGGCGTCCGGATATGAAGATTCCTTTCTCTGTAACCGACTTTGTACAACCCTAGTCCCCTCTAGTGTCTATATAGACCGGAGGGCTTAGTCCATACGGAGGACAATCATAATCATAGTCATACAGGCTAGACTTCTAGGGTTTTAGCCATTACGATCTCGTGGTAGATCAACTCTTGTAATACTAATATTCATCAAGATCAATCAAGCAAGAACTAGGGTATTACCTCCATAGAGAGGGCCCGAACCTGGGTAAACATTGTGTCCCTCGTCTCCTGTTACCATCGACCTTAGACGCACAGTTCGGGACCCGCTACCCGAGATCCGCCGGTTTTGACACCGACAGTGATGTCCTTCTCCTTGACGGAGGAGACCATCCACTTGACCTGCGCTCCGGACCTGGACATGATCACAGTGCTTTCTTGAGGTGGAAGAGATGAGGAATTGGGCGCTGGAGCTCGAGAGTGGGTGGGTAGAGAGAGAGAAGGTGTGGGTGAAAGGGGGTGACTCCTTATCCCTTTATAAAGGCGAATAATATCAAGCGCCTCCCCACTCGCCTTAAAACTCGCCTGTTTCCCAAGGGCGGCGTAGACAGCGCGGTTGGATTACCCACGCCCATATTGATGGGAATCCCGCAATAAGGGGACACGATCTCTTCTTTGACGAGATGTGCCCGTAAAACCGCATCTCGAAATATGAAGCGACAAGCCGAAAAACGGTTCGAAATATGAAGCGACAGGCCGAAAAGCGGTTCGAAATAATGACCGGATGGCGATGTGGTGTCACACTACCGAAAGTTGTTAGTAGATTCGACTCGTGAAATATTATACTCTCTGCGATTGCGTGTGGTACTTGTTTTGCAGAGCCGGACACGTTCTTGATGTTCGAAGGCTGTTTTGGAGTATTCAGAGGAGGAACCCGCCTTGCAATGTCGAAAACAATCTGCGCGCCGGACACCTCATCATTGAAGTCTAGTTCAGGGGCTACTGAGGGAGTCCTGGACTAAGGGGTCCTCGGGCGTCCGGCCTGTTGGACATGGGCCGGACTGATGGGCTGTGAAGATACAAGACCGAAGACTCTCACCTGTGTCCGGATGGGACTCTCCTTGGCGTGGATGGCAAGCTCGGCGTTCGGATATGAAGATTCCTTTCTCTGTAACCGACTTTGTACAACCCTAGTCCCCTCCGGTGTCTATATAAACCGGAGGGTTTAGTCCATAGGACAAGAATAATCATGCAGGCTAGACTTCTAGGGTTTTAGCCATTACGATCTCGAGGTAGATCAACTCTTGTAATTCTCATATTCATCAAGATCAATCAAGCAGGAAGTAGGGTATTACCTCCGTAGAGAGGGCCCGAATCTGGGTAAACATCGTGTCCCTTGTCTCCTGTTACCATTGACCTTAGACGCACAGTTCGGGACCCCCTACCCGAGATCCGCCGGTTTTGACACTGACAACCGGGTCCACGTGCCATATCGAAATACAGTGCAGAGCAGCAGGGGTGAAGCACCCCAGTCATGGCGCCGGAGTAGTAATAAGCAATGAGGCGTCAAATCACAAAGTTGCCCCTTTCCCCCAGTTAAGTTGGAGGGACGAAGTAATAATGATAAAAAAATAAGTTGGAGGGACGAAGCAACCATCATTTCACTCGTTGCTGAATCCGCTTCTCCCTCATCTTCTTCAAGTTTTTTTTGATAACATCTTCTTCACGTTAACCACGTGTTGCTTTTGTCGTTGTTCTGCCTCATGTGGGACACGGATCGGCTTGGTAAAGCACTGACACGTGGGACCGCATGTTAGCAAACCGCCAGGCCAACGTCCTCTAAAAATAAGAAACCTCCCCCGCCATCCGCGCGGCAAAATCACCTCCTTTTTACTAATCTTGATTCTATAATTTTTTAGATCAATATAATTGAGATTTGTATAGATAGCACACAGGAGCAAAACCAAGTGGTGCGATTAAGGGCATCCACAATGTGTAGCCAAATGTGAAAATAGCTTTTGGCATCGATGGGAACCATTGGGGACGGTGCTGCCAAAGCCAAAAAGATGGAACCGAAGCTCCCTGATTGATTGATTGATTGATTGATTGATTGAAGGAATAGAAAAATGCAATGTCTCTCCTCTTGCTCCCGTGCTTGGACGCATGTTTAGTATAGAGCACAGAGTCTACTCCCCTGTCCCTTCTATCACAAATCACAAAGCATTGAGGCTCAAATCAAAAAGCACGCACGAAGCAACCATCATTTCACTCTTCGCTGACTCCGCTTCTCCATCGTCTTCTTCGAGAAATCACCTCACCGCACTAAGCTAGACGGACGACGCTATTGTGGAGTACTAGTACATTTATGCGTCCTTTGGTTCAACGGACTTCCTGGATGCAAATAAGGCGGTTGTCTCGGCTTGCAGGCGACACTTGCGTCCGGTGGTCTCGCTCAACGGTGTTCTCCGTCGAATGCACTTTGTCAAACCACAACGTTCGAGATATCGTCGGTGTCACCGCAATGGGGAAGGAAGTAAAATAGTTACTACCTCCATTTTTTTGTACACAAGGCCAGTATATCAAAATTACAATTTGTAAAAGGCCACTAACACTAATCGAGGCAAAATTGATGGGGTTTGCCTCGTACTAGCAACCAAGGACATTAATATACCCTTGCATGCATGCGGAAGTGAGAAGGTTGGTTTGCATGGCGCTGCATTAATCAAGCGATGAGGAGTGAGATGGTTAGCTCTTTGGGCTTTGGAGAAAAAAATACGCATTAATTGACACGTCAAACGAGGATTTGTATCGATTAATCCCGCGAAGGAAAACCCCGCCTTTCTTTATTAACACCAGTACTCCTAGTACATACGTACTTATCCTGTTTGGGTCTAGGCCTTGCATTGCCATACTTCGCCACATATTTTTGCCAAGCTTGCCTAAAGTTTTCAAAATGAAAAGGAGGTACACTTGCGCACGGCTGTCGCAGTCACACCGCACCCTCACACGGTCGCTCCGCACCCTCACACAGTCGCTCCTGCACGCCGCAAACCAACCAAGGGAAATCACCCTCACTGACATGTGCTACCGCATGTGAACAAACCAAACTCAGCCATCCTACCGCTGACACATAATTTTCATTCATACAGTATGTTTATCCAACCGCATGTTGGGGAGGATCCGTACGACCCGTGCGGTGGTCTGTTGGGGAAGAAGAAGAGGTGAGGAAGAAGGGTTAGGAGACGTAGGATATTCATCCAACAGCCTGAAATGGTAGACTGGCCCAAATGATGAAAGTCAGGCGACTTGCATAACAATATATGTTTTTACACAGCAAAAAGATCCCTAAAAACAACAACATAAAGAAACACTATCACTGCTCGCGAAACGAGACGGCCTCGTCGTCTTTGGCTGGCGGCGCGAACCAGCCGTAGCTGCTGACGTGTGTCTCCGCACCGTGGTTGTCCTCGGCCTCCAGCTACTCGTTCACGCGGAGCGTGCGGGTGCTCTGCGCGGACGAGAGCACCGCCCGGTTCAAGCCGAGGACGTCCGGTTCCGCCAGCAGGAGGGCCTCGATGGCAGTGGCATCTGCGCACTCCGCATCGAGTTGAGCCTCCGCCGCCCGGTTCAAGTTGAGGACGTCCGGTTCCGCCTGCAGGAGGGCCTCGATGGCAGCGGCATCTGCGCGCTCCACGTCGAGTTAAGCCTCCGCCGCCCGGTTCAAGTCGAGGACGTCCGGTTTCGGCTACAAAAGGGCCTCGATGGCAGTGGCATCCGCGCGCTCTGCCTCAAGTTGAGCCTCCGCTGCCCGGTTCACATCCACGACATCCAGTTCCGCCTGCAGGAGAGCCTTGATGGCAGGGGCATGCGCGCGCTCCGCGTCGAGTTGAGCCTCTGCCTCCCGGTCCTCCTTTAGTATCGCTAGGTTGAACCATTGGTCCGCCTGCAGGAGAGCCTTGATGGTAGGGGCATGTGCGCGCTCCGCGTCGAGTTGAGCCTCTGCCTCCCGGTCCTCCTTTAGTATGGCCAGGTTGAACCATTGGTCCGCCTGCACCATGGGGGACCCGGACGCCGGCACGAAGTCGACGTCCATTTTCTCATACCCGTCGGGGGCCTTCTGCGCCGCGACCTCCGCCATGAACATTGGATTGGCTTCCTCCTCCTCGTAGCTTGGCTCCAGAGAACTCGGGGATTGGTCCGCCGCAAAGCGAGCTTGGGAACGAAGGTCTATGGAGCCGACCGTCGTCGCGATTTCTGTGCGGCGCTCCAGCGTCAACATCTTGTAGTACGTGATCTTGCGGCGCACCATGGCTTTCTAGCGAACTAGGGGATGCTTGATGCGGGCTAGGGGATCGAAAGGTGGGGGGATGGGCTGGAGAGGAGGTTTGGTTTTGGGGCAGTGGCTGGCGTATGCCGAGCAGCGAAGGTTCTGGTGTGGATAGTGGTTCCGGTGATGACCGGTCAATTGGTTTTGACTCTACATCGCTCTTGTCGCGTTCGTGTTGCACCCCGGCGCGCTGGACCCTCCACGTCACTCACCAAATGGAACGCGCTTCGTCTTGCGTTTTCGCTCGCTTATGGGACCATAGTTGAGAGCAAACCAACGTCCCTCCCCCTCCCCCGCCTGCGTCATTTATACTACCACTCCCTCCGTTTTATGCGGAGTAAATAAAAATAGAGGGAGTATACTACGGATGAGGATCCCCTGACGTGGACGAACCCATCGAGTAACTAACATGCGGGGCCTAGCAAGCATGGGGTCTGCCAGTAAGTGAACGAAAGGGAGGGTAAGGCAGGGATACCTACGTCAGAGGATCCACTTCCACTACTACTCCCTCCTTCCATCTACAGGGCCTAATGCGCTTTCGAGGCGAACTTTGTCCAAATGTTAGAGTAATTATATATCACATGCAACTTACACAAAGCATACGGTCAAATTCATATGTGAAAGGAGCTTCCAATGATATAATTTTCACATTATACATCTCATATACTATTAATCTTGTCAATAGTCAAAGGCGGTTTTGGAAAACGCATTAGAGCATGGTTAATAATATAGCCAGCCGATGGCTATAAGGAACTGCCATGTCATCTATAGCCATCATCTATATGCACTCATACAGTAGTGTGGGCTATTTCCCGCAAAAAAAATATAAGGTTGGCTATTGTATTAGTACTTTTTTCCATCTCCTCTCTATCTCTTTCTTCATATTTATTGTATTTAACTAGGAATGCGTGTATAGCTAGGCTCTTGCATGAGAGCTCACTCCCTTTACTTTTTCACATCTCTCTCCTCCACATAGGCCATATATAAACTGAAGGATGGAGTACTATGAGCACTGCATACTCTACTACAGATGTTGTCAGTACTCCACTAGTACTATTGTTTTAATAACTTTAGCTGATTGATCTACGAATGGAGGGATTCAAGCTTATTTTTGTTAACCGAGATGCAAACGACTAACAAACTGGATTCGAAGCCACCTGTCGTAATAGTACCTGCGGGTTCTTTCTGTGGAGCCTTCAAATGCAATAGCTAGCTGCCCAACGGCCAATGCCACAGGCAAATCTCCATTTTCCAACTTATACAACTCTTTGGGGTCCATAGATACTTGCCAGACAGGGAGCTTAAAAAGTTACTATTGGACTGGCTATGTGAAATCCTAGTAGGAAGAGCATGCGCGAGAACAAGCACATTCACGTGGTTGAAAACAAATTGGAAACCATGTATGTCTGAATACAAATCTAGGAGTATGTACGAATCTAACAATATTGATTGGGCGTTGTTGAATGTTGATACTTTTTTCTGTAAGTTTGATCAAAGTATAGATACTTTGACTACACATAAAACTTATATGTAAACTACTAGAAAGGATCGGAGGGAGTATATTGTACGTTCAAGAGCGAAACGAACATTGAATACCCTTTATATATGATTTGTGGATGCTATGATCACCGGTTCAAAATTTTGAATCCGCCTTCCGTATCACACATGCACCCACTCGTTCTCTCTCGATTTCATCTCGGGGTCCGGAGATCGATTGAAAGAGGACTAGGGTGGGTACAATATGTTCGTTTCGCTTATGAACATACAATATACTCCTCTGATCCCCACAAACCCCCCTGCCGGTCATTTCTATCATAGAAACAGACCAAACCTTATATCTCCTTGCACGACACGCCAGCACATCTCTCAACATCAATTGATCTCATCAAGATGTGTCGGGGCATGAACCGAATGGGATGTCAAAACTAAGACGAGAAGCGACACGTAGTGGAGGCAAAGTGAACTTTAAACGAACCGTTTGTTTGTATGCATGTCGGACAAATTACAACATTGGAAATACAAGCATGGTCTAGGCCCACATGCGAATGATACTCGGCGGAATGTTCAAATGAGGCATGCGGGAGCGACACGCTCATCGTTGCTTTACACGGTGGGTTTCAGTGTGCCGAGGGTGGCGTTAGCGCTGCGGCACGACCAGCAGATCAACACCTGGCTCGTTGAGGATGCACGGGGCGCCGAAGTGCGAGCGCGCCGCGACGCATCCGCGGAGTGGTGTAGCGCGGCCAACTGCATCCACAGGAGCTGAGACCATGCCGGGTCGTCTTGCTTTTTTGATGACATGTGGGGTCGCATGTGAGCAAAGGGCATCTCCAATGTTGCCACAACCGTAGCTGACTAACCTGGCACACCAAAAACCCTCGTCCCTCGCGCCGTTGCGTGGCGCGTTCCCAGCCGGCGCCAGCTGCCCGCATTCATGTTGTCCATCCGTATGCCGTCGTTAAGAGGCTCGGTGCCCGAGGAGCTAACTCCGGTGACTTAATGACGCACCCGAACGCTTGGCCTCACCGGAATGCGCTACTTAAAGCGGCAACGCCCAGCTAACCTCCACACCATAGCGCATCGTCCTGCTACCTGGCACCACATCCACCATGACCGCGAGCGCGAACGCTCAGCAGGAGAGCTTGTCTTCGGGGATGAAGCTCGAGGTCGCCGCCCTCGCTCAAGTCGTCGCACAAGCGGTGGCCACGCTCGTGGCCAATGAGGGAAGCACCGTCAGCCACGCATCCTACTTGCCGCCGTACAACGTCCGGCACCGCCGAGGTCGGGGACTCCTCTGAGGATGAGTAGGGCAATGATAGGCGGCAGGGCATGGTGTGCCAACTGGCCGGTCCGTCTCTCGTGTTCTACGCTTCCTCGCCGGAGACCGCACCTTCAGTTCATAGGTCTTGAACCCCGCCCCCGTACATGGAGATCGCAGATGGAGGACGTCGGTCTCCGCCGTAGAATAGGTTTAGGGTCGGGTTTCTTTTATTTTTATGTCCTATAAAAGTTCGAAATGTAATGAAAATCTGTCGTGTTTGCATTAATCTCGGCCGGTGTATATGAACTTTTACAATAATATAGTATATTGTAGGAGTACTAGCAAGATGCCCGTGCGTTGCACAGAACATCAAGATCTTGTGGGAGAAAAGGATGAACGAGGGAAGGCCTTATCTGCAAATGTGGAGAGGAGTGCGGGTAAATTGGCATAGTTTCCTTCCTATCCGTTAGATATAGATTGGATGGCCTATGTTGCAGGATGGCAGGCACACCATCATCACCAACTCTGCTTTTTATTGAACCGAGACAAAGCTAACATGCGAAGTAAAATAAACATATAGTCTACATACACAATTTATCTTAGGCACTCCAATATTACGTCCACTACACATTCACGCATTTCACATCTTTCTACATCTACGGGAACCTACAAAAGAGTTAACGTAAATTGCCTCTCTCTCTCCCCTCCTTGATTTTCATGGTGGTGGGCCCCTCCCTCCCCCCAATCTACAATCAACAGCTCACACGTTTCACATTACGTTAATTACGTAACTGGGATTACGTAGGTGTAGCATTACTCGTCCTAAAAAAACCAACTAAGCCAACCTCCCAGCATATCGCACGGGAAAAGACCCGGCCGCGCCGTTTAGTTGGGATTACCGGATTACTAGTAGTAGTATCGATGGATCGCGCGAAGCACCAAGTTTTTTTTTCTTTAGGGGGCGAAGCACCTAGTTTATTAAAAGGAAAAAAGGAGGTACACTAACAGCACCCCTGTCGTGGTCGCAGTGCACCCCATGCACGTTCGGTCCTGCACACGGCTCACGCAAACGGAATGCACTTCGGTTTGCCTCTTCACTGACACGTGGGATTGCACTTGGAGAAACCGACCGTGCGCCAAACTCCCCCTGCCCACCGCGCGAAATCCCCCCCCCCCAAATTCCCCCCAAATCCCAAATTCAACCGCATTTCGGCCAACTAGCCAATAATATTCCACAAACCCCCCTCCCCCCGTCCCCCTCCACTCCATTCGCTCCGCCAAAGCTGTCCTCCCCGCCGCGCTGATACGTCGGCGCTGCGGTTCGTCGAGGGGACGCACGGTGATCCTCTCGCTCCCACAGTACGCTCTCGTAGACTGCCGTCCTCTAGCCATGTCGCCACTGGTGGCGGCGTTCTTGTGGAGGCGCACGGCAGTCAACACCGCCACCGCTGGCGACGTTCGTGTGGAGATGCATGGCGGTCAGCTTCTCCCATGGTACGCGCATTCTAGAATGGGGCCCCGTGCACGTCGGTGTAGCGCTAAATGTTAGCTGATAGACGATGTTAATCTCACTGTTTGTCGAAGTAGTTTACAGTCAATATGCTCTGCTTAAGAAGCTTCCTTGCCCTGTTCTGCACTCAATCTGCTTAGCTGAGATGGCATGCCAAGCCCGATTAGTTGCTAAAATATCCTGCCATGTATTTATTGTGACGTAGATTGCCATGGTCTAGTAGCCAATATGTTAGGTGAAATAGTTGTACACCATTTTATACTCGATCTTTGTTGCTGCGATGGCCTTCGATAGTTTGATGGCTGTGTGCTCGGCCTCATTGACTGCTGAAACAGCCTGCTATAATTTAGCACATAAATCTGTTTGCCGAATTAGCTTTACATATATCTCGTTACTTAGATCTGCTCGTCCAAATATCTTGCCATAGCTTTAGACATCGACCTAGGTATTTTTTTTCTGGACTTCATAAAAAAGCATATATGTTTTTCGTGTAATATCTAGTAAAAGAACTAATTTGTATGTCTACCAGATGGACAGGACTTGGATAACTTCTGCTCGAAGATTCTCCACTGCATAGGTCGAGGGGGTTGAAAACTTCATGAAGTTTATCAGAGCTGAGTACGGTGGTCCGAAATCAGATGTGCTCTGCCCGTGTATCAGTTGTATGAATTCAGTTACAAGACCCTAGTCAACTGTGCAAAATCATCTACACTGTATGGGATGTCGGTCACATATACTAGGTGGGTTCATCATGGTGAAGCTGTGAACATCAATATTATTGACTACGTGGAAGCAACAGATCACCATCTTGATCTGCCTGATGCTCAGGTGGAAGAGGAGGAGGTGGTGGTGGTGGGGGAGCCAGTGAGTTTGACCAACATTGAAACAATGCTATGAAATGCTCGTGCATTTCGTGAACTTTCACCTACAGAAGAAAAATGGTGGGCCCGCATGTTGGAACAATGCAACGTGGCTGTCACCCCAGGAAATAAGCTGTCAGTATTCTCAGCTATGGTGACCTTTCTTCAGGTGAAGACATTTGAGCGGATGACCAACAAATCATTCGATGCGATGTTGGCTGCTTTCCGCAAATATTTCCCATATGCGTCTGAGCTGCCACACCTACAGTAAAATGAAGAATTTCCTTTGTGTAGTTGGAATTGGATATGATATGATCTATGTTTGTAAGAATAATTGTGTTCTGTTCCGGAAGGATTATGCCAACTTAAGTGAATGCCCAAAATGCAAATCATCAAGATGGAAAGATGGCGATGCTATGAAGAGGGTTCCTCATAATGTTCTGAGACATTTTCCAATTACACCAAGATTGCAGAGGTTGTTTCATGATGTTGAAACAAGAGAGGATGTACTATGGCATTCTAGGAACCAGGAGTACAGAGATCAGAATGTAATGAGCCATCCATCTCATGGTAGTGAGTGGCAAAGCTTCAATCAGAAACACAAAAAGTTTGCTGCTGACCCGAGAAACATTAGACTTGGCTTAGCTTCAGATGGATTTAACCGATTTGGCTACCAGAGCGCCACATATAGCATGTGGCCAGT
The DNA here is from genome assembly GCF_002575655.3 of Aegilops tauschii subsp. strangulata. NCBI lineage: Eukaryota > Viridiplantae > Streptophyta > Magnoliopsida > Poales > Poaceae > Aegilops > Aegilops tauschii. The sequence continues at coordinate 96,824,828 of NC_053037.3, read as the reverse complement.
GCTTGTTATCCCTTACAACATGCCTCCAAATGTCTACACCAAAGAATCAAACTACATGATGGCCTTGCTCATCCAGGTCCAAAAAGTCCTGGAAAGGATTTTGATTTATTCATGGAGCCTCTTGTGGAGGAACTTCAACAGCTATGGAAGGGTGTTCTCACTCGAGACCTATATAGCAGCCCACCAGTTGATTTCTTTCTGCGTGCTGTTATAATTTGGTGCATCCATGATTATCCGGCTTTGGGCACTATGTCAGGGCAAACGACACATGGTTACAATGCATGTGTTCGCTGTGACAGGAATCCGCTGTCATACGCAATACTTAGCAAGATCTGTTACATTGGACACTGTCGTTTCCTTGCCAAGGACAAGCCGCGTCCTACAAAATACTGAAGACATGTTTTCAATGCAAAGCATGAAAACCGTGATGCGCCAAAGAGGCTCACCGCCGATGAGTTGCAAGTGGAATTAGAGAAGGTCGGGCATATTACACCAGGAAACCATCCTGGTAATGGTAGCGGGAAGAGGAAGCATGGCAAGGCAGAAGAGAGATTATTATTTACCCGCAGGTCCACTTTGTGGGACTTGGAGTATTGGACAGATTTGGATCTGCAGCATAATCTTGATGTGATGCACATCGAGAAAAATATATGTGACAACATTGTCGGCACACTTCTTAATATTGAAGGCAAGACAAAAGATACCTTAAAATCTAGGATTGATTTGACACATCTGGGTATCAAAAAGGATTTTTAGGTGCCAGATGAAGGTAAACCACGGGATATGGCACCAGCTGTGTACGTCTTGGACAAGGTAAAAAGAAAAGAATTCTGCGAGGTCCTGTCATGTGTGAGATTCCCACATGGATTTGCTTCCAACCCTGAAAGGAGAGTCAGTGCAGATGGAAACAAGGTACAAGGGTTGAAAACTCATCACTGCCATGTCCTACTTCAAAGGGTTTAACCTGTTATCCTTAGAGGATTGGGCCGCCCTGACTTATACAGAGCAGTTGTAGAGTTGGGACAATTCTTCAGGGAACTCTGCAATAGATATATCAGGATAGATGCTTTGGAGCGTCTTAGAGACAAGATCCCATCTATCCTATGCGACCTTGAGAAGATATATCATCCAGCCTTCTTTGATGTGATGGTGCATTTGGCTGTTCATCTACCTGATGAGGCACTACTTAGAGGTCCAGTACAGTATGGCTGGATGTACCCTATTGAAAGGAGGCTAGGCACTTTCAAGGGCTATGTCAGGAACAGAGCTAGACCTGAGGGTTCCATTGCAGAGGCCAACATTGCTACAAAAGCGTTGACATTCTGCTCAAAATACATTGAAACACCAGATCAGCTTAGCAAAGAGGTGGGTGAAGACAATCCCGGGCTCAATGTTTTCGATTATTCTGTTCGAGTTACATGGAAGAGTCGACAAGAGGACAAACCTAAAGATTTGGACAAAATGGTTTGGTATGTGTTGAGTAACTGTCCTGAGATACTACCTTATATCAAGTAAGTGCTAAGTACTGCAGCTTATACATCGTAATCTACTAAACTTGCAGCACATTCTTATATATTTAGATGTTTGACGCGATCACTATGTTGTGCAGCATCTACAAAAACGAGTTGCTGCCACAAAATCCAAGAAACATTGACAAACTGGTTATGGCAGGATTTGCGAAATGGTTCAAGAGCCATGTAAACTATTGAATTGCACTGTCAGTTTTTTTAATATATTGAGTACATAAGATGATCAGCTTGTCTATTTTCTAAACATAGGTTGAGAAGATGCGGGAGGATGGGCAGGCAGTTGATGATGCCCTTTACGCACTAGCAATGGGTCCTGATACTCGAGTAAGACATTTGAATCTCACGTTGTTGGAGATGTGCGCTACAACACCCTTGCACGCGATGAAGGAAGGAAGACACAAAACAGTGCCATCATGAGCACGGATACGTACGGCAGAGAGACAACTGAAATGTATGCTAACATAACAGACATTGTTCAGTTGCAGTATATCTCCAGTTTCGAGGATCATCGGTGTGTGGTTCTGTTGTGCTGTCGTTGGTATAACCTGTTTTCCAGGATCGCAAAACCCAGAGCTGATGATTATTTCAAATCCATCAATGTCAAGGCGGCGTACCAGACCAATGAGCCTTTTATTTTGGCAAATCAAGCAACACAGATTTTTTCTTGGAAGACACATTTGCACGTAGCGATGACTAGAGAGTATTGCAAAGGATTGAGCAGAGGAATTCATTTAATGAAGTTGCACAACAAGATGATGCTTACACCGCTCCTGATATACAAGATTCCACAGATGTTCCTAATATCTTTGAGAACCATCACGTCAATGACGCTGGCGAAAAGATTGCCTGTCGTGATGTGGACATACAAGAGTTGATCAAGAAGAAGCCAATGTTCGAGGACATTGAGGATGAAGAAGAAGATGACACTCTAGGGAATTACGATTCAAACTGATACACATGGCGAAGATGTTGGCGTTGCTGCTGCGGATGATGATTAGATTGCTTTTGTCGTATTTGCCTGTCAGAAGACATTTTTTATCTACTATGTGAAATTGTGCTTTCTATGACAACTGAAACCTGATGAACGTGTTGTTTAGTATTTTGCTGTGAGAACATCACTTGTTATGTATGTTGATTTGTGTTTGTTGATTGTATGACGAGTAAAACATGATGACATTGTTGTTTAGTTGTACTCATATTTGGCTGTGAAACTTGAATTTGATGACATAGTTTGATGTTGGACTGCAATTTGCTCGACGTCTTCGAATGGGAACAAAGCTGACCCGACAGGGCCTCTGCTAATTTATTTATTTATTACCAAAAGGGCCTCTGCTATTTATTTATTTATGAGCAAAAGGGGATACCCCCCAATTTTTGTTAATAGAAATCATTAGATGTTCACAACACTACGCCCAGCCTACTACACAGGTTTCATTCATTACTAGTTTCAGCAAAGTGCTCATGTCATAGCCACTGAATACATCATGAGTGCCACATACATTGCAAATAAAGAGACAATCATCCTACAGAGCACATCGATTTTGCCCATTATCTTCAGAAGCTCTTTCATCTCCTCATTGCTTTCAAGGCCGTTCAGCAGATGATGCTTGGCCATGATCAGAGGAACTGCATCTTTAAGCTTCTGCTCTGCATCTTCCTTTTCTGTCGTTCCTTCAGTTACTTGTCCAACACCCCAACCTGCTGGTATTGGGATTCCTCGGCTAACCAAATAATCAGCGTAGTTGCATTCCCCCACATCAGCAACTTCCCAGTAATACAAATCACACGAATCTTTCCTGTTCTGCACGACTCAAATTGGAAGATCATCAACCAAACTATTAAAAAAATCAGCAACTGAAAGTAGCAGAACAACACTTAAACATATTATTACCCCATGATGCGAGCATTTGTAGAAGACTCGGCCAGGGTTGAGGATTGTGGTTGAGACGCGACGGATGACTCTGCGTGATTTGCAGCAGTGGCACCACACCAACGGCAGCGGGTTGCGATGAGCAACCGGCTACGGTGCGTGTGCCGGCGGGGGTGTGATGAGACCCACAGGCGATGGTACGGGTGGCGACTTGGCGCATATCTGGGTGTTGCCTGCTGAAGAGCAGGTGGACGAGCAGCCAACGGACATGGTTGCTGCGGCCAGAGCTTCTGATGCTAGGTAGAGTAAGTAGAGAAGAGGAGAAGCGAACGTTGGATATCTCAGTTTCGTTACTTGCAGAGTAGCATAGCACCATATATAGTCATAGTCTAGGTTTGGATTCGAACCAGCTACAGGAGCACGTCTCTCTTTTTTCTAAACCTCTGCAACGTCCCTTTACTGGTACACTAGCTTGTTCTGTACGCCTTCTCAAGTCTTTGATTTTCTTTCTTTTTTTGCGAGGAAGGAAGGAGGACAAAATTGAGAGTTCCTGGGACTCGAACCCAAGGCCTCTCGGTTGAATACCAAGGGTGCTAGTCACTTATGCGGTGAACGTTCCCTGGGAGGAGGACGGCAGACGAACGCATTTTCCTCGCAGTTTTAGTTGCGACGCAAGATCGAACGGTCGCAGTTTCGGGAATGTTACCAGGCGAACGAGCCCAGTTTTTCTTTTCTTCCTATATAAAAAAGTATGCTACTTGGTGCCGGCTTAGTCAACAAACAATTGTGCCAACCTTGACCGTTGGATTGACATTCAACGTCTGTCGTGTTTCTTTAGTCTCTTCTTCCTCCAGCCGCCAAAGCCAAACCAGCGCCGGCGGGACGCCTGCTCCCGCCTCCCACGGCTGGTTGTGCTGCCGTGCACGCATCCTGGACACATCGCACCCTAAAACTCTGCGCATTGTCCCGATCGGGTTTTTGGGATATAAATTCCCAGAAAAACGGCATGTGTGCTCATCAGCCCCAGGATTACTGTTAGGTGATGAGGTACCAACTTGATACAAGAGTGCCAAGCAAGAACAAAAATATGAAGTACAAGACCATTCAGGCCTAGGAGTACAACATTTGGCTTCTAATGGTTGAGGGCGGAAGCGGTTGGATACATCTGCGTCTACGGGACTCCATCTCCCACAAGAACAGCTGACCAGGATAACTCCTATCTTCGCGAGGCTGCAAACGTCAACACGCGGGTTCCGAGGTTGTCACCGCGATGCTTATCTCCAAGCACGGAATCTGGCCAAGACAATAGCCAGGGACAAGCCAGTGAGTACGTTTGAATGTACTCACAAACATTAAGAACACGGGTATAATAAATATCAAACATGCTCCAGAATATTATGTGATCACACGTCTGTCTCGAAAAGATACGAAAAACCATAACGCACACGTGTGGTTAAAATGATTCAAAGTAAAATACTGGGTGCCAAGCGAGGGTCTGAATGACGCCTCGAGCGGAAACTGCAGAATAGTAATACTGGTGCCAAACGAGTGTCTGAAAGACTCCTCGAGCGGAAAATGCGGAATAATAATACAGGTGCCAAACGAGTGTCTGAATGACTCCTCGAGCGGAAAAAAAGCAGAAATAATAATGCAGGTGCCAAGCGAGTGTCTGAATGACTCCTCGAGCGGAAAAGGCAGAAATAATAATGCCACAGTCGGGCGTCGGGGCGACACCACATAAAGGGCTTATAAAAGATAAATGAACAACAAGCACGCCGCAGTCGGGCGTCTGAGCGACGCCACAGAGAAGGCTTATAAGAGAATAATCATAGTGAATATCCAGGAGATTGAACCGTCCCGGGGATACTCAATAATATAAGCAATATAAATGGTCAGTCCAAAATAAATAAGATCATAATCCGGATGCCAAAATCTTAAACAAAAATAAGTACAGTCGTTTCTCCATCCGAAAACCGATAATTTAAACAAGTCGTATCTCCATCCGAATACCGTTACTGAGTTCTAGCTAAATCGTTCTCCATCCGAATACCGTTACTGAGTCCTAACTCAGACTGTAGTTTCTACTCAAGAACATGACTATCTAACAGGATATATACTCTGCAAAGGGAGTACCATTTTCCACGAGTAACGGGATTACTCAGTCCCTCGGGACTAATTCCGTCTACGGTCTTTTGATTGAAAACACGCCTGACCTGCACACACCAGCTTAACTCACCAGTGTCTGGAATCACCCACGACACCTGCCAAGCAAAACTCTAAGTGGGGAGGCTACAACCTCGACGTAGCATGGGATCACAAAATTTATACCGCGCGCAAACCGGGGAAGCTATCCCCTTCGGCTACAACCGAAAACACCCATGCCCCCGGACCGGATGACTGGCTTTAATCCATGGCCATGGGACCCTCATCACGGCCTCTCTGTACGGTGTGTGCTTTGGAAAGGGGTTGACAACCTACTGAACCATACCCTGTCCCCTGCAGGGACAAGTGGTGGTACCGGCAAAGAAGGAAGCTATTGATCAAGACTCGGTCTACAACCGACTCAGGTGGTCTAAGTATCCACCAACAACATTACCACTAGCGAAATAAATCACCACTCCTCGAGCCTCACCATGCTATGCCGGGCATACTCGTCTCGACGAGGGATTAGGGACAAGCTCGTGTCTACCCAAGACCACGACTTTCCCGGCTTCCTACCGGTGTGCAAGAGAAGCTCACGAGGATGATCCAAATCAGTAGTGTATCCATTGTTGATCACAAAACAACTCCAAAGTGCACCTCATGCACGAGACTATATCGATACATAAGGCTATCACATACTCCAAGACAATAGATGCTGTGATCGCATCAAAACACTACAACAAATATTATGCCAGAGTTCAGAAATGCTTGCCTTCAAGAGTATGCAAAGGATGCACTTATTGGAAGCTTTCCTTTTCCTCCAAAAATCCTATTTTGCAAAATACACAAATACAAATATTTCAAACACAGTACCAAAACCTGTCTCAAATAATTTTTAAATAAATCTTAAAATAAACTAGATGAAATTTGAGAGAGGTAGGAAAAAGAATCAACTCATTTGGAGTTTTATTTTAAAAGTTATAGCTGGTCAAAGTTTGGTCAAATATGTTTTTATTAAAAGTCAAAAAAAAGGAAAACGCTTCAGCAGAAATACGCTTTCGCAACAGAGAAACGCACTCGGGGGTTTTGCGCCTTCACTTAAACAGAGAGAGGGCGGACGTGCGAGTCGCTGACAGTGGGTCCAGAGGGCCCACTAATCAGGTTTGACTGGTCTTCCCCTCCCTCCTTTCTCTGTGCCCGAACGGTGGCGGGGTTCCGGCGATCGCCGTCGACGAACGGCTGCACCACATGGGCATCCAAGGGCGGGGATGGAACGGCTAGACCGAGGCGGTCCTTTGGGTGGTTGGAGGGTCGACGGAGGTGGCAGGAATCGCCGGCGGCGAGCTCCGCGGCGGAGGGAGGCTACGGTGGTGAAGTGACATTGGTGCTCCGGCGGTCTCCGACCGAAGTTGGGTAGCTGGGCAGCTCCGCAAGACTACGGGGAGGTTCTTGGTGGTGCTGGATTGGCAAAAGGGTGGCCGGCGGCAACGAATCGCGCTGGAGCTTGGCGGCGGCCGGGCTGGCCGGAGTTGAGGGAGACGGCCACTACAGGTCGATTCACTACGCGGGAAGCTCTATGAGGAGTGTCTGGAGTCGCGTGAGTGCTCGGAGGGGCTCGGGGACCCTTTATATAGCGTGACGAGGCTTGCTCTGCGGCGGCAGCAGATAAGATCGCCGGCGACCGCTTTCCTGTAGTTGCAGGGCATGGTGGCGGCGACGAACGCGTTCCGACGAGCGGGAGGATAAGCACGGCCTGTGCTCCGGGGCAGCTGTCGTGCGCTGGTGGCTTGGGCGGCACCGTCCGCGGCGGAATCCGCTGCTGACGCCGGCGTGCCGCCAAGGGCGCGGCCATCGGCGCAGCAGGGCGCCAGAGCGATCGTGGAGCAGGGGGCGACTAGTGCGCGGCTCAGCGATGCAGAGGGGGCCAGGGTCGGGTCGGGTCGCGTGCGGCAGTGCAGCGTGTCGGTGTAGTGCGCGCGCGTGCAAAACGTGCGCTCTGGGCGTGCCCAGAGCACGCATGGCACCTGTTCGACGCAATGCCAGCGTGCTCTAGAGCTCGAGGGTGGAGCTGGCACTGCACAGGATGGAGGTAGGGGAAGCAAGACACTTAGTGGACAAGGTGGATAGGTCAGGTGCTCAAGTCCACAGTGCAAACCAGAGAGCTTGCCAAAAGTGGCTGTGCACACCAGGTGTTCGACAGAATGCCAGATGCACATAGGCAACTCTTGGAGTGGCCAAAAACTCCAAATCAGTGCCTCCTTAGACACAGGAGATGGTGGTAAGGTTAGTCTGGCAAAAATAGAAAGTTGATAGTGCAAGTTTTGCAAAACTCTAGTTTTGGGCAGAAAGAAAAAGGGTTTAGAACATGCACTTCAAAATCTCCAATGAGCCCAATCTCCTGGACTTAAGAGTTTGGTAGGGAGGGATACAAGTAGGAAAAAGCTCAGGGTTACTAGAGCAAGGAAAAGTATGGTTGCAGTGCAAATCATCAAATTGGACCAGAAAGCAAAAGAGGTTGATCCACTCAAATTTTCCAAATAACACCACTGGGTTTTTGCTTGAAGATGAATGGTATGCATCCACTGACATCTCCAAACAATTGGAAGAATTTTTAAAGAAATATTTAAATGGGTTGTAGTGCAAAAGTGCCTACTGGACCAGATTGGAAAAGTTGGTGAAGAGCTCAAAATCTCCAGTGGCCAGGAGGTATTTTTGCATAAAAGTGATGTGGAACCATCACATGACATCCCCAAATTTTGGTGGAATTTTTAGGAGCATTTATCAAATGGTTGTAGTGCAAAAAGGGAGCTCCAAATTTAAGAAAGATCACTTTAAAAGAATTAAAACTTATGAAAAGTAATTATGCAAATAAATCCACTGATAAAGGATTGATTTTATAAAGAGTGCACACAAGTCAAAGATACACTTTGAAGGTTTTTCCCACAAGAGGCATAAATCCAAAATAAATAAAAATCACAAAAGGTAAATCTTGACAATTGGAAAAGTTTTATTTCCTGGCAACATTTTAATAAATAAAAACAAGGCCAAAATTTTGGGTGTCACAACACTACCCCCCTTAAGAAAAATCTTGTCCTCGAGATTTGATAAATGTTGTTTTGAACAAGAATTGTTTTGAAACAAAATTGTTTTTAACCAAGAAATCCTTCAAATGCTCAAAGACAAAATGGTTACAGTGAGAGGGCAATAAGTGGTGTAAAACCACAGTGTGGTACACTGGTGCAGTGTGGAAAAATCCACGGTTAGGGAAACGAGACATTTCTACGAGGATACAGTAATTTAGAATAAATTCTAAATTACTAAAATACGCTGGTCGCACCCGAGAGCACAGTGCTCTCTCTGGCTGACAGGTGGGCCTAGGGCCCACTGTCGGCCTCTTCTCCTTCCTCTCGCTCTCTCTCTCTCTCTCTCGCGCTCTCCCGCGCTTCCTCCACCGGCGATGCCTAGCTCGTAGGGCATCGAGGCCGTACCGCAGTAGTGCGCGGCGTGCGTGCTGCCGGTGCAGCGTGCACTCACCTCGCGGGCCAGGGCGCTGTCGGCACTGCTCGCGAACTCGCCTCCGAACACTGGCGGCCGAGCGACGGGTGGAGCTGGTGTACCTCGCCCACCGTACACCGATCTCGGGCTATAAAACGCTCGCGGAGCTCCTCTCTTCTCCCTCACACCCGGCCTCGCTTCCACTTCTCCATCCTTCTCCTCCACAGCTGCTGGCAGGAGCTCGAGCCGAGGCTCTAATGGCGGAGGCAATGCCGGACTGGTATGTGGTCCTGGTGTGTGGAGGCTTGGCGGTGCTGCTGGGGTTCTCCGTGCTCCTGTGCGCGATGATCCTGGACGATCGTCGCGATGCTGCCGCACGAGTGTTGGCTCTACGCGGTGGCGGCGATCACGTGGATTAAGCGCGGCATCGGGGTTGACTGTCGTCGGAGTGCCGGGGCAGCTTGCGCTCGAGTGGACACACAGAAATCCCTCTTACGGAGACTGTGGTGTCCTCGAGTGTGGTTAGGTAGGCGCAAAAATGTGCTCAAGGGTTTGTAACAGAACATGCGGTCGAGTGGTGGCTGCTGAGAGTCTGCTGTAACGATGATGCGTGAATAAAAGTCTGGGTCGAGAAAATGCATATACGCAGTAATAACTCGGGGAAAAGAAATCTCCTCGAAAACATGTATCGAGAGGAAAATAATTAAAACAAAACTAACAGCAGTAGCACTGCTCACAAAACAGGAAATTAAGAAAGTTGGATCCTTTGCACAAAGATTTGTGAACATGCTGCAATCCATAAATACAAGTACTGGGACAATAAATACATCGGAGGCGTTTACATGGAAAACGGTAAAAGGACAGGGTCCTGCGAAAACGCCTCTGGCACCGGGGCACACTCCTCTTCTATCGGGGGAAGCGGGTTGACCAGACGATGAATGCGTCCTTCCTGGTCAGGCCTCAGTGGTCTGCCAATAGCGATCCGAGGGTTTAAATCAGCGAGGCTCTGGAGATAACCCATTACCCGCTGAGTTAAACGCTCCTGAGAGATGACGTACTGGGCAAGGTTGGCCAGTACTGGATCTCTCTCGATGCGCCCACCGGGAAAAGATGCAACTTCTCCGGGTGCTGCACGGCTCGGAAAATAATAGTATCCTCGCTCGCTGGCATAGGGCACTGCGAATCGAAGACGGGTGAGCGCCTCGTACGCAGCAGCTTCTATGGCCATATGCGGAGTCGGCATGGATTTCCCAACAAAGGAGACTTCCGTGGGATCTTGGTTTGGGTAGGCGGGAGGGATGTGCACCACTGCCCAATATTTCGAGGTGGAAGGAGTGATCCTCGATTTGAGCAACTCGTACTGGGGTGGACGGGTGGCGCTCATAGTACTGCAGGTAAAGTCCCACAATAATTTGACAAAACTGCCGGGGGTTGCGTCTGGGGTTCTCAGACAAATGCTGGGGGTCTACATGGCAAGGAATGGCTGTGGGTGCGGCGCACAACGGTGAGGGGTGCTCGGCAAGGTCACAGAGCGGCCTTTATAAAGCACCGGGGCTGGGATATCTACCGGGGTAAAAGGTGACTGGCTGACGATCCTGTACTCGGGTCAAAGCCACAGATATACACGTCACATAAATGGGACGCATTACTGTGGGAGCCGACGGGGTTGGTCTTGGCAGCTGCGCCCGAAAAAATGCAACTGCACGCCAACGTACACATGCATAGCTACTACTCCAAAAATAAGAGCGCTCAAACAGACAGCATGCAACAAAACGGTACAAGGCCACACCTTACAAAGCGTAGGAAAACTAAGGCTCGATACAACTTTGAGCGACTTAGTCTACTTCGTTAATGTCTAAGTGGGCTGGCCTTGCGGACGCCGATGCTCCTCCACGGTTCTCACCGTCGGGATTCGCTGGTTGAGGCTGAGGTGCTGCAGGGTCGGGAAGATGGTGATGACCATCCCGGGGGTTGTTGGCCCAAATCCCGTTGGAATGGGTTTCCAAAAGGCGACGAAGCGCTTCTGGGTTCACCAAAGTGCTCTGGTTGATGGCTGGCGCAGACCTCAAGGGATCGATCGGGTGTCCAAACAGCACGACTGGATTGTCGGTGTCGGGCTCCGCTTCTCTTCTCGCCGTGGCTCGGCGAACCAGCTCTCCACGAGCTGCGATCAGATCCAGAGTGACCTGGTCGAACAATTGCTCTAGTGCGCTTACATAGCGCACCAGATGCAACAGCGCAGGATCCGTCTCGTGGTCTCCGTTGGCAACTTGGGGCGGCCTACCATACCCGTCACGACTGGGGTAGTAGTAGAACGAGCGACAGTTAACTCTGGGCAACAAGTGCCGGAGTTGAACTATAACTTCTCGGGCTGCCAGTTGGATGGCTTGTGGCTCGAAGGGAGTTGTCCTTCCAGTGAACCTGTAGGGGCGTTCTGGCGACAGACCCCTACCGTAGATGTGCACAGTGGCCCAATACTGACGGCTTTCACCGTACATGGGTCCTTGGTACACCACATACTCAGGAGGCTCTTCTAACGCATAGGCACGGCGGGTGAGGTTTGCGAGCAGGGTCACAAAACCTCCAAGGTTGGTCGCTGTGGTCTCATTGTGAACAATGGGGCCAGGCATCGTAGCTGGGTTTGGGGGAAAGAGGCTGTGCTGTGTCGTGGCTAGCATACCCTTTTTATAGGAAAGGGGGACGGAGTCTTCCTCCGCACGCCTGCGATAGAGACGGGTTGGGTGTCGGTCACTGGCGCGTGATCAACGGGCTAGGTCGATAGGGTGGGCACCGTCCGCCGAAAAAGGGCGTCGGGTCACTGTGGAGCTATCTTACGCGGGAAGCTTGACTGGGGTTAGGCTAAGGTCTGATGGTTTGGGTTAACCTGGGTTTATTGACCTGGCTAAGATAGGATTAGCCAATGGTCAGCCTGGCTCTTATACCAAGTCTGTCACGACCGGGTTTTTGGGATATAAATTCCCAGAAAAACGGCCTGTGTGCTCATCAGCCCCAGGATTACTGTTAGCTGATGAGGTACCAACTTGATACAAGAGTGCCAAGCAAGAACAAAAATATGAAGTACAAGACCATTCAGGCCTAGGAGTACAACATTTGGCTTCTAATGGTTGAGGGCGGAAGCGGTTGGATACATCTGCGTCTATGGGACTCCATCTCCCACAAGAACAGCTGACCAGGATAACTCCTATCTTCGCGAGGCTGCAAACGTCAACACGCGGGTTCCGAGGTTGTCACCGCGATGCTTATCTCCAAGCACGGAATCTGGCCAAGACAATAGCCAGGGACAAGCCAGTGAGTACGTTTGAATGTACTCACAAACATTAAGAACACGGGTATAATAAATATCAAACATGCTCCAGAATATTATGTGATCACACGTCTGTCTCGAAAAGATACGAAAAACCATAACGCACACGTGTGATTAAAATGATTCAAAGTAAAATACTCGGTGCCAAGTGAGGGTCTGAATGACGCCTCGAGCGGAAACTGCAGAATAGTAATACTGGTGCCAAACGAGTGTCTGAAAGACTCCTCGAGCGGAAAATGCGGAATAATAATACAGGTGCCAAACGAGTGTCTGAATGACTCCTCGAGCGGAAAAAAGCAGAAATAATAATGCAGGTGCCAAACGAGTGTCTGAATGACTCCTCGAGCGGAAAATGCAGAAATAATAATGCCGCAGTCGGGCGTCGGGGCGACACCACATAAAGGGCTTATAAAAGATAAATGAACAACAAGCATGCCGCAGTCGGGCGTCTGAGCGACGCCACAGAGAAGGCTTATAAGAGAATAATCATAGTGAATATCCAGGAGATTGAACCATCCCGGGGATACTCAATAATATAAGCAATATAAATGGTCAGTCCAAAATAAATAAGATCATAATCCGGATGCCAAAATCTTAAACAAAAATAAGTACAGTCGTTTGTCAATCCGAAAACCGATAATTTAAACAAGTCGTATCTCCATCCGAATACCGTTACTGAGTTCTAGCTAAATCGTTCTCCATCCGAATACCGTTACTGAGTCCTAACTCAGACTGTGGTTTCTACTCAAGAACATGACTATCTAACAGGATATATCCTCTGCAGAGGGAGTACCATTTTCCACGAGTAACGGGATTACTCAGTCCCTCAGGACTAATTCCGTCTACGATCTTTTGATTGAAAACACGCCTGACCTGCACACACCAGCTTAACTCACCAGTGTCTGGAATCACCCACGACACCTGCCAAGCAAAACTCTAAGTGGGGAGGCTACAACCTCGACGTAGCATGGGATCACAAAATTTATACCGCGCGCAAACCGGGGAAGCTATCCCCTTCGGCTACAACCGAAAACACCCATGCCCCCGGACCGGATGACTGGCTTTAATCCATGGCCATGGGACCCTCATCACGGCCTCTCTGTACGGTGTGTGCTTTGGAAAGGGGTTGACAACCTACTGAACCATACCCTGTCCCCTGCAGGGACAAGTTGTGGTACCGGCAAAGAAGGAAGCTATTGATCAAGACTCGGTCTACAACCGACTCAGGTGGTCTAAGTATCCACCAACAACATTACCACTAGCGAAATAAATCACCACTCCTCGAGCCTCACCATGCTATGCCATGCATACTCGTCTCGACGAGGGATTAGGGACAAGCTCGTGTCTACCCAAGACCACGACTTTCCCGGCTTCCTACCGGTGTGCAAGAGAAGCTCACGAGGATGATCCAACTCAGTAGTGTATCCATTGTTGATCACAAAACAACTCCAAAGTGCACCTCATGCACGAGACTATATCGATACATAAGGCTATCACATACTCCAAGACAATAGATGCTGCGATCGCATCAAAACACTACAACAAATATTATGCCAGAGTTCAGAAATGCTTGCCTTCAAGAGTATGCAAAGGATGCACTTATTGGAAGCTTTCCTTTTCCTCCAAAAATCCTATTTTGCAAAATACACAAATACAAATATTTCAAACACAGTACCAAAACCTGTCTCAAATAATTTTTAAATAAATCTTAAAATAAACTAGATGAAATTTGAGAGAGGTAGGAAAAAGAATCAACTCATTTGGAGTTTTATTTTAAAAGTTATAGCTGGTCAAAGTTTGGTCAAATATGTTTTTATTAAAAGTCAGAAAAAAGGAAAACGCTTCAGCAGAAATACGCTTTCGCAGCAGAGAAACGCACTCGGGAGTTTTGCGCCTTCACTTAAACAGAGAGAGGGCGGACGTGCGAGTCGCTGACAGTGGGTCCAGAGGGCCCACTAGTCAGGTTTGACTGGTCTTCCCCTCCCTCCTTTCTCTGTGCCCGAACGGTGGCGGGGTTCCGGCGATCGCCGTCGATGAACGGCTGCACCACATGGGCATCCAAGGGCGGGGATGGAACGGCTAGACCGAGGCGGTCCTTTGGGTGGTTGGAGGGTCGACGGAGGTGGCAGGAATCGCCGGCGGCGAGCTCCGCGGCGGAGGGAGGCTACGGTGGTGAAGTGACATTGGTGCTCCGGCGGTCTCCGACCGAAGTTGGGTAGCTGGGCAGCTCCGCAAGACTACGGGGAGGTTCTTGGTGGCGCTGGATTGGCAAAAGGGTGGCCGGCGGCGACGAATCGCGCTGGAGCTTGGCGGCGGCCGGGCTGGCCGGAGTTGAGGGAGACGGCCACTACAGGTCGATTCACTACGCGGGAAGCTCTACGAGGAGTGTCTGGAGTCGCGTGAGTGCTCGGAGGGGCTCGGGGACCCTTTATATAGCGTGACGAGGCTTGCTCCGCGGCGGCAGCAGATAAGATCGCCGGCGACCGCTTTCCTGTAGTTGCAGGGCATCGTGGCGGCGACGAACGCGTTCCGACGAGCGGGAGGATAAGCACGGCCTGTGCTCCGGGGCAGCTGTCGTGCGCTGGTGGCTTGGGCGGCGCCGTCCGCGGCGGAATCCGCTGCCGACGCCGGCGTGCCGCCAAGGGTGCGGCCAGCGGCGTAGCAGGGCGCCAGAGCGATCGTGGAGCAGGGGGCGACTAGTGCGCGGCTCAGCGATGCAGAGGGGGCCAGGGTCGGGTCGCGTCGCGTGCGGCAGTGCGGCGTGTCGGCGTAGTGCGCGCGCGTGCAAAACGTGCGCTCTGGGCGCGCCCAGAGCACGCACGGCACCTGTTCGACGCAATGCCAGCGCGCTCTAGAGCTCGAGGGTGGAGCTGGCACTGCACAGGATGGAGGTAGGGGAAGCAAGACACTTAGTGGACAAGGTGGATAGGTCAGGGGCTCAAGTCCACAGTGCAAACCAGAGAGCTTGCCAAAAGTGGTTGTGCACACCAGGTGTTCGACAGAATGCCAGATGCACATAGGCAACTCTTGGAGTGGCCAAAAACTCCAGATCAGTGCCTCCTTAGACACAGGAGATGGTGGTAAGGTTAGTCTGGCAAAAATAGAAAGTTGATAGTGCAAGTTTTGCAGAACTCCAGTTTTGGGCAGAAAGAAAAAGGGTTTAGAACATGCACTTCAAAATCTCCAATGAGCCCAATCTCCTGGACTTAAGAGTTTGGTAGGTAGGGCTACAAGTAGGAAAAAGCTCAGGGTTACTAGACCAAGGAAAAGTATGGTTGCAGTGTAAATCATCAAATTGGACCAGAAAGCAAAAGAGGTTGATCCACTCAAATTTTCCAAGGAACACCACTGGGGTTTTGCTTTAAGATGAATGGTATGCATCCACTGACATCTTCAAACAATTGGAAGAATTTTTAAAGAAATATTTAAATGGGTTGTAGTGCAAAAGTGCCTACTGGACCAGATTGGAAAAGTTGGTGAAGAGCTCAAAATCTCCAGTGGCCAGGAGGTATTTTTGCATAAAAGTGATGTGGAACCATCACATGACATCCCCAAATTTTGGTGGAATTTTTAGGAGCATTTATCAAATGGTTGTAGTGCAAAAAGGGAGCTCCAAATTTAAGAAAGATCACTTTAAAAGAATTAAAACTTATGAAAAGTAATTATGCAAATAAATCCACTGATAAAGGATTGCTTTTATAAAGAGTGCACACAAGTCAAAGATACACTTTGAAGGTTTTTCCCACAAGAGGCATAAATCCAAAATAATAAAAAATCACAAAAGGTAAATCTTGACAATTGGAAAAGTTTTATTTCCTGGCAACATTTTAATAAATAAAAACAAGGCCAAAATTTTGGGTGTCACACGCATCTTCCCGACTCCTGTTCGTTCCTGTCCGAGGCCTCACCATCGTCCTCCTCTTGGTAGCTTGTCGCGGCTCCACCCTCCGGTGTTGTCAACATGGTCAACAACTGAGAGGAATAAGGATATGACTATGCATGGTGAGGATGACAGTAGAGACCCAGCAGCGCGTGTAGTAATTTTGTTTTTTCGGGACGGAGAAGGGAACTGGGTTGTGCGGGAGTTGTGGCACGTCTAGCCCAGGCTTTTATTTCATATGTTTACCACATGACCAGCCTAGTTTGTTTTTTTCCTTTCTGAAAATGGCTAGCCCAGCTATTTTGTTTTTTGCAGAATAACCAACGTAGGCCTACTTGCTTTTCTATGCCCTGCTGGGCCAGAAATCTTTCAACACAAGGAGGGATGCATTTTGCCCAGAAAATGGGCTATAAGTAATAAGAATGGTCTATAAGTAATAATAAATGGGCTGTAAAATGAGAAAATACAGCAAACAGGCAAGTAGTTCCAAAATACTTTTTTCTTTCGGATTTTGATATTTTAAATTTCATTGTTTTTGTGCGGGTAAAATTTCATTGGATTTAAATTAAGGTATGTTTAGTTTTTAAATTAACTTGAATCTGGCTAGAAATTTCGGGTTGTATGTTGTTTGGGACAGATTTGGAGGCTGACTTGTGGGTCTACTAGGTTGACGTGTACGAAAGCCTTTGTAACTTAGTCGACAAACGATTCTAGCAGCAGTGACCGTTTGATGTTAATCCAACGGCCATGTTGCTTCTTCAATATCTGCTCTTCTTGCTCCAGCCGCCCAAACCAGCGCCGGTGGGACTGCCTGCTCCCGCCTCCCATGGCCGGCTGTGCTGCCGCACAGGCCACACCGCCCCACCCTACTCCATTGCTGGCCAGGCCATTCCTCTACTCACCCACACCTCCTGTTATTTCCAGCGACGGCAGCCGGACCGGTAAACCCTCGTACTCCCCATCGCGTTGGCAACCATTGCCGAGTCTTCCCCAGCTCCTTGTCGTTCCCTTCCTAGGCCTCGTCGTCGTCCACCGCACAGGTGCTCTCGGCGTGGCATGGTTAACGTGGTCAACGAACGACATCCATCGGACGTGGACTGTATGTGGAGAGGCTGACAGCTCGGTCCACGGCCGCACATAAGGAAATGCCTCATTATTACGCGCAAAATAATGATTCCTCGACCTGACAGCTGGGACCCACTGGAAGGGCCTCTGTATTTCGCGAAAAAAACGTTTCCCCCGCTGACAAGTCGGACCCACCAGCTATATCTTCACACGGAAGGAAGTGCCTCCTTATTACGCACAAAAAAATGAATACCCCCTGCTAGCTGGGACCCACCATAGTGGGAGGCTGACTTGTGGGCCTACTAAGTTGATGGGGACGGAGGGCTTTGTCAACTTAGTCAATATGAACGATCTAGCTCCAGTGACCGTACGATGTCCATCCAACGGTGGTAGTGCTTCTTCAACCTCTGGTCTTCTCGCTCCAGCCGCCCAAACCAGCGTCGGTCGTGCCGCGTGCTCCTGCTTCCCGTGGCCGGCTGTGATGCCGCGGAGGCCTCACCGCCCCCTACTACGCCCACCGCTGGCCAGGCCCTGCGACGACGGCAGCCTCACACCGCAGCCGAACCAGTGAATCCTCGTACTCCTCTCCGCGTGGGCATCCACTGTCGCGTCTTCCCGGGCTCCGCGTTGTCCCCTTCCTAGGTTTCGCCGTCGTCCACCGCCCTAGTGCTCTCGACGCGGCGTGGTCAACATGGTCAAGGAACGACTTACATCGGAAGAGTACCGTACGTGGAGAGGCTGGCAGCTGGGTCCACGACCGCAGCAAGGAAGTGCCTCCTTATTATGCGGAAAATAATGATTCATCCACCTGACATCGGGGACCCACCGGACGGGCCACCGTATTTCATGAAAAAAAGTTTCCCCCCTGACTGCTGGGACCCACCAGCTACATATTCGCATGCAAGGAAGTGCGTCCATATTACGGGCAAAAAAATGATTCGCCCCCTAACTGCTGGGACCCACCAGCTACATCTTCGCACGCAAGGTAGTGCGTCCATATTACGGGCAAAAAAATGATTCGCCCCCTGACTGCTGGGACCCACCAGCTACATCTTCGCACGCAAGGAAGTGCCTGACAGTCGGGACCCACCCGGTCGAAGCGTACGTAGCGTTGTCATTCTGGTCGTGAACGTGTACGTACATACTGGTCGATGTAGAGGCGCGCACGTGTGGTAGTACAGGCGCGCACGTAACATGTACACGTACGGACAGCGGCCAAGGTGCAAGAAAGAAAATAGGGCCACTGATGACCCACAAGTATAGGGGATCTATCGTAGTCCTTTCGATAAGTAAGAGTGTCGAACCCAACGAGGAGCAGAAGGAAATGGTAAGCGGTTTTCAGTAAGGTATTCTCTGCAAGCACTGAAATTATAGGTAACAGATAGTTTTGTGATAAGATAATTGGTAACGAGCAACAAGTAACAAAAGTAAATAAAGTGCAGCAAGGTGGCCCAATCCTTTTTGTAGCAAAGGACAAGCCTGGACAAACTCTTATATAGAGAAAAGCGCTCCCGAGGACACATGGGAATTATCGTCAAGCTAGTTTTCATCACATTCATATGATTCGCGTTCGGTACTTTGACAATTTGATATGTGGGTGGACCGGTGCTTGGGTGCTGTCCTTACTTGGACAAGCATCCCACTTATGATTAACCCCTATTGCAAGCATCTGCAACTACAAAAGAAGTATTAAGGTAAACCTAACCATAGCATGAAACATGTGGATCCAAATCAGCTCCTTACGAAGCAACGCATAAACTAGGAATTAAGCTTCTATCACTCTAGCAACCCATCATCTACTTATTACTTCCCAATGCCTTCCTCTAGGCCCAAATAATGGTGAAGTGTCATGTAGTCGACGTTCACATAACACTACTAGAGGATAGACAACATACATCTCATCAAAATATCGAATGAATACCAAATTCACATCACTACTAATAGCAAGACTTCTCCCATGTCCTCAGGAACAAACGTAACTACTCACAAAGCATAATCATGTTCATAATCAGAGGAGTATTAATATGCATAAAGGATCTGAACATATGATCTTCCACCAAATAAACCAACTAGCATCAACTACAAGGAGTAATCAACACTACTAGCAACCTACAGGTACCAATCCCAGACTTAGAGACAAGAATTGGATACAAGAGATGAACTAGGGTTTGAGAGGAGATGGTGCTGGTGAAGATGTTGATGGAGATTGGCCCTCTCCCGATGAGAGGAGCGTTGGTGATGACGATGGCGATGATTTCCCCCTCCCGGAGGGAAGTGTCCCCGGCAGAACAGCTCTGCCGGAGCCCTAGATTGGTTCCGCCAAGGTTCCGCCTCGTGGCGGCGGAGTCTTGTCCCGAAAGCTTTCTTATGATTTTTCTTCGGATGAAAGACTTCACATAGCAGAAGATGGGCACCGGAGGGCCAACAGGGGGCCCACGAGGCAGGGGGCGCCCAGGGGGTAGGGCGCGCCCCCCACCCTCGTGGACAGGTGGAGGCCCCCCTCACGTGGATTCTTCTTCCAGTATTTTTTTTATTTCCAAAAATAACTTTCGTGGAGTTTCAGGACTTTTGGAGTTGTGCAGAATAGGTCCCTAATATTTTCTCCTTTTCCAGCCCAGAATTCCAGCTGCCGGCATTCTCCCTCCTTATGTAAACCTTGTAAAATAAGAGAGAATAGGCATAAGTATTGTGACATAATGTGTAATAACAGCCCATAATGCAATAAATATCGATATAAAAGCATGATGCAAAATGGACGTATCAACTCCCCCAAGCTTAGACCTCGCTTGTCCTCAAGCGGAAGCCGATAACGATAAATATGTCCACATGTTTAGAGGTAGAGGTGTCGATAAAATAAAATACGGACGTGAGGGCATCATGATTATTCTCATAACAGCAACATAAATGAATGTTGTCATATGATTTCTTATGCTCAAGTAATAATCTATTCACAATGCAAAGTACGAATCAAAAACTTTATTGAGAACTAACAAACTATAATCTCAGTCATTGAGGCAATTGCAATTTATCATAACATCAGAAAGAGTCTATGTCAGAGCTTTCTAGCAAGTCCACATACTCAACTATCATTTAGTCTTTCATAATTGCTAACACTCACGCAATACTTGTGGTTACGGAGTTTTAACCGGACACAGAGAAAGATAGGGGCTTATAGTTTCGCCTCCCAACCTTTTACCTCAAGGGTAATGTCAACAATAATAGTTCATGCTAACTTACATCCAATTAGATAGATATAGCAGGATCTTTCCAACACCCTGTGCTTGCCAAATGATAAAATGTAAAAAGGAAAGGTGAAGATCACCAAGACTCTTGCATCAGGTAGAAGGTAATAATAAAAGATAGGCCCTTCGCAGAGGGAAGCAGAGGTTGCCATGCGCTTTCAAGGTTGGATGCACAAAATCTTAATGCGCAAGAACGTCACTTTATATTGCCACTTGTGATATGAACCTTTATTATGCAGTCCGTCGCTTTTATTTCTTCCACATCACAAGATCGTATATAGTTTATTTCCTCCACACCAATCAATCATACATATTTAGAGAGCAATTTTTATTACTTGCACAGATGACAACTTACTTGAAGGATCTTACTCAATCCATAGGTAGGTATGGTGGACTCTCATGGCAAAACTGGTTTGAGGGTATTTGGAAGCACAAGTAGTATCTCTACTTGGTGCAAAGAATTTGGCTAGCATGAGGGGAAAGGCAAGCTCAACATGTTGGATGATCCATGACAATATACTTTATCTCAGATATAAGAAAACATAACCCATTACGTTGTCTTCCTTGTCCAACATCAACTCTTTAGCATGTCATATTTTAATGAGTGCTCCCAATCATAAAAGATGTCCAAGATAGTGTATTTATATGTGAAACCTCTCTTTCTTTATTACTTCCTATTAATTGCAATGATGACCAAAGCTATGTTTGTCAACTCTCAACAATTTTTAATCATCATACTCTTTCTATGTGAAGTCATTACTCTCCATAAGATCAATATGATCTATTTGTTTCTTTTTTTTCTTTTTCTTTTTTTTCTTTTATTCACTCAAGATCATAGCAAGATAATCAAGCCCTTGACTCAACGCTAATCTTTATTATATAGCTTACGGACTCGATTACATAGAGGGATCATAAAGCAAAACTCAAAACTAGATCATACCAAAACTTTATTCTACTAGATCAAGATACTACTAAAAGGATCGAACTAAGAAAAACAGTAAAGAAAGGAGATGTGGTTGTGATACGATACCGGGGCACCTCCTCCAAGCTTGGCAGTTGCCAAGGGGAGTGCCCATACCCATGAGGGTATGTCTCCTTCCTCAGAAGTGGTGGTGATGGGGTTGTTGATGAAGTAGGCTTGTCGTCCATCTTCCAAGGCATGGGCTCACCATCATAGAAGGATGATCGATTCTCCGGGATCCTCAAATCTGCAGCCAAACTAATTCTCTTGAATCTATATTCATACTCACAGTTTTGGTTTTGCAGGTCATAGATTTGGGCTTGGAGGTGCTCGATTTTCTCGTGGAGCTTGAAGATGGCCTCCCCAATGTCCTTGGCATCCAGCTTGTGGTTGTTGGTGAACTCCGCGATCATCATGTGATTGGAGTCAAGTCCACACTCCACCATCTCCTGGCACTTGAAAACTTGTTGCTCCATTGCCTCGAGCCTTGTCTCCACGCTTCCGGTCTTCCTCGGTCCCTCAACATCGCGGATGTCCAGCACCCCCTCATGCATCTCAATGGTTTGAGGGTGTTGCAGCACCTCCGCGAGGTAGGGATTGATGACCTTCTCGAAGAACTTGTCCTTGGGGGCACTTGGAGACGTCATGATGATCTAGATCTGTCAGAAAAACAGCTCAAAACAAGAACAGATGACAATTGCGTAATACAGGAGTCAAAACCTTCGGGAGAATATATAATGAATTTTTACCCGACCAAAATACGTATCGTGCAAGAAAACGGAGTCCGGAGAGCGCACGAGGTGCCCACGAGGCAGGGGGCGCGCCCAGGGGTTAGGGCGCGCCCTCCACCCTCGTGGAGGCCTCGTGTCCTTCCCGGACTGCTTCTTATTTTTCTATTTTTCTAAATATTCCAAAACGGAGAAAAATTGCCTTTATAACTGTTTTGGAGTCGGTTTACTTACCGTACCACATACCTATTCCTTTTCGGAGTCTGAAGCGTTCCGGAAAGTGTCCCTTATGTATTCCTCCGGGATTACGGTTTCAATAACATTGGTTTCAACATTTATAGGATTAATGTTTGATTCTTTGACCGTTCACCACCTTCGAGATATAATGTTTGATTCTTCCGAGATATAATGTTTGATTCTTTGACCGTTCACCACCTTCGGATTTGTGCCTTCGAAGTTGTTGATTTTTATGGCACCGGAACAATAGACCTCCTCGATAACGTAAGGACCTTCCCATTTAGAGAGAAGTTTTCCTGCAAAAAAATCTTAAACGAGAGTTGTATAGCAATACATAATCTCCTACATTAAACTCACGCTTTTGTATTCTTTTGTCATGCCATCTTTTAACTTTTTCTTTAAACAACTTGGCATTTTCATAGGCTTGGGTTCTCCATTCATCAAGTGAGCTAATGTCAAATAACCTCTTCTCACCGGCAAGTTTGAAATCATAGTTGAGCTCTTTAATGGCCCAGTATGCCTTATGTTCTAGTTCGAGAGGTAAGTGACATGCTTTTCCATAAACCATTTTATATGGAGACATACCCATAGGATTTTTATACACAGTTCTATAGGCCCATAATGCATCATCAAGTTTCTTGGACCAATTGTTTCTAGATCTATTAACAGTCTTTTGCAAAATTAATTTGAGCTCTCTATTACTCAATTCTACTTGACCACTAGACTGTGGGTGATAAGGAGATGCAATTCTATGATTAACATCATACTTAGCAAGCATTTTACGAAAAGCACCATGAATAAAATGTGAACCACCATTAGTCATTAAATATCTAGGGACTCCAAACCTCGGAAAAATAACTTCTTTAAGCATTTTAATAGAAGTGCTATGATCAGCACTACTAGTTGGAATAGCTTCTACCCACTTAGTAACATAATCAACAGCAACTAAAATATGTGTATATCCATTAGAGGAGGAAAAGGTCCGATATAATCAAAGCCCCAAACATCAAATGGTTCAATAACAAGTGAATAATTCATAGGCATTTCTTGATGTCTACTAATATTACCAATTCTTTGCCATTCATCACAAGATAAAACAAACTTACGGGCATCCTTGAAGAGAGTAGGCCAATAAAAACCAGGTGCAATACCTTATGTGCAGTTCTATCTCCAGCGTGGTGTCCTCCATAAGCTTCGGAGTGACACTTGTGTAGGATCTATTCTTGTTCATGCTCAGGTACACAACGTCTAATAACACCATCTACTACTTCTTTATAAAGATGTGGGTCATCCCAAAAGTAATGTCTCAAATCATAGAAAAACTTTTTCTTTTGTTGGTATGTGAAACTAGGTGGTATGAATTTAGCAACAATATAATTAGCATAATCAGCATACCATGGAGTAGTTCGAGAAGCATTTATGACATTTAATTGTTCATCAGGAAAGCTATCATCAATAGGTAGTGGGTCATTAAGAACATTTTCTAACCTAGACAAGTTGTCTGCAACGGGGTTCTCAGCTCCCTTTCTATCAACGATATGCAAATCAAATTCTTGTAGCAAGAGAACCCATCTAATAAGTCTAGGTTTAGCATCTTTCTTTTCCATAAGATATTTAATAGCAGCATGATTAGTGTGAATAGTTACTTTAGAATCAACAATATAAGGTCTGAACTTGTCACAAGCAAATACAACTACTAAGAATTCTTTTTCAGTAGTAGCATAGTTTCTCTGAGCATTGTCTAGAGTTTTACTAGCATATTGAATAACATTTAATTTCTTATCAACTCTTTGCCCTAGGACAGCACCTACAGCATAATCACTAGCATCACACATAATTTCAAAAGGTAAATTCCAATCAGGTGGCTGAACAATAGGTGCAGAAATCAATGCTTTCTTAAGTATTTCAAATGCTTCTACAAAATCATCATCAAAGACAAATGGTATATCTTTTTGTAATAAATTAGTCAGAGGCCGAGATATTTTTGAGAAGTCCTTAATGAACCTCCTATAAAACCCGGCATGACCTAGGAAACTTCTTATACCTTTGATGTCCTTGGGACATGGCATCTTTTCAATAGCATCAACCTTGGCTTTATCAGCCTCAATACCTCTTTCAGAAATTTTATGCCCCAAGACAATACCTTCATTCACCATAAAGTGGCACTTTTCCCTATTCAAGACAAGATTAGTTTCTTCACATCTCTGCAAAACTCGATCAAGGTTGCTCAAGCAATCATCAAAAGACGATCCATAAACAGAGAAATCATCCATGAAAACCTCACAAATCTTTTCACAAAAGTCAGAGAATATAGCCATCATGCATCTTTTAAAGGTAGCAGGTGCATTACATAAACCAAAAGGCATACGTCTATAAGAAAAAGTACCAAAAGGGCAAGTAAAAGTGGTCTTTGATTGATCATCGGCGGACATAGGTATTTGAGAGAAACCAGAATAACCATCTAGAAAGCAGAAATGTGTATGTTTGGATAATCTTTCAAGCATTTGATCAATAAAAGGTAAGGGGTAATGATCCATTTTAGTAGCCTTATTCAATTTGTGGAAATCAATTACCATCCTATAACCTGTAATAATTCTTTGCGGAATCAATTCATCTTTATCATTAGGAACGACAATAATACCTCCCTTCTTAGGGACACAATGGACATGACTTACCCACTGACTATCAGCAACGGGATAAATTATACCTGCCTCAAGGAGCTTTAGTATTTCCTTTCTTACCACTTCTTTCATCTTAGGATTCAGCCGTCGTTGGTGATCACGAACTGGTTTGGCATCTTTCTCCAAGTTTATTTTATGTTGACATAGAGTGGGACTAATGCCCTTAAGATCATCAAGAGTATATCCAATAGCAGCACGGTGCTTCTTCAAAGTTTTCAATAATCTCTCTTCTTCATGCTCTGAAAGGTTAGCACTAATAATAACAGGATATATCTTTTTCTCATCAAGATAAGCATATTTAAGAGTATGAGGTAACGGCTTGAGCTCAAACACGGGATCACCCTTGGGTGAAGGAGGATCCCCTAGGATTTCAACAGGCAAATTGTGTTTCAGGATGGGTTCCTGTTTAAAGAATACTTCATCTATTTCCCTTCTCTCATTCATAAACATATCATTTTCATGGTCTAGCAAATATTGTTCTAAAGGATCACTAGGAGGCACGGCAATAGAAGCAAGACCAATAATTTCATCTTTACTAGGCAATTCCTCTTCACGGTGTTGTCTACTAAATTTAGAAAAGTTGAACTCATGAGACATATCACCTAGACCAATAGTAACAACATCCTTTTCGCAGTCTATCCTAGCATTAACTATGTTCAAGAAGGGTCTACCAAATATAATGGGACAAAAGCTATCTTGTGGGGAGCCAAGAACAAGAAAATCAGTAGGATATTTAGTTTTCCCACACAAGACTTCAACATCTCTAACAATTCCCATTGGTGAAATAGTATCTCTATTGGCAAGTTTAATTGTGACATCAATATCTTCTAACTCAGTAGGTGCAATATCATGCTTAATTTCTTTGCATAAGTCAATAGGTATTGCACTAGCACTAGCACCCATATCACACAAGCCATGATAACAATGATCTCCTATTTTAACAGAAATAACAGGCATGCCTACCATAGGTCTATGTTTATCTTTAGCACAAGGTTTGGCAATTCTAGCAGTTTCATCACGGAAATGAATAACATGCCCATCAATATTATCAGACAAGAGATCTTTAACAATAGCAATATTAGGTTCAACTTTAATTTGCTCAGGAGGTGTATAAGTTCTAATATTGCTTTTACGGACCACAGTTGAAGCTTTAGCATGATCCTTTATCCTGACAGGGAAAGGTGGTTTCTCAACATAAGAAGAAGGAACAATAGGATCATTATAAGTGATAGTCTTTTCTTCAACTTTAATAGGTGAAGCTACTTTTACTTCTATGGGAGGATGATATTTAAACCACTTCTCCTTAGGAAGATCAATATGAGCAGCAAAAGATTCACAGAAAGAAGCTACTATCTTAGAGTCAAGTTCATATTTAGTGCTAAATTTACGGAAAACATTGGTATCCATAAATGATTTAACACAATCATACTTAGGTGTCATACTTGACTCCTTACCTTCGTCGAGGTCCCAATCTTCAGAGTTGCGTTTAATTCTTTCCAATAAATCCCATTTGAATTCAATAGTCTTCATCGTAAAAGAGCTAGCACAAGAAGTATCGAGCATGGTGCGATTGTTATCAGAAAGCCGAGCATAAAAACTTTGAATAATTATTTCTCTTGGGAGCTCATGATTGGGCCATGAATATAACATTGATTTAAGCCTCCCCCAAGCTTGAGCGATGCTTTCTCCTTCGCGAGGCCAAAAATTATATATATAAATGTGATCACGATGAACAAGATGCATAGGATAATACTTCTGATGAAATTCCAATTTCAATCGTTTGTAGTTCCATGATCCCATATCATCACATAGCCTATACCATGCCAATGCATCTCCCTTCAAAGATAAAGGGAAGACCTTCTTCTTAATAACATCACCGGGCACACCTGCAAGCTTAAATAATCCACAAACTTCATCCACATATATTAGGTGTTCATCAGGATGCTTTGTTCCGTCTCCTGCAAAAGGATTAGCTAGCAGTTTTTCTATCATACCCGAAGGAATCTCAAAGTAGACATTTTCATTTTCAATAGGTTCAGTAGGTTGAGGAGCAACTCTTTGCTCTACTGGTCGGGGTTAAGATACCCCGAACAAGCCCCTCAGAGGATTACTTTCCATAGTAATAAGTGACAGTAAATTTCAGCACACTATATAAATTTTACCTTACCAAATTCCACCTACCAAAGGCGCTTCACTCCCCGGCAACGGCGCCAAAAAAGAGTCTTGATGACCCACAATTATAGGGGATCTATCGTAGTCCTTTCGATAAGTAAGAGTGTCGAACCCAACGAGGAGCAGAAGGAAATGATAAGCGGTTTTCAGCAAGGTATTCTCTGCAAGCACTGAAATTATAGGTAACAGATAGTTTTGTGATAAGATAATTGGTAACGAGCAACAAGTAACAAAAGTAAATAAAGTGCAGCAAGGTGGCCCAATCCTTTTTGTCGCAAAGGAGAAGCCTGGACAAACTCTTATATAGAGAAAAGCGCTCCCGAGGACACATGGGAATTGTCGTCAAGCTAGTTTTCATCACGTTCATATGATTCGCGTTGGGACTTTGATAATTTGATATGTGGGTGGACCGGTGCTTGGGTGATGTCCTTACTTGGACAAGCATCCCACTTATGATTAACCCCTATTGCAAGCATCCGCAACTACAAAAGAAGTATTAAGGTAAACCTAACCATAGCATGAAACATGTGGATCCAAATCAGCCCCTTACGAAGCAACGCATATACTAGAGTTTAAGCTTCTGTCACTCTAGCAACCCATCATCTACTTATTACTTCCCAATGCCTTCCTCTAGGCCCAAATAATGGTGAAGTGTCATGTAGTTGACGTTCACATAACACCACTAGAGGATAGACAACATACATCTCATCAAAATATCGAACGAATACCAATTTCACATGACTACTAATAGCAAGACTTCTCCCATGTCCTCAGGAACAAACGTAACTACTCACAAAGCATAATCATGTTCATAATCAGAGGAGTATTAATATGCATAAAGGATCTGAACATATGATCTTCCACCAAATAAACCAACTAGCATCAACTACAAGGAGTAATCAACACTACTAGCAACCTACAGGTACCAATCCCAGACTTAGAGACAAGAATTGGATACAAGAGATGAACTAGGGTTTGAGAGGAGATGGTGCTGGTGAAGATGTTGATGGAGATTGGCCCTCTCCCGATGAGAGGAGCGTTGGTGATGACGATGGCGATGATTTCCCCCTCCCGAAGGGAAGTGTCCCCGGTAGAACAGCTCTGCCGGAGCCCTAGATTGGTTCCGCCAAGGTTCCGCCTCATGGCGGCGGAGTCTCATCCCGAAAGCTTGCTTATGATTTTTCTTCGGACGAAAGACTTCATATAGCAAAAGATGGGCACCGAAGGGCCAACAGGGGGCCCACGAGGCAGGGGGCGCGCCCAGGGGGGTAGGGCGCGCCCCCCACCCTCGTGGACAGGTGGAGGCCCCCCTGATGTGGATTCTTCTTCCAGTATTTTTTATTATTTCCAAAAATAACTTTCGTGGAGTTTCAGGACTTTTGGAGTTGTGCAGAATAGGTCCCTAATATTTGCTCCTTTTCCAGCCCAGAATTCCAGCTGCCGGCATTCTCCCTCCTTATGTAAACCTTGTAAAATAAGAGAGAATAGGCATAAGTATTGTGACATAATGTGTAATAACAGCCCATAATGCAATAAATATTGATACAAAAGCATGATGCAAAATGGACATATCAGCCACGTACATGCATACGGGCGGGGTCTCGAACGCCTACTCGCGCATATGTACGGCCAGGGCTCGTGTACATGGCTGGGTCGGAACAGAGAAACTGCGTCGTCGTCGTGTTCATGGGGAGGCAACGGAATGCGTCGTGTTCATCGGGAGGCAACGGAATGCATGCTGTTCATCGGGAGCGAACCGGCTTGGACGGAACAGGCGATGGAAACGAGGCCTGGCGTATCGCAGAACGGAGGAAACGGCCTTGTGTTCGACCGGCCACGGTGGAAACAGGATCCTGTTCATCGGGAGGGGTCTGGCGTACCGCAAAATGGAGGAAACGGGCC
Source organism: Aegilops tauschii subsp. strangulata (assembly GCF_002575655.3). Lineage (NCBI taxonomy): Eukaryota > Viridiplantae > Streptophyta > Magnoliopsida > Poales > Poaceae > Aegilops > Aegilops tauschii. The sequence goes on along the minus strand of NC_053037.3, from coordinate 96,795,599 downwards.
TCCTACGATCGAGACAGGGTGTTGATCGGGAGGGGTGTGGCGTACCGCAAAACGGAGGAAACGGACTTGTGTTGGAGCGCTACGGTCGAAACGGGGGTCATGTTCATCGGGAGGGGTGCGGTGTACCGCAAAATGGGACTCCACGGGATACTGTTCATCTCCACCGTCGACCACCTCCATCCTCCACGGGCTCATGTTCATCCACCGTCGACCTCCTCCAGCCTCCACCTGCCACTTTTCATCCACGGGCTCCTGTTCATCCAGCCTCCACCGCGCGCTCCTCCACCGGCTACTGTTCAACTAGCCCTCTCCACGGGGGTCCTGTTCAACCACCCCTCCATGGTCTACTGTTCATCCAGCCCTCCACCAGCTACTGTTCAACCAGCCCTCCACCAGCTACTGTTCAACCAGCCCTCCACGGGGTCTTGTTCATCCACCGGCTCGATCGATCGGGGTACAGTTCATCCAGCGGCAACGGCCTCTACTACCATGGGGTCCTGTTCATCCAACCCCCCCCCCCCGGGAACTGTTCATCCAAACCCCCTCAACAACGCTCACTGTTCATCCAAGGAAGGAGGCAGCAGTGTTCGATCGGCTTCAGTTAGCAGCAGTAGCGAAGGAATCACTCGGGTTCAGTTAACACCAAGGGATCGATCGATCGCTCGGGTTTAGTAATGCATAGCCTACAGTGCAATCGCTCGGGTTCAGTTAGAGCCCAACGCCTCGCTCGGGTTCAGTTAGAGTGCAATGCCTCGCACACATGCGCGTACGTATGAGAGAAACACGCATCGCTCGGCCCCGACCACCCACCGTAACCGGGAACTCCCCCGATATTTTCCTTGCCCTCGCTTCTACCACGGTTTTCTGCGTCATGGACGGCCCGAAGAATGTCATGCAGCTGCGTCTTCGGCCCGCCCAGGACGAAAAGCCCATTTTCTGTCATGATTTTTTGTCATAGAAGTAGGACCCCACCACATCTATGATGATACCGGGTTTTGTCACAATTATCGTCGTTGAAGTGTCATAAGTATGACAGGAAAAAAATCGTTCGGCCCAAAATGTCACGGATGTCTTTTTTTGTAGTGATTAACTGTTTCGGATGAGGAGGAACAAAAGAAATGGGCAGCCAGATGAAGGCATGTGCAATATACATCATACGGTTCACTAGGATGAACTGTGTGTGATTAGGAAACACAATGGAAACGGTTCAACTGAACAAAATGTGTGTCATACGCGGCAAACAGGTCCGTTGTCAGGGGTTGGGTGCGACATATGCCAATGGATGGCTTATCATGGTGGGAGCGAGTAGAACGTCGCCGGTGCCTGGAAGCGGGATGAGGCGTAGACACGTACGCCGGCGAACTTTACCCAGGTTTGGGGCTCTCCGTGGAGATAACACCCCTAGGCCTGCTCTGCGGGGTCTCTGCATTGGCACTAAGGCACTAGTGGTACAATGGTGCTCCTTGAGTTGTTTGCTAGAGGTGGAAGAAAGCCAGGCCAGCTCTCTCCTCTCTCTATGTATGAGTCTAGTTCTAACAGGTTCCAACCCTTTGCATGGGTGCCCTGGGGGGTTTATATAGGCCTACCCCCTAGGGGTACAATAGTAATCCGGCCGGGCGTAGGACCCGGCTGTCAGTCACTCTGGTTGTCGGCTTCTCCGCCGGCTGCTGGGGCCCGCCGCCTGGTGGGCCCCGCCGACTTGTCTGGTACGGAGCCGATAGGCCGCCCCCGCCGCTCGCGGGTCTTGTCGGCGTCTGATCCCTGTAGCCGCGATGCTAATGACGCGGGCTCGGTCAGGGGAGCATGGCTACAGCTTCGCCGCCTGGCGGGCGATCACTGTAGCCACTCTCTGTCTCGTCTGGTTAATGGCGCATGGGCCCTGAGGAAGGGGCGGGCCGACTGCTGGGGGCCGACCTCCCTCGGGTCCGACTGGTGGGGTTCTAGCCGTCTTCCGAGCTCTCGCTGATCGGTGGGGCCCGTCGTCCTTGGGCCATACCGACAGGCCGTCGTGGGAGCAGGGCTCTGCCTGCTTGTGGTGACGTCAGGGGTGGAGTGGCAACAGTGCCGCGCCGGACAGAGATCTCCGCCTGTACGGTGCACTGTGGCCACGCCCATCCCTGGATTTGGGAGGGATGGGCTACACTGTAGCCACTCCCTGTCTTGTCTTTCTTGATGAGGGCGCGGGCTTTGTGGGCGCCACGGGCCGACTGCTAGGGGTTGGCTTCTCTGGAAGCCGCCCACTAGGAGTCGGCTTGTCTTGATGCCAGCTTCTGGAACTCGGCCCTCTACGGGCAGCCGGCTATTCCTCCAGCCGGCCACCAGAAGGCGGCACCTCGTCTTCACGCCTTGAGGGGCGCAGCCAGCCCCATTGTCTTGAAAGGTTCAGGGACTCGGGTTAGCCTACCCGTGGCCCATTACTCCGACAGTAGTCCCCGAAGCTGGTGAGGTGCCGCGGCTGAGCAGCCGAGGAGCCTCAGCAGTTTCCTTCTCCGAGTGCTTCAGGCGGAGCTTCGTCCGACTTCTGCCGAGCCGACTGGAGGGAGTCGGCCTCATCCAGCCTGACTTATCCAAACTTTGAATGCGACGGCAGGAACCAGGTGGCGTGCTTGCTAAGCCTTCAGGCCGCCGCCCGTCATGGGCATGTCAAGTGGCGTCGAGCGGCCGGGCCAGTCTGCCAGCCCACGCTCGCGATGGGACACGCCTGCTGGCGGGGCCCACCACTACCAGGCCTCAGCACGCGAGCGGATCCGCTGCGACCGAGGTGGGCGGTTGAGTTTTCCCACGAAGTTACTGCGCGCAGTAACTCGCGCGAAAAACATGGGGGCATGGGGTCGTAGGTGCAGTAAATCCCATGATCGCCCCCTCGGCTTCGCAGCCCGTAGGCCTATAAGTAGGGGGAGGAGGGGGAGCGGTGGAGCACGCGCGCCCCTCCATCCCATTCTTTCCTCCTTCTTCCTCTCGCCGCAGCGCCTCCAAGCCACACCCAGCGCTGCAGTGGTTCGTCTCCGATGAGCTCATCTGCCAACCCCACGCCCCCCATGGCGCGCTCCGGAGCATGGGACGGCTCGGAAGTCCATGAAGACCACATCGACTTTCTCCGCCAGACGCAGCGGCTGCCCGGCAAGGACTACGTGAAGGTTCGCCTCGCACCGGAGAGGGAGGTCTCGCTGGCGCCGGAGGAGGGTGAGCGGGTCGTCTTCCACTCGCACTGCCTGCGCGGCCTCGGCCTGCCGACGAGCGGCTTATTTCGGGCCTTCCTCGAGTTCTACAATCTTCAGCCGCACCACCTTACCCCGAACACGGTGGTGCTGTTGTCCGCCTTCGTCACTCTGTGTGAAGGCTTCCTCAGCGTCATCCCCACCATCGAGCTTTGGGGGGAGTTCTTCTACAACAAGCTCGGCACCCTCGTCGCGGGCGTGCCGGCTCAATGCGGTGCTTTCACTGCGGTGCGGAGGCCGACGGCCGAAAATCCGTTTCCACCCATCACGCTGATCAAGTCGGTGAAGATGTGGCAGCGGTCGTACTTCTACGTGAAGAGAGTCTTCCCGGAGGGCGATTGGGTCAACTTGGCGGCTTACGTAGCCGGCCCGCGGGCTAGGAGGTGGCCCAACTGGCCGTACCGGGCGAGGACACTGTCGCCTTCTGGAGCCGCCGCAATCGCGCGGCTCCATGTGTTGACACAGTCGGAGGGCCTGACCGGCCCGACTTGCTATCCGCCTTCATGGTGCGCCGGGTGCTCCCGCTCCAGAGCCGCCCTCACATGATCTGTCAGATGAGCGGGCGTCGAGACCCAAGCCGGCTGTGCACCAAGGAGATGCCTCGCGCCGAAGTAGCTCACATGGTGAACTACCTCGCGAATTGCGAGCTCACGGAGGAGTGGCAGTTTGGCAAGGAGCCGTATTGACGCGCTGACCCCCCACCTATGGTAAGTTATCTTTCTTTTTCTCTATCTCTTGTTGCCGAGTTCTGCCTGTCCAACCTGACCAATCGGCCTTTGAACAGAGCCCCCTCCTCCAGCCGGCCGTCGGCGCCGCGAGGCTGGAGCGTCAATTCCTCCCCGACCAAGCAGAGAGCGACGTGGACGACCCCGACTTGGGGGCGGCGGCCTTGGAGGACGACGCCGAGGGAGGAGGTGGCGAAGCAGGTGGCTCAGGGCTCGGAGCCGGCCTCGAGGACTGGCCTGATGACGACGCGGGAGAAGTCCCCCCGCGCCACCAGCCAGAGCCTGACCAGCCGGGCGTGAGCTCGTCTGCCGCGCCGGCAGCCCGAGGTGGTGCGCACAAGCGCAGGGCCGCGACGTGCCTGTTCGGCAGCCGGCCGAAGAAACCCAGGGGCTTGGCCGCGGCGACTAAGCGGGATGAAGCGGCCGCGAAGGCCGTCCACTTTCGCAAGGCGGTGAAGGAGCCACAGCTGGTTTCCGCGTGAGTACTACCTTCCTCTCGCGCCTTCTTTTTTCCTTGCTGATTCTTTCTGAGTTTCTTTCGCTTTGTCTTCTTGACATAGGGCCCCACTCTCTCTCGAGAAGTCCGCCGCCGCCTCCATCGTTGGGTCGGCGGAGACTTCTGCCACCAACCGGCGAATCGACCCAGCCGCCGACCTCCGGGAGGCAACGGAGCGAAACGCGCGGGAGGCACGCGAGGAGCACGAGGCCGCCCGCCTGGAGAAGGCAGAAGCGGAAAGGGCAGAGGCTGCCGCCCTGAAGAAGCTGGCGGAAGCCGAGGCAGCCGCCGCGGCGAAGAAGCAGGCTGAAGAAGCTGCGCGCCGCCAGTCGGTGATATTCATCACTCCCCTGAACTCCGCGCCGCCACCACCGGAGTTCGTGGCACAGACTGGGGAAGCCGGCGGCGAGCACCCGATCATGGAGAGGGAGGGCGGCGATGTCGCCATGCCGGATGTGATCGTGCCTCCACCACCGCCGTCTGAGGAAGCGCGAGACAAGAAGCCGGCTGATCCGCCGGTGCCATCAACAGGAGGCGAGATGGTGATGGGTCCAACTCCTGAGGTCCGCACCCCGACGCGCCGCCGGCTTGCAAAGGCGGCCTCGGCGCCACGCCCGCTGGAGACTGCCGCCGCAAGCTCCTCGATCCCGGACATCGAGGCGACCAGCGCTGTGCCCACTGGGTGGGTGCGGGGAGGCAGGACGGGCCCTCTGAACAAGGCGATCCTGGACATTCAAGCCAAACTCCGCGCCGAGGCCGACGCTCTCAAGCACTACAACAAGATGTTCCTGGAATCGCGAGAAGCCATCCGGGTACGCTTCTTGCTTCTTTGTTTTTAATTCTTGTATTGCTTCGTGGGGGGCGCCAGTGCACCCACTGGGTGTAGTCCCCGAGTTCCGGGCCGGCTGCTGAGCAGGTGACTCGGAACTTTAATTAGCAGGCTTTGAGTGCTAATATCCTTGCTACAGGATTATCATAACCTTCGTGCGGCCGCCTTCAACTCCAAAGTCCAGTAGTTGGATCAACGTGTTGTCGACTTGTCGGAGAGCCGGAGTAAGTCTTTTTCCTTCTTCGCGGGGGCGCGCTGGCACACCCCCGGGCTGTAGTCCCCGAGATTCGGGCCGACTGCTGAGCAGTCGGGCCGGATCTCCTCGGCAACCGCTCTTCTTTTGTTGACATTTGATAGCTTCTTTCTCCGCGGGGGCGCGCTGGCGCACTCGCGGGCTGTAGTCCCCGAGATTTGGGCCGACTGCTGGGCAGTCGGGCCGGATCTTCCTGGCAACTTCATCTTTTTTCACTGATTGTTGGTGTTCTTTCTCTTTTTACACTTTTGCAGAGGCCAACGCCACCCTGCAGCAGCAGCTGGGTGAGGCCAACACCGCGCTTCATGCCAAGGAGACGGACTACAGCAAGCTGGCCGAGGAGCGTGACCGGCTGGTCACGCAGCTGGCGGAGCAGGCGGGGCTTCTCAAGAAGGCCCAGAAGGAGGCGGAAGACAAAGAGACCGGCCTTCTTGCAGAGTTTGCGACCGAACGCTCCGCCTGGACCGACAAGGAGGCGATGCTGACTTCTGGCTTTCACGAGATTGAAGATATAGTTGATGGTGAGCTTCCCTCTTTTTCCTTCTTTGAGTTGTCGGCTGCTGGTCAAGCCGGCCTCTCGTCTCTAACTTTGGCTCTTTGCTTTCTGTTTGGCAGACTTCTTCCCTGGTCATTCTGACGCCGCCAATCAGGCCATCGAAGCTGATCGCGAAGGTCGGAGGGCGGAGGGTGCGCAGATTGCTGCCGACGCCCCCCGGACCCTTGGCGAGCAGCTCCTGAGCATCGAGGCCCGTCTTCGGCCGGCTCACCGGATGTTGCGCCGTCTTCAGCGTGTCGGCGCTTAGGCCATCGCCGCCTTGTGGCCAGACATGCCGGCGCCGCGCACTCCCAGTCGGACTGCTGACTGGCTGGAGGTGGCGGTCGGCCGTCTTGAGGCCTGGAAGGGCTGCTCTGCCCGCGCTGGAGCGCGCCGGGCCTTGGAGTTTGTCAAGGCATGGTACCCTGGGCTAAGTCTAGCCCAGTTGACCACATTTCGGCTGGAGGCCTAGGAGGAGCTGGCGGCAGTGGAAGATGATCTTATCAAGCGCGCGGAGGCAATCGCCAAGTACACCGACACTAGCGTCTTCATCCCGGAGTGGGCCGAGAACAGCGCCGAGGTGCCACCAGAATGGTTCGGGCTGAACCCGGAGGACGGCGAGGACTCGGCCGAGGTGATCGACTCCAGCGGCGAGGAAGAAGATGGGGAGGGGGAGGAAGGCGAAGAGGAGGCACCAGAGGTCGGAGCGGACGGCCAACCTCAGCTCGACCACGCTTCCAGCAACGAGCCACGCCGGGGCGAGCCGGCTGCCACTAGAGGCGACCAAGCGGGGGCTGACCAGCCGGCCGCTCCTCCAACCGGCGCCACCGACTCCTCCGATCCACCGAACCCATCTGCTGCTCCCTAGGCCGCCAGTTTATCTTTTGTTTTACCTGCTTATCAGTCTCGATGAACTTGTTAACTTTGCACAATTCCACCCGCGGTGTGTATTTCAAACTTTGTTGAATGCTGGCCAAGGGCCTTTGATGTGTAAATATTGTCCGAGTTCTATCTTTTCTTGCCTTCTGCTCTTTGGCTTTTTTCCTTTGCCGCCTTCCCTTGGTTGCCGTCTTGCCAGCCGAACAGCCGCTCTGCGGACTGTGGCTGGGTCAAGTACTTAGCCACTTTCGGGAAGGCAAGTACTTAGCCGGCTTAGAGTTTTCTGTCAAGTTAAGTAGAAGTCGGTCGGCCGGCTTGGACTATGTGTATGCTTTAGGTCCTTAGCCATTTTTCATGTAGACAACCTTTTCGCCTTAGCTCCTGCCGACCGAGCAGTCACTCTGCGAACTGCGGCCTCTGGCAGGAGAAAGCTAAGGTGCCATCACACTACTTGTCCGGCTACAGGAAGCATTTCATAGTACAAAGCGGCAAGTCCCCGGGTCGACTGGTCAAACCCGGTGCCAGACGGATAAATGAAATAACACGAATGACAGGCGTAATACTCATCATATAGATAAACGAGGGCAGTCCCCGAGCTCTTCTCGGGGGACCCGGAGTCTTCGTACTTAATACAAAAGTTGGCGTGGTACATACTGCTTTTAACTGTAAAACCTTCGAAGAAGATTCGCATTCCATGGTCGCTCCGTCTCCTTGCCGGAGTCATCTCTTTTGCGTGCTCGAGCCTTCTGAGCGTCGATGAGGTAGTAGGAGTCGTTGCCCAACACTTGCTGATGATGAAGGGGCCTTCCCAAGGTGCCGAGAGCTTGTGCTGGCCGGCTGTTCGCTGGATCAGCCGGAGCACAAGGTCACCCTCTTGGAAGGATCTCGGCTTGACCTTCCGGTTGTAGTAGCGGCGCAGACTCTGCTGGTAGATGGTGGACCGGCTGAGTGCCAATAGCCGGCCCTCTTCCAGCAGATCGACGCCGTCTTGTCGTGCTTCTTCTGCCTCCTCTTCGGTGTACATGGTGACTCGAGGGGAGTCGAATTCTATGTCCGTCGGGATGACGGCTTCGGCACCGTAGACGAGGAAGAAAGGAGTGAAGCCGGTTGACTTGTTCGGAGTTGTGCGCAGACTCCACTGGACGGTCGGCAGCTCGTCGAGCCAACAGCCGGCCGAACGCTCTAGAGGCTCGACCAGTCGGGGCTTGATACCGGACAAAATGAGGCCATTTGCTCGCTCCACTTGACCGTTTGACTGCGGATGGGCAACAGACGTTAAGTCCAGTCGGATGCCCTGCATCACGCAGAAACGTGCCAAGGCACCCTTGGCAAAGTTTGTGTCGTTGTCGGTGATGATGCTGTGTGGTATGCCGTACCGGATGGTGATGTCGGAGATGAAAGTCACGGCAGTCGGACCATTCAATTTCTTAATTGGCTTTGCTTCTATCCACTTGGTGAACTTGTCCACCGCGACAAGCAGATGAGTCATGCCGCCGTGCGCCGTCTTGAATGGTCCCAACATGTCCAGGCCCCAGACGGCAAAGGGCCAGGCAATGGAGATAGTCTTGAGTGCGAAAGCCGGCAGATGAGGCTTGGAGCGGAACTTCTCACGTCCTTTGCATTTCTGGACCAAATCTTTGGCATCTTCTAGAGCAGTCGGCCAGAAAAAACCATGGCAGAAAGCTTTGGCAACAAGCGCTCTTGAAGCCGCGTGGTGACCGCACTCGCCTTGATGCATATCTTTGAGGATTGCTTGGCCTTGCTCCGGCTCCACGCAGCGCTGGTAGACGCCAGTGACACTGCGCCTATGACAGCGTTTCTCCCACAACTCTTCTCTTCTCCTCTGACAGGCGGCGCAAGGGCTGCCTGACTGGCTTGACATCAGACCGGACATGTAGCTTGTGCTCGGCGAATTCCGTCGGAACACCCGGCATGTCCTTGGGGGACCATGCAAAGATGTCCCAATTCTCACGGAGGAAATCGACAAGCTCGCCTTCCTATTTGCTGTCAAGGTTTGCACCTATGACAGCGTACCTCTTAGGGTACTCCGGGTCCAAGGGAATCTTCTTTGTCTCTTTGGCCGGCTTGAACGAGCCCTCGGCTTCCGACTCCTTGGGGTCGGGTGACATTTCCAGCTGCTTGCCTGCCATTGCCACAACCCGGTCAAGGAGCCACTTCTCAGCCGCGATCACGAGGGACTCGGCTAACCGGTTGCTCTCCGCCGCGCAGGCGGACGACTTCTTGTAGTCTCCTGCTATGGTCAGGATTCCCTTGGATCTCGGCATTTTCATCTTGAGGTAGGCATAGTGGGGGACCGCCATGAACTTGGCCAGAGCAGGCCGGCCAAGCAGTGCATGATAGGGGCTCTCGAGGTCCACCACCTCAAACCAGACTGGCTCTCGGCGGAAATGATTTTTGTCCCCGAAGAGGACATCTATCTGAGTCTTGCCGATTGGTGAGCAGGAGAGGCCAGGAACTATGCCATGAAAAACAGTCCGGCTGGGCTGAAGATGTCTCTTCTTGATTCCCAACTTCTCCATGGTATCTTTGTACAGGATGTTGATGTTGTTGCCGCCATCTATCAGGACTCGGGAAAAACGAGCAGCTCGCCTCTCTGTGGCAAAGGTGGCATCCAGAACCAGGGCATAGGAACCGGGATTGGGCATTACTTCCGGGTGGTCGGCTCTGCTCCAGCTGATGGGCTTCTCGGACCAATGCATGAACTCGGGGGTCTCTGACGCTACCGCATTCACTTCTTGTTGTTGTTGCCGTCTGCTGCGTCTGTCGTCGGCCACACTGGTGAACACGACATAGGCTCCGTGCTCCTTGGGGTATTCATCTTGTATGGCACCGACTGGCCGGGCCGCCGGCTGCTGAGGAGGAGGAGGAGGCGGCTGCCAAGCAGGCGGAGGAGGTAGAAGGCCGTCACCCTTGGCGATCCTGGTGAGCCAGTGGCACTTCCGAGTGGTGTGGTTGGATGCCTTTGCGCCACTGTGAAACTTGCAGGGTGCATCAAGAGTCTGCTCATACGAGAAAGCAGGCAGCCAATTGGGCTTGCCGCCCTTCTGGCGCTTGGGAGGAGGCTGCCCCTCCGGCTGCTGATCTTCAACCGTTGCCACCTGTCGGCTTGTCGAAGCCGGCTGCATGGCCTTGCGCTTGTTGTCGCTTGGTTGCTGGCGCCGGTTGGTGTCGCCGGCCAGGGTCCTAGGAGCTTGAGGGGCCACCTTGCCTGATGCGTTAACTTGGATTTCTGCCTTCATGGAGGAGTCGGCTGTGGCGTACTTGTCTGCTATGATTAGCAGTTTGTCGAGAGTCACCGGCTCGTCGCAGAGAAGCATGTGCTTGAGAAGGGTGCCCTCTCGGCACCCGGCGGTGAAGTACTCGATGGCCTGCACCTCATGCATGCCTTCGCAAGTGTTGCGGAGCTCGGCCCAGCGCGTGAGGTAGTCACGAGTCAACTCGTTGGGGCCTTGGACGCACAAGGAGAGCTGGCGAGGTTTGGGCGGCCACTTGTACATGCTAGTGAAGTTGCGGACGAAGGCTTCGGTGAAGTCGACCCAGCTATTGATGCTGCGAGGATTCAGGCTGTTCAGCCATGTCCGGGTCATGCCCTGGAGCATGAGCAGAACGTACTTCACAGCAACGCGCTTGTTGCCGTTTCCGATGCTGACGGCTGTGGAGTAGTCGAACAGGCTGGCAATGGCCACGCCGCGCTGCCGGACCGTGTTGATGTGGCTAGGCCCACCAGGAGCCGGCGTGCCGCCCACAGCATGGTCCATCTCGCACTGGTAGGCCTCCGATAGGCGTCTCATGCTGGCCAGCTTCTTGGCGCCCTCGACGAGCTGGGCGCGGCGTACTTCTAGCATCTCGGCATCGGCGTTTTCTGGAATGGGCGCCGTCAAGTCTTGCAGTGCCGCATCGAGCGGGTCATGAGCACCTCCGCCGGAGTGCTCGCTGTGGCCGATGACTAGCACCTCCGTGACGGCGCTTCCGCCCCTCTCCGTGCGAGAAAGCGGCTTGTTGTAGACCACCATGTTGGTGGGGAACGCGTCAAGCGACGCAGTGTCGGAGTCGACAAGCATCGGGTCAGTGGAGCCAACAGATTCCAAGTCTACAGCAAGCTCACTGTCGACGTGGAGCTGACCGAGGAGGCTGACGAGGTGGCTCTCAGGTCCATCGGTGCCCGCATCAGACGCGGGCTCGTCGGAGAGGCGAACCTCGCCAACAAGGTCGGCGAGGCAGCTCGCCGCGCAGGCGACCTCCGCGCCATGCAGCGCGTCGGCGCAGACTCCGTCTGGCGTGCTGGGCTGACTGCGCTCGCTAGGAAGGAACAAGGTTCCCGTCCAGAACAGGTCTCCGGGAGACGGTGCACCTCGCCCCACGGAGAGCGCCAAATGTCGGGGGTTGGGTGCGACATATGCCAATGGATGGCTTATCATGGTGGGAGCGAGTAGAACGTCGCCGGTGCCTGGAAGCGGGATGAGGCGTAGACACGTACGCCAGCGAACTTTACCCAGGTTCGGGGCTCTCCGTGGTGATAACACCCCTAGTCCTGCTCTGCGGGGTCTCCGCATGGTCACTAAGGCACTAGTGGTACAATGGTGCTCCTTGAGCTGTTTGCTAGAGGTGGAAGAAAGCCAGGCCAGCTCTCTCCTCTCTCTATGTATGAGTCTAGTTCTAACAGGTTCCAACCCTTTGCATGGGTGCCCTGGGGGGTTTATATAGGCCTACCCCCCCCCAGGGGTACAATAGTAATCCGGCCAGGCGTAGGACCCGGCTGTCAGTCTCTCTGGTTGCCGGCTTCTCCGCCGGCTGTTGGGGCCCGCCGCCTGGTGGGCCCCGCCGACTGGTCTGGTACGGAGCCGACAGGCCGCCCCCGCCGCTCGCGGGTCTTGTCGGCAGTTGATCCCTGTAGCCGCGATGCTAATGACGCAGGCTCGGTCAGGGGAGCGTGGCTACAGCCCCGCCGCCTGGCGGGCGATCATTGTAGCTACTCTATGTCTCGTCTGGTTATTGGCACGTGGGCCCCGAGGAAGGGGCGGGCCGACTGCTGGGGGCCAACCTCCCTCGGGTCCGACTGGTGGGGTTCTAGCCGTCTTCCGGGCTCTCACTGATCGGTGGGGCCCGTCGTCCTTGGGCCGTACCGACAGGCCGTCGTGGGAGCAGGGCTCCGCCTGCTTGTGGTGACGTCAGGGGTGGAGTGGCAACAGTGCTACGCCGGACGGAGATCTCCGCCTGTACGGTGCACTGTGGCCACGCCCATCCCTGGATTTGGGAGGGATGGGCTACACTGTAGCCACTCCCTGTCTTGTCTTTCTTGATGAGGGCGCAGTCTTCGTGGGCGCCACGGGCCGACTGCTAGGGGCCGGCTTCTCTAGAAGCCACCCACTAGGAGTCGGCTTGTCTTGATGCCGCCTTCTGGAACTTGGCCCTCTACGGGCAGCCGGCTATTCCTCCAGTCGGCCACCAGAAGGTGGCACCTTGTCTTGACACCTTGAGGGGCGCAGCCAGCCCCATTGTCTTGAAAGGTTCAGGGACTCGGGTTAGCCTACCCGTGGCCCATTACTCCGACATCCGTAATCAGAATTGTGTGTGAAGACCAATAATAGCATAGACGATTGGTGCTAATAAGCCGTGTGATTTGCTCTGTCTACAGTAGAATGACATATATACATATATATAACTGAAATAAACATCCAATTACATAAGTGACTATACAAATCATTCGCACACACCTCAATAAACAATTGCATGCATTCTAAAGTAGGAGAAACGATCGTCTAGTCATCTACTTCTTGTGATGCTCCCGCTACTGCTATGTGGCTCGATCCCTCGTCTGGGTCTGGAAGAAGATAGTTACTCATGTCAACGGTCCGCCTGTACATCTCGTAGCTTGTGTACGTGTCCATGGCCGCGTACTTGACATGTTGTTCATCCAGTCTCTCTTGCCACACACTATGCCAGGCGTTCCTGTCCTTATTGCTCTCATTCTTCATCTTCATGTAGTAGGGGTCGACGATGGCCGACGCGAGGTCAACTAGGGAGTTCAGTTTGTTTTTGTCGCTGCCCCAGACCTTGTAGTGGCGCTGGATGTTGACAAGATTCGGGCATTTCAAGCCCGAAACCTTGAGCGCTTTTAGATCGTTGGTGGTGTCCACCGCAGCGAAACTGTAGTCGGAGCTGTTGATAAACCTGGAGAAATGCTCGCAAGGCGTTGTGGCCAGGTGGTAGTGGTAGACGAGGACGTCATGTCGCATGCACAACTGGGCGACGGCAACCTTCTGATCGTGCCCGGCACAACCCATGGTGTACTCTAGGTCAAAGCCGACGACTTGGTACTTGTCCTCGGCTAGGAACTGCTCCATAGTTTGGATGGAGCTCTCCACCGAGACCAGATCGTTCGTGTACACCACCGAGAGAGCCTTCCCCCTCATGTGGGTGTCCACGACGTGTTGCATGGTGAACTGCCCGCCGTTGTCGTCGTCGGCCGCTGGGAGCGCCATTGGAGCCACGGGGAGCGCCATTGGAACCACTGGATGTCCTGTCTGTATGTGTCCTCGTGGGTGTGCTTATTGTGTCGTGTGAGACGAGAGATGAAGGTAAATGGCTGCAGGAATAAAAGGGGTCCCAGCGGCGTGGATTCTCGGCGCGTCCGCATGGCAGATTTTGCACCGGGTAACTGCATCGTCGCGCTGTGCCTGGCGCAACCGCATGCACACGAACGTGCATCATCGTGCGCCGGCCCCAAACACTGGCAGCGAGTGTGGAGGGACGAGGGCAGAGCACCCGGAGGGACACGAGAGCAGAGCGCGCGCGGCGTGATGCGAGCAGAGCGTGCCGCGGCCGCCTGAACCGCAAGCAACCACACGCATAGAGCATTTAAACACGCAGGAAATGGTCGCCTACAAGTCGGCCGACAGTTGCGTCGCTGCGTAGAGAGCGGCCGTGTGCTACCACCTCCGTCTAGTCTATAGTCCCCTTTATATTCTGTGCCATACTTTGCCCTCAAATTTAACCAACAAAATGTTAATGCATGTTATAAAAATTATATAATTGGAAACTATGTTCAAATACCAATCCAACTATATTCTCGGGGGTTGGGTGCGATATATGCCAAAGGATGGCTTATCATGGTGGGAGCGAGTAGAACGTCGCCGGTGCCCGGAAGCGGAATCTAGCGTAGACACGAACGTCGGCGTACTTTACCCAGGTTCGGGGCTCTCCTAGGAGATAACACCCCTAGTCCTGCTCTGCGGGGTCTCTGCATGATCACTAAGGCACTAGTGGATACAATGGTGCTCCTCGAGCTGTATGCTAGAGGTAGAAGAAGGCAGGCACACTCTCTCCTTCCTCTAGGTATGAGTCTAGTTCTAACAGGTTGGGAACCCTTTGCATGGGTGCCCTGGGGGTTTATATAGGCCTACCCCCAGGGGTACAATAGTAATCTAGCCGGGTGTAGGACCCGGCTGTCAGTGTCTCTGGTCACCGGCTTCTCCGCCGGCTGCTGGGGCCCGCCGACTGGTCTGGTACGGAGCCGACAGGCCGCTCCCGCCGCTTGCGGGTCTTGCCGGCTGCTGGTTACTGTAGCCGTGATGTTAATGACGTGTACTTGGTCAGGGAAGCGTGGCTACAGTCTCGCCGACTGGTGGGAGATCACTGTAGCCACTCCCTGTCTCATCTGGTTAATGGCGCACAGACCCCGAGGGAAGAGGGGGCCGCCTGCTGGAGGCCAGCCTTCCTCGGGTCCGACTGGTCAAGCCTCCGCCGTCCTCTGGGCTATTGCTGCCGGTAGGGCCCGCCGCCTGCAGGCCGTACCGACAGGTCGTCGTGGGAACAGGGCTCCGCCTGTCAGTAGTGACATCAGGGGTGGAGTGGCAACAGTGCCGCACCGGGTGGAGATCTCTGCCTGTACGGAGCACTGTGGCCACGCCCGGCCCTAGATACGGGGGTGATGGGCTACACTGTAGCCTCACCCTGTCTTGTCTTGTTAATGGGGGCGCAGACTCTGAGGGCGCCGTGGGCCGCCTGATAGGAGCCAGCCTCTCTGGAGGCCGCCTGCAAGGAGTCGGCCCGTCTTGGTGCCGCCTTCTGGCAGCCGGCCATCAGAAGGCGGCGGTTCATCTTGATGTCCTGAGGGGCGCAGCCGGCCCCGATGTCTTGAAAGGTCCAGGGACTCGGGTTAGGCTACTCGTGGCCCATTACTCCGACAGTAGTCCCCGAAGCTGGTGAGGCGTCGCGGCTGCCGAGCCGAGAAGCCTCAGCAGTTTCCTACTCCGTCAGCTCTGGGTGGAAGCTTCGTCCGACTCCTGGCGTTCCGCCTAGAGGGAATCGGCCACAACCAGACGGACTTGCCTGAAAAGTTTGAACGCAATGGCGGGAACCAGATGGCGTGCTGGCTAAGCCTCCAGGCCCGCCGCACGTCGTGGGCACACCACGTGGCATCAGCCAGCCGGGCCAGCCTGCTAGCCTACGCGCCCGACGGGACGTGACAGCAGGCTAGGCCCGCCACTATCGGGCCTCGGCATGCGAGCAGATCCGCTGCGGCTGAGGCGGCCGGTTGAGCTTCGCCGCGGAGTTACCGCGCGTAGTAACTCGCGCGATTAAAACAGGGACGTGGGGTCGTGGGCACAGTTAATCCCACGATCCCACGCCTCGCCCCCTCGGCTTCATAGCCCACTGGCTATAAGTAGGGGGAGGAGGGGGAGCGGCGGAGCACGCGCGCCCTCCTGCCCCATCCTTGTCACCTTCTTCTTCCTCCCGCTGCAGCGCCCCCAAGCTACGCCGGAGTGCTGCCGCTGCTCGTCTCTGTCGAGCTCTTCCGCTCTGATCCCTCTTGGCCCTGCACCAGTTCTCAGCTCCCCCTCCGCGCCATTTGCCTCGTCGAGCTCTTCATGGTGCGCATGCGGGGAGGAGATTGGGATGGGTCGAACATCAACGAAGACCACATCGCCTTCCTCCGCGACACGTGGCGCCTTCCCGGTGCGGGCTACGTGAAGGCGCGCGTGCCTCCTGTGGGGGAGATTTCACCGGCGCCGGGGGAGGGCGAGCGGGTCGTCTTGCGCTCGCACTTCATCCGCGGCTTCGGCCTGCCGGCGAGCGGCTTTCTCCGCTCGTTCCTCGAGTTCTACCATCTCCAACCTCATCACATCACGCCCAACACCGTGATGTTGCTGTCCGCCTTCGTCACAATGTGCGGAGGCTACCTCGGCATCCTCCCCACCATCGAGTTGTGGGGAGCGTTCTTTTACACCAAACTAGGCACCTCCGCCCGGGAGAAGGCGGCCCAGTGTGGTGCCTTCATCGCGGTGCGCCGGCCGTCGCTGAAGAATGTCTTCCCCGCCATCAAGCTGCCAGAGTCGGTCAAGATGTGGCAGCAATCTTACTTCTACGTGGAGAATGTCGACCCGGCAGTCGACTTCATCAACCTGCCGGCCTACGAAGCCGGCCCACCGGTTGAGCCCTGGGCCAGCTGGGGCTACAAGCCGAAGCCCGTGTTAGCAGACGCCGCCGCCGCCGCCATCAACCGACTCCGGGAGCTGACCGACGCCAAAGGCCTCAAGGCGTCCGACTTGCTGGTCGCCTTCGTCGCGCGCCGGGTCCTCCCTTTCCAAGGCCGGCCTCACTTGATCAGCCGGATGAGCGGGCACCACGACCCGTGCCGGTTGAGTACCAAGGAGATGTCGGCTGCCGAGGTGGAAAACTTGGTGAACGAGATCTCCGACCTCAAGCTGGAGGGGTCCTGGCGGTTCGGCAAGCAGCCTTACTCCCGCGCGGACCCGCCGCCTGCCGTAAGCTCTTCAGTCTTTTTCCCTCTTCAGTACCTCATCTTGATTCCGCCTTGTTGTATCGACCAGTCGGCCTCTTACTTTTTAAAACAGATCTACATGTCTGCGGTGATGGCCGCCATCGTGGGGGCGGGTGGAAACTACCAGCCGGACCGGAAGGTGAGCGACATGGACGACCCCGACCTGGGGGCGGCCGCCTTGGAGGACGACGCCACAGGCGGCGTCTATGGAGCCGGCGGCTCCGAAGAAGGGGACGGCGTCGAGACGTGGCCGGACGACTTCGAGGAGGAGGAGGACGAGCCGCGCCCTTCACGGGGCACCGGCAAGGCGGACGCGGGCCCCTCCGCCGAGCCGACTGCTCGAGGCGGCACACGAAAGCGTAAACAGGGCGCCGCCTTGTTCGGCAGCGCGCCGAAGAAGGCCAAGAACCCGACAGCTGCGACCAGGCAGAAGGAGGCCGCCACGAAGGCGGCCAAATTTTAGAAGCTTCCGAAGGCGCCTCCCATGGTGTCGGCGTAAGTATCTTTTTCTCATGCTTTCCTTTCTTGTTGATTCTATCTGAGCTTCCTCTCCTCGTGTTCTTGACTTAGGGCTCCGCTCTCACTTGAGAAGTCGGCCGCCGCCTCCGTTATCGGGTCGGCGGAGACCTCCACCACTAGCCGGCAAATCGATCCTGCGGCCGACCTCCGGGAAGCGCAGGAACGAAATGCGCGTGAGGCGCGCGAGGAGCAGGAGGCCGCCCGCCTGGAGAAGGCGGAGGCAGACAAGGCGGAGGCCGCCGTGCTGAAGAAGCCGGCGGAGGCCGAGGCCGATGCCGCCGCGAAGAAGCGGCTTGAAGAAGCCGCACGCCACCAGGAGCCGCTATTCGTCGTTCCTTTGAATTCCGCACCGCCTCCACCAGAGTTCACGGCGCCGACTGGAGGATCCGGTGATGAGCACCCGATCATGGAGAGGGAGGGTGGCGATGTTGTCATGCCGGACGTGGCCGTGCCGCCGCCATCTGGAGGGGCGCGGGACAAGCAATCGGCCGCCTCGCCGGTGCCATCATCCGAGAATGAAGTGGTGATGGGCCCGACTCCTGAGGCCCTCACACCAACGCGTCGTCATTTTGCGAAGGCGGCCTCGGCGCCACGACCGCTGGAAGCCAGCGCCGCGTGCTCATCAATCCCAGACGCCCAAGCGACCAGCGCTGTGCCTGCTAAATGGGTGCGTGGAGGCGGGACGGGAACCTTAAACAAGGCGATCCTAGACGTCCAGGCCAGGCTCCGAGCTGAGCCGACGCTCTCAAGCAGTGCAACAATGCGTTCTTGGATTCGCGAGCAGCCATCCGGGTATGTTTCTCACTTCTTCATCTTTGGCTTTTGAATTTTTCTGTGGGGGCACGCCAGCGCACCCACTGGGTGTAGTCCCCGAGTTTCGGGCCGGCTGCTGAGCAGGCGGCTCGGAACTTTAATTGGCAAGCTTCGAGTAATAACGTTGTCTGATATCTTCACTGTAGGATTATCATAACCTCCACGCGGCCACCTTCAACTCCAACGTCTGAGAGCTGGAGCGGCGGACCGCCGACTTGTCGGAAAGCCGGAGTAAGTCTTTGTTTTCTTTCTCTACGGGGGCGCGCTGGCGCACCCGCGGGCTGTAGTCCCAGAGATTCAGGCCGACTACTGAGCACTCGGGCCGGATCTCCCCGGCAATTGTACTTCTTCTTTGTTGGTTCCTAACGTCTTTTTCTTTCTCTTCTCTTGCATAGGCCAACGCCGCCCTTCAGTAGCAGATGGGTGAGGCCAACACCGCGCTGCATGCCAAGGAGACAGAGTGAAACGAGCTGGCCCAGGAGCGTGACCGACTGGTCAAGCAACTGACGGAGCAGGCGGAGCTTCTCCAGAAGGCCCAGAAGGAGGCGGAGGTGAAAGAGTCCAATCTCCTCGCCGAGTTCGAGACCGAATGCTCCGCCTGGACCGACAAGGAGGCATTGCTGACTGCCGGCTTCGGCAAAATAGAAGACATGGTTGACGGTAAGCTTCCTTCTTTTTTCTTTCTTAAGGCTACCGGCTGCTGATCAGGCCGGCCTCCGGCCCCTAACTTCTGGCTCTTTATTTTCTTTTTTGAGCAGACTTCTTCCCTGGTCACTCTGGCGCCGCTAACCAAGCCATCGAGGCTGATTGCGAAGGGCAGAAGGTGCGCAGATTGCTGCCAACGCCCCCCGGACCCTTAGCAAACAGCTTCTCAGCATCCAGGCCCGTCTTCGGCGGGCTCATCGGATGATGCGCCGTCTTCAGCGCGTCGGCGCCCAGGCAATCTCCGCCCTGTGGCCAGACATGCCGACTTCGCGCACTCCCAGTCAAACTGCCGACTGGCTGGAGGTGGCGGTCGGCCGCCTTGAGGCTTGGAAGGGTTCCTCGGCCCGGGCTAGGGCACGCCGGGCCTTGGAGTTCGTCAAGGCGTGGTACCCTGGGCTAAATCTAGCCCAGTTGACCATGTTTCGACTGGAGGCCCAAGAGGAGCTGGTGGCGGTGGAGCATGATCTTGTCAAGCGGGCCGCGGCGATCGCCGAGTACACCAACACCAGCATCTTTGTTCCTGAGCTGGCTGAGAATGGGGCGGAGGCGCCGCAGGAGTGGTTCGGGCTAAACTTGGAGGATGGCGAGGACTCGGCCGAAGTGATTGACTCTAGTGACGAGGGAGAAGATGAGGAGGACGAGGAAAGTGAAGAGGAAGCGCCAGAGGTTGGAGCGGACGGCCAGCCTCAGCTCGACCGCGCCTCCAGCAACGAGCCACGCCCGAGCGAGCCGACTGCTGCTGAAGGCAACCAAGCGGGAACTGACCAGCCGGCCGCTCCACCAACCGGCACCACCGACTCCACCGTTCCGCCGAACCCGTCTGCTGCTCCCTAGGCTACCAAATTATCTTTTGTTTTTACCTACTTATCAGTCTCGGCAAACTTTGTTAACTTCACGCAATTCCACCCACGGGCTGTATTTCAAATTTCTGTTGAATTCTGGCCAAGGCCTTTTGATATGTAAATATTTTTTCTGATTTCTATCTTTCCTTGCTTTCTGCTCCTTGGCTTTTTTCCTTTGCCGCCCTCCCTGGGCTGTCGTCCTGCCAACCAAACAGCCGCTCTGCGGACTGCGGCTGGGTCAAGTACTTGGCTGCTTTGGGATGGTAAGTACTTAGCCGTTTAGAGCATTTAGCAAATTAAGTAGAAGCCGGCCGGCCGACTCCTCAACAGCCGGTCGGTGAGGCGGGAAGCCGGCTTGAACTATGTGCATGCTATGGGGTCCTTAGGCATTTTTCATGTGGGCACCCTTTCCTGCCTTTGACTCCCGCCTACCGGACAGCCGCTCTGCGAGCTACGGCTTTGGCAGGAGAAGGCTTAAGTGCTAACACATTACTTGTCCGGCTGCAGGAAGCATCACATAGTACAAGGCGGCGAGCCCCCGGGCCGACTGGTCGAACCCGGTGCCAGGCGGACTAATGAAATAACATATTCATAGGCATAATACTTATCATATAGATAAAAGAGGGTAGTCCCCGAGCTCTTCTCGGGGGACCCAGAATCTTCGTACTTAATACAAAAGGTAGCGTGGTACATACTGCATCAACTGTAAAACCTTCGAAGGAGATTTGCATACCATGGCCGCTCTGTCTCCTTGCCGGAGTCATCTCTTTTGCGTGCTCGAGGCTTCTGAGCATCAATCAGGTAGTAGGAGTCATTGCCCAACACCTTGCTGATGATGAAGGGGCCCTCCCAAGGTGCCAAGACCTTGTGTTGGCCGGCTGTTCGCTGGATCAGCCGGAGCACAAGGTCTCCCTCTTGGAAGGATCTTGGCCTGACCTTCTAGTTGTAGTATCGCCGTAGACTCTGCTGGTAGATGGTGGACCGACTGAGTGCCAACAGCCGGCCCTCTTCCAGCAGATCGACGCTGTCTTCTCATGCCTCTCTTGCCTCCTCTTCGGTGTACATGGTGACTCAAGGGGAGTCGAATTCTATGTCCGTCGGGATGACGGCTTCGGCACCGTAGACGAGGAAGAAGGGCGTGAAGCCGGTTGACTTGTTCGGAGTTGTCTGCAGGCTCTAGAGGACGGCTGGCAGCTCGTCGAGCCAACAGCCGGCCAAACGCTCCAGAGGCTCGACCAGTCGGGGCTTGATGCCGGACAAAATGACTCTCGCTCCACTTGGCCGTTTGACTGCGGATGGGCAACGGACGCTAAGTCCAGTCGGATGCCCTGAATCGCGCAGAAATGAGCCAAGGCGCCTTTGGCAAAGTTCGTGCCGCTGTCGGTGATGATGTTGTGTGGTATGCCATACCGGATGGTGATGTCGGAGATGAAAGTCACGGTAGTTGGACCATTTAACTTCGTAATTGGTTTTGCCTCTATCCACTTGGTGAACTTGTCCACCGCGACAAGCAGGTGAGTGATACCGCCGCGTGCTGTCTTGAATGGTCCCACCATGTCCAGCCCCCAAACTGCAAAGGGCCAGGCGATGGGGATGGTCTTGAGTGCAGAAGCCGGCAAATGTGGCTTGGAGTGGAACTTCTGGCACCCTTTACACTTCTGGACCAAATCTTTGTTCACCAGAAAGTTGAGGATGGGCTGTGCCCATGAAGGTGCTGCTATTTCTTCGACTGCTAGAACTGCAACTTGCACGAGGGCCGTTGGGCCGGGAGGCGGCGGGTTGGGGCCAACTGCTGCAGTCCCCGGGCCGGGTTCTGAAGTCCCTGGGCCGGGTGCGACTGCTGCAGTCCCCGAGCCGTCTGCCAACTTCCCCGTGCCGACTACTGGGGCCCTCAAGTCGGATCCGACTGCTTCAGGAGGAGCCGGCACGAAGATGAAGTCTGATTCTGGCGACGGCCTGACAGACGGCTTAAGGAGGCATTGTAGGGTGACGCCGGCTGGTATTGCTTGCCGGGTGGAGCCGATCCGTGCCAAGGCATCCGCTTGCTCAGTGTCATTTCTTGGCACATGGAGGAACTCGCACCCTTCGAAGTATCCGCTGAGTTGCTGGACGAGGAAGCGGTAGCTTGCCATGTTTGCATCTTTGGCATCCCAGTCGCCTAATGACTGCTGGACCACCAAGTCGGAGTCTCCATAGCACAGGATCCGGCGAATGCCGAGTTCCTTGGCAAGCCGGAGCCCGTGTATGAGTGCTTCATATTCAGCTACATTGTTGGAGGCGGCAAAGTGGATTTGCAGCACATATCTGAGCTTGTCGCCTTTGGGAGAGGTGAGGACGATGCCGGCTCCCAAACCGGTGCGCGTCTTGGAACCATCAAAGTGGAATCGCCAATGAGTGGAGTCTGGCGCTGGCGACAGGTACTGGGTCTCGGCCCAGTCGATGAGGAAGTCGGCTAGTGCTTGTGACTTGATGGCGGTGCGAGGCTGGTAGTAGATGGTGTAGGGGGAAAATCTATGGCCCGTTTGGCCACTCGGCCTGAAGCATCTCGGCTTCCAATGATCTCGGCAAGTGGAGCAGTGCAGACCATGGTGATTGGGTGTTCTTGAAAGTATGGCTTCAGCTTCTTGGCGGCGAAGTGTACGCCGTAGCACATCTTTCGATAGTGGGGGTAGTTCTGCTTGGAGGCGGACAATACTTCACTCAGGTAATACACCGGCCTCTAGACTGGCAGTGCTTTGCCTTCTTCCTTGCGTTCCACAACTATGACTGTGCTGACCACCCGACTGGTGGCGGCGATGTAGAGAAGCATGGGATCCTTAGCAGTCGGAGCCGCCAGGACAGGCGGAGTGGTCAACATCTTTTTGAGCTGGAGAAAAGCTTCATCTGCCTTGTCGTTCCACTCGAAAAAAGTGGTCTTCTTCATGAGCTGGTACGGGGGAAGAGCCTTCTCGCCCAGCCGACTGATGAAACGGCTGATGGATGCCAAGCAGCCGGTAAATTTTTGCATGTCCAGCAGTCGGGTGGGCACCTCCATCCTCTCGATGGCCTTGATCTTCACAGGGTTGCACCCCATGCCGCGCTCTGAGACCAGGAAGCCAAGAAGCTGGCCGGCTGGTACTCCAAAGACACATTACTCCCGGTTGAGCTTGATCTGAAAGCGGCGCAAGTTTTCAAAGGTCTCCTTGAGGTCTTCTAGCAGCGTTCCACGCTTCTCCGTCTTCACCACAACATCGTCCACATAGACGTGGGCGTTTCTGCCGAGTTGCTTGAGCAGACACTTCTGCATGCAACGCTGAAATGTGGCGTCGGCATTTCTCAAGCCGAACGTCATGGTCAGGTAGCAGAAGGCTCCGAATGGCGTGATGAAGGCGGTCTTCAGCCTGTCGGCCGGGTTCAGCTTGATCTGATGATACCCTGAGTATGCATCCAAAAAGCTTAACAGCTCGCATCCGGCTGTGGAGTCAATCACTTGGTCGATTCTTGGCAAAGCAAATGGGTCTTTGGGGCAAGCTTTGTTGAGGCCGGTATAATCAATACACATGCGCCACTGCTTATTCTTCTTCAGTACAAGGACTGGGTTGGCTAACCATTCTGGAAAGAACACCTCCATGATGAAGCCGGCTGCTAGAAGCCGGGCTATCTCTTCTCCAACAACTCTTCTCTTCTCTTCTGACAGGCTGCACAGGGGCTGCCTGACTGGCTTGGCATCAGTCGGACATGTAGCTTGTGCTCGGCGAAATCCGTCGGAACACCCGGCATGTCCTTGGGAGACCATGCAAAGATGTCCCGATTCTCATGGAGGAAATCAACGAGCTCGCTTTCCTATTTGCTGTCAAGGTTCGCACCTATGACAGCGTGCCTCTCCGGGTGCTCTAGTTCCAAAGGTATCTTCTTCGTTTCTTTCGCCGGCTTGAACGAGCCCTCGGCTTCCGACTCCTTGGGGTTGGGTGACATTTCCGGCTGCTTGCCTGCCATCGCCACAACCCGATCAAGGAGCCGCTTCTCAGCCGCGATCACGAGGGACTCAGCTAGCCGGCTGCTGTCTGCTGTGCAGGCAGACGACTTCTTGTAGTCCCCTACTATGGTCAGGATTCCCTTGGAGCTCGGAATCTTCATTTTGAGGTAAGCATAGTGGGGGACCACCATGAACTTGGCCAGAGCAGGCCGGCCAAGTAGCGCATGATAGGGGCTCTCAAGGTCCACCACCTCAAACCATACTGGCTCTAGACGAAAGTGATCTTTCTCTCCGAAGAGGACATCTATCTGGGTCTTGCCGATTGGTGAGCAGGAAAGGCCAGGAACTATGCCATGGAATACAGTCCGACTGGGCTGGAGCTGTCTCTGCTTGATTCCCAACTTCTCCATAGTATCTTTGTATAGGATGTTGATGCTGCTGCCGCCATCTATCAGAACTCGGGAGAAGCGAGCAGCCCGCCTCTCCGTGGCGAAGGTGGCATCCAACACCAGAGCATAAGAACCGGGAGAAGGCATCACCTCCGGGTGGTCAGCTCTGCTCCAGCTAATGGGCTTTTCAGACCAATGCATGAACTCAGGGGTGTCTGATGCCACCACATTTACTTCTTGTTGCCGCTGCTATCTGCTGTGCTTATCGTAGGCCACGCTGGTGAACACGACATAAGCTCCATGCTCTTCAGGATATTCATCTTGTACTGCGCCGACTGGCCGAACCACCGGCTGCTGGGGAGGAAGAGGCGGCGGGCCGGCAGGCGGAGGAGGCTGGAGTCCTTCGCCATTGGCGATCCTGGTGAGCCAGTGGCATTTCCGAGTGACGTGGTTGGACGGCTTCACGCCGCTATGGAACTTGCAGGGTGCATCTAGAGTCTGCTCATACGAGAAGGCGGGCAACCAGTTGGGCTTGCCGCCCTTCTAGCGTTTGGGAGGAGGCTGCCCTTCCGGCTGCTGGTCTTCAACTGTCGCCACCTGCCGGCTCGTAGAAGCCGGCTGCGTGGCTTTGTGCTTATGGTCATTCTGTTGCTGTTGCCGACTGGTGTCACTAGCCGGGGTCCGACGAGCTTGGGGAGCCACCTTGCCAGATGCGTCAACTTGGATCTCCGCCTTCATGGAGGAGTCGGCCGTGGCGTACTTGTCTGCTATGATCAGCAGTTTGTCGAGGGTCGTCGGCTCGTCGCAGAGAAGCTTGTGCTTGAGGAGGGTGCCCTCTCGGCACCCGGCAGTGAAGTACTCGATGGCTTGCACCTCATGCACGCCCTCGCAAGAGTTGCGCAGCTCGGCCCAACGCGTGAGGTAATCGCGAGTTGATTCGTTGGGGCCTTGGACGCACAAGGAGAGCTGGCGAGGCTTGGGCGGCCGCTTGTAGGTGCTGGTGAAGTTGTGGATCAAGGCTTCAGTGAAATCGACCCAGCTGTTGATGCTGCGGGGCTTCAGGATGTTCAGCCATGTCCGGGCCGTGCCCTGGAGCATGAGCGGAACGTACTTCACGACTACTCGCTTGTTGTCGTTTGCTATGCTGACGGCCGTGGATTAGTCGACCAGCCAGTCCTCCAGCTTCACGGTGCCGGTGTACTTGGGCATATCTCTTGGGAGTGTGAACCCTTTGGGGAAGGGCTCATCTCGGATGCGGGGGCCAAAACAAGGCGGACCCAGCTCGTCTTCTTCTTCTAGTGCCAGGGATCGGTTGAGGCGGTCGATTCGGTGGCGGGCGTCGTTCTCTCCGACTCCTTCTCGGCGACCAAGGCGGTCGCCGAGCGTCAGGTGGTCAACAGGCGGTGGGGAAATGTGCCTCTCCCTGCGGGGAGGGGGAGGTGGACAGTCGTCTTGTCGCTGCACTGCTCTTGGGCGGCCGTCTTGGTCGCGCTCGATGGTGATGCGAGTCCGGCTGCGGCTGGCAGCCGGCTCCTTGTCTCTTCTATCGCGGTCGCCACCAGTCGGCGTCCGAGATGTCGCACCTTGCTCTCGGCAGGGAGGCGGGTCGTCGTTTCGCCGGTTGGGCGCCTTAGTGCGGCAGCCGGCTTCGTGCTGCTCGGCGGCCGCGTCAAGGAGCTGCTGGACGCGCTCCGTCATGTGGCGACGCTCGTCGCCCTCGAGCTTGTCTAGCTCATCTACCGCCGCCTGGGCAGCTCGAATGTTCTCTGCGGGCGTGGCCTAGATGGCGCGATCTGCACCGAACATGCTGGCAATAGCTGCGCCGCGCTGCCGGATCATGCCAATGCGGCTAGGCCCACCAGGAGCCGGCGTGCTGCCGACGGCACAGTCCATCTCACGCTGGTAGGCCTCCGAAAGGCGTCTCATGCTGGCCAGCCTGTTGGCGCTTTCGACGAGATGGACGCGGCGTACTTCCAACGTCTCGGCGTCGGCGTCTTCAGGAATGGGCGCAGTCAGGTCTTGCAGCGCCGCCGGCAGCAGATCCTGGCCACCTCCGCCAGAGTGCTCGCCGTGGTTGATGACGAGCACCTCCATGACGGTGCTGTCGCCGCTATCCACGCAAGGAGGCGGTTCGTCGTAGACCACCACGTTGGTGGGGAACGCGTCAAGCGACGCCGTGTCGGAGTCGACAAGCATCGGGTCGGTGGAGCCAACCAACTCCAAGTCGGCAGCAGGCCCGCTGGCGACGTGGAGCTGATCGAGGAGGCTCATGAGGCGGCTCTTGGGGCCTACTGTGCCCGCATCGGATGCGGGCTCGTCGGAGAGGCAGATCTCGCCAACAAGATCGGCGAGGCAGCTCGCCGCGCAAATGACCTCCACGTCATGGAGCGCGTCAGCGCACCATCTGGCGTGCCGGGCTGGCTGCGCTCGTCAGGAAGGAACAAGGTTCCCGTCCAGAACAGGTCTCCGGACGACGGTGCACCTCCTCCCACGGTGGGCGCCAAATGTCGGGGGTTGGGTGTGACATATGCCAAAGGATGGCTTATCATGGTGGGAGCGAGTAGAACATCGTCGGTGCCCGGAAGCGGGATGAGGCGTAGACATGAACGCCAGCGTACTTTACCCAGGTTTGGGGCTCTCCTAGGAGATAACACCCCTAGTCCTGCTCTGCGGGGTCTTTGCATGATCACTAAGGCACTAGTGGATACAATGGTGCTCCTCGAGCTGTATGCTAGAGGTACAAGAAGGCAGGCACGCTCTCTCCTTCCTCTAGGTATGAGTCTAGTTCTAACAGCTTGGGAACCTTTTGCATGGATGCCCTGGGGGGTTTATATAGGCCTACCCCCCAGGGGTACAATAGTAATCTAGCCGGGTGTAGGACCCGGCTGTCAGTGTCTCTGGTCGCCGGCTTCTCCGCCGGCTGCTGGGGCCCGCCGCCTGGTGGGCCCCGCCGACTGGTCTGGTACGGAGCCGACAGGCCGCTCCCGCTGCTTGCGGGTCTTGCCGGCTGCTGGTTACTGTAGCCGTGATGCTAATGACGTGTACTTGGCCAGGGAAGCGTGGCTACTGTCTCGCCGACTGGTGGGAGATCACTATAGACACTCCCTGCCTCATCTGGTTAATGGCGCACGGACCCCGAGGGAGGGGGGGCCGCCTGCTGGAGGCCAGCCTTCCTCGGGTCCGGCTGGTCAGGCCTCCGCCATCCTCCGGGCTCTTGCTGCCCGGTAGGGCCCGCCGCCTGCAGGCCGTACCGACAGGTCGTCGTGGGAACAGGGATCCGCCTGCCAGCAGTGACGTCAGGGGTGGAGTGGCAACAGTGCCACGCCGGGCGGAGATCTCCGCCTGTACGGAGAACTCTGGCCACGCCCGGCCCTGGATACGGGGGTGATGGGCTACACTGTAGCCTCACCCTGTCTTGTCTCCTTAATGGGGGCGCAGACTCTGAGGGCGTCGTGGGCCGCCTGCTAGGAGCCGGCCTCTCTGGAGGCCGCCTGCAAGGAGTCGGCCCGTCTTGGTGCCTCCTTCTGGAGCTTAGCCGCCTTCTGGCAGCCGGCCGCTTGGGCCAGCCGGCCATCAGAAGGCGGCGCTTCATCTTGATGTCCTGAGGGGCGCAGCCGGCCCCGATGTCTTGAAAGGTTCAAGGACTCGGGTTAGGCTACCCGTGGCCCATTACTCCGACATATATAATCTCTGGCGACATGCATTCATATTTTATTAGTTAGATCATACTTATAAACCAGGACGGGGCTATAGTAGGTAATTAAATCACAAATTTTTTTATTTACCATATGTGGACGTGGCCATTCGTCCTCCTCTCGCACATCTTGTCACACCGCTGCCGCAGACGACCTACAGCGCAAGCTTGCGCAGCGCGCCGGGGTGTTCTTTCGGCCAAACGGTGGCGCCAATGAATCGTCGGTGAGCCCGTTCCCGTGCAACCTCGCAGATTCGCGCGCAAGCTTCTCGCCCGACTCAGAGAAATCCCCCAAAATCCCAATGCTTACCAGCCTTCTATAAAAACCCTCACGGCCGGCGAGTCCTGCGTTGCATTTTCCCCTCCCTCCCTGTAGCTTCTCTCATCTGCTTCTCCCACAATTGCCAATGGCACCGGTCCGTCGTTGTCGCTCAACCACTCTGCCGTCATCAGAGGACAGCTCCAGCTGGGAGGCTACACCGCGGCGGCGGCGCAGTCCCCGGTGTAGTGTAGTGCGTGGCGTCCCTGTTGGGTGTGCGCGGAACACCCACCACACGCTCCTCCGCCGGTGCCCGTCGGCAGCTGTTGCCGGTCGCCGTTGCTGCCACACCATCGTCAAAAGTCAGGGCCATCACCCGCTCCGCCGCCGTGGCCTGAAGGCGGGAGGTGGCCGTCGTGGCCGCCACCCCACCGCCGGCCACCGTGGCCATCACCCGCTCCGCCACCGCGGCCCGTAGGCGGGAGGTGGTGGTCGTGGCCGCCACACCATCGTCGTCCGCCGCGGCCGCTGAGGGAGTCCTGGACTAAGGGGTCCTCGGGCGTCCGGCCTATTAGCTATGGGCCGGACTGATGGGCTATGAAGAAACAAAGACCGAAGACTCCACCCGTGTCCGGATGGGACTCTCCTTTGCATGGAAGGCAAGCTTAGCAATCGAATATGAAGATTCCTTTCTCTGTAAACCGACCTGATGTAACCCTAGATCCCTCCAGTGTCTATATAAACTAGAGGGCTAGGTCGGTAGAGGCCAAGAGTCATAGCCATAGGCATACAAGCTAGACTTCTAGGGTTTTAGCCATCACGATCTCGTGGTAGATCAACTCTTGTAATACTCATATTCATCAAGATCAATCAAGCAGGAAGTAGGGTATTACCTCCAAAGAGAGGGCTCAAACCTAGGTAAACATTGTGTCCCCTGTCTCGTGTTACCATCGACCTCAGACGCACAGTTCGGGATCCCCTACTCGAGATCCGCCGGTTTTGACACGGACATTGGTGCTTTCATTGAGAGTTCCACTGTGACGTCGAAGATAGGATCGATGGCTCGCCTTGTTCTCAAGGACAATATCACCTCCGGAGGAGCACTGGCCCCAGGCCAAACCCTCCGGCTGGGCAGCTTTACCATGACCGCCCGTTCGGCCGTTAAGCCGTCGATGACCTCTCGGGTCATCGAAAATCCCCTTCATATCGACTCCGAACACTCCAAGCAGATGGATCCGGCGGAGCTTTCGTTGTTAAACGAGCTCCTAGATCACGTCCCCGCCCTGGGGGTCGATACAGACTACGATTGAATTGGGATCAAACCCCATCAGAGAGAAATCAAATCTCCACCGATCACCCACCAGATAGCGGTAGTCGAGGAGCAAGAAGACAACTCTTCCTCCATACTAAGGATGGACTATGTCCGGATCTCCGACCTCGAAGAGCCGAAAACCCACCTGCGAAAAGATGCATCCTGCCCTCCGAACATAGAATCGGACGACGAGCCTAAGAAATTACTGGATATCCCGGAACCCGATCTGTTAGGTTCGGAAGACCTTCAGACTCCGGATCCAAAATTGGGTTAGGCTTCGGATTCAAAACCACCCACCCACCCAAATATAAGCGCTCTCATGAGCATACAACAGCTGTCTCAGGAAACGGTCCACCACTTCTGGGCCAGATTCCTTCTTGTCAAAAACAAGATTAAAGATCGACGCGACGAGGAAGCGATCTCAGTGTTCCGCAACAATTGCATGGACGAAGGAATCCTCAACACCATCAACCGCCGTCGCATATTACACTTTGCTGACTTGGCAACTATCGTACAGAAGTACAGCACAATGGAAAGCACCTGGAAAACTCAGGCAGCCCGTTGGGAACCATCGCCCCCCACTCAACCCCTCGTTCAGGCAAAAAGGGCGCACCCTCGTGGCACGCCCGGTCCAATAGTAAATAAATATAAGCCCATTACGGGGCGCGGAACCGTTCTGGAAGGATGGCTCAATGAGCCATGCAAAATAGACACAACATCGGATAACATACCAACCCACAGCCTTAGAGCATGTTGGATACTCCGGCAAGTGGTCAAGAGCGGCGAGGATATCCTCACAAAGCATACCCCAGAACAACACCCCCCAGAAGACGACGACCCCAAAATACTGACGGTCTTCGAGACATTCGCTTCAAACAATAGGCGCAAAAGGGCACTCCGCGAACTCGCCGAAGTCTGTCAAATCGCAGCAATAAACCCTTGGAACGACACGGCTATAACTTTTAATGCCGGTGACGAACCAAAATAGAGGACAGTCCGATCACCAGCCACCTTGGTACTCAGTCCAATCATGGACAGCTTTTGGCTCACCAAGGTTCTCATGGACGGCGGAAGCGGACTAAATCCCATCTTTGAAGATACACTCCACAAAATGGAAATAGACAGGAGCCGCATCGAGCAAAGCAACACGGCCTTCCGGGGAATCATTCCCAGCCGGGAGGCGCGGTGTACGGGAAAAATAACACTTGATGTGGTATTCGGCACGCCGGAGAATTATCCGTCCGAAGAGATAACCTTCCAAGTGGCCCCTTTCAACAGCGGATATCACGCCCTCTTGGGGCGAGATGCATTTACACGCTTCCAAGTTGTACCTCATTACGGGTACATGAAGCTTAAGATGCCCAGGCCGCCAGTGATCCGGGACATAGCACTCCGCGCCGAAAATAAAACCGCATCCCTGGCCCTTGAGGCATTATCTGAAGCCCTCGCAGCCGAAGAATTAATCGTACTACGCTCCACGGTGGACAGGGACGATGTGATCCTAGACAAACGACCCAAATCCACCTCCTTCAAACCGGCGGAAGAAATAGTCAAATTCCAGGTCCATCCAACGGACCCCAAGAAGACAGCATCTATTGGAGCACAACTAGACCAAACGGTTGACACCGCGCTACGAGAGTTCCTGCGTGAGAACTGGGACATATTCGCCCGGCACCCTTCTGATATGCCAGGAATCCCACGCAGGTTGGCCGAGCACAGCCTCAATATATTAAAGGGATATAAACCGGTCAAACAAACACTTCGCGCTTTTCCGAACCCAAACGCCAAGTTATGGGGGAGGAGCTAGCCAAGTTAATCGAGGCTGGATTCATTAGAGAAATAAAACACCTGGACTGGCTAGCAAACCTGGTGATGGTACCAAAGAAGGATAAATCATGGCGCCTGTGCGTCAATTTCAAAGACCTCAACAAGGCCTGCCCTAAGGATCCCTTCCCTCTCCCCCACATCGATCAGATTATTAATGCAACCGCGGGACACGACTTATTGTGCTTCCTTGACGCATACTCTGGATACCATCAAATCAAGATGAAGGAGTCAGATCAAGCAGCAATGGCATTCATTACCCCATATGGGCCTTTCTGCTTCAACACCATGCCCTTCGGGCTCAAAAACGCCGGTGCCACCTACCAGCGCATGATCCAAACATGCCTAGAGAAACAGATCGGCAAGACAGTTGAAGCATATGTGGACGACGTCGACATCAAAACTAGACACGTCGAAACACTCATAGACGATTTACGTCTCACATTCGACAACCTCTGTGCATATGACATCAAGCTCAATCCGGAAAAGTGTGTTTTCAGCTTCCCCGCTGGAAAACTGCTGGGCTTCATTGTTTCCAATAGAGGAATTGAAGCAAATCCAGCCAAAATCTGAGCTCTGTCACAATTGGCTATGCCAACGGACCTTAAACAGGTCCAAAAACTCACCGGTTGCGTGGCAGCTCTAAGCCGCTTTATCTCCAGATTGGGAGAAAAGGCATTGCCACTCTATCGTCTTCTACGGCGCACCGATCACTTCGAGTGGACGGATGCGGCAACGGCCGGACTGGAAGAAATAAAAACCCTCCTGGCGAGCAACCCAATCCTGGCTGCACCGAACGTCGGCGAACCCATGTTATTATACACATCGGCAACACACCAGGTGGTGAGCGCCGTGCTCGTCGTTGAATGAGAATAGGACCGACACAGATTCCCACTTCAGAGCCAGTATATTACGTATTCACTGTCCTCACACCATGCAAAGCCCGGTATCATCATTATCAAAAGATAGCATACGCGGTCTTCATGGCATCCCGGAAGCTTCGACACTACTTCCAGGAGTGTTCAATCACGGTGGCTTCCGAAGTACCGCTCAATGACATAATAAACAACCGTGATGCTACGGGCCGGATTGCCAGATGGGCCATTGAGCTCCTTCCATTCGACATAACATACAAACCACGTCGAGCCATTAAATCTCAAGTACTGGCTCACTTCGTCGCCGAATGGACAGAGGCCGAACTCCCCAAAGAGTACGGCACATATCCCAATTGGGGTATGTATTTTGATGGTTCCAAAATGCTGGCAGAACTAGGAGCGGGCGTCGTTTTAACGTCCCCCACTGGAGACGTCGTCTAGTACGTACTCCAAATATTATACACATACTCCAATAATGCAGCCGAATACGAGGCCTTGTTGCATGGCCTTCCGATGGCCGTCTCCATGGGCATACAACGCCTGAAAGTGCGCGGGGACTCAAACCTGGCAATATCTCAAATAAATGGAGACTTCGATGCCAAAGATATGAAGATGGCGGCTTATCGTAATGCCGTCCTAAAAATGTCGGCTCGGTTCGAGGGGCTCGAGTTTCATCACGTGGCCCCGGAAAGTAATCAAGCGGCGCATGTCCTTGCTCGCATTGGCGCCAAGCGCGACCCAGTCCCACCTAACATCTTTCTGGAAAGGCTTTTTAAGCCATCCTTGGTGTGGCAAGGGGAGAACGGCAACACTAGTCCGGATCCAAAAACAACCCCAGATTCTGAACCCACCAATATCATCAGGGGCTCAGCCACCGAAGTAACACCGTCGGCCCATCTCATTATGGCAGTCATCGCCCCATGGACCGAACCCTTCTTGGCCTACCTCAATAGGAAGGAACTCCCCGAGGATCAGAACGAGGCCCGCCGCATTGTCCGGCGTTCGAAGGCCTACAAGGTTCACGACGGAGAGCTATACAAGAAAAGCGCTACCGGAGTCCTTCAAAGATGTATCTCCAAAGAGGAAGGGCGGAAGCTCCTGGCTGAGATTCATGTAGGTCTCGGCGGGCACCACACCGTAGCTCGGGCCCTTGTCAGCAAGGCCTTCCGTACAGGGTTTTACTGGCCGACGGCCCGAGCAGATGCACAGGACTTTGTCCAATGTTGCGTTGGATGCCAACTCTTCGCCAACCAAAGCCATATGCCCCCCACTGCCCTACAAACAATCCCCATCACTTGTCCTTTCGCGGTCTAGGGACTGGATATGGTCGGACCCCTTAAAGGTGGAAGCCATAAGAAAAAATATCTGCTGGTCATGGTGGATAAATTCACTAAGTGGATCGAGACCAAACCAGTTAAAACGGCCGAGTCCGGGCCGGTGATAGAATTCATATCCGGCGTTGTGCACCGTTATGGTGTTCCACACAGCATCATCACTGATAACGGCTCCAATTTCACAGCCGATGAAGTGAAAGCCTGGTGCGCTAATCTGGGCATCAAGCTCGATTACGCCTCTGTCTATCATCCGCAAACAAATGGTCAAGTCGAACGAGCCAATGGTCTTATTATGAGCAGCATCAAGCCTAGACTAGTGTGGTCTTTGAAAGAATCAGACAAGCACTGGGTTGAGGAGCTTGACTCCGTACTCTGGGGGGTACGAACCACACCCAATCGCGCTACCGGATACACACCTTTCTTCATGGTGTACGGCGAAGAGGCAGTGTTACCCTACGACATTATTCATGACTCACCTCGAGTGCGCATGTACGAAGAGAGAGAGAGGCCGAGCTTGATCGGCAGGACAGCTTAGATGCCCTGGAGGAGGAGCGCGACGTCGCAAAAGCCTGTTCTGCATTTTATCAACAGCAGGCTCGCAGGTAACAAAGCAGAGAAGTGTGGGCCAAGACTTATAACATTGGCGAACTCGTTCTACGCCTGCTGGAGAAGAAAAAGGACAAACTCAAGCCCAAGTGGGAGGGTCCCTTCATCATTGACGAAGTTCTCACCGGAGGAGTGTACCGCCTACGTGATGCGTCAGATAATCGCCTAGAGCCGAACCCCTGGAACGCGGCCAGACTCCAAAGATTCTATGCCTAGCGCCGAACTCTTTGTTCGTCTCCTTCCCCCTGTCGTTTCCATCATTTTTCTTTCTTTTTCGTTTTTCTCTTTCGCTTTAAAGCTTTCGTGCGGTTAGACCGTGCCCCCCTGACGCATACATCTTCAAATATGTACGTCCATTATACCTGGGGGCTTCTTGGACAGAAGCTTGCTATTATTATTTTCCGAGCATCAAGCTCATCACATATGCGTTTTCCCCCGTATGTACCTTTTCTTCGCCATTATATGCATCGATATGACTTAAGTTTTGGCCAAGCTGGGTTGCCTGGCTCCTGTGCTTATGCCCTACGTTCCCGTTAGTACGGCTAGGGCATAAAGGGAGCACCTCTGCGATTGTTCCTGCTGGGTCATCCGGATGTGTACCTCAGACTGGGTGAAGCCGAAAGCTAGCGTTCTTAAGGGAATGTTCGGTTGGTGGATTAAAGATGTTTTTCGCATTCACTCCATTGTGAACCCCCAGAAGTTACTACGATTTTTCAATCATAGTTCGGACATGCACATTAACGCATGCACACCCAGGGAAAGGAACCCTTAACGGAACTATTCTCTCTGGAAGATGTTTCTTACAAACTTAATGTAATATAACATAACTAGTCGGGTACAACTTGTCTGTTCAAGCAACTATGACCCCTACGCCTGGTTTCCACGCATACCCTGGTCCATTCGGCCGCTCTGGTATTCAGAAACACTCCACACCTTCGGGTCCAGAGTTGAAGCGAAAAGGTCTGCCATGACAATCGTTTTACAATTCAGCTAGAGTTACATATATCAAGGAAAGTACATAGTCACTTGGACTCATAAATTTCCTCCTCTATGCCGTCCAACAGGCTGTCTAACTTACAATCCTGTTGGGAATATTTGGTAGCTACTGCTACTTGGTCATATACCAAATTAACGGGCACTTCTTTCCCGTCTGACCCTAAAGGTCCGACCCGGGCCATGTGATTCAGATCAAGCTTGGTATACCGTGTTTTCACCATGGCCCAGGCCTCTCGCGCACCCTCCCGGCAGGACGATATTTTCCATAATCGGATACGCCGCCGCGCTCCCTTGAATAGCTCTACAAGCTCCTCCATA
This sequence comes from Aegilops tauschii subsp. strangulata, assembly GCF_002575655.3. Taxonomy (NCBI): domain Eukaryota; kingdom Viridiplantae; phylum Streptophyta; class Magnoliopsida; order Poales; family Poaceae; genus Aegilops; species Aegilops tauschii. The sequence continues at coordinate 96,760,418 of NC_053037.3, read as the reverse complement.
CTTCCTGGAGGGGAGGCGGATGGCCATAGGGCCTTGGCAACACTCTGCATTGTCTGCCGAGCTTGCTCGTGCATTTGCAACAACCCTTGCAGCGGATCGTCCGAAAGACCGGACATGTCCTCTTCGGGACGGCCCGTCAGCATACCTGCAAACATAACTCTATCAGTTCCTTTCATCTCCGAACTGTCATAAGGTAAGTTAGGCCACATACTGAATATGCCACCTCGCAGCCTTTTATTCTCCTTCACAGAGTCGGCCAGCTGGGCCCGCACATCTTTCAGTTCCTCGCCTAGCTGAGTGTTTGAATCCTGGAGTTTGTTTTTCTCCTCTCTAACTCGGCTCAGAACGCGCTCGCCTGCGGCGTGTAATCTTTTTGCCTCTTTCTCGCCCGTATGAGCGGCTTTCAATTTCTCCTCTAGTTGGTCTGACGACCCTATTACGAGATAAGCAACGGCATTAGCACAAACTGGTATATAATTATTGTTTCTCGATGGAGGGAAATATTACCAGACGACGCCTTCTTGGACTTTTCCAGTTCGGCGGTAATAGCAGTTAGCTGTGTCCGACACTTCTCCAGCTCCTGGGCTAGCAGGTTGTTCTTCTCCGTAAGAACCTGGTTATACAAGGATCCTTAAATCATTTGTACCAACTGCTTCAAGTCTCGGAGGCTACTGGCACATGGTTATCATATTCGGACTACCTGCACATCTTTTAAATGCTGTTGTGTGGCTCTATTAAGCCCATCTCGAGCAGCCCTGATGTATGCATCAGCCGAGCTGAAGGCACCGAACGCCTCTTTTGAGAAGCGGGGATCTCGTAAAACGGCCCTCTGGCGCCGATGATTCATGGCGCTCTCCACTTCTGAGTTGGTGATGGACATATCTTCCGAGCCCTCAGAGGAAGGACAGTCCGACGCCACTCCCATATCGGGCCCCGTCTCCTCGGCTAGGACCGAATCCTGGCTATTGGGGGTACGACTGGCCGGGTCCCCGGACACAATCCGTCGAACCTTTTTCCTGATACAAGACGAACATAGGAGTCTGATACATCTCCATCGTATCTACTTTTCCAAACACTTTTGCCCTTGTTTTGGACTCTAACTTGCATGATTTGAATGGAACTAACCCGGACTGATGCTGTTTTCAGACGAATTGCCATGGTGTTATTTTTGTGCAGAAATAAAAGTTCTCAGAATGACCTGAAACTTCACGGAGAATATTTTTCGAATTAATAAAAAATACTGGCGAAAGAATTAAGGCCAGGGGGCCCACACCCTGTCCACGAGGGTGGGGGCGCGCCTACCCCTTGGGCGCGCCCCCTGCCTCGTAGGCCCCCTGGTGCTCCACCGACCTCAACTCCAACCCTATATATTCACGCTCGGGGAGAAAAAAATCAAAGAGAAGGATTCATCGCGTTTTACGATACGGAGCCGCCGCCAAGCCCTAAACTCTCTCGGGAGGGCTGATCTGGAGTCCGTTCGGGGCTCCGGAGAGGGGAATCCGTCGCCATCGTCATCATCAACCTTCCTCCATCACCAATTTCATCATGCTCACCGCCGTGCGTGAGTAATTCCATCGTAGGCTTGCTGGACGGTGATGGGTTGGATGAGATTTATCATGTAATCGAGTTAGTTTTGTTAGGGTTTGATCCCTAGTATCCACTATGTTCTGAGATTGATGTTGCTATGACTTTGCTATGCTTAATGCTTGTCACTAGCGCCCGAGTGCCATGATTTCAGATCTGAACCTATTATGTTTCCATGAATATATGTGAGTTCTTGATCCTATCTTGCAAGTCTATAGTCACCTATTATGTGTTATGATCCGTTAACCCCGAAGTGACAATAATCGGGACCATTACCGATGATGACCGTAGTTTGAGGAGTTCATGTATTCACTAAGTGTTAATGCTTTGGTCCGGTACTCTATTGAAAGGAGGCCTTAATATCCCTTAGTTTCCAATAGGACCCCGTTGCCACGGGAGGGTAGGACAAAAGATGTCATGCAAGTTCTTTTCCATAAGCACGTATGACTATATTCGGAATACATGCCTACATTACATTGATGAATTGGAGCTAGTTCTATGTCACCCTATGTTATAACTATTGCATGAGGAATCGCATCCGACATAATTCTCCATCACCGATCCAATGCCTACGAGATTTTCATATATTGTACTTTGCTTAGTTACTTTTCCGTTGCCACTGTTACAATTACTACAAAGCTGCTACTGTTACTTTTGCTATCGTTACCGCCACTATCATACTACTTTGCTACTAAATACTTTGCTGCAGATACTAAGTTATCCAGGTGTGGTTGAATTGACAACTCAACTACTAATACTTGAGAATATTCTTTGGCTCCCCTTGTGTCGAATCTATAAATTTGGGTTGAATACTCTACCCTCGAAAACTGTTACGATCCCCTATACTTGTGGGTTATCAAGACTATTTTCTGGCACCGTTGCCGGGGGGCATAGCTCTATTCTTTGAGCCACTTGGGATTTATATCTGCTGGTCACTATGAGGAACTTGAAAGACGAAAGAACTAAGATCTTTCCCTCAACTACGAGGGGAGGTAAGGAACTGCCATCTAGCTCTGCACTTGATTCTCCTTCTGTTTTGAGTAAGCTTGCGACACCTAAACCTGCTTCCGCTATTAATTCTGATATGTCGCATGTTATTGATGATGCCACTTCTGCTATGCATGATACTTATGACGAAACTACTTCTATGGTTGGTACTACTATGCCACTAGGCGAATTTCTTGATGAACAACTTGCTAGGGCTAGAGAGAATGAAATTATTGAAACTGATAATATTGATGAAAGTGATGATGAAGATTCTCCCCCTAGATACGAATTGCCTGTTGTGCCTGAGGGTTATGTTATGGATGAAGAAACTGCTAGAGACTTTCTTGCTTGCAATCATAGGAGTGATCTTCAGAAATTATTAGCAAAGATGAAAGAAAAATCTTTGAATGCTAGAATGAAATATGACCCTGCTTTTGCTACTTCACCTATCTGTGTTAATGATAAGGATTATGATTTGTCTGTTGATACTGAGATAATTACTTTGCTTTAATCTGATCCTTTCTATGGCTATGAATTTGAAACTGTTGTGGCACATCTTACTAAATTAAATGATATAGCCACCCTGTTCACTAATGATGAGAAAACTCGCTACTACTATATCCTTAAGTTATTTCCGTTCTCATTAAAGGATGATGCTAAAACATGGTTTAATTCTCTTGATCCTGGTTGTGTGCGTAGTCCCCAGGATATGATTTATTACTTCTCTGCTAAATATTTCCCCGCTCATAAGAAACAAGCTGCTTTAAGGGAAATATATAATTTTGTGCAAATTGAAGAAGAGACTCTCCCACAAGCTTGGGGGAGGCTTCTCCAATTACTTAATGCTTTGCCTGATCATCCTCTCAAGAAAAATGAAATACTTGATATCTTTTATAATGGAATAACCGATGCTTCCAGAGACCACCTGGATAGTTGTGTTGGTTGTGTTTTCAGGGAAACAACAGTCGATCAAGCTGAATTGCTATTGAATAATATGTTGACTAATGAAAATAATTGGACACTTCCTGAACCAACTCCTAAGCCAACTCCGAAGAAAAGGGGTATTCTATTTCTCAGTCCTGAAGATATGCAAGAGGCAAAGAAATCTATGAAAGAAAAAGGTATTAAAGCTGAAGATGTTAAGAATTTGCCTCCTATTGAAGAAATACATGGTCTTGATAACCCGACATGGGTAGTAGGTAAATTCTCTCTATAGATTTTATGAAGGTGATATTCCTGGTTATAAGTCATCTAGCCAATGCTTAGATGAGTTTGATAATTTTATTGTTAAACAAGAAAACTTCAATGCTTATGTTGGTAGACAATTGAAACAAAATGCTTATATGATTGAACACTTGGGTGATTATATGTCTAGAGTTAAAGGTGAACTTAAACTCATTAGTAAACATGCTTCTGTGGTTACCACTCAAGTAGAACAAGTACTTAAGGCTCAAAATGATTTGCTCAATGAATTACATAATAAGAAGAATGATAATGTTGTTAGAGTTATGACTAGAGGGGGTAAAATGACTCAGGAACCTTTGTATCCTAAGGGCCACCCTAAGAGAATTGAGAAGGATTCTCAGAGAACTAATGTTGATGCACCTAGTCCCTCTAAAAGGAAGAAAAAGAAAAATGATAGGACTTTGCATGCTTCTAGTGAATCTGTTGTTGACACACCTGAGAATCCCAATGATATTTCTATTTCTGATGCTGAAACACAATCCGGTAATGAACATGAACCTAGTGATAATGCTAATGATAATGTTCATGTTGATGCTCAACCTAGCAACGACAATGATGTAGAGATTGAACCTCCTGTTGATCTTGATAACCCACAATCAAAGAATCAACGTTATGATAAGAGAGACTTTGTTGCTAGGAAGCACGGTAAAGAAATAGAACCATGGGTTCAAAAACCCATGCCCTTTCCTCCTAAACCATCCAAGAAAAAGGATGATGAGGATTTTGCACGCTTTGCTGAAATGATTAGACCTATCTTCTTGCGTATGCGTTTTGTTGATATGCTTAAAATGAACCCTTATGCTAAGTACATGAAAGATATTGTTACAAATAAGAGAAAGATACCGGAAGCTGGAATTTCCACCATGCTTGCTAATTACACTTTTAAGGGTGGAATACCTAAGAAACTAGGAGATCCAGGAGTACCAACTATACCATGCTCCATTAAAATAAACTATGTTAGAACTGCTTTATGTGATCTTGGAGCCGGTGTTAGTGTTATGCCTCTCTCTTTATATCGTAGACTTGATTTGAATAAGTTGACACCTACTAAAATATCTTTGCAAATGGCCGATAAATCAACAGCTATACTTGTCGGTATTTGTGAGGATGTGCCTATTGTGGTTGCAAACCTTACTATTTTAATGGACTTTGTTATTCTTGATATTCCCGAGGACGATAGTACATCGATTATCCTTGGTAGACCCTTTTTGAATATTGCAGGGGCTGTTATTGATTGCAACAAAGGCAATTTCACTTTTCATGTTAATGGTAATGAGCATACGGTACACTTTCCGAGGAAACAACCTCAAGTCCACAGTATAAACTCTATTGGAAAAATTCCATCAATTGTTATTAGGGTTTTGAATTTCCTCTTCCTACTATCAAGAAGAAATATGATATTCTTATTGTTGGGGATGTGCATATCCCCGTTGAGGTAACCTAGTGTTATTCGAAATTTCTCCGGTTTCATGCGATTCGGAATGAGTTTGTTAACAAGACTTGCTCAACCTTGTTAGTGGATTCCTTTTGATAAGCATGAGATGGATGAAGTTAGAAAGCACAACCTTTTGTACCCTCCTTTTACTTTCTGTTATTTAGATTAAATAAAGCAAAAATAGTATTTTTCTGTGAGTTTTCTGAATTATCCGTGCAATAAAAATACCCCGGAAATAAAAGTTCTCCAAATGCCCTGAAAATGAAATATGATTTTTTCTAGAATATTTGAGAATAGTTGGCACTAAGAACACATCAGGGGGAGCAAGCACCTGGCCACGAGGGTCTAGGGCGCGCCCACCCCCTGGGCGCGCCCCCCTGCCTCATGGGCCCCTGGTGGCCCCCCTTCACTTATTCCAGCCACCACACACTCCTTCTTCCTCCAAAAAAATCACCAACCAGCTCAAGCACGAGTTCTAGCTCATCTTGCTACCATTTTCGATCTCCTTGCTCAAAGCTCCACTCACAAAACTGCTTTGGGGGATTGTTCTTCAGTATGTGACTCCTCCAATGGTCCAATTAGTTTTTGTTCCAGTGCTTTATTCATTGCAAATGTTTGCTGCCTAGGTGACCCTGTTCTTGAGCTTGCATGTCAAATTTATATGGTCCCAAGTAGTTCTAATGCATGATATAGTCTCTAGGCACTTGTGGGAGTAGTTGCTAGCAATTTTGTTGAGTTTGGTGCACTTTTATTTTGAGTTACTAATATTTTCAAAAAAAATCAGAGGAAGAAATATTTTTAGGAAAATATACCAAGGTGGTTCTTCAAGGAAGCAAGGACCCAGGCCCGCAATGCGTGAGCCGGACCATGAACTACCAAGAGAAGCTCAAGTGCGGCCTTGTGAATGGCCGTCAGACGATTTCATGGTCCGAGCGGGAATTAAGGAGGAATTTGATGCATATGTGCGTAATGCTGAACTCGAGGGCTTCATGCTAGATAAGTGTTCTCAGTATTATCACCTAACTGATTCCTTTGTGAGAAGGTTCGAATTTTCATCTTCACGTAATTCTCACACTGTCCTATTTGATATCTATGGCAAATCTTATACTATGGACTTAGAGGATTTTAATACTGCTTGCAAACTTCCACAATGGGGTAGTGTTAGTGAACCTCACAAATCTGAGTTTAGAGATTTTCTTGCTAGTATTACAGTGGGGGAGTCTAGAGATGTAACACAAGCTACCATAGGGAGCATTCATTTTCCTGCTATATATTATTTTGCTCTCTTTATAGGTAGGTGCATAAATGGTAAGGATGAAGCATGTCACATGTGTGCCCCTGATCTTAGTGTTCTCAAGAGTGCTGTTTTAGGAGATAAACAATATAACTTGGGGGCCATTGTTGCACGAAGGTTGCATAATAATGGTTTAAGTGGAGACTTGTTTGGTGGAATTTATGCAACCCGTGTGGCTAATTTTCTTGGGATACCCATACATGAAAATGATATGGAATTGCCTCCCACTTATCTAGGATATGAGGCTATGGTTCGCCATCAGTTATTGAGAGGAATGAACAACCTCTCCAGTACCGACTAATGTTTGACAGGCGCCGCATTTTCCATGTTGCTCTCCCTGCTCCTACTTTTTTGACTTTCAGACAACAGGGAGATTTATTATAACCAGGGGAGGCGAACGAGTATAAGAGAAGGACGGAGACAGCTCGCCTCCAAGCGGCAGCTCATGAGGCAACAGCTGCTGCATCACAGTACAACCCCAACTACAACTTTGGATATCCGTCAGGCCAGCCATGGCCCTAGACCAACTTAGGCCAAAAGCCTAAGCTTGGGGGAGTACGTATTTCTCACCAATGTTACATTCATGTTCACACACTCATGCTAGTTGTCGGTGCTCATACTTTTTCACTGTAATATCCATGCTAGTTTATTTTCTTTTTCTCGCTTTCTTCTTTTGTGTTTGATAAACCTTAAGAAAAACCAAAAAAATTAGTTGTAGCTTTTAGTTAGTTATTTTCCATGCCTGTAGTAGTAATAATTAAAAGAAAACCCAAGAAGATTTCTCGTTCTTCTTTTGCTTGTTGGGAGCTTTCCCGTGTAAATAGTTTTATTTCTTTTCTTTCTTTGGGGGTCGAGAGGAGAAGACCATAATGAAAATGTTGAAGTGGCTCTTATATGAATTATTGTTGATTTAACCAAGAGCCCATATTATCTTGTCTTCTCCTGTGAGTTAGATGCCTGCAGATTCCAGCTTAGTCCAATGCACGTGCACTATTATTATTATTATACACACCGTTCGGTCGTGCAAGTGAAAGGCAATAATGACGATATATGATGGACTGATTGAGATGAGAGAAGCTAGTATGAACTCGACCTCTCTTGTTTTTGTAAATATGATTAGTTCATCGTTCCTGATTCAGCCTATTATGAATGAACATGTTTGCAATGACAATTAGAGATTATAGTTGCTTATGCCATGCTTAATTAGCTAGGAGTTTATAATGGTTTACCTTGCGTGACAACATGCTATTAAAATGGTTGTGATGTGGTATGATAGGGTGGTATCCTCCTTCGAATGATTCGAGTGACTTGACTTGCCACATGTTCACGCATGTAGTTGAAATAAATCAGCATAGCCTTCACGATATTTATGTTCATGGTGGATTATATCCTACTCATGCTTGCACTCAACGTTTATTAATTTTAATGCATGTTCATGACTGTTGTCGCTCTCTAGTTGGTCGCTTCCCAGTCTTTTTCTAGCCTTCACTTGTACTAAGCGGGAATACTGCTTGTGCATCCACTTCCATACACCCCAAAGTTATTCCATATGAGTCCACTGTACCTTCCTATATGCGGTATCTACCTGTCGTTCCAAGTAAATCTGTATGTGCCAAACTCTAAACCTTCAAATGAAATTCTGTTTTGCATGCTCGAATAGCTCATGTATCAACTAGGGCTCTCTGTATCTTCCATGCTAGGCAGGTTATTCTCAAGAGGAGTGGACTCCGCTCCTCACTCACGAGAAAATGGCTGGTCACCGGGATGCCCAGTCCCATGCTCTAAGCAAATCAAATTGAAATAATTGCAAACAAAACTCCCCCAGGGCTATTGCTAGTTGGAGGCACTCGTTGTTTCGAGCCAGCCATGGATTGATGCTTGTTGGTGGTGGGGGAGTATAAACTTTACCATTCTATTTGGGAACCGCCTATAATAGGTGTAGGATGGAAGATATCGAGATCTCTCGGTTGTTATGTTGACAATGAAAGTATGCCGCTCAAAATATTATTTATCTCTGCTTTAAAATCGAGCTCTCGCACCTCTACAAATCCATGCTTCCCTCTGTGAAGGGCTTATCTATTTACTTTTATGTTGAGTCATCACCCTCTTATTAAAAAGCACCAGCTGGAGAGCACCGCTATCATTTGCATCCATTACTATTAATTTATATTGAGTATGACTATGGCTGGATCTCTTTTACCATGAATTACAATGTTTAGTCAGTCCTTGATCTTCAGAGGTGCTCTGCATTTATGTTTTGCGGTCTCGGAAAGGGCTAGTGAGATACCATCTTGTTATATCATATTATGATTGTTTTGAGAAGGTGTTGTCATCCGAGATTTATTATTATTGCTCGCTAGTTGATTATGCCATTGATATGAGTAAATATGGGACCTAAATGTTATTGTGAATATGGTTAGTTCATAATCTTTGCTGAAAACTTGAAAGATGGCTTTACATATTTACAACAATAAGAGCAAACAGAGTTTGTAAAAGTTTTTCTTTATCACTTTCAGTTTGTCAACTGAATTGCTTGAGGACAAGCAAAGGTTTAAGCTTGGGGGAGTTGATACGTCTCCATCGTATCTACTTTTCCAAACACTTTTGGCCTTGTTTTGGACTCTAACTTGCATGCTTTGAATGGAACTAACCCGGACTTACGCTGTTTTCAGCAGAATTGCCATGGTGTTATTTTTGTGCAGAAATAAAAGTTCTCGGAATGACCTGAAACTTCATGGAAAATATTTTTGGAATTAATAAAAAATACTGGCGAAAGAATCAAGGCCAGGGGGCTCACACCCTGTCCACGAGGGTGGGGGCGCGCCTACCCCCCGGGCGCGCCCCCCTGCCTCGTGGGCCACCTGGTGCTCCACCGACCTCAACTCCAACCCTGTATATTCACGTTCGGGGAGAAAAAAATCAGAGAGAAGGATTCATCGCGTTTTACGATATGGAGCCGCCGCCAAGCCCTAAACTCTCTCGGGAGGGCTGATCTGGAGTCCGTTCGAGGCTCCGGAGAGGGGAACCCATCGCCATCATCATCATCGACCTTCCTCCATCACCAATTTCATGATGCTCACCGTTGTGCGCAAGTAATTCCACCGTAGGCTTGCTCGACGGTGATGGGTTGGATGAGATTTATCATGTAATCGAGTTAGTTTTGTTAGGGTTTGATCCCTAGTATCCACTATGTTCTGAGATTGATGTTGCTATGACTTTGCTATGCTTAATGCTTGTCACTAGGGCCCAAGTGCCATGATTTCAGATCTGAACCTATTATGTTTCCATGAATATATGTGAGTTCTTGATCCTATCTTGCAAGTCTATAGTCACCTATTATGTGTTATGATCCGTTAACCCCGAAGTGACAATAATCGGGGCCATTACCGGTGATGACCGTAGTTTGAGGAGTTCATGTATTCACTAAGTGTTAATGCTTTGGTCCGGTACTCTATTAAAAGGAGGCCTTAATATCCCTTAGTTTCCAATAGGACCCCGCTGCCACGGGAGGGTAGGACAAAAGATGTCATGCTAGTTCTTTTCCATAAGCACGTATGACTATATTCGGAATACATGCCTACATTACATTGATGAATTGGAGCTAGTTCTATGTCACCATATGTTATAACTATTGCATGAGGAATCGCATCCGCCATAATTCTCCATCACCGATCCAATGCCTACGAGCTTTTCACATATTGTACTTTGCTTAGTTACTTTTCCGTTGCCACTGTTACAATTACTACAAAGCTGCTACTGTTACTTTTTCTATCATTACCGCCACTATCATACTACTTTTCTACTAAATACTTTGCTGTAGATACTAAGTTATCCAGGTGTGGTTCAATTGACAACTCAACTGCTAATACTTGAGAATATTCTTTGGCTCCCCTTGTGTCGAATCTATAAATTTAGGTTGAATATTCTACCCTCGATAACTGTTGTGATCCCCTATACTTGTGGGTTATCAGAGTCACAGTTGGACGCGACTGCTAAAGAACATAGTTGTGAATCCATACCTCTTCGATGAAGGCTCGGCCATATCTTTGTTTGCCTTCCTCTTCGAAGGCTTGCCCGGCGTGGGAGCCGCTCTCTTTGGAGATACCCCTGGGGCAGCATGACGCGCCGAACGCCTCCCCTTTTGAGCACAGGACGGTGCGGTGGGTGAGGCAGAATGACAACTCTTTTGGATGAGATGTCTCCTGATTACTTACATGGGAAGCAGGAAGAAGACAGGGATAATCGGCGATGATGGCCACTTCTGTGTCGTCATAGCTCTCCTGGTAAAACACCCCGTCCTCGAGCACCACTAATATATCCGAATCCTCTTTGAATCCAGGGTCAAGGTCCCGATTGTGGCCCTCGGGCTGTGGAGCGGGGCTGTGAAGCCCTTCGGAAATCTTTCGCCAGTGCTGTTATAAATGGACGGGTTAATATTCATTGAAAGTAGCTCAGGGAGTGGAATGAGTAGAGTAGAGGAGTTGGGGGCTTACACAGCTAGGAGGACTGTACATGGAAAATCCTTCTCTGCGCTTGATACGCGGGAATTCCTCTTCCTCCCCTTTGAACAGTTCGGCCAATATTTTGCCCAGAGCGGCGGGGGTGTCCGGACCCTTTTTGCCGCAGCGGGAGGCATCGTTTTCCCCATTGTAGTGCCACATGGGAAGCCCTCTGTATTGGAGTGGCTGAACCCCCCGCACTATGGAGGTCGCCATTACTTCGACTATCGTGAATCCGGACTAGGCGAGCGTCCTTATCTTGCTCAAGAGTTGGCGAACTTCCGCACTATCTTCCTCCTCGAGGCTCCGAGGGCGCCAGTTGTGGCGTTTCTTCAAAGGAACGCTTGTGAACTCAGGAAGACCTCTCCGAACTGGGTCTGGAAGTGTGATGTCCTCGATATAGAACCATTCGGAAGGCCACTCTTCGGATGCCTTCTTTGGTGTGCCGGATAGGTATCCGGTCTCGGTGATGCGCCATATTTCGGCTCCGCCCACTTCAAATATTGATCCCTCATGATTACGCGAGACGAGGCAGAATAGTCTTCTCCACAATTCAAAGTGGGCCTCGCAACCCAGGAATAGCTCGCAAAGAGCGACGTAACCCACGATGTGCAGAATGGAAGCCGAAGTGAAGTTGTGCAGTTGGAGGCCATAGTACTCCAGAAGCCCTCTGAGGAACGGGTGAATTGGAAACCCGGCGCCTCTTAGCAGGAAGGGGACGAAGCACACTCATTCTCCCTCAGATGGATTGGGGAAATTCTCTGCCTGGGCCCCACCATTGAAGGAAGTCAACCCCGCTCGAATGGGGACCAGATCCGCAGGGGGGAGAAATCCCTGTGTCTGCAGCTTCTCCAGCTGACCATGGGATACGGAGCACCTCTCCCACTCGCCTTTTTCTGGACCGCAGGGATGGGAGGAGGATCTGGGAGCGCTAGCCATGTTGGAGCGGTCTTTCCTAGCAATCTCTGAGGATTTTTTCGCGTGGTACCGGATGGATCTGAGATCCAACCTCTTTAAATAGACACTCCTTCTTGCACGGCCGGGGTGTTATGTGCAAAAATACCCTGACCTCTCGCATTCGCTCGACACGTGGAAGCTGAAGTCGTTGATACATAGAAGCCGAGGGGTACGACATTAAATGGAAGGCCGGATACATCACCTTGACGTCATCGGAGGAAGAACCCGCCTTGCAATGCCGAAGACAATCTGCGCGTCGGACACCTCGTCATTGAAGTCTGGTTCGGGGGCTACTGAAGGAGTCCTGGACTAAGGGGTCCTCGGGCGTCCGGCCTATTAGCTATGGGCCGGACTGATGGGCTGTGAAGATACAAAGACCGAAGACTCCACCCGTGTCTGGATGGGACTCTCCTTTGCGTGGAAGGCAAGCTCGGTGATCGAATATAAAGATTCCTTTCTCTGTAAACCGACCTGATGTAACCCTAGATCCCCCCGGTGTCTATATAAACCGGAGGGCTAGGTCGGTAGAGGCCAAGACTCATAGCCATAGGCATACAAGCTAGACTTCTAGGGTTTTAGCCATCATGATCTCGTGGTAGATCAACTCCTGTAATACTCATATTCATCAAGATCAATCAAGCAGGAAGTAGGGTATTACCTCCATAGAGAGGGCCCGAACCTGGGTAAACATTTTGTCCCCTGTCTCCTATTACCATCGACCTCAGAAGCACAGTTCGGGACCCCCTACCCGAGATCCGCCGGTTTTGACACCGACAGCCGCCAGCCCACCGTCGACCATCGGGGTCATCACCCGCTCCGTCACTGCCGCCCGAAGGCGGGAGGCGGAGGTGGGTGCCCGCACGTGCGTCAGAGACCTTGCGCGCTACACCGAGTTCCTGCGGGAGGAGGAGGAGCGCCTCGTCGAGCACGCAATGAGCCTTACCACCGTCGTGACCGCGGCACACGCGCCTCAGAGGCGAGGAATCAAGAGATCTACGAGGAGAACCACCGCTTCGAGAGGGGTCGTCTGGAGCGGCAGAGGGCGTTCGAGGTGAGCGTCGCTGAAGCTGCAACAGCAGCATGCACCGTATTGTGGTTGCCCAGCTCGTCGGTAGGCTCCTCCTCCTCCGCCTCTTACTGAGCGTGATCGGCAAAGGAGAGGCAGCCGAAAGTAGAACAAAGCCCCTCCGCAGTAGTAGTTCATCTGACTATAGATGTCGTGGAACTGTACAACGTACTTAAAATTAGCTAGTATATATAGTTGAACTAGCTATTTCAGTACATGGTTGGCAACAATTGGCGAAAAGTTTGGTCGGTTTAGCTGTCGAGTTGAACTGTTTGTATAAATTAAGAACGACGGCTTAATCTATGAATGAAATCTATGCTTAATTACTGAATTTTAGTTGCAAAAATTAGATACTGCTAGTGATTTTTAGCTTCATATTTTGACAAATCGCAGTGTTACAAGGTTGACAAATGGCAATGTTACTAGATCAACAAATGTCAATCTTTCCAGTTTGACAAATGGTAACATACCCAATATGACAGATGCAAATCGCACCAAATTGTTTGTAAGTGGTTGCACACGGGTCATCCAAAAGAACCGTTTGCGTTGGAGAGATGCACAAATCCTGCTCTCACTTTGCATCATGTCATCCCGGGGTCGACGGGCGGGGCGCGGGAAGGCGGCAGCTGGCGGCGCTGAGAGGTAGCGTTCGACGGAGGCGTCCCATGCCGCTGAGGGGGCGCGCGCACGGAGAGGAAGGCAGGCGGCCATGGAAGTTAAAGGGCTCGCTTCCCAGTGAGCCTGCGCAGCGTGCAGCACGCACGCTTCCCGGTAATCCTGCGCATTCGAGGACAGCTTGCACGCCTCTCGGTCAGCCTACACACCGGACTGCGCTCGCACGCCCCCTGTTCAGTCAAGGTCAAGCAGATTTCCGCACGGCACATCCTACAGCCATTAAAACCAAGACACGTGGCGTCACGTGAATGGTTAATAGAACGCACACGGTTTGAATTATACAAACGTTTGAGATATTAAAGTGGCAGCTATTTTTTCAAAATGCCTTTGTTGGTTGTCATTATTTGAGTGATCCTTCTCTCAAAATGGACACGAAAAATACCACAGCATGTCGGGTGCCATTCCATGATAGAATGCCAAGTTTCATGAATTTCAGACGAGTTTTGGATTTACTAGAATTTAAAAATAAAGTATCTCAACGTTTTGCCGGCAATCAACGGTGCCCTGGTGTTTGAAATTTATTCCCATTTCTTTCATGGGACCTAAGCATGCACCCAAGGACACAGATTTGATTTTTCAACCAATTTATATGCACTGGAGCATGTGCATGTAGTTCGAATTTGAATTATGCACATAAATGCATTGAAAACTCAGCTAATGCATAAAAATGTCCAAACGAACCCCCAAAAATCACAAAAATTGACACAACACTCCTGTTGTTCTATGTTGACACGAGAAAATTTTGAAAGCAATAAGAGGCAATAGATATCGTTTCGTCCCCAAAGGTGGGACGTTCCCTACCGAAACCATCATGCTTGTTGTGAGAAGCTCTAGTTTGTGAGAAGCATATACCCAAACCTGCCCCAAATGGGACAAAAAATTTACCATAGCATGTTGATGCCGCTCCATGATAGCATGCCAAGTTTCAAGAATTTCAGACGAGTTTTGGATTTACTAGAATTTAAAAACCAGGTATCTCAATGTTGTGCCGGCAATCAACGGTGCCCTGGTGATTGAAATTCATTACCATTTCTTGCATGGGACTTAAGCATGCACCCAAGGAAATAGATTTGATTTTTCAACCAATTTATATGCACTGGAGCATGTGCGTGTAGTTCAAATTTGAATTATGCACATAAATGCATTGAAAACTCGGTTAATGCATAAAAATGTCCAAACGAACTCCAAAAATCACAAAATTGACACAACCCTCCTGTTGTTCTATGCTCACACGAGAAATATTTTGAAAGCAATAAGAGGCAATGGATATCGTTTCGTCCCCAAAGGTGGGACGTTCCCTACCGAAACCATCATGCTTGTGGTGAGAAGCTCTGGTTTGTGAGAAGCATATACCCAAACCTGCCTCAGATGGGACAAACAATTTACCACAGCATGTTGATGCCGCTCCATGATAGCATGCCAAGTTTCAAGAATTTCAGACAAGTTTTGGATTTACTAGAATTTAAAAACAAGGTATCTCAATGTTGTGCCGGCAATCAACGGTGCCCTGGTGATTGAAATTCATTACCATTTCTTGCATGGGACCTAAGCATGCACCCAAGGAAACAGATTCGATTTTTCAACCAATTTATATGCACTGGAGCATGTGCATGTAGTTCAAATTTGAATTATGCACATAAATGCATTGGAAACTCAGTTAATGCATAAAAATGTCCAAACGAACCCCAAAAAATCACAAAAATTGACACAACACTCCTGTTGTTCTATGTTGACACGAGAAAATTTTGAAAGCAATAAGAGGCAATGGATATCGTTTCCTCCCCAAAGGTGGGACGTTCCCTACCGAAACCATCATGCTTGTTGTGAGAAGCTCTGGTTTGTGAGAAGCATATACCCAAACCTGCCCCAAATGGGACAAAATTTTACCAGGGCATGTTGATGCCGCTCCATGATAGCATGCCAAATTTCATGAATTTCAGACGAGTTTTGGATTTACTAGAATTTAAAAACCAGGCATCTCAATGTTTTGCCGGCAATCAACAGGGCCCTGGTGTTTGAAATTCATTCCCATTTCTTGCATGGAACCTAAGCATGCACCCAAGGACATAGATTTGATTTTTCAACCAATTTATATGCAGTGGAGCATGTGCATGTAGTTCGAATTTGAATTATGCACATAAATGCATTGAAAACTCAGTTAATGCATAAAAATGTCCAAACGAACCCCGAAATATCACAAAAATTGACACAACACTCCTGTTGTTCTATGTTGACACGAGAAAATTTTTGGAAGCAATAAGAGGCAATGGATATCCTTTCGTCCTCAAAGGTGGGACGTTCCCTACCGAAACCATCATGATTGTTGTGAGAAGCTCTGGTTTGTGAGAAGCATATACCCAAACCTGCCCCAAATGGGACAAAAATTTACCACGGCATGTTGATGCCGCTCCATGATAGCATGCCAAGTTTCATGAATTTCAGACGAGTTTTGGATTTACTAGAATTTAAAAACCAGGTATCTCATTGTTTGCGGCCAAGTGATGGTGGCAGGGTGTTTGACATTCATTCCCATTTCTTGCATGGGACCTAAGCAGGCAACCAAGGACACAGATTTGAATTTTCAATTAATTTATATGCATTAGAGCATGTGCATGTAGTTCAAATTTGAATTGTGCACATGAATGCATAGAAAACTCAGTTAATGTATAAAAATGTCCAAGCGAACCCCGAAAAATCCCTAAAATTAACACAACACTCCTGTTGTTCTATGTTGACACTAGGAAAAAAATTGAAATCGAGAAGAGGCAACGGATATCGTTTCGTCCAGAAAGGTGAAATGTTCCCCACCGAAACCATCACACTTGTTGTGAGAAGCTCTGGTTTATGAGAAGCTTATACCCAAACCTGCCCCAAATGGGACAAAAAATTTACCACGGCATGTTGATGCCGCTCCATGATAGCATGCCAAGTTTCTTGAATTTCGGACGAATTTTGGATTTACTAGAATTACAAAAGCAAGTACGTCGACGTTTGCCAGATAGCCATGGTGTCGTGGTGTTCGAATTTCATCCCCATTTCTTGCATGGGAGATAAGCATAAACCCATGGACACATATATGATTTTACAACCCATGTTGGTGCACTGGAGCATGTGCATGTAGTTTAATTTTGAATTGTGCACCTGAAATGGCTAGAAAACCAATTTAATGTATAAAATGTTCAACGAACCCTGAATAATTCCAATTCTTTTACGACACACATATAGTTGCATGTTCACTCCAGATAAAAGGTCTAGCAATTCAAACACCGTCCATTGCCGCTGTGACCTGATGTCGCTTGAAGCTACGTCGGTATTTCCCCAAAGAGGAAGGGATGATGTAGCAGATCGGCGGTAGGTATTTCTCTCAGATATGAAACCAAGGTTATCGAACCAGTAGGAGAACCAAGCAACACAATGTAAACAGCCCCTGCACACAGATAACAAATCCTCGCAACCCGACGTGTTAAAGGGGTTGTCAATCCCTTTCGGGTAACGGTGCCAGAAACGGTGCATGGACGGGAATAAGTTGTAATAGATTGGATAAATAGATCGCAAATAAAATAAAGTGCAGCAAAGTATTTTTGGGTTTTTGATTAATAGATCTGAAAATAAAAGAAAATAAAAATAGATCGCAAAGGAAAATATATGAGAAATAAGACCCGGGGGCCGTAGGTTTCACTAGTGGCTTCTCTCAAGAAAAATAGCAAACGGTGGGTGAACAAATTACTGTTGGGCAATTGATAGAACTCCAAATAATTATGACGATATCCGGGCAATGATCTTTACATAGGCATCACGTCCAAGATTAGTAGACCGACTCCTGCCTGCATCTACTACTATTACTCCACACATCGACCGCTATCCAGCATGCATCTAGTGTATTAAGTTCATGGAAAACGGAGTAATGCAATAAGAACGATGACATGATGTATACAAGATCTATCTATGTAGAGATAGACCCCATCGTTTTATCCTTAGTAGCAAGGATACATACGTGTCGGTTCCCTTTCTGTCACTGGGATCAAGCACCGTAAGATCGAACCCACTACCGGGCACCTCTTCCCATTGCAAGATAAATAGATCAAGTTGGCCAAACAAAACCCAAATATCGGAGAAGTAATATGAGGCTATAAGAGATCATGCATAAAAGAGATCAAAGAAACTCAAATACTTTCATGGATATAAAAAGATAGATCTGATCATAAACTCAAAGTTCATCGATCCCAACAAACACACCGCAAAAGACTTACATCATATGGATCTCCAAGAGACCATTGTATTGAGAATCAAGAGAGAGAGAGAGAGAGATGAAGCCATATAGCTACTAACTACGGACCCGAAGGTCTACAAAGAACTACTCACGTATCATCGGAGAGGCACCAATGGAGGTGGTGAACCCCATCCGAGATGGTGTCTAGATTGGATTTGGTGGTTCTGGACTCTGCGGCGGCTGGATGAATATTTCGTCGACTCCCCCAGGGTTCTAGTATTTTTGGGTATTTATAGAGCAAGGAGGCGGTCCGGGGGCACCCGAGGTGGGCACAACCCACCAGGGCGCGCCCTGGTGGGTTGTGCCCCCCTCGGGGCACCCCCCAGGAGCAGCCAGGGCCTGTTGTGTTCCTTTTGGCCCATAAAAAATCTCCGTGAAGTTTCGTGGCATTTGGACTCCGTCTGATATTGATTTTCTGCGATGTAAAAAACACGGAAAAAACAGGAACTGGCACTTGGCACTATGTCAATAGGTTAGTACCAAAAAATGATATAAAATGACTATAAAAGGATTATAAAACATCGAAGATTGATAATATAACAGCATGGAACAATCAAAAATTATAGATACGTTGGAGACATATCATGACCCCATTATGCAATTCAAATCAAGATGAAAAATCAAGTAGATCGCACACAGTTTATTATCACCAACCGTGTGAGATGCAGCACAAAATATCCTAAAGCACCGTCGGTGTATAGTACGCCTATGGCTTACGCGAGTAGGTGTGTCGGCTATAATCCACAGCCGGCGTCTCAAGCACACTAGCTCGCTCCCCAAATATGATTTCACTGTTCAATCGTCGCCGGTGAAAGATGGGCACGTGGACCCGCGTCGTGGGGGCAACTTCGGTGGCCCACTCCGGCGAGAGCGTGGCCGCAGCCGCCTTGCGCGTGCTAACAATGTGCATGAGCGCGGCCGCAATCTACGACCGGGCGGCCAAGGCAGCCCAAACGGCCGCTATTGCTTGTCAGGTGGTGACAGCAACATCTGCCTTGGGGATAGCAACTGGCAAGAGCGACACAGCAGCTGTCCGTTCTGCAGCGGCGGCCTTAGCCCTGATGGAGGCCACTCACGCCCAGCTCCTGGTAGCCACCGCACAAATCGAACGAAGCTTCTCCGACAACGGTCGGCAACCTAAGGCCGAAGAGCTGGCAATCGCCGAGAGCGTTCGAGCAGCCGTCCGTTCCTCCGCCGCATACCTTGCGACGGCGGAGCCCATCAAAGCCCAGATCGCGTCCGCCCACGCCCAGCTCATGGCGGCCTTTTCCAAAGAGATGGCGGACGCGGATGACGAGATGCTTGCCGAGTATGGTGCGATGGATGCCATGGAGCCCCTTCCCCAGGAGACCGTCGGGCGCGAGCTGGACATGGAGGCGGCGGCGGAGATCGACGAGCACCAGCCGTAGTAGACTCTTTGTTTTGTTTAATTAAGAGCACCGGTCTTTAATTTGTTAGAGTAATGTTTAGGTCAGCTAGCTCTGTTTAATTGCTGAACTTGCTTAATTAAGAAGTGTGGGTGTGTTGTAGTCTCCTTTGTGTACCCAAATTATGCAATGACGTGGATGACCACTGTAACCATGGAAATTCGAACCAAAATTTTTGACGTTCAAACTCAACACACACGGGTTAAGCTATCTGAATCATTTGTGATGTTCACATATCGTACACAGTTCTGAATAAGGGACCGTGTCTGATGACACTTTGCGCGCCAATTTTTTCGTTGAAGCGATTCCAAATTTTTGGCTTCCGCGGAAATATCTACCTCCCCGCCCCTCCCCCTTACCAAAAGCCACATTTCCCCTGTTTCCGCCTTCCTTTCCAAGTTGAAACCTTCACTCCTTGCTTGCAGCGCCGCCTCCTCGTCGGTGACCCTCCTTCACGATGCTCGTCCTCGTCTATCCAGGCAGGTAATCCACACCCGACCCCCATCCTCCTCCTCCTCCTTCCACATCCCACATGCCCCGACCGCCGGCGCGAGCGCGACACCTTCCACCCAAATCACCGACCCCTCCACCAAATAAGCGCCGCCCTAAGCCATGGTGCATGCAGTATAGCCAGGATCTCAAGGAGCATTTGGCAGCGGAGAAGAAAATCGCGGCCGCACGCGCGGATGAGGTCGCGATGGCTGTCATTCGTGCCGACCCCCAGATCTTGGAGGAGCACCTTGCCATTTGCTACCTACGCCGGTTAAGCATGCTCGGTTTACCCATTGTGTGTGCTGCTCCTGCCTTTCCTTCACAAATTCTAGTGAATTGTGCTATCTAATTTTACCATGCAATCTGTTGCTCTAGTGTATATGTTCTATATGTTGTGCAGTGTGGTGCTCACTTATTAACTGTTTTGTTAATTAGTTGTCGTCTTCAGTTAACTGTTTGGTTCAGTTCTGCAAATGTGATGTTCAATTCTTCAGGCTGCAATTTTCTATTGTCTTCCATGTGAGAAATAAATCGAATTTATACTTACAAAATACATGAGAAACGAATACAATTGCTATATTTCGAAGTTGTCAAGCATGCTTGGTTTGGTTATACATTGTGCAATGTGGTGCTCAGTTAACGTTTTGTTCATTTGTATTGTGGTGTTTAGTTAACTATTTGGTTCAATTCTGCAATGCGATGTTCAATAGTTGTGGGTGCATTCTATTATTGTATACCATGTGAGGAATAAATTGAATTTGGCTGTAGTAAATACATGAGAAACAAATACAATTGGCTGTAGTTAACTGTTTGGTTAACTGTCTGATCTTCTATTAGGAGTATGTTATATTGTGCAATGTGGTGCTCAGTTAATATTTGGTTCATTTGTTGTGGTGTTTAGTTAACTACTTGGTTCACTAGAATTTGCAATGTGCTTATTTTTCATCAACATATTTTACTGATAGCATGCGAACCCTTACTTAACTTGATGACTAACTACCTTATATGTGTTGCAGGGAAACAATGGGAAGCACTGAGGTTTACAATCGAGGTTAGCATGTGCATGGCCATTGTCTAATAGCACATTATTGTGCAATTGCAGGAACCATTCTAATATTTAGGTTTTTAACAATTTGGTCTCGCACATGTAGGTCCTGCTGTCAGAGGTTTTGACTCACTGTTTGACCCTTTTTGCATATGGGGAAATGAGTTGTCCATGAATATCAATCAAATCAAGAAACTCAGAAAGATTGTTAGGATAAAGAAATTAGCAACAAAAAACAACAAGATCTTTGTCTGCACAATGAAGAAGACATCAGTTCACCACAAGATGGTACTAACTATTATACCTTGCCTTTTTTTTATTGCTTTGCCCCATTTCCAATATAGATAACATATTTATGCACATCCTTGTTTTTAGGCCTTTCCAAAGCAGTTCACTGATGATTACCTCTCAAACCACCTCTATGGTCAGGAGGCGAGGAAGGTTTTCATACAACACACACGGTTCAATATTAAAGTGTTCCTGAAGAGGACGAAGGACGAACGGTCAATCATCCACAGGCACTGGCCTAAAGTTGCAAAGACCTTCAACATGCATGAAGGCTCAATATCCGCCTTCCGCTTCAGCAGTTTTCCAGATGAGATGCATCTGTCTATATACCGTCTATGATGCTAATTTCTAAAGGTTCTACATGTTGCATGTGAAACTTGGTGCTGGTGCGGTTGTGTAATTGGGTAGCTGAGTGCTGAAGCTATATCATGTTGTACTCTGGTGTATTCCAATTATGAAATTCTGCTTCCTTAATATGGAAATGAAATATATTATGTGCTTAATATGAATGTCAATTAGATTAATAAATGGATTATTAATAATAGGGAAATTTGCCTGCTAATGGCGAATTAGCCTGCTAATTGGGTTTTGCCATTGCAAATGGTTATTGAAAAAATACCGTGGGCGATGACCTCAGGCAACGCACACAGTTTCTAGAAATAAACCATGTTGGATCCATGAACAATCACATACGACTTTCTCTTGAAAACTGTTTGCGTTAGGCCACCTTGCGCAAACGTTTACCACATAAAAACGGTGTGTTATGGACAGCCTTTGCCACACAGTTTATTCTACGGACCGTGTGTGATACATTCAATAATGCAAACAATTTAATGGGAAAAATTGTGTGTGATGTACCTGTGAACGGAAACGTTTTCCTTGGAGCGACTATGTGGGATGCATATACGAACGGAAACATTTAGCGGGGATTGACTGTGTGGGATGTACTTGCGACCGGAAACAATTTCGCATGTATAATTATATTTTTTTAGCTCTACTGTACGTATTTCCGTATTTGAGCACTCGCCGGTCGCACACGATCTCATTTTGCCGAGCGTGTGTGCCAGGAGGGCCATATCCCCGACGGTTTCTGGGTCGTGTGGGAAGGACCCCCCTATCGCCCACACTCACTAGACGACAGTTCCAAATGTCGTCGCGGAAAGGGGTTAAAAATCGTTTGTATAGCACCGACGCGTACCAGTGATACATATACATCTACATACATATGAACAAAAAATGGACATACATATACATCTACATATATATCAACAAAAAATGGACATACATTTACATCTACATACATACATATGAACAAAAAAATGGACATACATATACATCTACATACATACATATGAACAAAAAAATTCTATGAATAAAAAAATGGACAGCGGGCTGGGGAGGCGGCGGCGAGGGCTCGGGGAGGAGGGAGAGCGCGCGGGCTCGGGAGCGGCGACGGTGACAGCGGGGCAGGGGCGCGGCAAGGGCTCGGGGAGGAGCGACAGCTCGGGGTGGCGATGACGACGGCGGGGCGGGGGCGCGGCTACGATGTCGAGGTAGCCTAGCGGCGTCGTCGGAGGAGAGGACGAGGAAACTGCAGATGGATTTTGCAAAAAATTTGAAGTCATGCTTATATACACCAACCTTTAGTCCCGGTTGGAGCCACCAACCAGGACTAATGGTCAATTTCAGCAGCCCAAAGGGCGGGAAGCATAGAACTTTAGTCCCGGTTGGTGGCTCGAACCGGGACGAAAGGGGGCCTTTAGTCCCGGTTGGAGCCACCAACCGGGAAGAAAGGTGGCCTTTCATTCTGGTTGGAGCCACCAACCGGGACTAAAGGGTTGGCGTTGCCGCAGCCAAATGTTTAGTCCCACCTCGCTAGTTGAGAGGTGTCTGCACTGGTTTATAAGCCCCGCCACGACTGAGCTATCGAGCTCCCCTCTATTGCAGGCAGTACATGCCTAAACTTTGTCAATGCCCTGTTGGGCCTGCGGGCCTGCATCCTGGCCCATGTACAGATGGGTTTCTAGTTGTATGCAGGCCATGGCGGCCTAGTAGGCGGCATTTTTTTATGTTATTTTGGTTTGCTATTAAAGTTTTTAACAAAAAATTCTTTATGAAAATTCTTTTTGCTATTAAAGTTTTTAACAAGAAATACTTTGATAATTTTAGTTGCATAAATTTTATATAATTTTAAGTTAATATTATTTTGAGAATAACTAGAGCTTTATAAAAGCTTTTTAGTTGATTCTTTTTGCTATTGAAGAATATTATAGTTTTGTTTTAGTTGATCATAACAAAATATTTTAATTGATTCCTTTTAGTTCATTCTTTTTAGTTAATATTTTAGTTGATTCTTTTTAGTTCATTCTTTTTAACAAATAAATACTTTGATAATTTTAGTTAATATTATTTTGATTCTTTTTAGTTGATTCTTTTTGCTATTGAAGAATATTATATTTAATTGATTCTTTTTAGTTCATTCTTTTTGCTATTAGAGTTTTATAAAAGCTTTTTAGTTCATTCTTTTTGCTATTATAGTTTTATAAAAGCTTTTTAGTTCATTCTTTTTGCTATTAGTTCATTATTTGAGCTAAATGACCTTGAAATTGAAAAGCACTACAAATAAACTCTGAAAAGGTTGAAAATTAGCATGATATCATCATTTCACCCACATAGCATGTGCTAAAAAGTTGAGACGGTTACGGCAAAAACTGGATGCACTTCGTGTACAAAATGGGCAATCTCTTTCGAAGTATCACGGTTTCGGACGAAAACTCATCTGCTACAAAGGCATTTCATTTTTTTAACTTATTTCAACTCCAGACTTTTTGTGTGTTCAACATGCACCATTCAAAGCCACATCATCAATTTTCAACCCTTTCTGACTTCATTTGGTATTGTTTATGCATTTATTGTTTTTTAGCTAAATGACCCTAAAATTGAAAAGCACTACAAATGAACTCTAAAAAGGTTGAAAATTGGTATGGTATCATCATTTCACCCACATAGCATGTGCTAAAAAGTTGAGAGGGTTACGTCAAAAACTGGATGCACTTCGTGTACAAAATGGACAATCTCGAGTGAAATATCAGGGTTTCACACGAAAACTCATCTGCTACAAAAGGCATTTCATTTCTTGACATGTAACTGTAGTGATATTCTAGGTAAAATCCATCATCAAAATAGTTGTGGATATAAAGTCTTCACTTTTTCTTGGCATGTGTCCCTTGCTTATTGCGCCGTAACCATGGATAATCTTCATCGTTTAACAGGATACTTGGGTCAGCCTTCACTTTGCAGGGAGGAATTTCATTAAACTTTTCATAATCTTCAGACATGTCTGTCTTGCCCTCCGCTCCCACAATGTCTATTTTCCCTGAAAGAACTATGTGGCGCTTTGGCTCATCGTATGATATATTCGCTTCCTTATCTTTTCTTTTTCTCGGTTTGGTAGACATGTCCTTCACATAGAAAACCTGCGCCACATCATTGGCTAGGACGAATGGTTCATTTGTGTACCCAAGATTGTTGAGATCCACTGTTGTCATTCCGTACTGCGGGTCTACCTGTACCTCGCCTCCTGGCAGATTGACAGATTTGCACTGAAACAAAGGGATCTTAAAATCATGTCCATAGTCAAGTTCCCATATGTCCACTAGGTAACCATAATATGTGTCCTTTCCCCTGTTGGTTGCTGCATCAAAGCAGACACCATTGTTTTGGTTGGTGCTCTTTTGATCTTGGGCAATCATGTAAAATGTATTCCCATTTCTCTCGTACCCTTGGTAAGTCAATACAGTCGAAGATGGTGTCCTGGCCAACGAGTACATCTCATCTCCAATAATGTTGTTACCCATGAGATGTGATTGCAACCAACTACCGAAAGTCCTGATGTGTTCACATGTAATCCAGCCGTCAGACTGCTCCGGGTGTTTGGAGCGCAGAATATTCTTGTGTTCATTGACATACGGGGTCACCAAGGTAGAATTCTGTAGAACTGTGTAGTGTGCTTGAGCCTAAGAATGCCCGTCCCTACATATTATTGAACCCACTCCTAGCGTGCCTTTTCTAGTCAGTCTCCCCTCATACCGCGATTGAGGGAGACCAATCGGCTTAAGGTCAGGAATAAAGTCAACACAAAACCCAATGACCTCCTCTGTTTGATGGCCCATGGAGATGCTTCCTTCTAGCCTAGCACGGTTATGAAGATATTTTTTAAGATTCCCACGAACCTCTCAAAGGGGAACATATTGTGTAGAAATACAGGGCCCAGAACGGCAATCTCGTCGACTAGATGAACTAGAACGTGTGTCATGATACTGAAGAAGGATGGTGGGAACACCAACTCGAAACTGACAAGACATTGCACCAAATAATTCTTTAACCTTAGTATTTCTGGATCGATTACCTTCTGAGAGATTGCATTGAGGAATGCACATAGCTTCACAGTGGCTAATCGAACATTTTTCGGTAGAAGCCCCCTCAATGCAATCGGAAGCAGTTGCGTCATAATCACGTGGCAGTCATGAGACTTTAGGTTCTGAAACTTTTTCTCTGCAATATTTATTATTCCCTTTATATTCGACGAGAAGCCAGATGGGACCTTCATACTGAGCAGGCATTCAAAGAAGATCTCCTTATCTTCTTTGGTAAGAGAGTAGCTGGTAGGACCTTCATCCTGCTTTGGATGAATGCCGTCTTTTTCGTGCACATGTTGCCGGTCCTCATGTGCCTCTGGTGTATCTTTTGTCTTCCCATACACACCCAAGAAGCCTAGCATGTTCACGCAAAGATTCTTCGTCATGTGCATCACGTCGATTGCAGAGCGGACCTCTAGGTCTTTCCAATAGGGTAGGTCCCAAAATATGATTTCTTCTTCCACATGGGTGCGAGTCCCTTAGCGTTATTCGGAACAGATTGTCCGCCAGAACCCTTTCCAAAGATTACTTGTTAATCCTTGACCATATCAAGTATGCCATCAC
Source organism: Aegilops tauschii subsp. strangulata (assembly GCF_002575655.3). Classification (NCBI taxonomy): domain Eukaryota; kingdom Viridiplantae; phylum Streptophyta; class Magnoliopsida; order Poales; family Poaceae; genus Aegilops; species Aegilops tauschii. Next base: position 96,734,172 of record NC_053037.3, on the reverse strand, counting down.
CAGTACGGAGGACAGGCTTCTTCCGGTGATCTGCCTCACCTTTGAAATGCTTGCCTTTCTTTCGACATTGATGGTTGGTCAGAAGAAATCGACGATGTCCCAGGTACACATTCTTCCTGCATTTGTCCAAATATATACTTCCGGTACCATCTAAACAGTGCGTGCATGTGTGGTATCCCTTATTTGTCTATCCTGAAAGGTTACTAAGAGCAGGCCAATCATTGATGGTTACAAACAGCAACACATGTAGGTCAAATTCTTGTTGTTTGTGCTCATCCCACACACATACACCCTTTCCATTCCACAGCTGTAAAAGTTCTTCAACTAATGGCCTTAGGTACACATCAATGTTGTTACCGGGTTGCCTAGGGCCTTGGATGAGCACTGACATCATAATGAACTTCCGCTTCATGCACAACCAAGGAGGAAGATTATAGATACATACAGTCACGGGTCAGGTGCTACGATTGTTGCTCTGCTCCCCAAAAGGATTAATGCCATCTGCACTTAAACCAAACCATACGTTCCTTGCGTCACCTGCAAAGTCCCCCCACTTTCTCTCGATTTTTCTGCACTTCTACCCGTCAGCGGGTGCTCTCAACTTACCGTCTTTCTTACGGTCTTCTTTGTGCCATCGCAACAACTTGGCATGCTCTTTGTTTCTGAACAGACGTTTCAACCGTGGTATTAAGGAGCATACCACATCACCTTGGCAGGAACCCTCTTCCTGGGGCGCTCGCCCTCAACATCACCAGGGTCATCTCGTCTGATCTTATACCGCAATGCACCGCATACCGTGCATTTGTTCAAATCCTCGTACTCACCCGGTAGAGTATGCGGTCATTAGGGCATGGATGTATCTTCTGCACCTCCAATCCTAGAGGGCATAGAACCTTCTTTGCTTCGTACGTACTGTCGGGCAATTCGTTATCTTTTGGAAGCTTCTTCTTCATTATTTTCAGTAGCTTCCCAAATCTGTTGTCAGATACACCATTGTCTGCCTTCCATTGCAGCAATTTCAGTGTGGTGCCGAGCTTTGTGTTGTCATCTTCGCAATTTGGGTACAACCCTTTTTTGTGATCCTCTAACATGCGATCGAACTTCAACTTCTCCCTTTCACTTTGGCATTCTCTCTTTTGCATCAACAATGACCCGGCAAGGATCATCATCGGACACATTGCCTGGTTCCTCTTGATCTTCAGCTCCCCCCGTTGCAGTATCACCGTATTCAGGGGGATAGTTGTCATCATCCTCTTCTTCTTTGTTGTCTTCCATCATAACCCCTCTTTCTCCGTGCTTGGTCCAAACATTATAGTGTGGCATGAAACCCTTCTCAAGAAGGTGGATGTGAAGCGTGTTCGCGGAAGAGTGGTCCTTCGTATTCCCACAGACAATACATGGACAATACATACAACCATTCTGCTTGTTTGCCCCGGCCACTTTGAGAAATTTATGCAGTCCCTCAATATCTCGAAGGTCCGTCGGTCACCGTACATCCATTCCCGGTTCATCTACATGCATTATATAATTAAGTGTATCAAAAACCATTACAGAACATCATGAATAGAGAAGTGACCAAATTAATACAAGTTCATCATCACATTAAAACCAAAGTACAGTAGTGACCAAATGTTATTAGTGAAAAAATAAATACATAAAGGTCATACATAGTTCTCATAGAACAACGTATAGCTCTCTAGAGCATCTAATTAAAACATACATTGAAACTAACATACAACTATGTAAAACATTTAAATGCAACAACAAATGCGATCATAATCGCAACTAAGGCAACAATCGATCCAACGGCATAATTATACCAACCCTCATTATGAATGGCATATTTTCTAATCTTTCTAAACTTCAAGCGCATTGCATCCATCTTGATCTTATGATCATCGACGACATCCGCAACGTGCAACTCCAATTCCATCTTCTCCTCCTCAATTCTTTTCATTTTTTTCTTCAAGTAATTGTTTTCTTTTTCAACTAAATTTAACCTCCCAATAAGAGGGTCGGTTGAAATTTCCGGTTCACATACCTCCTAGATAAAACATCTATGTCACGTTGGTCGGCATAATTGTTATAAACATTAAATAAAACAAATAATAATAAAAGATAATATACCACATCCGAATCATAGACAAGATGAGGGCCGACGGGGGCGGATACCAAAACCATGGCACTATGTAATAATAAAAGTAAGAAAATTTACAAGTATCTATCTAAATTATACAAGTAAGAATTTTTTTTTCTTTTAAAAAGAAGATAAGAACAAGAGGCTCACCCCGGTGGTGTCGGCGACGAGATCGGCGCGGGCCATCGACGGCGGTGAGAGCGGGGACGGGACGGGACGGACCGTCAAACCTAGACAAATCTTGAGGAAAATAGCGGTTGGAGGTCGAGCTTGGAGAGGAGAAAGCTTAAGTGTGGCTCGGGCATTTCATCGAACACCTTATGTGCATAGGAGGTGAGAGCAGAGCAGCAAACACCTCCCGCACGCCGGCCGGCCAAAAACAGAGGAGTGAGCGGACAGGGGTGAGCATATATATAGGCATTTCTTTAGTCCCGGTTGGTGCCTAGAACCGAGGCAGAAGCCTGATCTTTAGTCCCGGTTCCAGCCACCAACCGGGACTAAAGAGGCTGCCCCAGGAGCGAGGCCTTTTGGTCCCGGTTCATGTCTGGAACCGGGACCTATGGCCCCCGAAGTTGGCCGGCGCCCTGGCCTCACGAACCGGGACTGATGCACTCATTGGTCCCGGTTCGTAATAGAACTGGAATTAATATTCTTATCTGATCTAGACCAAAGCCCTATTTTCTACTAGTGTAAGGAAGACAAGGGGCTAGAGAATCAATAGTGACCTTGTCTATTATTAAGGACAGTAAAACCGAGTCTAATCCCAGGCCATCACGGTTGTGACCGTCAGATAATAGTTCCTTGTCGTTCCTGACCGTCGGATGGCTATAATGACCACGTAATTAACCGATGGGCTTGCTGTCCGAGGGAGGCCTACTCCGGTGGAAAAATCCGCCACCTCTGGTTGATTGGGCTAGGAAGCCCTTTAAACGGTTGGGCCAGCACATTCCACGGTGGATAAAATAACTGGCAGGTTGGGCCAGCACATTCCACGGTGGATAAAATAACTCGCATCCGACGTCGCTTCAGTTCGTAGATACGAAAATGATACGGCATGGAAAGGGCAGCGACCCTCCCTGATCTCTCGCAGTCTCGTTCTCTCTGGCGGCCGATGAATCCTATCGGTTGTCGCCCCTCTTGATCTCTCTACCGAGCGGATCCCTTATTTCCTTTCCATCCACGAGTTCGCCTCCTTGAAGGTGCGTGCAGCAGGGGGACGCTCCACTCTCAGACCGGTTGTGGCGAAGGGATCTACTTTCAGACCGGTGCAGCAGGGAGGAACTTTGATGCGGCGGTGATGGTCGACCGAGGGAAAATGTCTGGTGCACCCGAGTTTGTGGTGCTACCGGTGCACCAAACTTACATTCTTTTTTAAAATGTTCAAAAAATACTAAAAAAATTACCACATCGCATAACATCAATGTAGGTTGTCATAAAATTTCAAGTCAAAATTTAAAACATAACTTAAAAAATAAAAATAACAAATTCAACATTAAATAGTACGTAACATAATTTGGGCTTTAAATTTGGCCCATTATCACACGAGTGTCAAATTTATCATTTTTGTATCTCAAAAAATATTTCAAATTTGTATATAAAATATTTTATAGCATCTGGTGCACCGGTAGCACCACTAGTACAGGTGCACCGGATACATTCCCATTCGACCGAGATGGGCTCCATTGGCGGCATCTCGGCAAGAGAAAAGGGTCCGAGCCTAATTTCTCATGGCTACCGCGGGTACAGATCACTCCTTCTCTTTATCTTGGGTGCTCTAATAGTCAGATTTGTACTTTCCACATGCAGGAGTACTATGCGACTACAATCTGGAAGTCACCGCCCCCATCTTACTCAAAATTCTTATCCATGTTAATGTAGGCATGGCTGCCTATGTTTGAGCCTTGCCTTTTTTTTACTGTTTTCTCCCATGCAGTCTACTTTTTTTTAATGTTGACCAGATCTATGTTAGAGAATATATCATAATGTTATGTGCCTATGATTTTTTTAATCAGATATTTTTGCTCTTTACAGGAAACATATTAATTACTACACTGACCTGCCCATATATCTTGAGTTATGTAGGAGGATGCTATTTTTCGTTGAAGAGATTGTAATATATAAGAGTACATGTTTTTTATATTCTCCTCAAACATAGGGAGTATTATGGAATGGCACTACTTACTACTATCCATAGATGCATATACACCGAGTTTCCACATAGGAAATTCCCACCAATCAAATTCCAAAAAATTCCTCCCTCTACGCCAAGGTATCATCTAGCGACTGCCAAGTTTCTGACCAAGACATGCATTTGATTTCTGACCCATTGCATATTGTTTCACCAGTAATGCATTCATGTTTTTAATGCAGTAAATAATCATATTGCTAACTATTTTTTCTTGGATTTAGTGGTCTATTCTATCTGCAAATCGAGGGGTGGTTCTCTATGTAGCGGCACATTTTTCAAAAAAATTGCATTGTAAGATACGAAATGAAATGAATTGCTTTATTAACTTAATTTAACAAGACAGTATTTGGCTTCATTTATATGTATCAATCCTTAACATTACAGTGTGAAAATGGACAGGCGCCGCAACGCGCGCCATCAATAAGACTCTAATTCTAGGTTCCTCCTAATTTTTTACCCATTGTTGTGGAAACAACACAAGAAAGATGGGGCATGAACTTAGTTCCCGAGCTCAAATAGTAGCAACAAATTCAAAAAAAATAATGTTTGGGCAACAAACATTTTGAATTGTTCAGGCTGTGTGCAACATTTCATGAAAGTTAACATTCATCATGGTCTAGAAAATAAACAAAATGGAGCACACAGCCTGAACTCACAAAACTATTTTAAAGTTTGGGTCTATCTAGGGCACATCTAGATGTGCTCTAATTATTGCACATCTAAGTGACCCAATCAAACTAGAAAGAAAAAGAAAAAAGACTAATGAAGATGCTTGCACGAATCTTTACGTAAAATCAATGGCATAGGACTTAGATGTGCAATATTTAGGGCATATCTAAATGTGTTTTAGCAAAACTGTTTTTTTTTTGAGTATTTGTTTTTGCAAAGCACCATGTATGTTATTTCTTCACGAAGTTCTGCATGCAGCTTGAACACTCAAACGTGTTTGTTTCCAAAAATATGTTTTTTTGTTGGTTTGCCTGCATTTACTCTTCACTCAGATGCTTGTGAGTTCAGGAGCAAAATGAATATGTGGGGAACAGATTCTGATATTTTTTTACACATGATATGACCCTCACATACCATTCTCAAGAATGCATTTTGATGTTTCTTGCAACGCACGGGCATTTTACTAATCAAGATTAAAAAAAGATGAACTTTAAAATAAAATAAATGAAAAGACAACAACACGGGGAGTCTTAATGGGTGGCCCGAGAAAAGGAACAGGGAAGGCATAGGCCCGGTAAGGGAATGATGGAACCAGCGTGACAACAGTGCAAGCATCTACGCGTGCCATCGGACGGCAGAAAAATTAGACTAAAGGCCAATTATTTCCAGTCGAGTGAAAAATAGCAATTCCGTTATGTATAGTACTCCTACGAAGAGAATGCTAATTTGGCTCCCGGGCTCAGCTGCACCCGCTCCGACGAAAAAATCAAAACAAATACTAAAAAAATTCAAAAAATTCCAAAAAAAAATATGTGATAGATAATTTGATGCGTGAGGTTCTCTGAAAATTTCAACTCGTTTGGATTTGAGCAGCTCTCTGCAGAAAAGACAAAATCGGGGTCTGTAAAAAAGTTTATTGTTCACGAACTGTTTTGACCCGATTTGTCTTTTTTGCAGAGAGCTGCTTAGATATCCAAATGAGCTGAAATTTAAAGCGGACCTCACGCATCAAATTATCTACCACACAAAAAAATTGAATTTTTTTGAATTTTTCTAATATTTGTTTGGATTTTTTTTCTGAGCGGGAGCATCTGAGCCCGGGCTCAGATGCGGATTTTCGTCCTACGAAGCCACACCCCACAGACTTACGCCATTACAGAGAATATTACATTTTTGTAAGGTACAAGAATCATTACATACCACACATCATGTCCATGTACGCGTAGCTTTTTATTTAGGTAGTATAGTATAATATACTCCCTCCGTTCCAGTAATGTAAGACGTTATTCGTGGCTACAACGGATCATGGTGAATCAACTAAGGCAGATGATGAAGACTGGCCACGGGGGCGCACAGGTACGTGGCCGTCGTAGAGCGCGCGAGCAATGGCTGCAGCTAGCCACTTCAGTACTTCACCACCTACTGCCGTGCTTGCCGCCATGGTACTTGCCGCCGTGCTTGCCGCCATGGTACTTGCCGCCGTGATGGTGCCCGCTGCCATGCCCGGTGTGGTACGATCCCATGTGACCTGCACCCACGCATGCGCCCACGTTTTATGGCGTCTCGCGCGTCTCAAACTTACTTGACAGCTGATGAATGAAGGTGCGTATTACCGTGGTGCGCCCCGTGAGAGGGGTAAGCCGCCGGCGCGTAGCCGTGCGCCTGATAGCCGCCGTGCGGAGGGTAGGCGCCGGCAGCAGGAGGGTACCCGAGCTGCGCGTGGCCGCCGCCGTATCCGTGCTGCTGCACGTGCCCGCCGTACCCGTGCTCGTGGCCATGGCCGTGCTGCGCATGTCCGCCGCCGTACCCGTGCTCGTAGCCGCCGTGCCCGTGCTGCGCATGTCCGCCGTACCCGTGCTCGTAGCTCTGTCCATGGCCGCCGTAGCCCTGCTGGTAGCCCTGCACGTGGCCACCGCCGTAGCCGTGCCCCTGGCCGTATGACGATCCGTAGCCGTGGCCTTTCCCGCCGTTAACGAGGCCGGACACGAAGCCCTTCACGCCGCCGTTGTGGCCGCCGTGCATGTCGTGGCCTCCACCCATGATCGATTACTAGTCACCAATAAATATAAGATCAGTCCATTAGCTATTGACGAGTTGCAAGCTTGTAAAGCGAACAAAATGCATATGAAACGACTCGTGATCACTTACGAGAATTAGCAGCTAGCACACACGGAGAGATGATTGCTCGGTGATTTGTGTTTGATCTAGCTCGTTGCTGCTCAAAAACTGTCGAGAGTGCGACCCATTTTATACTCGCGCGGCCTGATTCGGCGACGCGTACCACCCGTGTGAACCACGCACGTCAGTTTAGATTCGTTTTCAATATATTTAACAATTTGGCGATCAGGTTCGATCCGTATGGTCTCTTCGAAAAGATCGAAAGGTTAGATTCGTTATTTCTCTTATTAGACGGTTAGCATGGGTGCAGTGTGCCACACGCTCACAGCACCTGATCCATCCGTGCTTTCGGTTTTGGAATTTATCTCCCTCCCACTCACAACAATATTTATGTCCCTATTTTTTTTGTCTTTGCCCACTCACAACAATATTTATGTCCCTATTTTTTTATGGATTTCTTATTCATCGCCATTTCTAACATTTTGCACTCTCCCTACGCCCCCCCCCCCCCCCCCCCAATTTTTGCACTCTCTCGATGCCCCCCCCCCCACACACACACACACACCCCACCCCACCCCGACCCTAACATCCATGGCGTGGCGACCTGACTTGGCACGTTCTTATCTCACCTCCTGCCACGCCGTCGACCTTTTTTCGAGAGTAGGCCAATAGTGTACCATATTTTTATCAACGAAAAAAATAGCACGCTATTTCACCGTTATAGCGCGGTTATAGCATATTCGGAAGGGAGACGTTACGTTTTGGCAAAATCGGCCGCTACGGCGCTAATTGCGTAATTAGCGCGCTACACACGCTATAACGTTGTAGCATTACATGTTTTAACGTGCAGACCATGCAAAATTTAAACAACCACAGCCCAGCAGGCCCAGCAGGCCAAAACCAACCCACGACCACTACCTTTCTCATTCTTTTTATCTTGAAACTGTTTGAGACTTACAATTTTTATGTCCTAGATTTGGCCCTTATGCATATATTGCTTGCTCCTAGCAAAATTTTAGTTGCTGAAATACTTTATTTCTAGATATATTTGAAATTTTTTGCAAACGCTATTTTGAAATATAGCACGCTATTAGCACGCTATAACTTCTGTAGCATTTGAAGAAGGGCCTCGCTATATTTTGTAGCGCGCTATTTTTTTCGTTGATTTTTATAGAAGGAAGCATGAAAGTTTACAAGATCCCTACAACGATGCAAACAACGACGAGGGTACACCAACTCCAGACTTCAATTAGGATGATGCGACTTCTGCCTACGCCGTCGACCTTAACATTTTGGTAACCAATCATGATATACTGCTAGTCACCAACAGTTGACTCACTTATGACAACTAAGGGTGAACTTACCTTCTTATTGAGCCCTTTCTTTGTCATCCATATCATGGAGTGATCTTGTCATGCCATCATGATGGCATCGCCTGAGGCTGCAGAAGGCACCCAATCTTCCTCGCAGGAAGGAAACTACACTCTGCCTCACCTTCAAGCGGAGTTCGGCCTATCCTTCACTGCTAGGCGCCGGACCACTTCATCATTGTTTGTCGTGATCTTGTCTGCTGCTTGGGTTGTCGCCGCCCTGGCGATCGAGAATGTAACTACCCGTTGTGCCTACCAGCTGGTCAAGCTCCTCATCAACACTCCTACTCGCCTCCATGTCAGATCGCGAGACATGTTTGCTTGGCGAGTGCAGCCGCTTTCCTCCAGCCCCTCAACATCGACAACAACGCCTGTGGACTTCAGTTGTTGTTCATCCTACCGTGCATGATCTGGAGGCTCTATGACTGATCCCGGCATGGCTACCATTATTTTGGGGCTGCTGCAACCTCTCCTTACAATACAGGTGGAGACTCTACGCACCGAGTTGCGGGCTGTGTTTGTCTCTCATTTGGGCGAGGTTGTTCAGCCGCTTCGCGACATGGTGGCTGCTATCCAGGACTGGACAACTTGGGTCGCATGCCTTTTGGAGCAACTGGACGACTTTGATAGCAAGTTTGTTCTCCCTCAGTGTTCTTGGCTCCCTCCACTGCTCCCTCCCCTTCCTAGTGTGAGCACGAGGAATCTGCACATCTTCTTGTTGCGGGAGTTAAGGATATCAGCAAGGTCAATGTTAGCGGTGGCACCTCTGAGTTACTAGCTACGATGGCAGTCATGGAGCTTGAGCAAAATGTAAGAGGGGTCATGACTCAAGGGGAACAAATTAGTAGGCCAGGAGGGACTAATCACTCGTTGAAAAATAATTGGGCCTAAAAGCTAGCATGCACTTCAATGAATGCCAAAATTAAAAAGGGGGGGCATGGCCCCCCTTGGTCTACACTAAGCTCCGCCAGTGTACACTGGCACAGTCTGAGGATGTGTATCATGCTTTGCATCTTGTCTTGGCGAGATGATTATTCAAGGTGTGGAGGAGCAAGTTATGGTAGATTGTGACTCCAAGCAATGGCGTGGAGCTGACACAAGCGGCTTTGCTTGTTAGATTGTGGAGTGGTTTGACAACGTCAGGTGACCCTCGCGGCCTGATAACTTCTGAGTCCAATGAGTCGCTTGATGACATTTGTGAGCCGCAAGGCCCGACATCATCAACCTTGTTGGATGATTTCTTGAGCAGCTTCAGTCCCATTACGCTGTGACATGCTCCTTGCTCGATGTACCGGTTCATGCACAGATTGAAGCGGCCTCTAATTGTGCCGAAAGGCGTAGTGGACGTGTGGATAAGGAAAACAAAAACCACAACGTCTCGGCTTCCAAGGGCTCTGAATTTAAGTGGGCTGAAGCTTTCAGGGATTTTCTTAAGGGCGTGACATCCAAGAAAGTCACCAGGGAGGATGTGCAAGAGAAAATGAAATCTTACCTATAGATGTACAAGAAGCCACTCACGCATATGGTGATCCAGCCAATTCGTTTCTTGGTAAAGGTAAATGCTTGATCAAGTTCTTCATAAGGTTAAGTGCAAGTACACATACGGTTGCGAGCATGGTCTTGAGGTCGGGGAGCTTCACTTGATTAGGTGTGCGGTGTTTTTGATGGTCTTGAGCCTAGGCACACTTGTATCCGGCTCAGATGATGTGCCTTGATTGCTTGTCAGGTTTGTGTTAGTTTCATCGTTTTTTCTTAATTAATTGTTCCCTTATGTAGTTTGTAGGCCAGGCTCCCTTCATTAACCGGACGAATTATGCTTCTTCTAAATGCAATGCGGGAGCTCACCGCCCTCCGGCGAGGTTGTCGGAAAAAAATTGTACCTAGGTACAAGATTTTTCTTAAGTTGAGAAAATAAATCGAAGGCCGTAATTTGTTACCCCTTCCTCCTCGTCCCTTTCCCCTCACAGATTTCCACACCCTCTGCTGCTTTGTTATCCTACTGGAGCAGCGCAAAAGGCCCATGCCCTAAATAAATAAACATCGGTAGGAAGTTCTATCTGTTGCATCAATACACACAAGCCGAGCACGGTACATATACCTTGTATTTCATCAGTACAGAGGTCACGATTTTTTCGTACTAAGCCACACACACAGACTTATTAGTTCACCACACACATCATTACCAGCTGAAACGAAAGCTACATAGTACTCACCATGCATATATCGCTCTTATTTAGGTCGTATACGGAGAGCATGGTTAATGATCAACTAAGGCATGTCATGGAGGCGCGCACGCACGTACGCGCTGCCGCGCGCGCCACTTCACCTGATCCACTTACTGCCGTGCTTGCCGCCGTTGTACTTCCCACCGTGGTATTTGCCGCCGTGGTGGTGCCCGCCGCCATGCCCGGTGTGGTATGATCCCATGTGACCTGCACCCACGTAGACGCACGTTTTATGGTGTCCCGTACGTCCGTCTCAAAATGGACAGTTGATGAGTGAAGGTGCGTAGGTGGTGTAGATATACTCCCGTTACTTACCCTGGTGCGCCCCGTGGGAGGGGTAGGCCGCCGGCGCGTAGCCGTGCGCCTGGTAGCCGCCGTGCGGAGGGTAGGCGCCGGCAGCGGGAGGGTACCCGAGCTGCGCGTGGCCGCCGCCGTATCCGTGCTGCTGCCCGTGTCCGCCGTACCCGTGCTCGTGGCCGTGCCCGTGTCCGTGCTGCACATGCCCGCCGCCGTAGCCGTGCTCGTAGCCGCCGTGCCCGTGCTGCGCATGCCCGCCGTACCCGGTCTCGTAGCTCTGTCCATGCCCGCCGTATCCCTGCTGGTAGCCCTGTACATGGCCGCCGCCATAGCCGTGCCCCTGGCCGTACGATGACCCGTAGCCGTGGCCTTTGCCGCCGCCGACGAGGCCGGACACGAAGCCCTTCACGCCGCCGTTGGGGCTGCCGTGCATGTCGTGGCCTCCACCCATGCTTGAAAACTACCAACAAAAGGCAACTTAATTAACAATCAACCGTCGGTACTTTGTCAGCTCCAAATTCCAATTATAATCACAACGAACAGTCAACCAAAATCCACAATTTCAAGACGATATGCCTTTGGAAGTACTCTGAATGCACTAATATTATTGACGAGCTGCAAGCTGCTTGTAAAAGCGCGGCGAAAATTTATAAGAAACCACTCGTGATCACTTACGAGGATCAGCAGCACACACACTAAGATGATGCTACAAGACAAGACGACTCTGTGCCTTGTGTTTGATCTTAGCTCGGTGCTGCCGAAAACTGTGTGGCCTGCATCCCCTTTTATAATCGATCGATCACCCAGCCGCTTTCGACGTGTAACCACGCGCTTGGGCCGAGCGCGGAATCCGCACCTACGCGCGCGCGCACTGCCCGGCCTTGCAGCTGCGGGCAGGCTAGTTGATGATCAGGTTCGATTCGTATGCTCTCTTCCAATATTGATAGGTTTGATTCCCTTTTTACTATATTTGACGATTCAAATGGGTGCAGTGTCACTGCCAGATATGGCCGTGCGTGTTGCACCTGATTCCGTACGTGCTTTTTGGTTCTCGCATTTGTCTTCCACTCAAATTCTTTTTTTTTTTGTAAGAGAGAAAACATTGTCTCCCACTCACACCAAAATTCTATGTCAGGTTTTATTTCTTCCTTTAATTTCCTTTCGAGTCCTTATCAATCATCACCTTATTTTCAAACAACTTTGCACATATCTCTCCGGGCTCCCTGGAGGCCCCAACATCTGTAGCATAGCAATTCCCCCTCCAGCGCTTTGTCTCGATCTGCGAATAGTAGTAACAATAGATGGGAGGAAACTGTTGGGATTCGTCAGATTGATCTACAGTAGCAGGAGCAGTGAGGGTGAAGCCACCCATCCGCTTGCCGATACTGGAGGTGGCAAGAATACTCACCGTCAACCTGGGAAGTCACCCCGGGCCCCTTAGGGGTTAGATCCACCTGCCCTCATCAACAATCACAACAAGAATCCTGAGGTTTGTCAGATCTACAACATTGTTGGCTATTACACGACAAAGTGACCGCAAGCTTTCTGTGAATGTTGCAACAAGAATGGATCTCTGTTATTTGCACTGATTTTTTACCATGGGAATGCACGTCTGCCATGTATGCTTTCCAGTCTAGAGGTCAGGGATTTTACTATTACTAAACAGTATAACTCAGCTACTTACAGCCTCTCACAGCGATTTAAGATTTTAAGCCGTCGGATCTGTCGTACGAACGAATTAGATCGCTCCATCACGCGCACAGCGTCCCTGGGCCTCGTCCGCCTCGTCAGTTGTGCGATCTGCCGGACCAACATGAAAAAGGGCCGCTGCTCCGCAGACCGTTCTTGGCGACTTCTCATGAAGTGGGCTTCGTTGACGCGAGGGCCCAAATAAGATGCGAATAGGGTTATGCCTCGAAGAATATCTAAAGCCCACCTACCCATAACCGGGCGTACCCAGCCCTGCTCGGCAAGGCGGAGAAGCGACTTGGTGATGCGACGACTTCTTCTAGGTTCTCCGCCGGCCGCCGCCGCGATCTCGTGTATAGACTCACCTCCAACACTACCCTACCGGCTGATATGGGTTTGACCCACGAATCACACACACCACAACTTGGATGTAATGTTTACTGATTTTCCATTTAGATGTCTCTTTAGCTTCTGCACTTGAATTGTTTGCCTTGCTGTTAACATATGATTTCAGTGCGCATAAATTATCCTTGAGTAAATACTCTAATCATGTTAATCCTCACTTCTCACAACCGGACGTGGGTTTCTGATGTTGCCATCTTCTTTTGGATTTTCTGATGTCAATCGCATATAAGGATGTTTGTACTCAGATATGTAGTTCGTACCAAAAGGTGTGTTGGCTTTTGTACTTCAAATATTCATTCCTTGATTTATTTTTTGTCACCAACGCACCATGTAGCCGCAGATTGGTCAATAATTCATGTATGATGTAGGAGCTAGGTCTTTCGACTTAGAGACATATTAGCAAGGATGCATTGAAGTGTTTTCTCTCTCTCTCTCTCTCTCTCTCTCTCTCTCTCTCTCTCTCTTTTGCATCTTGACTTTTCATCTATATGTTATTATGTACTATATCTTTCTACTTCTTTCATGCATTATCAGGACGGCAGTAATGATCGTAGATCCATTTTCCGCTTTCCCTACCCAAAATATATCAGTTCTCCAAAGTAAGGCAAAATATTTCACTTTTAAGATGTTTACCCATTTGTCTAAATCGACCCCAACTGTTATACAATCTATTTTTTTTCACAAAAAAGAGCTGCTATACAATCTCTAGGGCAGAGATCATAATTAGCATGTACAGTTTTTTTTTTGCGGGGGAGCATGTGAGCTGCTATACAATCTCTAGGGCAGAGATCATAATTAGCATGTACAGTTTTTTTTTTTTTGCGGGGGAGCATGTACAGGTTTGAACAGGTGTGCTTCCCTCTAGCGGGTGTTGCATGCTACTACTTCATAAGAAATCAGACATGGTTCACCAATTTTGTAATAAGTTTTCGCCCCGCTTTATATATACAAAGCAACATGGCCGAATGATGCACGGTAAATGATCTACCACTTACCCAAAAATCCCGGCTAATTCCATGCTTAGACAACTCTCTTTGCACAATGACAACCCGATGATGATTTAGATCATTAGAAGGAATTGTCACCCTTGTTGATTTTGGTCCTAAAACTTGAACAAATATGCTTCACTATTTACATCGAGTTACTGTACAATGTACTAGCTATTTTTGTTTTCAAGAAATCTTTGTGATGCTCAGATTGTTTTCAGATATTTAAACTATTCTTCTATTAATATATGCGGGCGCGGCAACGCGCGCCTACATGTTCTGGTATTCATGATTACCGTATTGTTAAGCAAATCAAAGACCGATCTAGTAGCATAGCCATTACTATTACTGAGGGATCTGCTACTGGTAGAGAGGTAGAACATGAATTTTGTACTTATGTTGGGGCTGGTTGGTGTTGTGATGCTCGGGTGATTGGTCCTAGTCAGTATGTTATGAGATTTCCTAATGTTAGAGAGGTGGAAAAGGCTTTATACATTGACCGTATGACACTTAAATTATGCGATGCTATTGTGAGATTGTCTCCTTGGTCGGATGTTGTTGGCTCTAAAGGTGTTCTGGAAGTTGCTTCAGTTAAAGTGAGCAAAATTCCTCTAGTTAAAAGATGTGAAAGAAATGTGTGATTTGTTGGTGGTCTGATTGGGCTCAAACTGGTACTGCTAGAGGAACGGATTTTCAATAACATAACTTGTACATCGTCATTCCTCTGTGTGACTCAAGATTGGTTGCAGGAACATTAACGAACTACATATTGTTGCTTAAGGGTGCTAGGAGGTCGTTTGTTACAAGTTTCAATATGAAATTGTTGAAGTCCTGGTGAGTAACCCTCCTGTTGAGATTGTTGTTGTTTCTGTTGCCGGAGACATAGTTGAAAATCTGAATTAAACTCCCTACACATAGAAGGCAGGATAATGTCCGTGGTACAAACAATTCTGAGTCCCTTGGTAGTAACAGAGTTGGGCATTCTGATGAGCATGGGGAAAACTTGTCCAATGGCTTATGATGATAAATAGTTGTCTGAATCTTCAAAAAGTGAAGTGGATAGTACTCTTCTGATTGCGAGTCAGGCTCGCGGAAATGATGGGGCAATGGAAGAAGCTATTCAGGTGGCTATGAACTCTAACAAGTGGATTATCCCACATAACACTCTTGCTATTGTGGCTCATGTCCTCGCTGAACATTGTTCCTCTGAATAACAAGGTATGTAGATGAATTATTTTCGAAAATGATAAATCCCGAACATTCGGGATTTGACCATGGCAAATCGAACATTTTATGACAATTTTAGAGACGCGAGGATGGCAAGTTTAGTTGCTGACACGGAGTTGCCATGCTTGCCAACTAAAATTGCCATCCTCGTGTCACTAAAATTTCCATCGAAAGTGTTAGATTTGCCATGGTGAAATCCCGAATGTTCGGGTGTTATCGGGGTCCATTATTTTCCTAGAAGTCATTCTAGATATTATGTTGAGGTTGGTACTAACTCTAATCAGATGTTGGAGGTGGTGGGTGAGATGGACCCTACCCTGAAGGTCTCCAACGAGTACATGGTACAATCTCCTTCTTTTGATTGTATGGATGAGGTTATTCCTATCACACCTTTGGCTCTCGAGATCAAATTGAGGTCCAGTCAACACAATGCTCGGACCCAACAGAAAAATGTGGAAGTTAGAGTTGTTAATCTTACCATGAAAAGAAATCTGGAAGGCGGCTCCCATTTAGTGAATAAAAATTCTTTTGATTCTTTGTCTAATCAAGAGATGATGTGTGGAGTGGCTAAAATGGTTGTGTCAATTCCTGACAATGATTTTCTTGCATTGATGTGTTGAGAGAGTCAGATGTTAGAGGAAATTTGCTTGAAAAATCTTATAGCACTCATGTTCAACCTACTACTAATGACTTGTTTGGGTAAAAAGAACTCCTATATATTTGAGTTGGTTGGATAGTAATGATTTTGAGGAAGCTTCTTTGAAACAACTAGGTCTAAAAAGAAGAAAAGTCCGGAAAAAGATGATGTTATGCTTTCTAGGCATGTGACTAGAAGCCAAAGAATAGTATTGTAGTATTGTATCTCTGTGAATTGTGGTAACTCACTAGTAGAAAACAGGCCTTTCGTCTGGTCCATTAGACCCAGTCTGGTTTTGGCCCCGGACTAATGGTACCATCTACGATTTAGTCCTAGTTCGTTTTTTACCTATAGTCCTGGTTTGTTAACCGGGACTAAAGGGGTGGTGACAGGCTGGCGTCAGACTGGGCCCCCCACGAGCCCCTTTAGTCACGGTTCGTATTACAAACCGGGACTATAGGTAGACCTCTAGTCCCGGTTTATATAACCAACCGGGACTAAATATGTCCCTATATAAATCCTTCGTCTAGCCCGAGCCCATTTCTCTATTTTTCTCCTTTCCCCTCTCTGTTCTTCCCCTTAGCTCGAGCTCATCCTCCATTTTTTTGCCAAGATTTGTCAAGATTTGAGGCACCCATTCTCTCCAAGTGTTCACAAAGGTTAGCAACTTTGTCCTTTCATCTCTCATTGCTAGATTAGCTCGTGCAATGCTCTATAAGTATAGTGATTTGTGGGTTTTAGTTTGGGAGTAATTATGTGGGAGTTTATTTGATTTATATGCAATCTGAGCTCAAATTAACTTCTTAGTTTAGATATGTGTAGGTGTGGTTTACTTAGTGCCTTCTCGTCCCCGCCCTAACCACTGCCGGTCCCCCGCACCGTCCCGTCGCCAGCACCACCTTGGCGAGCCTCTTGTTCTTATCCTTTTTATAAAAAAAATCTTGTTGTATGATTTAGATAGTTACTTGTATAATTTTCTTACTTGTATGATTGTTTGTTATACATAGTGCCATGGTCTTGATATCCGTCCCCGTCGGCCCTCGTCCAGTTTATGATTCGGATGTGGTATATTCTCTTTTATAACTATTTGTTGCAATTCGCGTTTATGACAATTATGCCCATCAAGTTGACACAGATATTTTTATCTAGGAGGTATGTGAACCGTAAATTGCAACCGACCCTCTTGTCGAGAAGTTAAATTTAGTTGAAAAAGAAAACGAGTATTTGAAATAAAAATTGAAAATAATTAAAGAAGAGAAGATGAAATTGGAGTTGTATGTTGCCTATGTCGTCGATGATTACAAGATCAAGATGGATACAACACTTTGTGGATCTTGCTAAACCGGCTGTGAAGAGAAGGCGATCAGACTATGAACGCTCCATTAGCAAGTCATATCATGCACACAACGATAAGGAGTCGAGCCTTACAGGTAGTAATAAAAGCAGGAAAACTGTTCCCCAGCTCGGAGAACATGCAATGCAATCGAGCCTCCCGCTCAAGGTGAGTACCGATTTGGCGGTAACTGACGTTGTTAGACAGATGGCTAGAGAGGCCAGTGTCACTGTTGAACAACTCCTAGGCACCGAGGCCCTTCCCACGTGTCCGAAGGATCTAGCATGGAAATATGTCCCCGGGAACCCTCTGGTCAGGCCTGAGGAGGTTCCGCTTCTATCAACGCAAATGCACAAATTGCATGACCGGTACCTGAGAGAAATAAAGATCGAGCGAGAGAGACTCATGGTGAGAGTCAAGCCAGAGCATTTCTTCAATGGAAAAGATTTGTGGATTGAGTTTCCAGAACTTTTTCAGTTATTCAATCAAGACGCACTCGAGAAATCTATCGTCAGTTGCTATTGTCTGTAAGTGATTTCTTTCTGTAAATTAAGTCTCTAGCTTAGCTTGTTCGTTGCCTGTAATTATCCTTACTATATTCTTTTGTGTGGTATTATGCAGAATGAAGTATTTTAAAATGAACCCATGGAGTCTATGGCATTGGGGTCATCGACCCAAATACCGTTTATGAAGAGGTGTTAAAAAAGTACCAAGACGACACAGAGGCCAACTTGCTAATGTTTTTGAAGGTACTACATGCCAAAACAGAAATAGTACTTCCTTATAACTTCAGGTGAGTTTTACTGTCTTGTACTACAAATTCTATTTTGCTTACTCGACATTAAGTGTAGTTGATGAGTTATGCATGCCCGTATGAGAAATTCTATGATATATGATTGGTTCTACGAGAAATTCTATTATATACGCATAACGTGTAGTAGCATAAAATATGTTTGAAATGAAAAAAAAGGAAAACACAAAATTAAAAGGAAAAATAAACCATAAACCTAACCCCTAAACCTTTAGTCCCGGTTGGTGTTACCAACCGGGACTAAAGGTCCCCAGCCCCCAGTGCGCTGCCGGCCACGTGGAAGGGATTTAGTCCCGGGTCATGACCAACTGGAACTAAAGGGTGGGGGCCTTTAGTCCCGACTTATTAGTCCCGGTTGGTGAACTGGGACTAAAGGCCGTTCCGAACCGGAACTGAAGGCCGATTCTCCACTAGTGACCCTGCGCACCCCCTTAGCAGAGTTACCAGGTCTCATTGTCATGATAATTGTTCTGAATGAGAGGACTCATTTGGAACTGTAGAGGGGCCGACAAGAAAGGAATGACCATCTGCCTCTCGGAACCGATTAGTGACCATTCCCTAAACTTCTTGGGTCTGCAGGAAACAATGGGAAAATATATTTCTGCCTGGTTATTTAGGAAGATAGACCCCTTTAATATGTTTAGTTGGACTTGGCTACCTTCTATTGACAAATCTGGTGGCACCCTATGTGGTACTAAGAATTAAACCTTTGAGGTCAGTCTTATTCTAAAGGCAAGCGCACTGTGCAAATTAACATGTGGACATCAATAAGAAAACTAAATGGGGGTTGCTGGTGGTCTATGGGTCTGCTCATGAGGAATTTCTTCTGAAGCGTGTCTCCTTTGTGGTAATATAACTATTCCTTATAGAGTTGGTGGTGACTTTAATGTTCTGAGACATGGATAAAAAAGATGTGGGCTCTTCCTTCTAGAGGGACCACAAGTGGGGGTGACGGTTGGGGCGTGAAGCGACCTTGGGGCCTCGTGGCCTGGTGGGTCGATATCCGATGACTTAAGGAACCCTATGGATGTAACATCGTCAGTCACGCGAGCTACTCGCAAAACGTGTTGTTGTCCTTGACCTATAACTCTGATGCACGAGCAACACGAATAAATGCTCCTGGTGCAACTCTTGGCTATTGGATATGGCAGCGGCACATGCCACTAAGGCGTCGGTGATAGACAGCATGACATAGAGGTTACTGGTGATGATCTTTTGGTGGTGGTTCTCCCGGCCTCCTCAACATCACAACCTGAGGTGGGAGACTTCTTGGGCGCGCAGGAGGAGAGCATGCCTCAGATGGTGAATCAACAATAGATGTGCCCATAGAACATGTCCATGGTGGGGAGCAACCACGCTTTGAAGACCCCTATGTTGAGGTCCCTTTGTAGGAGGACGGGTTTTGCCGGAGATTCTTCACCGCTCGCCAGCAACTCCATCAACAATGGTGAGGGCTTGGAGTGGGTATGGTGCCACCAATTCCAAATTGGAGTTATCTAGAGGATGATGGTATGTAGCTTCATGTCCCATGGTGCCACATCACGCGTGTGGTAATAGGTGAGCGTTGCCATGAGCTGCACAAACATGCACTTCATGGAGGACTTCAGGAGACGACGAGCTTGGAGGAGACCAGAGGTCGCCCGCGGGGGGTGGGGGGGGCTCCATGGCATAATCATGCCTCGTGGAAGTGGTTTGGTGCACCACGCCTGAATCGCGAAGTTGACGACACCACCTACCTAAGCATGCATGCCGCTGTTTGGTCATTCGCAACACCTCCGTGGTAGTGGTGAAGCCAACATCGTGGCTGTGTAGTCGATTGTGAAGGAAATATGCCCTAGAGGCAATAAAAAAGTTGTTATTTATATTTCCTTATATCATGATAAATGTTTATTATTCATGCTAGAATTGTATTAACCGTAAACTTCGTACATGTGTGAATACGTAGACAAACAGAGTGTCACTAGTATGCCTCTACTTGACTAGCTCATTAATCAAAGATGGTTAAGTTTCCTAGCCATAGACATGAGTTGTCATTTGATTAACGGGATCACATCATTAGAGAATGATGTGATTGACTTGACCCATTCCGTTAGCTTAGCACTTGATCGTTTAGTTTGTTGCTATTGCTTTCTTCATGACTTATACATGTTACTATGACTATGAGATTATGCAACTCCTGAATACCGGAGGAACACTTAGTGTGCTATCAAACGTCACAACGTAACTAGGTGATTATAAAGATGCTCTACAGGTGTCTCCAATGGTGTTTGTTGAGTTGTCATAGATCAAGATTAGGATTTGTCACTCCGATTGTCGGAGAGGTATCTCTAGGCCCTCTCGGTAATGCACATCAATATAAGCCTTGCAAGCAATGTGACTAATGAGTTAGTTGCGGGATGATGCATTACGGAACGAGTAAAGAGACTTGCCGGTAACGAGATTGAACTAGGTATTGAGATACCGACGATCGAATCTCGGGCAAGTAACATACCGATGACAAAGGGAACAACGTATGTTGTTATGCGGTTTGACCGATAAAGATCTTCGTAGAATATGTAGGAATCAATATGAGCATCCAGGTTCCGCTATTGGTTATTGACCGGAGATGAGTCTCGGTCATGTCTACATAGTTCTCGAACCCGTAGGGTCCGCACGCTTAACGTTCGGTGACGATCGGTGTTATGAGTTTATGTGTTTTGATGTACCGAAGGTAGTTCGGAGTCCCAGATATGATCACGGACATGATGAGGAGTCTCGAAATGGTCGATACATAAAGATCGATATATTGGATGACTATGTTTGGACGTCGGAATGGTTCCGGGTGAGTACGGGCATTTACCGGAGTACCGGGAGGTTACCGGAACCCCTGGGAAGTATATGGGCCTTATTGGGCCATAGTGGGAGAGAGGCGAAGGGAGCCTAGGAGGGGCGCCCCCCACCCAAGCCCAATCCGAATTGGGTGGGGGGCGGCCCCCCTTTCCTTCCCCCTCTCTCCCCCTCCCTTCCTCTCCTAATCCAACTAGGGATGGGGGGGGGGCAATCCCACTCCCGGTGGGAGTAGGACTCCCCTTGGGCGCGCCATAGAGGGCCGGCCCTCCCCCTCCTCCACTCCTTTATATATGGGGGAGGGGGCACCCCATAGACACACAAGTTGATAGTTGTCTTAGCCGTGTGCGGTGTCCCCCTCCACAGATTCCACCTCGGTCATATCGTTGTAGTGCTTAGGCGAAGCCCTGCATCGGTAACTTCATCATCCCCGTCATCACGCCATCGTGCTGACGAAGCTCTCCCTCAACACTCAGCTGGATAGAGAGTTCGTGGGACGTCACCGAGCCGAACATGTGCAGATCGCGGAGGTGCCGTACTTTCGGTACTAGGATCGGTCGGATCGTGAAGACGTACGACTACATCAACCGCGTTGTCATAACGCTTCCGCTTTCGGTCTACGAGGGTACGTGGACAACACTCTCCCCTCTCATTGCTATGCATCACCTAGATGGATCTTGTGTGTGCGTAGGATTTTTTTTTGAAATTACTGCGTTCCCCAACAGATTGACTACACAACTTTTAAGCTAAAGGCTTTACATAGAAATTAAATTCCATGTGTAAAATTCAAGAAATAATACAAGATTTAGAGAGAACTTTTGTTTGATATCACGGGTTTGTAGTCCGGGCACCGTCACTACTCTGTGGCAATCTAACCCATCCCTCTCTGGTCGCCTTGTGGGGGTCATTGTATGATGTTGTAGTTGAGGAAGGGACAATGGAGCCAGAATGTGGGATGAGACGAGGAACAAATCTCACATGAATTTTTAGTGCTCCACCCCCCCCCCCCCAATCTGAAATTGTCTTCATGTCGAACCGAACGATCAGAGTTGGGTAGAGTATGCCACGCTAGCAGAATGCGTTCGGAAAACGAGCAAGTAAACGTAGACGGTGCGGTGGAACAATGTTAAATTCTGTAATTTGTGCTTTCTTTAGTTCATTGATTAAAGCGCGATCTCCACAGAAGTTTTGTGAGCGTAGATGAACTCTATGCATAAAAGAAAGGATTTTTTACATTTGTGCCCCTAGTTCCTTAGCTCTACTCATTCATCCCCGCACTCTTAACGTTTGCTCAGTTTTCCCCACTCCCTTGCCCGAAACCCTCAGAACAGGTCACAACGGACATTGCCATCGGGTCAATGGCTTGACCGTTAACTCTGACGAGTGGGGCCGCGCTGGACTGTGCGCTCCGTTGGACCTGACAAGTGGGGTCGCGTTGGGCGGTGTTGTTGTTTGACTGTTGGGCCGTGGATTCGTTGGGCCGTCCCTTACATTAAACGTCTATGCGCGCCACCACGACATAAGCCTGCTATGCATGCACCCAGCAAGCCTACCTGCATGCGTCGATGCGCGCCGCCATGATGCGCCGACCAAGCCTGAATGCGCCGATGCATGCCGCCACGATGCACTGACCGAGCCGCTTTCGTGCACGCCAGCCGCCACGGATGCAGCGACGGTCGCTGCCGCTGGTTCCTCTCTTCTCGCACGTTTGCCTCCTCGATTTAGAGCATCATTTTTTACGATAAGTTCCAGCCTTTTCGATCCACTCGCATCTGCACCCGTTTTGCTACGACAAATAAATTGAACAATATGTTTTATATTTTTGTGGCTGCATGCATTAGCTATGTGGCTACATATTTGTGGCTTGTGTAAAGAAAAGAGAAGGGTTCGTTGTGGCTGCATGCACTAGGTGGTTACTAACAAAGCGAGCTCTCTAAGAAAACAATCAACAAATATGTAGATAGGGCCAACAAGCCCATAGCACGATCACATAGTTCAAACTAGGAAGAACTTAATAATAGAATAGATAGAAAACTTAAAAATGGAACTTAATAAAAGGGCCAACAAGCCCATAGCATCTCCAACATAGTTCAATTACAACTTAACATAACATAGACTAAAAAAATAGATACAGGGTTTAGAACCCTAGCCGCTGCCTTCTCCACCTCGCTCCTCCTCCGGGCGCCCTTCACTGCTCCTCCGGGGCGTTGTCGATGGGGTTGATAACCCACAAGTATAGGGGATCGTTTGTAGCCTTCTTTGATAAATAAGTGTGTCGAACCCAATGAGGAGCTAAAGGTAAAACAAATATTCCCTCAAGTTCTATCGACCACCGATACAACTCTACACACACTTTAAAGTTTGCTTTACCTAGAATAAGTATGAAACTATTTTGCAAGAATAAAACTATGAGTACTTTGCGAGAATAAAACTATGAATAAATTGCAAGGTAATAAAAGTGGATAGCTTTTGTCAACAAGAAAGTCATTTGTCCCTAGGCAATCGATAACAAGTACCGGTAATCATTCTTATAATTCTATATGAGGGAGAGGCATGAGCTAACATACTTTCTCTACTTGGACCATATGCACTTATGATTGAAACTCTAGCAAGCATCCGCAACTACTAAAGATTATTAAGGTCGTGAAACCCAACCATAGCATTAAGTATCAAGTCCTCTTTATCCCATACGCAACAACCCACCTACTCGGGTTTAAGCTTCTGTCACTCTCGCAACCCACCATAAGCGAATCATGAACGTATTGCAACACCCTACAGTGGGGACCCCTCACGTTTGCATGAGACGGAGGGCACCGTAGGACAGCACCATAAATAAAATATACAATCATACCAACCAAGATCACAATTAACCCATAAGACAAAACGGATCTACTCAAACATCATACGATAACCATAGATCATTGGGAAATAATATATGGAGTTGAGCACCATGTTTAAGTTGAGATTATAGCAGAGAGAAGAGGTGTTACACCGCTGCATAGAGGGGGAGAGAGTTGGTGTTGACGGTAGCAAGATTGTTGATGTAGATCGTCGTCATGATCCTAGCCCCGGCGGCACTCCGGCGGCACCGGGAGAGAGGCGGAGAGAGCCCCCTCCTTCTTCTTCTTCCTTGGCCTCCCCCCTAGATGGGAGGAGAGTTCCCCCTCTGGTCCATGGCCTCCATGGTGGTGGAGGGGCGGGAGCCCCTTCGAGATTGGATCTCCCTCTCTGTTCTCTTCTGTTTCGCGTTCCCCAGATCTGGCCGAAAACCGTTTCTTATATTCCGGGAGATTCGTAACTCCGATTGCGCTGAAATTTTAACACGATTTTTTTCCGGATATAAGCTTCCTTGCGCCCGAAGTATAGCTCCAACCGACTTCCGAGGAGAGCATAAGACACCTGGGCGCGCCTGGGGCCTGGGGCGCACCCTAGTGGGTTGTGGGCACTGTGGGGCCCCGTTTGCATTGATTCCACCTCCCAAAAATCACATATATTCCAAAATAATTCTCCGTAAATTTTTATCGCGATTGGACTTTGTTTGATATGGATTTTCTGTGAAATAATAAAATATGCAAAAAACAAGAACTGGCACTGGGCACTGGATCAATAGGTTAGTCCAATAAATCATATAAAAAGTTGCCAAAAATATGTGAAAGTTGTATAATATCGCATGAAACGATAAAAAAAAGATACGACGGAGACGTATCAGCATCCCCAAGCTTAATTCTTCTTCGTCCTCGAGCAGGTAAATGATAAAAAAGATAATTTTTGATGTGGAATGCTATCTAGCATAAACTTGATCACATATCTAATCATGGCATGAATATTAAGACATAAGTGATTCAAAGCAATAGTCTATATTTGACATAAAGACATCAATACTCAAGCATCCCAACAAACAATCATGTCTTTCAAAATATCAACGCTAAAGAAAGTTATCCCTACAAAATCATATAGTCTTGTCATGCTCTGTCTTCTTAACACAAAGTATTTATCATGCACAACTCTGATGACAAGCCGAGCAATTGGTTCATACTTTTTAACGCGCTTCAGCTTTTTAAACCCTCATGCAATACATGAGTGCAAGCCATGGATATAGCACTACGGGTGGAATAGAGTATGATGATAGGGGTAAATATAGAGAAGACAAAAACATAAGAAAGTCTCACACCAATGCGGCTAACCAACGGGCTATGTTGATGCCCATCAATTGATATCAATGCGAGGAGTAGGGATTGCCATGCAACGAATGCACTAAGAGCTATAAGTGTAGGAAAGCACAATATGAAACTAAGTGGGTGTGCATCTAATCCTATAATGAAAAATTATCACTAGTATATGAAAGTGACAACATAGGAGACTCTCCATATGAAAAACATGGTGCTACTTTGAAGCACAAGTGTGGAACTAGCATGCCCCTTCTCTCTTTATTTCTTTTTTTCCTTTTTTCTTTTCCTCTTTTTTTCCTTTTTCATTTTTTTCATTTTTTTCCTTTTTATATACTTTTCTCTCTCATTGTCCGGAGTCTCATCTTGACTTGTGAGGGAATCATAGTCTCCATCATCCTTTCCTCACCGGGGCAATGCTCTAAAAATGAATAATGATGATCATCACACTTCTATTTACTTACAACTCAATATTACAACTCAATACCTATAAAAAAAATATGACTATGTATGAATGCCTCTGGCAGTGTACCAGGATGTGCAATGATCTAGCGTAACATGTATAGAAAATGATGAACAGTGGCTGAGCCACAACTACTATGTCAGCTATATGATCATGCAAAGCAATATGACAATGCTCAAGTCATCAAAACAGAAGCGGTGGAAGTTGCATGGCAATATATCTCGGAATGGCTATGGAAAGGCCATAATAGGTAGGTATGGTGGTTGTTTTGAGGAAGATATAATAAGGCTTATGTGTGATAGAGCGTATCATACCACGGGGTTTGGATGCACCGGCGAAGTTTGCACCGACTCTCGAGGTGAGAAAGGGCAATGCACGGTACCGTAGAGGCTAGCAAATTGCGGAAAGGTAAGAGTGCGTATAATCCATGGACTCACATTAGTATAAAGAACTCATATACTTATTGCAAAAGTCTATTAGCCCTCGAAGCAAATTACTACTACGCATGCCCCTAGGGGGATAGATTGGTAGGAAAAGACCATCGCTCGTCCCCGACCGCCACTCGTAAGGAAGACAATCAATAATAAATCATGCTCCAACTTCATAGCATAACGAGAAACTATGCGTGCATGCTTCGGGAATCACAAACCTTAATACCAATATTCTTACTAAACACAACCATTTACTAGTACCTCCCACATATTTCATCTCTATATCGCAAAACTATTGCAAGGAATCAAACATATCATATTCAGTGATCCATAAGTTTTATGTAGGATTTTATGACTAACCATGCAATTGACCAATTCCTGTTGACTCTCTAAATAGGTATAAGTGAAGCAAGAGAGTTTAATTCTTTCTACAAAATATCATTCTCTAATAAATATAAGTGAAGCAAAAGAGCATTCTTCAAATAACGGTTTTCTATGTGAAGAGAAACAGGCAATCCAAACTTAGTGAAGCACATGAAGCATTCTATAAAGCCACACTCAAAAGATATAAGTGAAGTGCAATGAGAACTCTATAAATCAACCATGGACTATCTCATACCAGCATGATGCATGAAGTAAAAGTGAAAACTAAATGCAAAAGACGCTCCAAGATTTGCACATATCACATGAACGAAACAAAGACGAAAACATACCGATACTTGTTGAAGAAAGATGGGATGCCTTCCGGGGCATCCCCAACCTTAGACGCTTGAGTCTCCTTGAATATTTACTTGGGGTGCCTTGGGCATCCCCAAGCTTGAGCTCTTGCCTCTCCTCCTTCTCCTCATATCGAGACCTCCTCGATCTTTGATCACTTCATCCACACAAAACTCAGCAGAAAACTCGGTAAGATCCGTTAGTATAATAAAGCAAATCACTACTCTAAGTACTATTGCAAACCAATTCATATTTAGTTTTTGCATTATAGCTACTGTATTATAACTTTTCCATGCCTTATACCACCAATAGAATCGATAGTTTCATCAAAACAAGCAAAACAATGCATCAAAAATGGAATCTGTCTTAAACAGGACAGTCTGTAGTAATCTGAACATTCACCATACTTCTGGTACTCCAAAAATTCTGAAAAATTAGGACAAAATAAACAATGTGTATAGCAAGATTGTGCAAAAAGTTTCAGAAACTTTCGACGTTCCAGTAAAAAGTGTAAAATCGCGCACTACAGCCAAAGTTTCTGTTTTTGCACCGCACATACCAACAAGCAATCTACTCATCCTAAACGCAAATCTTGGCACATTATTTTTATAATACAATGGAATTGTACAAGGGGATAATTATTTTTGTGAGAATCTTCATGAAAAATTCTACATTGTTTCCATGAGCATGAACACAAGTGTTCAAGGTCGACCTCACTTCTCCAATGCATAACTTCCGATTACTTCTCTTTTGTGAAAAAGTTTTTAAGTTCCCCTATATATATTTTTGTTTTTAAACTTTATAAAAGCACTCAACAGAAATAAATGACTCTCTAAAACTTCTGGGTTGTCTCCCTGGCAGCGCTTTCTTTAAAGCCATTAAGCTATGCATAAAGTGCTCAAGTAATGAATCCACCCGGATCCCAAGGTATATCAAAGCCAATTTTAATTAACAATGATTTGGCATTTAGTAGTGAGCACAAAGCAACATATATCATGCAATTACGAAGTCTAACTCTCTTCCTATGCTTAGGCATGTCATACAAAAACAATTCATGCACATCAAGTAAAGGCCAATACATAGCATAAGCAGTTTTTTCATAAGTAGTTTCCTCTCTCATAATAATTGCAAGTAGGAGCAGCAAGCACATGCATATTATATTCATCAAAAACATCATGTGTAATGGTAAAAGGCAACCCATCAATGTAATCCTTAATAAGAGCAAACTTCTCCGATATAGTGTAGTTTGGAGAATTCAAGAAAAAAATGGGACTATCATGTGTGGGTGCAATAGCAAAAATTTCATTTTTAACATAAGGGACAATAGCAAGTTCATCTCCATAAGCATAATTCATATTGGCGTCTTGGCCACAAGCATAGCAAGCATCAAGTTCATAAAAAAGGGATATTTCAAATGAATCAATGGGATCATAGCAATTATTATAGCATTCATCCTTCGGTAAGCACAAAGGGAAATTAAACAATGTATGAGTTGAAGAGTTACTCTCGTTAGAAGGTTGGCACGGGTAGCTAATCCGCTCTTCCTTCTTTTGTTCTTCGCTCTCCTCATCATCTTTTTCATCCAATGAGCTCACAGTTTCATCAATTCCTTCTTCCATAGACTCCTGCAAAATATTAGTCTCTTCTTGGATAGCGGAGACTTTCTCAATAAATGCATCAATATCGGAGTTATATTTATAATTATCATAGCAATATTTAAGGATAGCAAAAAATTTAGGTCTATAAACCAAATCATCAAAATCATCAAACTTTTCAAACAAAGATTCAATTTCATAAGCGCCCTTAAAAACAACAAATTCTTCTATTCGTTCCACATCATAATAATCATATCTACCATTAGCATAAGAAGCCAAGGTTTCATTATCATTAAATTTACATGAAAAGGGAAGGTGTGGAGCCTTCATCCTAGAGCAACAAGTATAATCATATCTCAAGCATAGCTCCCGAGCATACCAATGCTACATATGAATTTGATCCCATAACAATTTCCCATTATGAGTCAAGCGATAATCCCTAAAGTATTCACGTTGATCCAACGTTACTCCCATTATATAGTTGAATGGGGTTTTCTCAGCATTATCAAAGTAGTGCATAATATCTTTCACATAACGAGCATCGAGGGTTTTAGGAGGTTCCCCATCTCCATGAGTAGCAAGTACAACTATTTTTTTGGTGTTTCGTGTTCCATATCCATAACTAAAGATAGAGAACAACTTAGAACAAAAAAAACTACTTAGTGATAAAGCAAACAAGCACACACGAGAATATTCACCCCACGCTATTGCTCCCCGGCAACGGCACCAAAAAAGGGTCTTGATAACCCACAAGTACAGGGGATCGTTTGTAGCCTTCTTCGTTCCATAAAGAGTGTCGCACCCAACGAGGAGCTAAAGGTAGAACAAATATTCCCTCAAGTTCTATCGACTACCGATACAACTCTACGCACACTTTAACGTTTGCTTTACCTAGAACAAGTATGAAACTATTTTGCAAGAATAAAACTATGAGTACTTTGCGAGAATAAAACTACGAATAAATTGCAAGGTAATAAAAGTGGATAGCTTTTGTCAACAAGAAAGTCATTTGTCCCTAGGCAATCGATAACAAGTATCGGTAATCATTCTTGTAATTCTATATGAGGGAGAGGCATGAGCTAAAATACTTTCTCTACTTGGATCATATGCACTTATGATTGGAACTCTAGCAAGCATCCGCAACTACTAAAGATCATTAAGGTCGTGAAACCCAACCATAGCATTAAGTATCAAGTCCTCTTTATCCCATACGCAACAACCCACCTACTTGGGTTTAAGCTTCTGTCACTCGCAACCCACCATAAGCGAATCATGAACGTATTGCGACACCCTACAATAGGGATCCCTCACGTTTACGCGAGACGGAGGGCACCGTAGGACAGCACCATAAATATAATATACAATCATACCAACCAAGATCACGATTAACCCATAGGACAAAACGAATCTAATCAAACATCATAGGATAACCATATATCATTGGGAAATAATATATGGAGTTGAGCACCATGTTCAAGTAGAGATTACAGCAGAGAGAAGAGGTGTTACACCGCTGCATAGAGGGGAGAGAGTTGGTGTTGACGGTAACAAGATTGTTGATGTAGATCGCCGTCACGATCCTAGCCCCGGCGGCACTCCGGCGCCACCGGGAGAGAGGGGGAGAGAGCCCTCTCCTTCTTCCTTGGCCTCCCCCCTAGATGGGAGGAGAGTTCCCCCTCAGGTCCATGGCCTCCATGGCAGTGGAGGGGCGGGAGCCCCTCTGATGTCTACTACGCAACTTTATTCTTGTAGACACGTGTTGGGCCTCCAAGCGCAGAGTTTTGTAGGACAGTAGCAATTTTCCCTCAAGTGGATGACCTGAGGTTTATCAATCCGTGAGAGGTGTAGGATGCAGATGGTTTCTCTCAAATGACCCTACAACCAAATACAAGAAATCTCTTGTGTCCCCAACACACCCAAAACAATGGAAAATTGTATAGGTGCACTAGTTCGGCGGAGAGATGGTGATAAAAGTGTAATATTGATGGTACAAATTTATTTTTATAATCTGAATAAATAAAAACAGCAAGGTAGCAAATAGTAAACGGGCACAAAAACGGTATTGCAATGCTTGAAAATGAGGCCTAGGGTCCGTACTTTCGCTAGTGCAATCTCTCAACAATGCTAATATAATTGGATCATATAACCATCCCTCAAAGTGCGATGAAGAATCACTCCAAAGTTCCTATCTAGCGGAGAACATAAGAATAAATTGTTTGTAGGGTACGAAACCACCTCAAAGTTATTCTTTTCGTTCGATCAATTCAAGAGTTCGTACTAAAATAACACAAAGTTATTCTTTCCGTTCGATCTATCCTAGAGTTCGTACTAAAATAACACCAAAACAAATTCATATTCATAATACTCAATCCAACACAAAGAACTTCAAAGAGTGCTCCAAGATTTCTACCGGAGAAACAAAGACAAGAACGTGCATCAACCCCTATGCATAGATTACCCCAATGTCACCTCGGGAATCCGCGAGTCGAGTGTCAAAACATATATCAAGTGAATCAATACGATACCCCATTGTCACCACAAGTATTCAATTGCAAGACATATATCAAGTGTTCTCAAATCCATAAAAATACTTTATCCGATAACAACGAAATCTCAAAGGGAAAAACTCAATTCATCACAACAAGATAGAGAGGGGAAAACACCATATGATCTGACTATATTAACAAAGCCCGCGATACATCAAGATCGTGACATCTCAAGAACACGAGAGAGAGAGATTAAACACATAGCTACTGGTACAAACCCTCAGCCCCGAGGGTGGACTACTCCCTCCTCATCGTGGTGGCTGCCGGGATGAAGAAGATGGCCACCGGTGATGATTCACCCCTCCGGCAGATTGCCGGAAAGGGTCTAGATTGGTTTTCAGTGGCTACAAAGCCTTGCGGCAGCGGAACTTCTGATCTAGGGTTATTTCTGATGGTTTCTCTATTTATAGGATTTTTTGGCGTCGGTTTGACGCGAAGATGGGCCTTGAGGTGAGCACAGCCCACCGGGGCGAGCCTGGCCCTCCAAGCGCGCCCTGGTGGGCTGTGCCCTCCTCGTGGCTCTTCTGGCCCTCCCATGAAGCTTCGGGGGTCTCTTTTGTTCCAAAAAATCGTCAAAAAGTTTCAGCTCATTTGGAGAACTTTCATTTCTGCACAAAAAACAATACCACGGTAGTTCTGCTGAAAATAACGTCAGTCCGGGTTAGTTCAAAAAAATGGTATAAAGTTGCTATAAAATGATTGTAAAACATCCAAGAATGATAATATAACAGCATGGAACAATCAAAAATTATAGATACGTTGGAGCCATATCAGCATCCCCAAGCTTAATTCCTTCCTGTCCTCGATTAGGTAAATGATAAAAACAGAATTTTTGATGTGGAATGCTGCCTAACATGTCATATCATATTCTTTTCTTTATAGCATGGACATTTGAACTTTTATATGGTTCAAAGCAATATTCTAGTTTTGACATGAGACTTAAATACTCAAGCATATCAACAAGCAACCATGTCTTTCAAAATATCAACGCTAAAATAAGTTATCCCTAGCCCATTATGCTCAATCATTTATCCATTCATGAAACACACTCGCATATTAGCTACACCCAATGCTCAAGTACGATCATAGTGCCCCCTAGTTGGTGCTTTATAAGAGAAGATGGAGACTCAAATTAAAAATAAAAATTGCATAAAGTAAAAGAAAGGCCCTTCGCGGAGGGAAATAGGGATTTATAGAGGTGCCAGAGCTCAAAGCAAAAATTGAGAGATAAAACATTTTGAGAGGCATACTTTTCCCACCAACGAAAACGACTTAGAGCTCCCAACACTTTCCATGCTAGATATATCATAGGCGGTTCCCAAACAGAAAATAAAGTTTATTCCTTTTTCCACCATACTTTCACTTTCCATGGCTAACCGTATCCACGGGTGCCCTCCATACCAACACTTTCCAAGGAATTTATTATTTGACGACATAAAGTAAATTCATGTTTCATTTCGGGACTGGGCATCCCTAATACCTTTGCCTTACTCTCATGCAATGACAAGTGAATAAACACTCATCGTGAGAATAACACATCTAGCATGGAAAATATTGGCCACCCCTCACCGCCTCGCGAGCGGTACGAGCACACAAAAGAGAAATTTATTTTGAAAATTAGAGATGGCACATACAAATTTGCTTAGAAAGGCAAAAGAATACCGCATATAGGTAGATATAGTGGACTCATGTGGCAAAACTGGTTTAGAAGTTTTTGGATGCACAAGTAGTGATCATACTTAGTGCAAAATGAAGGCTAGCAAAAGACTGAGAAGCGGCCAACGAAGAAACGAATAATCTCATAAGCGAGCATTAAGCATAATTAACACTGAATAGTGCACCACAAGTAGGATGTAATTTCATTGCATGACTATTGACTTTCGTGCTTGCATAGGGAATCACAAACCTTAACACCAATATTCTTACTAAAGCACAACTACTCATCAACATGACTCACATATCACATCATCATATCTCAAAACTATTACAAAGAATCAAGTTTATTTTGTCCAATGATCTTCATGAAAGTTTTTATTATATCCTTCTTGGATATCTATCACTTTGGAACTAATTTTCATGTGTTGCTTTTGATAAGCTCAAACAAATATAAGTGAAGATCATGAGCATAATATTTCTTTCTCTCAAATTAATTTAAGTGAATCAAGAGATAATTTATTCAAAAATACTAAAGCACACCGTGCTAAAAAGATATAAGTGAAGCACTAGAGCAATTCCATAGAAAAGAGCTTCGTTGACGGGATGTGAGTGCCGCTTACCTAGCCTCCCTGGCAACTATTTGAGGACTCTATTTTATTTAAAAACTTTCAGATCTAAGTGTTCTATTAAAACAGCAAGCAAAACAAAATAAAATGACATTCTAAGAATAGCACACATCATGTGAAGAAGCAAAAACTTAGGCTCAACCGATACTAACCGATAATTGTTGAAGAAGAAAGGTGGGATGCCTACCGGGGCATCCCCAAGCTTAGATGCTTGAGACTTCTTGAAATATTATCTTGGGGTGCCTTGGGCATCCCCAAGCTTGAGCTTTTGTGTCTCCTTAATTCCTCTCATATCATGGCTTCCCTAAATCTTAAAAACTTCATCCACACAAAACTCAACAAGAACTCGTGAGATAAGTTAGTATAAACCAATGCAAAAAACCTTATCATTCTATACTGTAGAAAATCACAAAAAATATTATTCAACATTGCATACTAAATGCCTCTGCATATTTAATACTTCTATCCTCAAATAGAATCATTAAACAAGCAAACATATGCAAACAATGCAAACATAACAGCAATCTGCCAAAAAAGTACAGTCTGTAAAGAATGCAAGATTATCAATACTTCTTTAACTCCAAAAATTCTGAAAAAAATACAAAACTGTAGAAAATTTATCAGAGCTTATTATGCAAAAAGTTTCAACATTTTATCACATTCTTACTTTTCTACGGAATTTTTGCAACAGCGGTAAACTTTCTGTTTTGAAACAACAACAAGTATACTTGCAAAATAAGCATGGCGAGGGCTATCCTCGACAGTTTTATTGAAATAAAAGATGCAAAACATTATTCTAAATGACAGCAAGCAAATACTAACAAAATAAAATGACACTCCAAGTAAAACTCATATCATGTGACGAATGAAAATATAGCTCCAAGTGAGGTTACCGATAATGTGGGAGACGAAAGAGGGGATGCCTTCCGAGGCATCTCCAAGCTTAGTTGCTTGGATATTGCTTGAATATTGCCTTGGGGTGCCTTGGGCATCCCTAAGCTTAGGGTCTTTTCACTCCTTATTCTCCTCATATCAATGTCTCACCCAAAACTTGAAAACTCCAATCACACAAAATTAACGAAACTTCGCGAGATAGGTTAGTATGATAAAGAGCAAACCATTTCACTTTGGTACTGTAAAAAAACAAGACTAATAATTGTTTCCACACAATGTATACTGTAGCATATCATTTCCACTATTTTATATTGAGCAATATAAGCCATGGAAACTAGGAAACAACCAAACTATGCATTGAAAACATAATCTATCAAAAAGAGAACAGTGTGTAGTAATCTGGACTCAAACCATACTTATGCTACTCCAAATATTATGAAAAATATTAGGACCACATGAGAAATTTATATATTAATCTTCTGCAAAAAGAATCAACTCAAAAGCACTCTTCTGTTAAAAATGAGAATTATTTTCGTGAGCGCATAAGTTTTTGTTTTTCAACAAGATCAAATCAACTATCACCCAACATGATCCCAAAGGCTTTACTTGGCACTTTATTGAAACAAAAACAATAAAACATGATTACTACAGTAGCATAATCATGTGAACACACAAAAACAGTAGGTAAAAGTTTTGGGTTGTCTCCCAACAAGCGCTTTTCTTTAATGCCTTTTAGCTAGGCATGATGATTCCAATGATGCTCACATAAAAGATAAGAATTGAAACATAACGGGAGCATCATGAAGCATATGACTAGCACATTTAAGTCTAACCCACTTCCTATGCATCGGGATTTTGTGAGCAAACAACTTATGGGAACAAGAATCAACTAGCATAGGAAGGCAAAACAAGCATAACTTCAAAACTTTCAACACATAGAGAGGAAACTAGATATTATTGCAATTCCTACAAGCATAAGTTCCTCCCTCATAATAGTTTTTAGTAGCATCATGAATGAATTCGACAATATAACCATCACATAAGAAACTCTTTTCATGATGCATAATCATAGAAATGTTGTTACTCTCCACGTAAGCAAATTTCTTCTTGTCAATAGTAGTGGGAGCAAACTCAACAAAATAACTATCATGAGAGTGAAAATTAAAATCATGATGACAAGTTTCATGGTTATCATTATTCTTTATAGCATACATGTCATCGCCATAATCATCATAGATAGCAACTTTGTTATCATAGTCAATTGAAACCTCTTCCAAAATAGTGGATTCATCACTAAATAAGGTCATGACCTCTCCAAATCCACAGGTTGATGTCTAATACGCAACTTTATTCTTGTAGACACGTGTTGGGCCTCCAATCGCACAGTTTTGTAGGACAGTAGCAATTTTCGCTCAAGTGGATGACCTAAGGTTTATCAATCCGTGAGAGGTGTAGGACGAAGATGGTCTCTCTCAAACGACCCTGCAACCAAATACAGGAAATCTCTTGTGTCCCCAACACACCCAATACAATGGCAAATTGTATAGGTGCACTAGTTCGGCGAAGAGATGGTGATAAAAGTGTAATATTGATGGTACAAATATATTTTTATAATCTGAATAAATAAAAACAGCAAGGTAGCAAATAGTAAACGGGCACAAAAACGGTATTGCAATGCTTGAAAATGAGGCCTAGGGTCCGCACTTTCGCTAGTGCAATCTCTCAACAATGCTAATATAATTGGATCATATAACCATCCCTCAATATGCGATGAAGAATCACTTCAAAGTTCCTATCTAGCGGAGAACATAAGAATAAATTGTTTGTAGGGCACGAAACCACCTCAAAGCTATTCTTTTCGTTCGATCTATTCAAGAGTTCGTACTAAAATAACATAAAGCTATTCTTTCTATTCGATCTATCCTAGAGTTCGTACTAAAATAACACCAACGCAAATTCATATTCATAATACTCAATCCAATAGAAAGAACTTCAAAGTGTCCCCCAAGATTTCTACAGAAGAAACAAAGACAAGAACGTGCATCAACCCCTATGCATAGATTACCCAAATGTCACCTCGAGAATCCGCGAGTTGAGTGCCAAAACATATATCAAGTGAATCAATACGATACCCCATTGTCACCATGAGTATTCAATTTTAAGACATATATCAAGTGTTCTCAAATCCATAAAAGTATTCAATCCGATAACAATGAAATCTCAAAGGGAAAAACTCAATTCATCACAACAAGATAGAGAGGGGAAAACACCATATGATCCGACTATATTAACAAAGCCTGCGATACATCAAGATCATGACATCTCAAGAACACGAGAGAGAGAGAGAGAGATTAAACACATAGCTACTGGTACAAACCCTCAGCCCCGAGGGTGGACTACTCCCTCCTCATCGTGGTAGTCGCCGGGATGATGAAGATTGCCACCGGTGATGATTCCCCCCTCCGGCAGGGTGCCGGAAAGGGTCTGGATTGGTTTTCGGTGGCTACAGAGCCTTGCGGCGGCGGAACTTCTGATCTAGCGTTATTTCTGATGGTTTCTCTATTTATAGGATTTATTGGCGTCGGTTTCACGCGAATATGGGCCTTGAGGTGAGCACAACCCATCGGGGCAAGCCTGGCCCACCAGGCGCGCCCTGGTGGGTTGTGCCCTCCTCGTGGCTCTTCTAGCCCTCCCACAAAGCTTCAGGGGTCTCTTTTGTTCCAAAAAAATCATCAAAAAGTTTCAGATCATTTGGAGAACTTTCATTTCTGCACAAAAAAAACACCACGGTAGTTCTGCTGAAAACATCGTCAGTCCGGGTTAGTTCCAAAAAATGATATAAAGTTGCTATAAAATGATTGTAAAGCATCCTAGAACTATAATATAACAACATAGAACAATCAAAAATTATAGATACGTTGGAGATGTATCACCCTCTGATATTGGATCTCCCTTTCTGTTCTCTTCTGTTTCGCATTCCCCAGATCTGGCCAAAAACCGTTTCTTACATTTCAGGAGATCCGTAACTCCGATTGCGCTGAAATTTTAACATGATTTTTTCCGGATATAAGCTTCCTTGCGCCCGAAGTATAGCTCCAACCGACGTTCAAGGAGAGCATAAGACACCTGGGCGCACCTGGGGCCTGGGGCGCGCCCTGGTGAGTTGTGGGCACTATGGGCCCCCGTTTGCGTTGATTCCCCCTCCCAAAATCACATATATTCCAAAATAATTCTCCATAAATTTTTGATCGCGTTTGGAATTCGTTTGATATGGATTTTCTGCGAAACAAAAACATGCAAAAAATAGGAATTGGCACTGGGCACTGGATCAATAGGTTAGTCCAATAAATCATATAAAAAGTTGCCAAAAATATGTGAAAGTTGTATAATATCGGCACGAAACAATCAAAAATTATAGATACGATAGAGACGTATCAGGGGTACGGAAGAGTGTGCATGCACGATGCGGTGGGGAAGATGTTGGTGTACTCCGTGAACATGTTGTGGGTGGTGAAAGTGATGAACTCGCAGCCACACCAAAACACCCGGCCGAGGAGGTAAAAGGCGTCGAATGTGTTGGTGAAGTGGGGAAGGAGAGCAACCACCACCCCATTTTGGATGACCTCCTCGACGCGGAACATCGTTGGAGATTCCCGCGGGAGGTGGCGGTAGCCGGTCGTGAGGAAGAACTCAGTGAAGTTCCTTGCGGTCCTCCACCTTGATATCGCCCACACACGTAGTGTGCACTCAACGTATACACGGCGATAGGGTAGAGCCTCTCCGGCACGGTGGGTGGGAAGCGGTAGGTTGGTCCAATGTACTGCATGGCTGAGGGATGTGCAAAAGAAGGAGAAGGGGTCGAAGAGCAAGAAGGGCAGATGCCAGAGGATGGGAGATGGATGAGGGATGTCAGAGGCAGAGGGTGGCTTAAATAGCCGTAGTGCTACGTGTTATTTCCCCGTGGCAATAACGGGGTCAAATGTGAAGTAGCCCGTTTTCACACCCACCGTG
This sequence comes from Aegilops tauschii subsp. strangulata, assembly GCF_002575655.3. NCBI lineage: Eukaryota > Viridiplantae > Streptophyta > Magnoliopsida > Poales > Poaceae > Aegilops > Aegilops tauschii. The sequence goes on along the minus strand of NC_053037.3, from coordinate 96,696,149 downwards.
ACATCGGGAGTGTACACGCGTGGGAAACCGTGGTTTGAAAAGAAGAAGAAAAGGAAGCTAATTACACGCGTTGGAATCCGTGGTCATATATATTATATAAACAAAAAGAGACAATTTTTTAATAGTTTGTGTCCATTTTGCATGATAAAAATAAATTTGGCCCTTATAAATTTGGTCATTTTTCATTTGTATTGAACAAAAAGAACTAAATTTTCTAGGCAATGTCAATTGTTGTGTAATTTCAAACGATGCAAAAAAACAGAGCCGGCACGTTCACAAAAAACAGACCAAACGATGCAAAAAACGACGCAATTCGACGGACCAACCAGAGCTTGGTTTCCTTTTGGGCCCAATAACTACATTTTTTTGCAGAGTCAGTGGTGGGCGAGCAGCCGAGCACAACCAATAGGATCGCCTCTCGCGGATCGCCCCATGATACAACGATGCGGAGCCGTCCATGTGATCCAACGGCGCGGAGCCTGCACGCAGCCTGCCCACCGAATTCCTTCTAGAAGACCACATCTGAGGGACGTCGCTTGGCGCCAGGGTATGATCGGACGGCCGACATTCGGAGCTAGGGTTAGGCGAAACCCCGTGGGGTTTAGAGGGGTTTTGAGCTGGTCAACGGGGTTTCCAAGGCTTTGACTGAGCATAACTAATTTTAAAAAAATCAAAAAATATGAAACCTTCGCCGTTCGTCGTTTCATAAGACACACTAACGAGGAAAATTACTAAACTTGGTATACGGATATGTTTAAAAAAAACCTAGCTGGCACGATCGAGGTCAAATGAGCACCATTAATTAAAAAACAAAAAAAATATAAAACTTGCGCACAATGTTGTCTTATGTGACATGTTACCAACAAAAAATCATAAATTTGGTCTATGGTCATTTTCATGAAAAAACCTTCACACATATGAGCTATCACGTACAACATTTCATAGAGTTCAAGGAGAGGAGGTTGGGTTACCTTCTCTGTTTGAAATTTTTTTAAAAATAAAAAAATCACCAAAACTTTATTTCAAAGTGAATAAGAAGGATCTGAACTTAGTTTTCCATTTTCAAATTTTAAACGTGTATTTAATAGTTTTTATGTTAAAGCATATCTTTTCAAACGAAAATAAAAAATATGAAGATTAATTCAAAAAATAGTGAGACTTCGAATCTACCCTATATAGATTGAATAGATGTTAATAAAAACATTAGGCTCATTTAGAGTAGGTCCAAAAATACATTATTACAAATGGGACTGTTTACCCTAGCCTGGGAGCTCATTTGGAGCACATTTCTCAAATTCAAATTTCTTTGACCTCCTCTAAATCTCCTCAAATTTTGCACACATTGTTGGGGAACGCAGTATTTCAAAAAAATTCCTACGATCATGCAAGATCTATCTAGGAGATGCATAGCAACGAGCGGGGAGAGTGTGTCCACGTACCCTCGTAGACCGAAAGCGGAAGTGTTAAGTAACACGGTTGATGTAGTCGAACGTCTTCGCGATCCAACCGATCAAGTACCGAACACACGACACCTCCGCGATCTGCACATGTTCAACTCGGTGACGTCCCTCGAACTCTAGATCCAGCTGAGGCCGAGGGAGAGTTTCATCAGCACGACGGCGTGGTGACGGTGATGATGAAGTTACCGATGCAGGGCTTTGCCTAAGCACTACAACGATATGACCGAGGTGGAAATATGTGGAGTGGGGCACCGCACACAGCTAAAACAATAACTTGTGTGTTTATGGGGTGCCCCCCTCCCCCGTATATAAAGGAGGGGAGGAGGGGGCCGGCCGGCCTCATGGTGCGCCCCCAAGGGGGGGAATCCTACTCCTACTAGAAGTAGGTTTCCCCCCTTTCCTAGTCCAACTAGTAGGGCGAAGGAAGGGAAGTGGGAGAGAAAGGAAAGGGGGGCCGGCCCCCCTCCCAATTCGGATTGGGCTTGGGGGGGCCACCTCTTGGCTGCCTCTCCTCTCTTCCACTAAAGCCCATGTAGGCCCATTAATCCCCCGGGGGGTTCCGGTAACCCCCCGGTACTTCGGAAAATGCCCGAACCTATCTGAAACCTTTCTGGTATCAAAACATAGCCTTCCAATATATCAATCTTTATGTCTCGACCATTTCGAGACTCCTCGTCATGTCCGTGCTTACATCCGGGACTCCGAACTACCTTCGGTACATCAAAACACATAAACTCATAATACCGATCCTCATTGAACGTTAAGCGTGCGGACCCTACGGGTTCGAGAACTATGTAGGCATGACCGAGACCCATCTCCGGTCAATAACCAATAGCAGAACGTGGATGCTCATATTGGCTCCTACATATTCTATGAAGATCTTTATCGGTCAAACCGCATAACAACATATGTTGTTCCCTTTGTCATCGGTATGTTACTTGCCCGAGATTTGATCGTCGGTATCTTCATACCTAGTTCAATCTCGTTACCAGCAAGTCTCTTTACTCGTTCCGTAGTGCATCATCCCGAAACTAACTCATTAGTTACATTGCTTGCAAGGCTTATAGTGATGTGCATTACCAAGAGGGCCCAGAGATACCTCTCCGATACACGGAGTGAAAAATCCTAATCTTGATCTATGCGAACCCAAAAAACACCTTCGGAGACACCTGTAGAGCATCTTTATAATCACCCAGTTACGTTGTGATGTTTGATAGCACACAAGGTGTTCCTCTGGTATTCGGGAGTTGCATAATCTCATAGTCAGAGGAACATGTATAAGTCATGAAAAAAGCAATAGCAAAAACTATACGATCATTATGCTAAGCTAACGGATGGGTCTTGTCCATCACATCGTTCTCCTAATGATGTGATCCCGTTCATCAAATGACAACACATGTCTATGGTCAGGAAACTTAACCATCTTTGATTAACGAGCTAGTCTAGTAGAGGCATACTAGGGGCACTTTGTTTTGTCTATGTATTCACACATGTATCAAGTTTCCGGTTAATACAATTCTAGCATGAATAATAAACCTTTATCATGATATAAGGAAATATAAATAACAACTTTATTATTGCCTCTAGGGCATATTTCCTTCAGTCTCTCACTTGCACTAGAGTCAATAATCTAGTTCACATCGCCATGTGATTTAACACCAATAGTTCACATCGCCATGTGACTAATACCGAAAGGGTTTTACTATAATCAATAATCTAGTTCACATCGCTATGTGATTAACACCCAAAGAGTACTAAGGTGTGATTATGTTTTGCTTGTGAGAGAAGCTTAGTCAATGGGTCTGTCACTTTCAGAGCCGTATGTATTTTGCAAATTTTCTATGTCTACAGTGCTCTGCATGGAGCTACTCTAGCTAATTGCCCCCACTTTCAATATGTATCCAGATTGAGACTCAGAGTCATCCAGATCGGTGTAAAAGCTTGCATCAGCGTAACTCTTTACGACGAACTCTTTATCACCTCCATAACCGAGAAATATCTCCTTAGTCTTCTAAGGATAATTTTGAACGTTGTCAAGTGATCCACTCCTGGATCAACATCGTACCCCTTGTCAAACTCATGGCAAGGTACACAATAGGTTTGGTACATAGCATAGCATACTTTATAGAACCTATGACTGAGGCATAGGGAATGACTTTCATTCTCTTTCTATTTTCTACCATGGTCGGGTTTTGAGTCTTACTCAACTTCACACCTTGCAACACAGGCAAGAACTCCTTCTTTGACTGTTCCATTTTGAACTACTTCAAAAATCTTGACAAGGTATGTACTCATTGAAAAAACTTATCAAGCATCTTGATCTATCTCTATAGATCTTGATGCTCAATATGTAAGCAGCTTCACCGAGGTCTTTCTTTGAAAAACTCCTTTCAAACACTCCTTTATGCTTTCCATAAAATTCTACATCTTTTCCGATCAACAATATGTCATTCACATGTACTTATCAGAAAGGTTGTAGTGCTCCCACTCACTTTCTTGTAAATACAGGCTTCACCACAAGTCTGTATAAAACCATATGCTTTGATCACACTATCAAAGCGTATATTCCAACTCCGAGAGGCTTGCACCAGTCCATAAATGGATCACTAGAGCTTGCACACTTTGTTAGCACCTTTAGGATCGACAAAACCTTATGGTTGCATCATATACAAATCTTCTTTGAGATATCCATTAAGGAATGCAGTTTTCACATCCATTTGCCAAATTTCATAAAATGCGGCAATTGCTAACATGATTCAGATAGACTCTAAGCATCGATACGAGTGAGAAAATCTCATCGTAGTTAACACCTTGAACTTGTCGAAAACCTTTTGCGACAATTCAAGCTTTGTAGATAGTAACACTACTATCAGTGTCCGTCTTCCTCTTGAAGATCCATTTATTCTCAATGGCTCACCGATTATCGGGCAAGTCAATCAAAGTCCATACTTTGTTCTCATACATGGATCCCATCTCAGATTTCATGGCCTCAAACCATTTCACGGAATCTGGGCTCATCATCGCTTCCTCATAGTTCGTAGGTTCGTCATGGTCTAGTAACATGATTCCTAGAATAGGATTACTATACCACTCTGGTGCGGAACACATTCTGTTTGACCTACGAGGTTCGATAGTAACTTGATCAGAAGTTTCATGATCATCATTAATTTCCTCACTAATTGGTGTAGGCATCACTTGAACTGATTTTTGTGATGAACTACTTTCCAATTTGAGAGAAGGTACAATTACCTCATAAAGTTTTACATTCCTCCCACTCATTTCTTTCGAAAGAAACTCCTTCTCTAGAAAGGATCCATTCTTAGCAACGAATATCTTGCCTTCGGATATGTGATAGAAGGTGTACCCAACAGTCTCTTTTGGGTATCCTATGAAGACATATTTCTCCGATTTGGGTTCGGGCTTATCAGGTTGAAGCTTTTTCACATAAGCATCGCAGCCCCAAACTTTAAGAAACGACAACTTGAGTTTCTTGCCAAACCACAGTTCATAAGGTGTCATCTCAACGGATTTAGATGGTGCCCTATTTAACGTGAATGCAACCGTCTCTAAAGCATAACCCCAAAACAATAGCGGTAAATCAGTAAGAGACATCATAGATCGCACCATATCTAATAAAGTGTGGTTACGACGTTCAGACACACCATTACGCTGTGGTATTCCGGGTGGCGTGAGTTGCGAAACTATTCCGCGTTGTTTAAATGAAGACCAAACTCGTAACTCAAATATTCTCCTCCACGATCAGATCACAGAAACTTTATTTTCTTGTTACCACTCTGAAATTCTTTGAACTTTTCAAATGTTTCAGACTTATGTTTCATCAAGTAGATATATCCATATCTGCTTAAATCATCTGTGAAGGTCAGAAAATAACGATACCCGCCGCGAGCCTCAATATTTATTGGACCGCATACATCAGTATGTATTATTTCCAATAAATCTGTTGCTCGCTCCATTGTTTCGGAGAACGGAGTTTTAGTCATCTTGCTCATGAGGCATGGTTCACAAGTACGAAGTGATTCATAATCAAGTGATTCCAAAAGTCCATCAGTATGGAGTTTCTTCATGCGCTTTACACCAATATGACCCAAACGACAGTGCCACACAAATAAGTTGCACTATCATTATCAACTCTGCATCTTTTGGCTTCAATATTATGAATATGTGTACCACTACTATCGAGATTCAACAAAAATAGACCACTCTTCAAGGGTGCATGACCATAAAAGATATTACTCTTATAAATAGAACAACCATTATTCTCAGATTTAAATGAATAACCTTCTCGCATCAAACAAGATCCAGACACTACTGGTATTAGCTTATTTGCCGTCTGCCAGTTCTTTGCCGTCTGCTAGTTGATGGCAAAGAAGGTCTTTGCCGTCCGCTTACGAAAAACGGACGGCAAAGAACTGGCTGATGGCAAAGAAGGATTTTGCCATCAGCCAGTTCTTTGCCGTCAGCTGGCTGACGGCAAAGAGAGAGGTGGCCCCACTTACGAGCTGATTAGATAAAACTTAACGGCTCCCCTCTTTGTCGTCCGCTAGCGACAAAGAGAGAAAAATAGCGGACGGCAAAGCACGGCGGACGGCAAAGACCTAACTTCACTAACCTAACTAACGGCCGAGCCCCCCACCCCCTTCTTCTCTGTTTCTCTCCACGACCAGATCGACCCCCCGCCGCCCCCAGCACCCGCCGCCGCCACCACCACCCGCCGCAGCCTGCCCCGTCGCCCCACCACCCCGCCGCCCCCCACCCGCCGACGCCCCGTCGCCCCACCATCCCGTCGCCCCGGCGCCCCACCACGTTGCCGCCCGACCGTCCCACTGCCCCGGCGCCCCGCTGCCCCCACCACCCCGGCGCCACCGTGGCCCCATCGGCCCCGCCTCCCTGCCGGCTCCCCCTGAGCTCCACCGCCTCGGAGCCCTGCCACACCCGTCGCCACCGCCACCCTGCCGCCCGCCGCCCCCGTCGCCACCGCCACCCCCGAGCTCTAGTGAGTTATTTTTTTTCTGTTTTTTCTTTTTTTTGCTGTTTAATTGTTTGTGTTAGATTTAGGTCTAGATATGTGTTAGTGTTAGTGTTAGATTTAGTGCATGTGTTTTAGATAATTAGTTATATTATTAAAAGAAGTAGAAAAAAGATGAAAAAAGTAGAAGAAGAAAAGAAGAATATGTAGAAGGGAAAGAAGAAGAGAAGGAAAGGAGAAGAAGAAGAAAGGAAAGAAGAAAAGGATAGAAGGAAACACCCCGACCCCGACACGACACCCCGACCCCCTGACCCCCTGACCCCGACACCACACCCTGACACCCCGACCTCCTGACCCCCTGACCCCGACACCCCGACCCCGACACCACACCCCGACACCCCGACCCTGACACGACACCCCGACCCCGAAACAGCACCCCGACCCCCTGACCCCGACACCCTAACCCCGACACCACACCCTGACACCCTGACCCTCTGACTCCCTGACCCCGACACCCCGACCCCGACACCCCGACCCTGAAACAGCACCTCGACCCCGACACGGCACCCCGACACTGACACGACACCCCGACCCCCGACACCTCCCGAAAAGGTGCTCTTTGGCCTTCCAGAGGCCGACGGGGTCATATATTTGTGAATTATGAGTTAGGTCATATATTTTTCGATTTTGTTATGAAAAACATCATATATAATTGTGTTGATCGAGTATATTTAAATGTGCAGTTCTTTCATCGCTGCGAGTTTTGGTGTTCGACGACCTCCCGTGCGTTTGATGATCTCTGCCCCTTCGTTCGTGGGTGAGCACAAATGACATGTCCTCCTCCCCCCTTAATTATTTGCTCTGTTCCGGTGTTCGTGCCGATGAAACTTGATAGCTAGCTATATATCTCTCTTGAATCATCAGTATGCGTAACCAATATGTGTCTCCTGTTCGAAAGCGTTATAGTTATAAATATGCATGCATTTGCATATTTATAACCATGATTCTTTCAAATTGTCCAACGCTATCCATGGACAGCCCGAGTATGTGTAGATTGGGTTCGTTTTCCCATATGCTTTGCTCCGGATCCGACGCATAAATTTCGTCAGTGCCTCCCCTGTTGTTCTCCGGGTACACATCCTCTTTGTTTATTGCAGAGACGTGTATCAGGAGAACAGCGGGGAGGTGCTGCCAAAATTTTGCGTCGGATCCGGAGCATAGCATGGGAAAATGAACCGAATCTACACATACTCGGGTGGGATTAGGACCTATCATTACCTATTAGAGTGTAGGTTGCATGGACGTAATAAAATTGACAAAGTAGATCAACTGATGAATATATATGGTGAATTATATATATATATATATATTTGTTGTGTGTCCAGTAGCTCTGAAAGTCAAGATGAGTGATCGTGCGTGGATGTACACCGGTCACATTGGTCAGAACAAATGGAGCACTGAATGGTTCACAAAAACCAAGGGGTTTGTGCAAGCGCATTTGCAAATGGCCAGAGGAAAACCTGGTGCCCCTGTTTACGGTGCGGCAATTGGGAAAAGAGGACAGAGGCTGAAATGGGTAAACACCTACAGAAGAGTGGTTTTACGCCCGATTATACGGTGTGGACATATCATGGTGAGTCTGCCCAACGTGACCGAGCTGAGGTGGATCGTCATCGCACCGACGAGCATGGTACCGGGATGGAAAACATGGTGCAAGACTTCGATGATGCTCGGGATTCGGACGAGGAGATGGAGGAATCTGCAAAGGCCTTCAATGAAATGTTGGAGTCTTCAAAACGTCTGCTCCACGAGCACACTGAGCTTTGTCAGTTGGATGCCATCTCACAAGTAATGGCTCTGAAGGCTCAGTTCAACTTGGGCAGAGAATTCTACGACGCAATGATGACAGTATTTGGATGCTTTCTACCCAAAGGCCATGTAATGCCTGCAAACCTGTACCAGTCGGAAAAAATCCTCCGTGCACTGAAGATGCCCTATGAGAAGATACATGCCTGTGAGAAAGGATGTGTTTTATTTAGGCTTGACTATGCGGACTTGAACTATTGTCCCATTTGCAAGTCTTCCAGGTATGTTGTGGTAGACAACGGTATGGGTGAGAAGACACAGACCAAAATCCTCGTTAGTGTTCTTCGGTATATGCCAATCGTACCAAGACTTCAACGTCTTTTCATGGTCGAAGAGACGGCCAGACAGATGACATGGCACAAAACGGGCAAAAGAACCGAACTAGATGCATATGGGAATCTGATGATCGTACACACATCGGATGGTGTTGCGTGGAAAAAGTTTGATGAATTACATGCTGACAAAGCGGCAGATCCGAGGCATCCTCGAGCCGGCATCAGCATGGATGGGTTCAGTGTGTTTGGTCTGACGGCAGCCCAATACAGTTGTTGGCCCGTATTTGTCTTTCCACTCAATCTCCCTCCCGGACAGATTATGCAAAGAAAGAACATTTTCCTGACGTTGATAATTCCAGGGCCCAACTATCCGGCGAAAAATATGAATGTGTACATGCAGCCGCTTAAGGACGAATTGCAAGAAGCCTGGGATAATGGGTTCAAGACATACGACGCCTATAGCAAATGGAACTTCATAATGCGTGTCTGGTACATGTACTCGACGCATGACTTGCCGGCGTATGTGCTATTCGTTGGCTGGTGTGTGCATGGAAGGTTCCCGTGCCCCACATGCAAGGGAGCTCTTGAGTTTCGTTGGCTTCAGGCCGGTCGCAAGTTTTCTTGCTTCGACATGCATAGACAGTTCCTGGATCCTCGCCATAAGTTCAGGAAAGACAAGAAGAACTTCATCAGAGGTAGAGTTGTCAAAAACTCTGCACCACCTGCGTTGACAGGCCAACAGACCCTGGATCAGTTAAACGCTCTCGAGCCAGATCCAGAGCGTCCAGGGTACTTCAAGGGGTATAATTCTAAGCACGCCTGGACTCACAAGACATGCTTATGGGATCTGCCTTACTTGAAAGACTAGCTCCAAAATGATCCATTTTACCTATGTTAGCTCTAAAATGACCCATTTTACCTAGGTTAGCTCCAAAATGACCCATCTTACCTAGGTTAGCTCCAAAATGATGCATTTTACCCAAGTTAGCTCTAAAATGACCCATCTTACCAAGGTTAGCTCACAAACGATCCATTTTACCTAGTTTAGCTCCAAAATGACCCATCACACCCAGGTTAGCTCTAAAATGATGCATTTTACCTAAGTTAGCTCATAAACGATCTATTTCACCTAGGTTAGCTCATAAATGATCCATTTCACCTAACTTAGCTAAAAAATGATCCATTTCACCTAGGTTAGCTCCAAAATGACCCATCTTACCTAGGTTAGCTCTAAAATGATGCATTATACCTAAGTTAGCTCATAAACGATCTATTTGACCTAGGTTAGCTCATAAACGATCCATTTCAACTAAGTTAGCTCATAAATGATCCATTTCACCTAAGTTAGCTCATAAATGGCATATACTTCTTCTTCTAGTCACCTTTTTCTAACTTTCTTATTTGCCATTTTGCAGATTTCATTCACTTCAGGGAAGCTAGCTTGCTATGATGGAGTGCTTATTTTTTCTTTCATTCTCCTCTAGTATTCTTCTAGCTTGCTATGATGGAACTTGCTATATTGATGAAACTTTGTATGGATGGAACAATGTGTATGTGTAACTTGCTATGTATGAATGGATGGAACTATATATGTATGAACGATGAAACTTATGTGCTGGATATGTCATATGTGCTGTTAAATTGCCCTGTGAAATATATATATATATATATATATGTCATATATTTGCTGTGAAAATTGTTGGATTTAAAAAAACAGAAAAAAAGAGGCACCTTTGCCGTCAGCCGCTGATGGAAAAGGCTCCTTTGCCGTCTGCCGCGGACGGCAAAGAAGCCACGCGGCGGCCACCTGTGCTCCCTGGGAGCTGACCCATTTGGTCAGTTTGCCTACAGCGGCGGACGACAAAGGGTTTGCCTACAGTGGAAGACGGCAAAGAATGCCCACATTTGCCTACAGCAGCAGACGGCAAAGGCTTGTCCCGTAGTGACGTCCAGTTGACGTCATCCGGCGGACGGCAAAGGCCGGATGCTCTTTGCCGTCAGCGGCGGATGAGAAAGGCTACCATTAGCTGCCTAACGGACTAACAGCGCATTTATTGCCGTCGGCTTTCTTTGCCGTCAGCCGCTGATAGCAAAGGCCCCTTTGTCGTCCGCTTCAAAAAGCAGACGGCAAAGAAGCTCTTTACCGATGCCTACTTTGCCGGAGCCTTTTGCCGTCCGCGGCAGACGGCAAAGGCCTTTGTCGTCCGCCATCCTTGCCTTTGCCGTATGCCGTGGCAGACGGCAAAGTAGCTGATTCCTATAGTGAGATATAATGTTCATGCTTAACGCTGGCACTAAATAACAATTATTCAGGTCTAAAACTAATCCTGAAGGTAGATGTAGAGGTAGCGTGCTGATAGCGATCAGATCGACTTTGGAACCATTTCCCACGCGCATCGTCACCTCGTCCTTAGCCAATCTTCGCTTAATCCGTAGTCCCTGTTTCGAGTTGCGAATATTAGCAACAGAACCAGTATCAAATACCCAGGCACTACTGCGAGCATTAGTAAGGTACACATCAATAACATGTATGTCACATATACCTTTGTTCACTTTGCCATCCTTCTTATCCGCCAAATACTTGGGGCAGTTCCGCTTCCAGTGACCAGTCCCTTTGCAGTAGAAGCACTCAGTCTCAGGCTTAGGTCCAGACTTGGGCTTCTTCACTTGAGCAGTAACTTGCTTGCCGTTCTTCTTGAAGTTCCCCTTCTTCCACTTACCCTTTTTCTTGAAACTGGTGGTCTTGTTGACCATGAACACTTGATGCTCCTTATTGATTTCTCTGCAGCCTTGAGCATCATGAAGAGCTCGGGAATCGTTTTCGTCATCCCTTGCATATTATAGTTCATCACAAAGTTCTAGTAACTTGGTGATAGTGACTAGAGAACTTTGTCAATCACTATTTTATCTGGAAGATTCACTCCCACTTGATTCAAGCGATTGTAGTACTAAGACAATCTGAGCACATGCTCACTGGTTGAACTATTCTCCTCCATCTTGTAGGCAAAGTACTTGTCAGAGGTCTCATACCTCTCGACTCGGGCATGAATCTGAAATACCAATTTCAGCTCTTGGAACATCTTATATGCTCTGTGGCGTTCAAAACGTTTTTGAAGTCCCGGTTCTAAGCCGTAAAGCATGGTGCACTAAACTATCAAGTGGTTATCATACCGAGCTTGCCAAACGTTCATAACGTATGCATTTGCTCCTGCAATAGGTCCGTCACCTAGCGGTGCATAGAGGACATAATTCTTTTGTGCAGCAATGAGGATAATCCTCAAATCACAGACCTAGTCCGCATCATTACTACCATCATCTTTCAACATAGTTTTTCTCTAGGAACATATCAAAAATAAACGGGGAGCTACATCACGAGCTATTGATCTACAACAACATAGGCATGCAAAATACTATCATGTACTAAGTTCCTGATAAATTAAACTTTAATTAATCATATTACTTAAGAACTCCCACTTAGATAGACATCCCTCTAGTCATCTAAGTGATCACGTGATCCATATCAACTAAACCATGTCCGATCATCACGTGAGATGGAGTAGTTTTCAATGGTGAACATCACTATGTTGATCATATCTACTATATGATTCATGCTCGACCTTTCGGTCCCAGTGTTCCGATGCCATATCTGCATATGCTAGGCTCGTCAAGTTTAACCGGAGTATTCCGCGTGTGCAAAACTGGCTTGCACCCATTATATGTGAACGTAGAGCTTATCGCACCCAATCATCACGTGGTGTCTCAGCACGAAGAACTGTCGCAACGGTGCATACTCAGGGAGAACACTTATACCTTGAAATTTAGTGAGAGATCATCTTATAATGCTACTGCCGAACTAAGCAAAATAAGATGAATAAAGGATAAACATCACATGCAATCAATATAAGTGATATGATATGGCCATCATCATCTTGTGCCTTTGATCTCCATCTCCAAAGCACTGTCATGATCACCATCGTCACCGGCTTGACACCTTGATCTCCATCGATGCATCGTTGTCATCTCGCCAACTATTGCTATCACGACTATCGCTACCGCTTAGTGATAAAGTAAAACAATTACATGGCAATTGCATTTCATACAATAAAGCGACAACCATAAGGCTCCTACCAGTTGCCGATAATTGTTATAAAACATGATCATCTCATACAATAATTTATATATCATCACGTCTTGACTATATCACATCACAACATGCCCTGCAAAAACAAGTTAGACGTCCTCTACTTCTTGTTGCAAATTTTACGTGGCTGCTACGGGCTTAGCAAGAACCGTTCTTACCTACGCATCAAAAAACCACAACGATTTTTTGTCAAGTGTGTTGTTTCAACCTTCAACAAGGACCGGGCATAGTCACACTTGATTCAACTAAAGTTGGAGAAACAGACACCCACTAGCCACCTATGTGCGAAGCATGGCGGTAGAACCAGTCTCATGAACGCGGTCATGTAATGTCGGTCTGGGCCGCTTCATCCAACAATATCGCCGAATCAAAGCATGACATGCTGGTAAGCAGTATGACTATTATCGCCCACAACTCTTTGTGTTCTACTCGTGCATATAACATGTACGCATAGACCTGGCTCTGATACCACTGTTGGGGAACACAGTATTTCAAAAAATTCCTACGATCACACAAGATCTATCTAGGAGATGCATAGCAACGAGCGGGGAGAGTGTGTCCATGTACCCTTGTAGACCGAAAGCGGAAGCGTTAAGTAACGCGGTTGATGTAGTTGAATGTCTTCGCGATCCAACAGATCAAGTATCAAACGCACGGCACGTCCGCGATCTGCACACGTTCAACTCGGTGACGTCCCTCGAACTCTAGATCCAGCTGAGGCCGAGGGAGAGTTTCGTCATCACGACGGCGTGGTGACGATGATGATGAATTTACCGATGCAAGGCTTCGCCTAAGCACTACAACGATATGACCGAGGTGGAAATATGTGGAGGGGGCACCGCACACGACTAAAACAATAACTTGTGTGTCTATGGGGTGCCCCCTCCCCCTTATATAAAGTAGGGGAGGAGGGGCCGGCCGGCCTCATGGTGCGCCCCCAAGGGGGGAATCCTACTCCTACTAGGAGTAGGTTTCCCCCCTTTCCTAGTCCAACTAGGAGGGGGAAGGAAGGGAAGGGGGAGAGAAAGGAAAGGGGGCCGGCCCCCCTCCCAATTCGGATTGGGCTTGGGGGTGGGGGTGCGCCCCACCTCTTGGTTGCCTCTCCTCTCTTCCACTAAAGCCCATGTAGGCCCATTAAGCCCCCCGGGGGGTTCCGGTAACCCCCCGGTACTTCGAAAAATGCCCGAACCTATCCGAAACCTTTCTGGTGTCCAAACATAGCCTTCCAATATATCAATATTTATGTCTCGACCATTTCGAGACTCCTCGTCATGTCCGTGATCACATCCGGGACTCCGAACTACCTTCGGTACATCAAAAAACATGAACTCATAATACCAATCATCATCGAACGTTAAGCGTGTGGACCTTAGGGGTTCGAGAACTATGTAGACATGACCGAGACTCATCTCCGGTCAATAACAAACAGCGGAACCTGGATGCTCATTTTGGCTCCTACATATTCTACGAAGATCTTTATCGGTCAAACCGCATAACAACATACATTGTTTCCTTTGTCATCGGTATGTTACTTGCCCGAGATTCGATCGTCGGTATCTTCATACCTAGTTCAATCTCGTTACCGGCAAGTCTCTTTGCTCGTTCTATAGTGCATCGTCCCGCAACTAACTCATTAGTTACATTGCTTGCAAGGCTTATAGTGATGTGCATTACCGAGAGGGCCCAGAGATACCTCTCCGATACACGGAGTGACAAATCCTAATCTTGATCTATACCAACCCAACAAACACCTTCGGAGACACCTGTAGAGCATCTTTATAATCACCCAGTTACGTTGTGACGTTTGATAGCACACAAGGTGTTCCTCCGGTATTCGGGAGTTGCATAATCTCATAGTCAGAGGAACATGTATAAGTCATGAAGAAAGCAATAGAAAAAACTATATGATCATTATGCTAAGCTAACGGATGGGTCTTGTCCATCACATAATTCTGCTAATGATGTGATCCCGTTTATCAAATGACAACACATGTCTATGGTCAGGAAACTTAAACATCTTTGATTAACGAGCTAGTCTAGTAGAGGCATACTAGGGACACTTTGTTTTGTCTATGTATTCACACATGTATCAAGTTTTCAGTTAATACAATTCTAGCATGAATAATAAACATTTATCATGATATAAGGAAATATAAATAACAACTTTATTATTGCCTCTAGGGCATATTTCCTTCACACATGATCTCCTACACAAACATAGATAGGTTGCCAAGGTTTTATTTATTTTTTGCATTTTTTTGAATTTATACTGTCCTGTCGAATGTCAGTTCAAAACATCGGATAATGAGACATGCTGGTGGGAAAAAGCATGCATTTGATTAATAAACATGAGTCAAATTAGGATAATACTCCTTTATTACAAAAATCATTACATCTTCATTCAAATGTTATTTTTTGCTCTGTTATTGGAATATTTGATAAAATGATGGACTATTTGCTCTTTTTTCTTATTCTTTGCAGCATGTCTGATCAGTGAAGCAACACGTGTGATCATTGCAGCACCTAAACTTTGAAAATCAACACTTAAATGAATCATAGCAGACAAATTTAAAAACACACAAATACCCAATATAAATAGCCACATGCATATATAGAACACATCACAGTACCATACCATCCATAGAACACATCCAGTTCACACAAAAAGTTCACCAAACAACCAAAAGTAATTAAAACACATGATCACATCAATTGGGAAGGGGAGTCGGGACTTTCGCGAGGGCAGCATGCTGCCCCCTAATCTTGTAGTCCTCGCCGTGGATGGCTACATCTTCTGCATGAGCTAGAAGTTAAATGAAGCGGCCGGACTGGCTTTGGCTTGGTGGTGCAGTAGGGGCAGTGCCAAATGTTGGTCTTGCGCTTGTAGTAGTAATCATCTCCCTTGGCCCTGATCTTCTCCTCTTCCTTCGCTTTGAAGGACGCGAACTTGCCGTCCTCCACATCCACATCTTCTCCAGAGACATACTGCATACACGAATGAATTACATTAATACATTATAGATTCATATACACCATGTCAAAGGAACTAAATGAACAATCTAAATTTCAAGTAGGCTTACCTCATACTCTTCGTCGTCACTATACCCTGGATCGTACGGGTCCTTGAACCCAGTAAGGTCCAGCTTCCTCTTTTTCTCCCAACCATCATCCTCCTGAATATACAATTACATCCATCACTAGTAAATACATAAGCCAATTGAAAATTTAGATATGCACACATGACACATTGATCATAGGGCTAATATACTATGATCCTATTTGCATTTTCCATTGTGATGCACACACATTGAACAACAGAGCTAATATAACTATATATTGTGGACAAAGTTATATACTCACTGGTGTGCGTCGGTCCTAAACAAACGGTTTAAAACCCCTTTCCGCGACGGCATTTGAAACTGTCGCCAAGTGAGTGTGGGCGATAGGGGGGTCCTTCCCACACGACCCAGAAACCGTCGGGGATATGCCCTCCTGGTACACACGCTCGGCAAAATGAGGTCGTGTGCGACTGGCCAGCGCTCAAATACGGAAATACATATAGTAGAGCTAAAAAATACAATTATATGTCGAAATTGTTTCCGGTCGCAAGTACATCCCACACAGTCAGTCCCCGCTAAATGTTTCCGTTCGTATGTACATCCCACACAGTCGCTCCAAGGAAAACGTTTCCGTTCACAGGTACATCACACACAATTTTTCCTGTTAAATCGTTTGCATTATTTAATGTATCACACACGGTCCATAGAAGAAACTGTGTGGCAAAGGCTGTCCATGACACATAGTTTTTATGTGGTAAACATTTGCGCAAGGTGGCCTAACGCAAAAAGTTTTCAAGAGAAAGTCGTGTGTGATTGTTCATTGATCCAAGAAGGTTTATTCCTAGAAACTGTGCGTGTTGCGTGAGGTCATCGCCCACGGTATTTTTTCAATAACCGTTTGCAATAGCAGAACCCAATTAGCAGGCTAATTCGCCATTAGCAGGCTAATTGCCATATTATTAATAATCCATTTATTAATCTAATTGACATTCATATTAAGCACACAATATATTTCATTTCCATATTAAGGAAGCAGAATTTCATAATTGAAATACATCAAAGTACAACATGATATAGCTTCAGCACTCAGCTACCCCTATTACACAACTGCACCAGCACCAAGTTCCACATGCAACATGTAGAACCTTTCGAAATTGGCATCATATACGGTATATAGACAGATGCATCTCATCTGGAAAACTGCTGAAGCGGAAGGCGAATATTGAGCCTTCATTCATGTTGAAGGTCTTTGCAACTTTAGGCCAGTGCCTGTGGATGATTGACCATCCGTCCTTCGTCCTCTTCAGGAACACTTCAATATTGAACCGTGGGTGTTGTATGAAAACCTTCCTCGCCTCCTGACCATAGAGGTGGTTTGAGAGGTAATCATCAGTGAACTGCTTTGGAAAGGCCTGAAAATGAGGTTGTGCATAAATATCTTCTCTATATTGGAAATGGGGCAAAGGAATAAAAAAAGGCAAGGTATAATAGTTAGTACCATCTTGTAGTGAACTGATGTCTTCTTCATTGTGCAGACAAAGATCTTGTTGTTTTTTGTCGCTAATTTCTTTACCCTAACAATCTTTCTGAGTTTCTTGATTTGATTGATATTCATGGACAACTCATTTCCCCATATGCAAA
This sequence comes from Aegilops tauschii subsp. strangulata, assembly GCF_002575655.3. Classification (NCBI taxonomy): domain Eukaryota; kingdom Viridiplantae; phylum Streptophyta; class Magnoliopsida; order Poales; family Poaceae; genus Aegilops; species Aegilops tauschii. The sequence continues at coordinate 96,678,720 of NC_053037.3, read as the reverse complement.
AAGGGTCAAACAGCGGGTCAAAACCTCTGACACCAGGACCTACATGTGCAAGACCAAATTGTTAAAAACCAAAATATTAGAATGGTTCCTGCAATTACACGATAATGTGCTATTAGAGAACGGACCATGCAGGTGCTAACCTCGATTGTAAACCTCAGTGCTTCCCATTGTTTCCCTACAACACATTTAAGGTGTTTGAATTGCTAGACCTTTTATCTGGAGTGAACATGCAACTATATGTGTGTCGTAAAAAAATTGGAATTATTCAGGGTTCGTTTGAACATTTTATACATTAAATTGGTTTTCTAGCCATTTCAGGTGCACAATTCAAAATTAAACTACATGCACATGCTCCAGTGCATATAAATTGGTTCAATAATCAAATATGTGTCCTTGGGTGCATGCTTAGGTCCCATGCAAGAAATGGGAATGAATTTCAAACACCAGGGCACCGTTGATTGCACGCAAAACATTGAGATGCCTGGTTTTTAAATTCTAGTAAATCCAAAACTCGTCTGAAATTCATGAAACTTGGCATGCTATCATGGAGCGGCATCAAAATGTCGTGGTAAAATTTTTGTCCCATTTGGGGCAGGTTTGGGTATATGCTTCTCACAAACCGGAGCTTCTCACAACAAGCATGATGGTTTTCGATAGGGAACGTCCTACCTTTGGGGACAAAACGATATCCATTGCCTCTTATTGCTTTCAAATTTTTGTCATGTCAACAAAGAACAACAGAAGTGTTGTGTGAAGTTTTGTGATTTTTCGGCGTTCGTTTGGACATTTTTATGCATTAACTTATCAATGCATTTATGTGCATAATTCAAATTTGAACTACAAGCACATGCTCAAGTGCATATAAATTGGTTGAAAAAACAAATATGTGTCCTCGGGTGCATGCTTAGGTCCCATGCAAGGAACGGGAATGAATTTCAAACACCAGTGCACCGTTGATTGCAGGCAAAACATTAAGATGCCTGGTTTTTAAATTCTAGTAAATCCAAAACTCATCTAAAATTCATGAAACTTGGCATGCTATCACGGAGCGGCATCAACATGCCGTGGTAAAATTTTTGTCCCATTTGGGGCAGGTTTGGGTATATGCTTCTCACAAACCAGAGCTTCTCACAACAAGCATGATGGTTTTTGGTACGGAACGTCCCACCTTTGGGGACGAAATGATATCCATTGCCTCTTATTGCTTTCAAATTTTTTTCTCGTGTCAACATATAACAATAGGAGTGTTGTGTGAATTTTTGTGATTTTTCGGGGTTCGTCTGTACATTTTTATGCATTAACTGAGTTTTCAATGCATTTATGTGCACAATTCAAATTTGAACTACAAGTACATGCTCAAGTGCATATAAATTGGTTGAAAAATCAAATATGTGTCCTTGGGTGCATGCTTAGGTCCCATGCCAGAAATGGGAATGAATTTCAAACACCAGGGCACTTTTGATTGCCGGCAAAACATTGAGATGCATGGTTTTTAAATTCTAGTGAATCCAAAACTCGTATGAAATTCATGAAACTTGGCATGCTATCATGGAGCGGCATCAACATGCCATGGTAAATTTTTTGTCCCATTTGGGGCAGGTTTGGGTATATGCTTCTCACAAACCGGAGCTTCTCACAAAAAGCATGATGGTTTTCGGTAGGGAACGTCCCACCTTCGGGGACGAAACGATATCCATTGCCTCTTATTGCTTTCAAAAATTTTATCGTGTCAACATAGAACAACAGGAGTGTTGTGTGATTTTTTTTCATTTTTCGTTGTTCGTTTGGACATTTTTATGCAGTAACTGAGTTTCCAATGCATTTATGTGCATAATTCAAATTTGAACTACATACACATGCTCCAATGCATATAAATTGGTTCAATAATCAAATATGTGTCCTTGGGTGCATGCTTAGGTCCCATGCAAGAAATGGGAATGAATTTCAAACACCAGGGCACCGTTGATTGCCGGCAAAACATTGAGATGCATGGTTTTTAAATTCTAGTAAATCCAAAACTCGTCTAAAATTCATGAAACTTGGCATGCTATCATGGAGTGGCATCAACATGCCGTGGTAAAAATTTTGTCCCATTTGGGGCAGGTTTGGGTATATGCTTCTCACAAACCGGAGCTTCTCACAACAAGAATGATGGTTTCGGTAGGGAACGTCCCGCCATTGGGGATGAAACGATAACCATTGCCTCTTATTGCTTCCAAAAATTTTCTCGCGTCAGCGTAGAACAACAGGAGTGTTGTGTGAATTTTTGTGATTTTTCGTTGTTCGTTTGGACATTTTTATGCATTAAGTGATTTTCCAATGCATTTATGTGCATAATTCAAATTTGAACTACATGCACATGCTCAAGTGCATATAAATTGGTTGAAAAATCAAATATGTGTCCTTGGGTGCATGCTTACGTCCCATGCAAGAAATGGGAATGGATTTCAAACACCAGGGCACCGTTGATTGCCGGCAAAACATTGAGATGCATGGTTTTTAAATTCTAGTAAATCCAAAACTCGCCTGAAATTCATGAAACTTGGCATGCTATCATGGAGCGGCATCAACATGCCGTGGTAAAAATTTTGTCCCATTTGGGACAGGTTTGGGTATATGCTTCTCACAAACGAGCGCTTGTCACAACAAGCATGATGGTTTTCGGTAGGGAACGTCCCACCTTTGGGGTCGAAACGATATCCATTGCCTCTTATTGCTTCCAAATATTTTCTCGTGTCAACATAGAACAACAGGAGTGTTGTGTGAATTTTTGTGATTTTTCGGGGTTCGTTAGTACATTTTTATGCATGAACTGAGTTTTCAATGCATTTATGTGCACAATTCAAATTTGAACTACATGCACATGCTCCAGTGCATATAAATTGGTTGAAAAATCAAATATGTGTCCTTGGGTGCATGCTTAGGTCCCATGCAAGAAATGGGAATGAATTTCAAACACAGGGCACCGTTGATTGCCGGCAAAACATTGAAATGAATGGTTTTTAAATTCTAGTAAATCCAAAACTCGTCTAAAATTCATGAAACTTGGCATGCTATCATGGAGCGGCATCAACATGCCGTGGTAAAAAATTTGTCCCATTTGGGGCAGGTTTGGGTATATGCTTGTCACAAACCGAAGCTTCTCACAACAAGAATGATGGTTTCGGTAGGGAACGTCCCACCTTTGGGGTCGAAACGATATCCATTGCCTCTTATTGCTTCCAAATTTTTTCTCGTGTCAGCATAGAACAACAGGAGTGCTGTGTGATTTTTTGTGATTTTTCGTTGTTCGTTTGGACATTTTTATGCATTAACTGAGTTTCCAATGCATTTATGTGCATAATTCAAATTTGAACTACATGCACATGCTCCGGTGCATATAAATTGGTTGAAAAATCAAATATGTGTCCTTGGGTGCATCCTTAGGTCCCATGCAAGAAATGGGAATGAATTTCAAACACCAGGGCACCGTTCATTGCCGGCAAAACATTGAGATGCATGGTTTTTAAATTCTAGTAAATCCAAAACTCGTCTGAAATTCAAGAAACTTGGCATGCTATCATGGAGCGGCATCAACATGCCGTGGTAAAAAATTTGTCCCATTTGGGGCAGGTTTGGGTATATGCTTGTCACAAACCGGAGCTTCTCACAATAAGAATGATGGTTTCGGTAGGGAACGTCCCACCTTTGGGGTCGAAACGATATCCATTGCCTCTTATTGCTTCCAAAAAATTTCTCGTGTTAGCATAGAACAACAGGAGTGCTGTGTGAATTTTTGTTATTTTTCGTTGTTCGTTTGGACATTTTGATGCATTAACTGACTTTCCAATGCACTTATGTGCATAATTCAAATTTTAACTACGTGCACATGCTCCAGTACATATATATTGGTTGAAAAATCAAATATGTGTCCTTGGGTGCATCTTAGGTCCCATGCAAGAAATGGGAATGAATTTGAAACACCAGGGTACCATTGATTGCCGGCAAAACATTAAGATGCCTAGTTTTTAAATTCTAGTAAATCCAAAACTCATCTGAAATTCATGAAACTTGGCATGCTATCATGGAGCAGCATCAACATGCCGTGGTAAAAAATTTGTCCCATTTGGGGCAGGTTTGGGTATATGCTTCTCACAAACCAGAGCTTCTCACAACAAGCATGATGGTTTTCGGTAGGGAACGTCCCACCTTTGGGGACGAAACGATATCCATTGCCTCTTATTGCTTTCAATTTTTTTTCTCGTGTCAACATAGAACAACAGGAGAGTTGTGTGAATTTTTGTGATTTTTCGGGGTTCGTTTGTACATTTTTATGCATGAACTTAGTTTTCAATGCATTTATGTGCACAATTCAAATTTGAACTACATGCACATGCTCCAGTGCATATAAATTGGTTGAAAAATCAAATATGTGTCCTTGGGTGCATGCTTAGGTCCCATGCCAGAAATGGGAATGAATTTCAAACACCAGGGCACCGTTCATTGCCGGCAAAACATTGAGATGCATGGTTTTTAAATTCTAGTAAATCCAAAACTCGTCTGAAATTCATGAAACTTGGCATGCTATCATGGAGCGGCATCAACATGCCGTGGTAAAAAATTTGTCCCATTTGGGGCAGGTTTGGGTATATGCTTGTCACAAACCGAAGCTTCAAACAACAAGAATGATGGTTTCGATAGGGAACGTCCCACCTTTGGGGTCGAAACGATAATCATTGCCTCTTATTGCTTCCAAATTTTTCTCGTGTCAGCATAGAACCAAAGGAGTGCTGTCTGAATTTTTGTGATTTTTCGTTGTCCGTTTGGACATTTTTATGCATTAACTGAGTTTCCAATGCCTATGTGCATAATTCAAATTTTAACTACATGCACATGCTCAAGTGCATATAAATTGGTTGAAAAATCAAATATGTGTCCTTGGGTGCATTCTTAGGTCCCATGCAAGAAATGGGAATGAATTTCTAACACCAGGGCACCGTTCATTGCCGGCAAAACATTGAGATGCATGGTTTTTTAATTCTAGTAAATCCAAAACTCGTCTGAAATTCAAGAAACTTGGCATGCTATCATGGAGCGGCATCAACAAGCCGTGGTAAAAATTTTGTCCCATTTGGGGCAGGTTTGGGTATATGCTTGTCACAAACCGGAGCTTCTCACAACAAGAAGGATGGTTTCGGTAGGGAACATCCCACCTTTGGGGTCGAAACGATATCCATTGCCTCTTATTGCTTCCAAATTTTTTCTCGTGTCATCATAGAACAACAGGAGTGCTATCTGAATTTTTGTTATTTATCGTTGTTCGTTTGGACCTTTTGATGCGTTAACTGAGTTTCCAAAGCAGTTATGTGCATAATTCAAATTTTAACTACATGCACATGCTCCAGTGCATATAAATTGGTTGAAAAATCAAATATGTGTCCTTGGGTGCATCCTTAGGTCCCATGCAAGAAATGGGAATGAATTTGAAACACCAGGGTACCGTTGATTGCCGGCAAAACATTAAGATGCCTGGTTTTTAAATTCTAGTAAATCCAAAACTCATCTGAAATTCATGAAACTTGGCATGCTATCATGGAGCGGCATCAACATGCCATGGTAAAAAAATTGTCCCATTTGGGGCAGGTTTGGGTATATGCTTCTCACAAACCAGAGCTTCTCACAACAAGCATGATGGTTTTGGGTAGGGAACGTCCCACCTTTGGGGACGAAACGATATCCATTGCCTCTTATTGCTTTCAATTTTTTTCTCGTGTCAACATAGAACAACAGGAGTGTTGTGTGAATTTTTGTGATTTTTCGGGGTTCGTTTGTACATTTTTATGCATTAACTGTGTTTTCAATGCATTTATGTGCACAATTCAAATTTGAACTACATGCCCATGCTCCAGTGCATATAAATTGGTTGAAGAATCAAATCTGTGTCCTTGGGTCCATGCTTAGGTCCCATGCAAGAAATGGGAATGAATGTCAAACACCAGGGCACCGTTCATTGCCGGCAAAACATTGAGATGCATGGTTTTTAAATTCTACTAGATCCAAAACTCGTCTGAAATTCATGAAACTTGGCATGCTATCATGGAGCGGCATCAACATGCCGTGGTAAAAAATTTGACCCATTAGGGGCAGGTTTGGGTATATGCTTGTCACAAACCGAAGCTTCAAACAACAAGAATGATGGTTTCGATAGGGAACGTCCCACCTTTGGGGTCGAAACGATATCCATTGCCTCTTATTGCTTCCAAATTTTTTCTCGTGTCAGCATAGAACAACAGGAGTGCTGTCTGAATTTTTGTGATTTTTCGTTGTTCGTTTGGACATTTTTATGCATTAACTTAGTTTCCAATGCATTTATGTGTATAATTCAAATTTTAACTACATGCACATGCTCAAGTGCATATAAATTGGTTGAAAAATCAAATATGTGTCCTTGGGTGCATGGTTAGGTCCCATGCAAGAAGAGGGAATGAATTTCAAATACCAGGGCACCGTTGATTGCCGGCAAAATATTTAGATGCATGGTTTTTAAATTCTAGTAAATCCAAAACTCATCTGAAGTTCATGAAACTTGGCATGCTATCATGGAGCGGCATCAACATGTCGTGGTAAAAATTTTGTCCCATTTGGGGCAGGTTTGGGTATATGCTTCTCACAAACCGGAGCTTCTCACAACAAGAATGATGGTTTCGGTAGGGAACGGCCCACCTTTGGGGACGAAACGATATCCATTGCCTCTTATTGCTTCCAAATGTTTTCTCGTGTCAGCACAGAACAACAGGAGTGTTGTGTGAATTTTTATGATTTTTCGTTGTTCGTTTGGACATTTTTATGCATTAACTGAGTTTCCAATGCATTTATGTGCATAATTCAAATTTGAACTACATGCACATGCTCCAGTGCATATAAATTGGTTTAAAAATAAAATATGTGTCCTTGGGTGCATCCTTAGGTCCCATGCAAGAAATGGGAATGAATTTCAAACACCACGGCACCGTTGATTGCCGGCTGAACATTGAGATGCCTGGTTTTTAAAATCTAGTAAATCCAAAACTCGTCTGAAATTCATGAAACTTGGCATGCTATCATGGAGCGACATCAACATGCCGTGGTAAAAATTTTGTCCCATTTGGGGCAGGTTTGGGTATATGCTTCTCACAACAAGCATGATGGTTTTCGGTAGGGAACGACCCACCTTTGGGGACGAAACGATATCCATTGCCTCTTATTGCTTTCAAAATTTTTTTCTCGTGTCAACATTGAACAACAGAAGTGTTGAGTGAAATTTTGGGATTTTTCGGGGTTCGCTTTTACATATCTTTGCATTAACTGAGTTTTCAATGCATTTATGTGCACAATTTTAAATTTGAACTACATGCACATGCTCCAGTGCATATAAATTGGTTGAAAAATCAAATATGTGTCCTTGGGTGCATGCTTAGGTCCCATGCAAGAAATGAGAATGAATTTCAAACACCAGGGCACCGTTGATTGCCGGCAAAACATTGAGATGCATGGTTTTTTAATTCTAGTAAATCCAAAACTCGTCTGAAATTCATGAAACTTTCATGCTATCATCTAGCGGCATCAACATGTCATGGTAAAAAAATTGTCCCATTTGGGACAGGTTTGGGTATATGCTTCTCACAAACCGGAGCTTCTCACAACAAGAATGATGGTTTCGGTAGGGAACGTCCCACCATTGGGGACGAAACGATATCCATTGCCTCTTATTGCTTCCAAAAAATTTCTAGTGTCAGCATAGAACAACAGGAGTGTTGTGTGAATTTTTGTGATTTTTCGTTGTTCGTTTGGACATTTTTATGCATTAACTGAGTTTCCAATGCATTTACGTGCATAATTCAAATTTGAACTACATGCACATGCTCAAGTGCATATAAATTGGTTGAAAAATCAAATATGTGTCCTTGGGTGCATGCTTAGGTCTCATGCAAGAAGTGGGAACGAATTTCAAACACCAGGGCACCGTTGATTGCCAGCAAAACATTGAGATGCATGGTTTTTAAATTCTAGTAAATCCAAAACTCGTCTGAAATTCATGAAACTTGGCATGTTATCATGGAGCGGCATCAACATGCCGCGGTAAAAATTTTGTCCCATTTGGGGCAGGTTTGGGTATATGCTTCTCACAAACTGGAGCTTCTTACAACAAGAATGATGGTTTCGGTAGGGAACGTCCCACCTTTGGGGACGAAACGATATACATTGCCTCTTATTGCTTCCAAAAATTTTCTCGTATGAGCATAGAACAATAGGAGTGTTGTGTGAATTTTTGTGATTTTTTGTTGTTCGTTTGGACATTTTTATGCATTAACTGAGTTTCCAATGCATTTTTGTGCATAATTCAAATTTGAACTACATGCACATGCTCAAGTGCATATAAATTGGTTGAAAAATCAAATATGTGTCCTTGGGTGCATGCTTAGGTCTCATGCAAGAAATGGGAATGAATTTCAAACACCGGTGCACCGTTGATTGCCGGCAAAACATTGAGATGCCTGGTTTTTAAATTCTAGTAAATCCAAAACTCGTCTAAAATTCATGAAACTTGGCATGCTATCATGGAGCGGCATCAACATGCCGTGGTAAAAAATTTGTCCCTTTTGGGGCAGGTTTGGGTATATGCTTCTCACAACAAGCATGATGGTTTTCGGTAGGGAACGACCCACCTTTGGGGACGAAAGGATATCCATTGCATCTTATTGCTTTCAAATTTTTTTCTCGTGTCAACATTGAACAACAGGAGTGTTGTGTGAATTTTAGTGATTTTTTGGGGTTCATTTGTACATGTTTATGCATTAACTGAGTTTTCAATGCATTTATGTGCACAATTCAAATTTGAACTACATGCACATGCTCCAGTGCATATAAATTGGTTGAAAAAACAAATATGTGTCCTTGGGTGCATGCTTAGGTCCCATGCAAGAAATGGGAATTAATTTCAAACACCAGTGCACCGTTGATTGCCGGCAAAACATTGAGATGCCATGTTTTTCAATTCTAGTAAATCCAAAACTCGTCTGAAATTCATGAAACTTGGCATGCTATCACGGAGCCGCATCAACATGTCGTGGTAAAAATGTTGTCCCATTTGGGGCAGGTTTGGGTATATGCTTCTCACAAACTAGAGCTTCTCACAACAAGAATGATGGTTTCGGTAGGGAACGTCCCACCTTTGGGGACGAAACAATATCCATTGCCTCTTATTGCTTCCAAATTTTTTCTCGTGTCACCATAGAACAACAGGAGTGTTGTGTGAATTTTTGTGATTTTTCGTTGTTCGTTTGGACATTTTTATGCATTAACTGAGTTTCCAATGCATTTATGTGAATAATTCAAATTTGAACTACATGCACATGCTCCAGTGCATATAAATTGGATGAAAAATCAAATATGTGTCCTTGGGTGCATGCTTAGGTCCCATGCTAGAAGTAGGAATGAATTTCAAACACCAGGGCACCGTTGATTGCCGGCAAAACATTGAGATGCATGGTTTTTAAATTCTAGTAAATCCAAAACTCGTCTGAAATTCATGAAACTTGGCATGCTATCATGGAGCGGCATCAACATGACGTTTTAAAAATTTTGTCCCATTTGGGGCTGGTTTGGGTCTTTGCTTCTCACAAACCGGAGCTTCTCACAACAAGAATGATGGTTTCGGTAGGGAACGTCCCACCTTTGGGGACGAAACAATATCCATTGCCTCTTATTGCTTCCAAATATTTTCTCATGTCAGCATAGAACAACAGGAGTGTTGTGTGAATTTTTGTGATTTTTCGTTGTTCGTTTGGACATTTTTATGCATTAACCGAGTTTCCAATGCATTTATGTGCATAATTCAAATTTGAACTACATGCACATGCTCCAGTGCATATAAATTGGTTGAAAAATCAAATATGTGTCCTAGGGTGCATGCTTAGGTCCCATGCAAGAAATGGGAATGAATTTCAAACAACGGGGCACCGTTGATTGCCGGCAAAACATTGAGATGCCTGGTTTTTAAATTCTAGTAAATCCAAAACTCGTCTGAAATTAATGAAACTTGGCATGCTATCATGGAGCGGCATCAACATGCCATGGTAAAAAATTTCTCCCATTTTAGCAGCTTTGCGTATATGCTTCTCACAACAAGCATGATGGTTTTCTGTAGGGAAATACCCACCTTTGGGGACGAAACGATATCCATTGCCTCTATTGATTTCATATTTTTTTCTCGTGTCAACATTCAACAACAGGAGTGTTGTGTGAATGTTTGTTATTTTTGGGGTTCGTTTGTACATTTGTATAGTTTAACTGAGTTTTCAATGCATTTATGTGCACAATTCAAATTTGAACTACATGCACATGCTGCAGTGCATATAAATTGGTTGAAAAATCAAATATGTGTCCTTGGGTGCATGCTTAGGTCCCATGCAAGAAGTAGGAATGAATTTCAAACACCAGGGCACCGTTGATTGCCGGCAAAACATTGAGATGCATGGTTTTTAATTCTAGTAAATCCAAAACTCATCTGAAATTTATGAAACTTGGCATGCTATCATGGAGCAGCATCAACATGCCGTGGTAAAAAATTTGTCCCATTTGGGGCAGGTTTGGGTATATGCTTCTCACAAACCAGAGCTTCTCACAACAAGCATGATGGTTTCGGTAGGGAACGTCCCACCTTTGGGGACGAAACGATATCCATTGCCTCTTATTGCTTTCAATTTTTTTTCTCGTGTCAGCATAGAACAACAGGAGTGTTGTGTGAATTTTTGTGATTTTTCGTTGTTCGTTTGGACATTTTTATGCATTAACTGAGTTTCCAATGCATTTATGTGCATAATTCAAATTTGAACTACATGCACATGCTCCAGTGCATATAAATTGGTTGAAAAATCAAATATGTGTCCTTGGGTGCATGCTTAGGTCCCATGCAAGAAGTAGGAATGAATTTCAAACACCAGGGCACCCTTGATTGTCGGCAAAACATTGAGATGCATGGTTTTTAATTCTAGTAAATCCAAAACTCATCTGAAATTCATGAAACTTGGCATGCTATCATGGAGCAGCATCAACATGCCGTTGTAAAAAAATTGTCCCATTTGGGGCAGGTTTGGGTGTATGCTTCTCACAAACCGGAGCTTTTCACAACAACAATGATGGTTTCGGTAGGGAACGTCCCACCTTTGGGGACGAAACGATATCCATTGCCACTTATTGCTTCAAAAAAATTTCTCGTGTCAGCATAGAACAACAGGAGTGTTGTGTGAATATTTGTGATTTTTTGTTGTTCGTTTGGACATTTTTATGCATTAACTGAGTTTCCAATGCATTTATGTTCATAATTCAAATTTGAACTACATGCAGATGCTCCAGTGCATATAAATTGGTTGAAAAATCAAATATGTGACCTTGGGTGCATGCTTAGGTCCCATGCAAGAAATGGGAATGAATTTCAAACACCAGGGCACCGTTGATAGCCAGCAAAACATTGAGATGCCTGGTTTTTAAATTCTAGTAAATCCAAAACTTGTCTGAAATTCATGAAACTTGGCATGCTATCATGGAGTGGCATCAACATGCCGTGGTAAAAAAATTTGTCCCATTTGGGGCAGGTTTGGATATATGCTTCTCACAAACCCGAGCTTCTCACAACAAGCATGATGGTTTTCGGTAGGGAACGTCCCACCTTTGGGGACGAAACGATATCCATTGCCTCTTATTGCTTTCAAATTTTTCTCTCGTGTCAACATAGAACAACAGGAGTGTTGTGTGAATTTTTTGTGATTTTTCGGGGTTCGTTTGTACATTTTTATGCGTTGACTGAGTTTTCAATGCATTTATGTGCACAATTCAAATTTGAATTACATGCACATGCTCCAGTGCATATAAATTGGTTGAAAAATCAAATCTGTGTCCTTGGGTGCTAGCTTAGGTCCCATGCAAGAAATGGGAATGAATTTCAAACACCAGGGCACCGTTGATTGCCGGCAAAACATTGAGATGCATGGTTTTTTAATTCTAGTAAATCCAAAACTCGTCTGAAATTCATGAAACTTGGCATGCTATGATGGAGCGGCATCAACATGCCGTGGTAAAAGTTTTGTCCCATTTGGGGCAGGTTTGGGTGTATGCTTCTCACAAACTGGAGCTTCTCACAACAAGAATGATGGTTTCGGTAGGGAACGTCCCACCTTTGGGGACGAAACTATATCCATTGCCTCTCATTGCTTCCAAAAAATTTCTCGTGTCAACATAGAACAACAGGAGTGTTGTGTGAATTTTTGTGATTTTTCAGGGTTCGTTTGGACATTTTTATGCATTAACTGAGTTTCCAATGCATTTATGTGCATAATTCAAATTTGAACTACATGCACATGCTCCAGTGCATATAAATTGGTTGAAAAATCAAATATGTGTCCTTGGGTGCATGCTTAGGTCCCATGCAAGAAATGGGAATGAATTTCAAACACCAGGGCACCGTTGATTGCCGGCAAAACATTGAGATGCCTGGTTTTTAAATTCTGGTAAATCCAAAACTCGTCTGAAATTCATGAAACTTGGCATGCTATCATGGAGCGGCATCAACATGCTGTGGTATTTTTTGTGTCCAGTTTGAGAGAAGGCGCACTCGAATAATGACAGCCAACAAAGGCATTTTGAAAAAATAGCTGCCACTTTAATATCTCAAACGCTTGTATAAATCAAACCGTGTGCGTTTTGTTAACCATTCACATGACGCCATGTGTCTTGGTTTTAACGGCTGTAGGAGGTGCCGTGCGGACAGCTGCTTGACCTTGACTGAACGGGAGGTGTGCGAGTGCGCGTAGGCTGACCGAGAGGCGTGCAAGCTGTCCTCGAATGCGCAGGCTCACCGGGAAGCGTGCGAGCTGTACGCTGCGTAGGCTCACTGGGAAGCGAGCCCTTTGACTTCTATGGCCGCCTGCTACCTCTTGCGCACTGCGTTGGTTTTCCCTTGAAGAGGAAAGGGTGATGCAGCAAAGTAGCATAAGTATTTCCCTCAGTTTTTGAGAACCAAGGTACCAATCCAGTAGGAGGCTACGCGCGAGTCCCTCGCACGTACACAAAACAAATAAATCCTCGCAACCAACGCGATAAGGGGTTGTCAATCCCCACACGATCACTTACGAGAGTGAGATCTGATATATATGATAGGATAATATTTTTGGTATATTGATGATAAAGATGCAAAGTAAAATAAAAGCAAAGTAAAAAAGCAACGGAAATAACTAAGTGTTGGAAGATTAATATGATGAAGATAGACCCGGGGGCCATAGGTTTCACTAGTGGCTTCTCTCAAGAGCATAAGTATTTTACGGTGGGTGAACAAATTACTATTGAGCAATTGACAGAATTGAGCATAGTTATGAGAATATCTAGGTATGATCATGTATATAGGCATCACGTCCAAGACAAGTAGACCGACTCCTGCCTGCATCTACTACTATTACTCCACACATTGACCGCTATCCAGCATGCATCTAGAGTATTAAGTTCATAAGAACAGAGTAACGCCTTAAGCAAGATGACATGATGTAGAGGGATAAATTCATGCAATATGATAAAAAACCACATCTTGTTGTCCTCGATGGCAACAGTACAATACGTGCCTTGCTGCCCCTGCTGTCATTGGGAAAGGATGACGCAAGATTGAACCCAAAGCTAAGCACTTCTCCCATTGCAAGAAAGATCAATCTAGTAGGCCAAACCAAACTGATAATTCGAAGAGACTTGCAAAGATAACCAATCATACATAAAAGAATTCAGAGAAGATTCAAATATTCTTCGTTGATAAACTTGATCATAAACCCACAATTCATCGGTCTCAACAAACACACCGCAAAAGAAGATTACATCGAATAGATCTCCACGAGAGAGGGGGGAACATTGTATTGAGATCCAAAAAGAGAGAGGAAGCCATCTAGCTAATAACTATGGACCCGAAGGTCTGAGGTAAACTACTCACACTTCATCGGAGAGGCTATGGTGTTGATGTAGAAGCCCTCCGTGATGGATGCCCCCTCCGGCGGAGCTCTGGAACAGGCCCCAAGATGGGATCTCGTGGGTACAGAAGGTTGCGGTGGTGGAATTAGGTTTTTGGCTCCGTCTCTGATCGTTTGGGTGTATGTAGGTATATATAGGAGGAAGGAGTACATCGGTGGAGCAACAGGGGGCCCACGAGGGTGGAGGGCGCGCCTGGGGGGGGGGGGGGTAGGCGCGCCCCCCTACCTCGTGGCCTCCTCTTTTGTTTCTTGACGTAGGGTCCAAGTCTCCTGGATCTTGTTCGTTCCAACAATCACGTTCCCGAAGGTTTCATTCCGTTTGGACTACGTTTGATATTCTTTTTCTGCGAAACTCTGAAATAGGCAAAAAAACAACAATTCTGGGCTGGGCCTCCGGTTAATAGGTTAGTCCCAAAAATAATATAAAAGTGAATAATAAAGCCCAATATTGTCCAAAACAGAAGATAATATAGCATGGAGCAATCAAAAATTATAGATACGTTGGAGACGTATCAAGCATCCCCAAGCTTAATTCCTGCTCGTCCTCGAGTAGGTAAATGATAAAAACAGAATTTTTGATGTGGAGTGCTACTAGGCATAATTTCAATGTAATTCTTCTGAATTGTGGTATGAATATTCAGATCCGAAAGATTCAAGATAAAAGTTCATATTGACATAGAAATAATAATACTTCAAGCATACTAACTAAGCAATTATGTCCTTTCAAAATAACATGGCCAAAGAAAGTTCATCCCTACAAAATCATATAGTTTAGTCATGCTCCATTTTCGTTACACAAGAATGCTCTCATCATGCACAACCCCGATGACAAGCCAAGCAATTGTTTCATACTTTAGTAATCTCAAACTTATAAACCTTCACGCAATACATGAGCGCGAGCCATGGACATAGCACTATGGGTGGAATAGAATATGATGATGGGGGTTATGTGGAGAAGACAAAAAAGGAGAAAGTCTCACATCAACTAGGCTAATCAATGAGCTATGGAGATGCCCATCGATTGATGTTAATGCAAGGAGTAGGGATTGCCATACAACGGATGCACTAGAGCTATAAATGTATGAAAGCTCAACAAAAGAAACTAAGTGGGTGTGCATCCAACTTGCTTGCTCACGAAGACCTAGGGCACTTGAGGAGGCCCATTGTTGGAATATACAAGCCAAGTTCTATAATGAAAAATTCCCACTAGTATATGAAAGTGACAAAACAAGAGACTCTCTATCATGAAGATTATGGTGCTACTTTGAAGCACAAGTGTGGTAAAGGATAGTAACATTGTCCCTTCTCTCTTTTTCTCTCATTTTTTTGGGCCTTCTCTTTTTTATGGCCTTTCTCTTTTTTTTATTCCTCACTTGGGACAATGCTCTAGAAAATGATGATCATCACACTTCTATTTATTTACAACTCAATGATTACAACTCGATACTAGAAGAAAGTATGACTCTATATGAATGCCTCCAGCGGTGTACCGGGACATGCAATGAACCAAGAGTGACATGTATGAAACAATTATGAACGGTGGCTTTGCCACAAATACTATGTCAACTACATGATTATGCTAAGCAATATGCCAATGATGAATGTGTCATGATAAACGGAATGGTGGAAAGTTGCATGGCAATATATCTCGGAATGGCTATGGAAATGCCATAATAGGTAGGTATGGTGGCTGTTTTGAGGAAGATATAAGGAGGTTTATGTGTGAAAGAGCGTATCATATCACGGGGTTTGGATGCACCTGCGAAATTTGCACCAACTCTCAATGTGAGAAAGGGAATGCACGGTACCGAAGAGGCTAGCAATGATGGAAGGGTGAGAGTGCGTATAATCCATGGACTCAACATTAGTAATAAAGAACTCAATTACTTATTGCAAAAATATACAAGTCATCAAAAACCAAGCACTACGCGCATGCTCCTAGGGGGATAGATTGGTAGGAAAAGACCATCGCTCGTCCCCGACCGCCACTCATAAGGAGGACAATCAAAGAACACCTCATGTTCCAAATTTGTTACATAACGTTTACCATACGTGCATGCTACGGGACGTGCAACCTTCAACACAAGTATTTCTCAAATTCACAACTACTCAACTAGCACGACTTTGATATTATTACCTCCATATCTCAAAACAATCATCAAGCATCAAACTTCTATTTGTATTCAACACACTCATAAGAAAGTTTTTACTAATCTTGAATACCTAGCATATTAGGATTATTTAAGCAAATTACCATGCTATTTAAGACTCTCAAAATAATCTAAGTGAAGCATGAGAGATCAATAGTTTCTATAAAACAAATCCACCACCGTGCTCTAAAAGATATAAGTGAAGTACTAGAGCAAAACTATATAACTCAAAAGATATAAGCGAAGCACATAGAGTATTCTAACAAATTCCAAATCATGTATGGCTCTCTCAAAAGGTCTGTACAGCAAGGATGATTGTGGCAAACTAAAAAGCAAAGACTCAAATCATACAAGACGCTCCAAGCAAAACACATATCATGTGGTGAATAAAAATATAGCTCCAGGTAAAGTTACCGATGGAAGTAGACGAAAGAGGGGATGCCTTCCGGAGCATCCCCAAGCTTTGGCTTTTAGGTGTCCTTATATTATCTTGGGGGTGCCATGGGCATCCCCAAGCTTAGGCTCTTGCCACTCCTTGTTCCATAATCCATCAAATCTTTCACCCAAAACTTGAAAACTTCACAACACAAAACTTAACAGAAAATCTCGTGAGCTCCGTTAGCGAAAGAAAACAAAAGACCACTTCAAGGTACTGTAATGAACTCATTCTTTATTTGTATTGGTGTTAAACCTACTGTATTCCAACTTCTCTATGGTTTATAAACTATTTTACTAGCCATAGATTCATCAAAATAAGCAAACAACACACGAAAAACAGAATCTGTCAAAAACAGAACAGTCTGTAGTAATCTGTAACTAACACAAACTTCTGGAACTCCAAAACAACATCCAAAATAGGACGACCTAGGCAATTTTTTTATTGATCAGCAGCAATTGGAATCAATATTTTATCACGTTCTGGTGATTATTAACAATTATTTTCGTGAACAGAAAGTTTCTGGAAATTTCTATAAGATCAAATAACTATCATCCAAGAAGATCCTATAGGTTTAACTTGGCACAAACACTAATTAAAACATAAAAAACACAACTAGAGGCTATAAAAAATATTTATTCCTAAACAGAAGCAAAAACCAAAAAACTAAAAATAAAATTGGGTTGCCTCCCAACAAAAGCTATCGTTTAACGCCCCTAGCTAGGCATAAAAGCAAGGATAGATCTAGGTATTGCCATCTTTGGTGGGCAATTATTCAATGAGACATCTATCATCCTTAGAAATTTCTTTCTTTTTAGTAATTATCAAACTTTTAGGCACAAGATCAAAAAATTCATTTGTAGCAAATGGTTCCTTAATGATAGCAAAAAGATTGGGGTGAATACTATAGATTTAAGATCCGCAGTTTCCTTACTAGAGGATTCACCCTTATTTTTAGGAACATACATAAGCTTGGCAATTTTAGTAGGTTGACTTGGAGTATTCTTTATGGAAGAAAAAGCGGTTCCCAAGTTGGTAATGATATCCTCAAGTTTATCGATCCTAGTGGAATCCTGACTTATTTTCTCATTAACTATGGGTTCCTTCTCTTTAATATTTTTCAAAGTGACTCCTACTTTAGATCCATATTGAGTGATTCGGTTGTGGATCTTCTTATCCAGATTTTCAATTAACTCTACGGTAGCAACCTTATTTTCAATAATTTCAAGTCTTTGCATTACATGCTCCAAAGTTAACATAGTTCCATTAACCAAAAGAGGTGGTGAGCCAAAAAAATCTATCATAGCATTATAAGAATCAAAAGTATGACTACCCAAGAAATTCCCTCCGGTAATGGTATCAAGGATATATCTATACCAAGGATTAGCACCTACATAAAAATTGCAGAGAAGAACAGAAGTAGATTGCTTCCTGGTAGATCTATTTTGAGCATTGCAAATTCTATACCAAGCGTCTTTTAGATTTTCTCCCTCCCTTTGCTTAAAATTTAGAACTTCATTCTCGAGAGACAACAGAGAAGATAGAGGACTAGCCATAACGATAAGCAAACGAAAAAGAGGCGAACGAAAAAGAGAGGGCGAATAAAACGGCAAGGGTGAAGTGGGGGAGAGGAAAACGAGAGGCAAATGGCAAATAATGTAATGCGGGAGATAAGGGATTGTGATGGGTACTTGGTATGTTGACTTTTGCGTAGACTTCCCCGACAACGGCGCCAGAAATCCTTCTTGCTACCTCTTGAGCACTGCGTTGGTTTTCCCTTGAAGAGGAAAGGGTGATGCAGCAAAGTAGCGTAAGTATTTCCCTCAGTTTTTGAGAACCAAGGTATCAATCCAGTAGGAGGCTACGCGCGAGTCCCTCGCACCTACACAAAACAAATAAATCCTCGCAACCAACGCGATAAGGGGTTGTCAATCCCTACACGGTCATTTACGAGAGTGAGATCTGATAGATATGATAGGATAATATTTTTGGTATTCTTATGATAAAGATGCCAAGTAAAATAAAAGCAAAGTAAAAAAGCAACGGAAATAACTAAGTGTTGGAAGATTAATATGATGAAGATAGACCCGGGGGTCATAGGTTTCACTAGTGGCTTCTCTCAAGAGCATAAGTATTTTACGGTGGGTGAACAAATTACTGTTGAGCAATTGACAGAATTGAGCATAGTTATGAGAATATCTAGGTATGATCATGTATATAGGCATCACGTCCAGGACAAGTAGACCGACTCCTGCCTGCATCTACTACTATTACTCCACACATCGACCGCTATCCAGCATCCATCTAGAGTATTAAGTTCATAAGAACAGAGTAACGCCTTAAGCAAGATGACATGATGTAGAGGGATAAATTCATGCAATATGATAAAAAAACCATCTTGTTATCCTCGATGGCAACAATACAATACGTGCCTTGCTGCCCCTGCTGTCATTGGGAAAGGACACCGCAAGATTGAACCCAAAGCAAAGCACTTCTCCCATTGCAAGAAAGATCAATCTAGTAGGCCAAACCAAACTGATAATTCGAACAGACTTGCAAAGATAACCAATCATACATAAAAGAATTCAGAGAAGATTCAAATATTGTTCATAGATAAACTTGATCATAAACCCACAATTCATCGGTCTCAACAAACACACCGCAAAAGAAGATTACATCGAATAGATCTCCACGAGAGAGGGGGAGAACATTGTATTGAGATCCAAAAAGAGAGAGGAAGCCATCTAGCTAATAACTATGGACCCGAAGGTCTGAGGTAAACTACTCACACTTCATCGAAGAGGCTATGGTGTTGATGTAGAAGCCCTCCGTTATGGATGCCCCCTCCGGCGTAGCTCCGGAACAGGCCCCAAGATGGGATCTCGTGGGTACAGGAGGTTGCCGGTCCGTGAGCTGTTCGTCACGTTTCAGGCCCAACCTACATCGTGATTGCATGACGGCCCGATTATGTACCGTAATTTTATGGTTTGGCCAGTTTACTGCAAAGACAGGATATATATATAGTAAAATAACTGTAGCATCGTGAATAAGAAAAAACCTAGACTATACAATAAAGAAATTACGGCATATTACATCCACTGGGCATCAAAAGTTCGCCACTATGATAATAAAGCACAAGCAGACATCAGATTACATACACTGGGCATCAAAGATCGCCACCAGTGCAAATAAACATGCCGACAAAATAATATACAAAACCGACAGCACTTCAGTAGAGTTCAAGAAAGGTTAGCCCTGCTGG
Source organism: Aegilops tauschii subsp. strangulata (assembly GCF_002575655.3). NCBI lineage: Eukaryota > Viridiplantae > Streptophyta > Magnoliopsida > Poales > Poaceae > Aegilops > Aegilops tauschii. The sequence goes on along the minus strand of NC_053037.3, from coordinate 96,658,851 downwards.
GGAGCTGCAGCGCAAGCAGCTGAGCAAGATGATGAGACTGCGCTTGTTCAACACTTCTATCTTCCTCACTCTGAAAGATAAACAAGCAGACAGATGACAGGTTTTGCACATAAAAGTATCAGTGCTGACAATTCATCACATTTCTTACTGACGAATAAAGTGACACAGTTTAAAATTGCATTAACACAATATGGTATTGTTCAGGTCAAGACATGGCAGGAAATGACATTGTGAAGGAGTTGGCAGCTTCACGACACCACTGGATTACAGATCAAGAACTCATAAGTATCAATGGTTAGTGTGCTGTCAATTTATACCATTTCAGATTGGCAAATAAAGAGACGGTTTAAATAATAGTAGAATGATATGACATTGTTCATAGTTAAGACATTGCAGAATATGACATTGTGCTGTAGTGGGTAGGTTCACCACACCACTGGATTACGGATGAAGAACAGAAGCATACATGCAGTGCAAAAGAAGATCACTTGCTCTGTATAGTTTAATTTACATGGTATGAAGAAGGAACTTGGTTGTACAACTGAAAACTTAAATTGAGAAAGGACAAACTTTTGTTTATGAACTACATAATAAAATTTAAACAAGCAATTTGATGCAAACACCAAAAATAAACAGCTGTTGCAGTCATGCCTAACCAAATATATACAACAAAGTTTGAAGGCTTGAGATGGACAAACTTACATTATTGGTGAAGACGGGCTCTATAAAGGCCTTGTCCATGCTGATGGGGGGCAATTCAAGAAGTTTACCACAGAATCTTCTTCAAAAGTATTGCCTTTATTCTACATTTTGTTAAGAGTAAATATAGATGTGATAATATACGAAAAAATGGAGAATATTTAAGATAAGATGAAGAGTGATGCTACATAACCAAGTAGCTATAAATGTAAGTGCAGCGATACAGGCAAAAGGTACAGCCAAGAGCAATGCACAGCTAAACTTCTTCAGTACCAACCTTATGGTAAGAGTAAATATAGATCTGATGTGTAGAAAATGGAGGGCAAAGGAAAATAAGCTGCAGAGTGATGGTACATGAACAACTACCTGTCATTATAAGTACACTGATAAACGACAGCATGTACTTACAAGAACAATGCAGAGCTATAAAAAATTGGCATTGGATATATTCTACACTAATGTAACCATTCATACAGATCAGATAATTTGGAGCGAACAATTGATAAGCAAGCTATCATGCATATTGCTGTCACATAATGAACCAGGTATGGATGCAAGTACAGTGATACAGGACAATGGGTACTAACAAGAGCAAAGCAGCGGGCAGCATATTTGCGATATCCTGTCGTTCTTGTCAAACCGGAATTCTTCTTCGAGCAGATTTCCTGCAAAAAAGATCCGTAAGGCACATGCGGAAAAGTAGAAGTTCAAATTGTCATGTGATTTCATAGACAGTACCTCATCCTGGCAACGAGACCAGTGCATAACAAGGTTTTTCCATTCAATGTCTTCTAAATTTAGCACAGGAGACTTCACCGGAAATTCGTTTATAGACTTGCCATCAAAGTGTGATTTCCTCAGGTAACACCGATACTGCTGCAATGCTTCCTTGAAAAGCACAAGCAAGCTTTGCTCGTCATGACTATCCAGATTGACCCTCGCCTAGTTACAACAATGTAATGTAAATCATTGATGTGTTCAATCAGCGGAAAACAGGAAAATAATAACCATGAATAATAGCACTTACACGTAAGTTGGACAGGAAGATGTGAAAATGGTGTTTGTCTTCACAATAATCTCCCCATGATGGGAATATATGCATGTAGTCCCTAACAACATTGAAAGCATTGTCTTTTAAGCTGGGAATAAATGGAATGGGGTTCCAATCTGCAGGAATTGGCCGTCTCTGCAGTTGGGATAGGTCTTCGGCCGGTGGACTTGCTGTACTTTTTGCTGAAGTGGGATTTTTCTATGGTACAGCTGGTGCTATGGCAAATGAAATCGGTATACCTTTTGCTGGAGTGCAGGTCCTGTGTGGTGGGGCTAGTGGTGTGGCCAGTGAAGTATGGGTACAGTCTGCTGGAATCGGTCCTATGTTTTGTGTCACTGGTTGTACAGCCAATATAAGTGGGGTGCTGTCTGATTTCTCCGGCACCACCACGTTTTTCAAGGACTTTGCTGGTGCTCCTTCAGGTTCGGCAATCACCCTCTTCCTTTTTGATGTCTGATGCACAAGAACATCATTTGAGTGGAAAAACATGGTATGATGACAGATGGAATATGTATTGATAATGGATGGGCATGGCATCTCGACATATATGATGAGTAAACTAAGCAGATGGCGGTGCAACAAAGTAGAAGAAATGCAAGACAACATATGCAAGATACCCGCAATCAATAAAACATTGCCAAATTAGAACAGGCACCTTGATGGGTGAACAGGACAGGCCATCTGCCTTTGACTCCTCGAGGTTAGAATAGTCATTAGGATCATATTCTGAACAAGAATCAACAGGTGGGGAGCGTATGAGTTTCATTGCATCCAGAATGGCACTCAATGCCTTGCTGCCAATTTTGTAAGTCATTGCAGTGTTTAGCTTCAAGAGTGGACTGCTGCTAGTGCGACACAAAGCAGCTACACAGATCATAGTGTAGATATAACGGGAAAACCTTAAGCATCAGAGTAAAATCAGCAAAGCGGAACTTGCTGGAATATATGTGCTAGTATTGCCGGTACGGCTAGAAAGGCTTCGGATACCAGCTCTCTTCAAGTGAAGCTGCGGTACTGTTAATATCAGTGTAACTCTCAAAGGCGACACAGCTCCCCGCATTTCCTTGCTATTCTTATAGGATTCAAGTGGGCAGGCCACTACAAATCCTATTCCTATGTTTACAAGATCCTACGAATCAAAGAGGCTCAAAGTGTCCATCACAACCGACCGTATAGACCTCTACACCGCAAATGTCCCTGCTCATCTTCAGTACAAGGAACATACTGTACTACTATCATACTCCCTCCGTTCCAAAATATAAGTCTTGGTAGAGATTTCCACTATGGATCACATACAGATGTATCCAGATACATTTTAGAGTGTAGATTCACTCATTTTGCTCCATATGTAGTCCATGGTGGAATCTATACAAAGACTTGTATTTAGGAACGGAGAGAGTACATATTAAAGAAGAACGGAAGAGGAACATGGTAAAGAAGAGCAAGCAGATTTTTGATAATAAAATGTTGGTTGCACAGTGCCCACACATGATGAACCAGAGCGCATTAAGAATGCAACTCCCAGCTGTCTCTCGACCATTTCAGGCGGTTGGATGAAGATCCTACGTCTCCTAACCCTTCTTCTTCCTCGTCTCTGATTCTTCCCATACAGAACACCGCACGGGCCGCCGGCCGGACCACCGGCCCCCACCGCCTGTGTTCCTCCACCACCCCCACCCCCGCCCCAACCCCCACCCGCGTCGAGTTTTCTTCGTTCAGCGAGGCCCCACAACCACCCGAGCCCCTTCGATCGCACCGGCGAACTCCGGCGAGCTCTGAAAAATCGACTGACCCAATTTTGAAATTTAGTCTACTGTGATTTAACTAGTGTGGAATATAAAAGGGGAAAACCATAAGCATTGGGAGTATAGTGTTGAGCGTGCCATGGCGGATCTGAAGGTGCAAACCGGACAAAGGCAACTTCGCAACCAAGACAAGAAATCAGAGTAAAGCAGTGGCGATCTATTTTCTTGCTGCGATAAATAAGTTGAGCAGATACGAAAGAGTACCGCCTCTGGTGCGGCGTCGTGTACGCATCTGCTAAGAATTTGACGGTGCTGCGGTAGCGATGGCTGTCAGCGGCGTGGAAGCAGATCTAGGAGGGTAGACGGTGGCGGCGAGGCGCGGTGGACGAGACAGTCGTAGGAGCGGCGCCGGCAAGGTGGACGACGGCGGGGATGAAGCGAGAGGACGGGATGCAAGGATCCCGGTCCGAAGCCGTGGATGAGAGAGGTCGATCTCTTGTAACGGACGGCGGCGTCGGGGTATCAGCTCCGGCATGGTGGAGGAGGACGGCGGTGGATGGGGTGGCGGACGGCGGCGGACGGAGGAGGGTGGGGTGGAGAGGGTGTTTTGGCGCCCACGGAGTACGAATGGGGAAAAGGGAGGTAGAGAGGAAGGGGGGAACCATGTATTCAGGGCGCGCTTGTCTCAAATGCGAGGAAATTTACAAACTTAGCCCCCGTTTCAAATTTCTACTACATTACAGCAACATTAGTCGGTTGGGGATAGGACGGTAATCTCGCATACACCGAATATTTGCCAACGAGAGTTTGTTTTTGGCGCCCACCGTGTATGAATATGAATCGGGGAGGGAGTCGATTTCGGCCGAGGACACTCTGTGTTTTGGCGCCCACCGTGTATGAATCCGGGTGAGAGGCGGTTACGTCACATTTGGGTGAAATTACAAACCTACCCCTATCGAAACCTATAGAAATCCAGCAGATAGGCTTTGCGTGGCAGGGATAGGCTGTAGTGATTTCCATCTCGTAGATTTTGGTTTCGGGCGGTTACTGCGACTTTCCCTGCTTCGTTCAAATTTTGCAGAGTGCACGTTTACCGTGCCAACTCAATTCGAATCCCGTTTGTATTCTATTTTTTCGGGCGGGATCCATTTTCAATTGGAATTACATTCTATATACATCATTTTTTATATATTTTTTCAAAAGCACAACACCATTTATACATAAATATGGTTTACAAATGGCATGATCTCAGATTCATAAGGTTGTATCCATCAATTTGGATTTTCAAATATTTGAAACCACTTTATGTTGAAATCCAATCTATGCATTCCTCGCTAACTGTCTCCAATTAATGTGTGTTTCATGCGGTTTTTTTTACTTCTCAAACATGTATAATGTGTTTCACACACGCAACATATAGTGTAATCCCGTTTGGACATTAATTGCATATAAACCATGCATTGTTTGTAATTGAAGAATCTATGGATCACCAATATTGATAAACTATATAACATTACACGTGTGCCCAAGTTCAAATGAATATGCATGTTTGATACACCAATTTGCGTTATGATATTATCGATGTCGTGATCTCCAGTTTAAATATTTGAATCCCCTTTAATCCTGATATTTGTCTCATATAGCTATCACTCATGCTTATATAGGACTATCTCTCTAGACCTATACGCGTTCATCGTCTCTCAGGTATCTCTCGTGCTACCTGTATGTCGACAATGATCTTTTATCTTTGTAACACACTGACGGTACTCTCTCCCTCGACCTTCATCACTCTATCTCTCTCTAAGTATATCTCACTCCCTGCTATGTGTCTCTAACTATGATTCTCCATGTGGAATCTCTTTCTCTCACACAAACACAAAACTTTGTCTCCTGGGGTCTCATTTCTCTCTACTATTCCCATGTGTGCCACTCGCACACCCCTCATACAGAGGTGTCTTTCGCTCCTTAGATATGAGAACCTACGACTCTTCCTCTTCAATATCTCTTTCTCACACACAAACACAAACTCTATCTCCCAGGGTCTCATATTTCTCCATTGTTCTCTTGTATGTCGCTCACACACACCCTCTCTCCCTAGAGATATCTTGCGTTTAAGGATGGAAATTTTACCCATGGGTACGGGTACCCGCGGGTACCGTACCCGCATGGGCAGGGTATGGGCATAATTTCATACCCATGGGTAATACCCATACCCTACCCGTTAAGTCATGGGTAGGGTACGGGTATAACCTTGTACCCGCGGGTATACCCATACCCTGCCCGCTTGTAAACTAATGTTAAGTTGTCGTTAATTAATCATTAATTTGTCATGTGGCTTGTCTACTCCTATTGACTTATGAGTATGTTGTACTCATCTACCAGTTATTGAGTTGAGATAAAAAAAATTTGTCAAATGTGCTATCAATGAGCGTAAAAATGCGAACAACTCATGTGCTATTTGTTCTACCCGCTGGGTACCCAATGGGTACGGGTACCCATCGGGTATGGGTATGGGTAAAGTTTCATACCCATGGGTACGCGTATGGGCAAAATTTTGTACCCACTGACTATACGGGTATGGGTATGGTATTGCTCTACCCTGCCCATACCCTACCCATTGCCATCCTTACTTGCGTTCCCTCGTATGTCTCTCTAGCTATCACTCTTGTTGTGAAATATCTTTCTCTCTCACAGCACAAAACTCTGTCTCTCTGGATCTCATTTCTCTCTGATATCTGTTTGTATGTGACTCACATGCACCCTCTCTCTATCTCTCTCACACCCACACACATAACCCAGCCTTCTGATCCACTCGACTCCTATCTCTAACGCACACTAGCTAGCATCTTTATCTTTCTATTTATCTGTTTCTCCATCAACCTTCTTCCTCGCCCTCACTCTTGATTCCTATCACGCACACTACATATGTTTCTCTCTACATGCAGTCAAGTGCCCTCTCACACACATATATAACTTCACCCTTTGAACCACCCGACGGTCATCTCCAACACCCAAACTAGCGGATGTCCCTCTAGCTAGCATCTCCATCTCTGTATCTATCTGTAGTTTCTCCGTCAACATTTCTTTCTCGCACGGAGTCTTGCTTCCTATCACCCACACTATATATGTCTCTCCATACATATGCATTTATAGGTTGGTCTCTTTTGCACAATCGTTGCGCCTCACTCCCTCTGCTCGCCATAGATGCATGCTCCAGCCCACGCCACTATCTCTTAAAGACAAAAACACATGCTCAATTGTCGGGCCTTCTTCCCTGCATTCCAATATGCATGCATATTGTCATACCGATCCGTCTCTCCCTCGTTGTTGATCTTATGACTTATGTCTTCTTTCTTTTATCTCGATCATGCGCGCGCACACACACACACACATCCCACGTATACATGTATACCTCTCACACATGCATGTTCAAGGTCTCTATGTCTCCATATGTTTAATTACCCTCAATCCTAACACCACATTGAATCGTTCTCCTCTTTTGTGCACATAACTTCCGCCTGGATGGGTAAAACACACTCACACTTAACAATCTCCTTCTAGCTACCCCCCCCCCCCCCGCCTCTCACTCTTCCCCTATATCCCCGAAACCAATAAGACCATCCCTTTGTTTAATTCCCGCCGACATGCACCATCGATATATAGTAGTCTTCCTCGGTGTCTCTCGAACAAACACGTTCTCTCGATGTCGACTCCTCTCACGCGCACACACCTTCTCTTCCCTCTCTACCGGCATTTTCTCTCTCGCACCCCATCGTTGGTGGCCTTTGCCATACACATCACCTCTCTATGATGAAGCCATGCACACTTAAATTACATCCTCCACAGAGGACCCCGCGACACACACACACACGCACACACGCACGCACGCACCCCCCCACACACACGCACACTAAGACTCCATCTCTCTCTCTCTCACACACACACACACAAACACACACGCACGCACGCACACCCCCCCCCCCACACACACACACACACTAAGACTCCATCTCTCTCTCACACACACACAAACTAAGACTCCATCTCTCTCTCTCCTCTCTCTCTCTCACACACACACACACACACCACACACACACACTAAGACTCCATCTCACACACACATGCTCTAGGCAGAGCATTTGTTCCTACCACCCTTCATCCAACCTTACCCGTATGATAAACAATCACCTTTATTTACTTGCATAACATGGACAAATTCCACTTTACTTTAGTAGTCAGCAAACTTATCATCTGTACCCTTATAAAAAATGAGTTGGCGGTGATGGTGTGCCTGCCATCTTGTAATACACACCGTATGATCTATATCTGAGGATAGAAAGCAAACTATGATAATTTTACAAAAGATACCCGCACCTCTCTCCACATCATTATCTCCCGCAACCTCATTGCTCAGCAATTAAAAAAGGAATAAGTCTCTGGAACAATCTAGCATGCATGGTGGCCGCTGCCGCCTGCCGGCGCCGTCCATCCCCATGCCTCCACCCATCCCGACCACCAGTCACCACCACGCTCCACTCCTCCTCACCTTATCTCTCATCTTTCATTTTTTCGATGACATTCTCGAGATACCAGTTTTCCGATAAAATTCTCGAGATATCATTAGTTTTTACACATGGGATTACTCCTGGATGGGTCAATCACAACAGGTGTTCTGTAAAAAAATGCATATTGATGTTCCATGCAATGCACGAGAATCTTGCTTGTAATTATATAACGCAAATCACGAGCAGGAAGTGACATTTTTTTGACACAACCACATTAACATGGCCACGTAAATCACTAGCTAAAGTAAATACCATTATACTTATATCCCGATGCAAAAGGTTGAGTACATGTCCGAAGAGTAGAGTCGCACACACGCACTCTGTCTCAGAATCTCTCTCACACACACACCAGTTACGTGACGCCCACTTAAGCAGACACGTATGTTACAATTTGTGCACCCGCGGGTACACGTGATGCTGCGCATTTATTTAAGCCGGAAGGCGAACCCAAACAGTAGCTACATTCATTCCCCTCCCGCCGCCTCTTCTCTGGTCGCCGTCGCTCGGTAGCCATGGGCCGGCCGAAGGTAACAACATACGCCATACTCCCGCCGGAGCGGCGCTTTAATATGGAATTTTTAGTGGTCATGCATGCATCTTTTTGTGCTAGCACTCCTATATAAGGGTTGACCGGTCGCTTCCCGCGGACGTGCGCGGGCGGTGGAAGAGGAAGGAGAAGGGAAGCGGGCTGTGGAGTAATGTTTTATACCACAATTTCTTAGGAAACTGAGTGCAATAATTGAGTAGTTTTGCAAACTACCAGTACTACACCTGAAACGGTTCAAAACCTATACTCCCTTGCCAGCGCGCGCTTCCCGCGTGAAACGGTCAGCGTCGCCCTGGAGCGTCAGTGCCGTATTAATGCCCGGACAGAGCGGAGGCAACCTCTCACTGGCGCCGGCTTTGAAGTGGCGCGATGGCCGAGAGAGCGCCGCTTCCCGGTGCACGCGACTGCTCCGCGTCGAGACTGGCCATAGGCCCTGTTTGGATCCATGGGTTAGAGTTAGTTTGAGCTAGTTGGGGCTCAAATATCCCTAAAGTATCCAAGCATGAGGGTTTAAACTGGAGCAAGTTGCACCGAACCCACCAAAAAAATATCCCACCCAAGAGGTGCTAACTAGAGATAGTTCTCATTGGGACCACTGAAAAATCACTTTTCTCTCTCCATGAAGTGCATTTATTGTCAATCTAACCCTGTCACCCAAACACCTCTTTGGCTACAGTTAGTTCAGGGTTAGTCATGAGTTAGTCTAACCTCTAGCTAAGTTAGAGTATCAAACAGGAGCAGTATAGGACATGCAAGTTGCTCAAAGCATACAGGCAAATTCGTACGTGAAAGGACTTTTTTTCTTTTTGAAAACGGAATGTGAAAGGAATTTTTTTAGAATACTCTTGGCATGTCGCTAACATGTGATAGTTAACCGACCTCAATAGACGGCAGAAATGCCAGCCCGCCGCACTTTGATAGAGACGAGGAGGGAGAAGCGATACAGGCTGCTGGATTACTAGAGATAGGTGTCGCACGGAAGCCAAGAAATATGGTGATAGTGTGGGTTAGCCATGTACTAGTATGATGTAACTACACTGGGCTGCCGTGTTTCGTACTCTTTCAGTCCACTGTGGAGATGATTGGTTAATTTTATATCGCTGAATAATATTAAATATTATGAGTGCAGACGCCCCACCACGAGGTTCCTTGCTCCTTCTCGGTCGTCCGGAATCTATGTTCTTCCACTCTATTTTTTTACGTGAGCTTTGTTCATCCTTTTGCCAGCAAGACATCTAGCATCAAGGTGCACGTGTTATGCAAGGATCATTCCATCTATATGAAGAACACGTGGGACTGGAACTACGAGACGGACATGTACCCAGGAGTGGACGTACGAACCTGAGTAATGTAGCGCAGTAAGTGAAGTAGAAAGGCACAAATGGTATGAACATGCGTGGCATATAGGGTGTGTTTGGTTGCGTTCTCGTCTCAGCATAGTTGTTCCCTCTTCATGCATTCTCAACTCAACACCCCTCTTCATGCATGCTCTCTTCATGCATCTTCTAGTGTATTTGTGCTAAACTAGTGTGGACTCATGCACCCTCCATACACTCTACCAAACACCCAAAAGTAGGTCGAGAAGGGAACTCTTGGGCGGCATTTGTCTCTTACTACGTACTACCACTAAATGTTGTACATGCAATGCACGGTGATGTTATGGAGTATGTGCCTAAGTACTCTACTACTACTATATTAGTTGGAGGCACATATTAACTTTTATATTTGTTTACGTGTATGCCCCGAGACCTTCCAAGTAGACGTGTCTTTCTCTCCAGGTTGCACTTTGTATCATTCATACCACTAAGTACTACTACGTGTGGTCTCCGACCCAGAAGTGGAGATGCTCTACCACGCTGTTTTTTTACGCTGGGCTCTACCACGCTGTTCATGTCTCACTCCTTTCGCTGACGTGTGGGACATCCAGCACGTGCCGTGTTTGGCACCCTTCGTCGTAAGAGTTGAAACGCTAGCATTCATCAGAAATAAAAAATAATTATAAATCGGCAGTGATACTATTTTTTTTGCGAACCAATCAGCAGTGATACTATACCACGCGGTTTCCTTGCTCCTCGATATCGGAAAGAATACTTCCGTTCGCCAACATGTGGGACGTCGACCATCCTGGTCCACTTGCCATGCACGCAGAACTCCAAGGGAGAGTCACCCAGGTCGTCATGCCGCAGTAGCAATGACTAATGAGACGTGAAATCACAGGCCCACTTCCCACTTTGAAGTTGCTCGGACGAAGGAACCATCATGACTTCGTTGAATTCCGCTTCTTGAAGAAAACTACTATACCAACAGTACTGCTAGCTACAGTAGTTACTCCAACAAAGGCCTCCTTTCGTTCATAGGATAGGAATATGAAAATCATAGGAAGTGAGATGACATGCATCTCAATTCCTATAGAGAAAGAGATGCCATTTGATGCTTAGGATAGGAATTTTTTCATTTAGTCTAGGCTAATGTATTGGTAATTTGCTCTAAAAACTATAGTAGTAACTAGTAGTATTGGTACATGCTCGTACTCAGACACAGACACACACACTAACTACTAGTACTACTACTTCTCACATGTTGGCCAGACGCCGTCGTTCTCCTTCCCGGCTTTGTCGGCGACACCCCACCGTGCTTGGATCTCCGCCGACCTCTCCGCAGCAGTGCGTGCGTCCTTTTCTTTCTTGCGGCGGTGGGCCTCTCTTTTCTTGAGTGTTTTCTGACTTTTCCGCTCCCTCTGTGCGGCTTTGGCCGCCTCTTGCTCTACCGCCCATTCGGCCTTGGCATCTTCAAATTCCTCCCACATAGTTGTGAGGTCGCGAGCGGCGATGAACTCAGCACGGCGGGATGCCATCGCTTCCCTACCATTTTGTGTGCGGTCGTGAGCGGCGAGGAACTCGGCGCGGCGGGATGCCATCGCTGCCTTACCGGTTAGTGTGCAGACGAGGGACCCACACTTATTCTCCTCCGGTCCCTTCCTTTTGTCGGCACCACTTCAACCATGGCCTCCTGGCGCTCCGAAGCTCTCTTGGACGTACTGTCGCAGGAGCAAATGAGGGACATCGGCGGCTCCGCTCCGGGCACGCTCCAAAGCTCTCTTCGACGTACTGTTGCAGGAGCAAACGAAGGATATCGCCGGCACCCCCCCCCCCCCCCGGCCGCCCTCCGCCGCCACGACCACGAAGCCGGCGCGCGTGCGCGGGCGCAGCCGGCAGCGAGGAAGAGTAGTACACGGTAGGTCGCCGCCGCTCTGGTCCCGGGAAGGCCACCGCTACTCCACTCAGTCGACGCCAAGCTTGGTGGGGTAAACATCGGCGGCCGATTAGCCGCTTGACGGCGACGTGGAGGCGGAAATTTTCAGAACCTTGTGCTCCAGAGGAGGAGGTTATCGAGGCGGATGAGGAGGAGGCAAAGGCAATGGCCGGCTTTCTCGGGTTCATGGCCGGACATGGTGGTCGGGCGCTGGCGATCATTTAGATTAGGTTTACAGTAGGTTTTATTATGGTTTGTGCGAAATATGTAATGAATTTCGTCCAGTTTGTAGGAAAAGTTTTCGAAATGTAATGAATTTCATCCGGTTAATTTGAAATTTGCTTTGTTTGCACGAATTTCGTCTGGTTAATTCATATAGTTGTCGAAAGGTATGCGGGCAGCATCGGATGGCATCCATCAGTGTCCTCGGACAGATGCCGGTGTAAATTTGTGGGCCAGCGCTGGAGATGCCCTAACTATCATGCTATAATCGCTAACAATCCTCCACTATTTGGCAGGGAACAGTTATCCCTCGATCAAAATCAGATCCGCGGTGTTTCGCACTCCTCCCGCGTAAGAGTGTGAACTCTTGCTTACATTAAAATGGAGCAAGTGGACGGCACTGTAGCACGTCATATCACTCGAACTAGCCCGCCTAACGAGCGGGAAAGCACCGCCCTCGTCATTTTGTTCTGGATTTCTATCGATCGATCGCGCGAAAATTTTATGCTGCGCAAGTTCTAAAGGAAAAGGCGGCACACTTACGACTCGTACGCGTCGCAACCCCGACAGTCCGGCTCGCACGCCGCTCACCAGAGGGGACACGCGTTGTCTTGCAATTTCACTGACATGTGGGGCCGTAATTGAATAAACCGTCGATAGCCGAAATCTAATCGCTCGGCGGGCGTCGGCTGAGAAGAGAGAAACAGGGGAGGTAGAAGAGATCGCCCGCCCGCCGCGCACGGACTCCAAGAAATATATGGTGATAATGTGAGGTGGGCCATGCTGGAGTCCGGACCGCTTCCAGAGCCCGCTCTCACCGCCCTGGCCCCTCAAGACGCCAGCTGCCCGCCGCATGCATGCATAGCAAGTAGTACTCCTTATGTGGAGGAGAGAGAGGCATTGACAAAGTCAAGGAGTGGGCTCTGCAAGAGCCCGTCTCTACACGTGCTCCTAGGTATAAAAATAATAATTCTAAAAAAGGCATAAAAACAATTGTGTCTTAAAAAAAGAAAGGTAAAAACATTTGAGAGGAAATAGATAGAGAGAAAGTGAGAAAAAGTTGTAACCTGGGCATTACATGAGGAAGGAGGGAGTGCTGCACATGCCAAGTTCAATGGGCTGCCGTGTTTCACACTCTTCCGTCGTAACAGTGGAGACAATAGCTTTCATCAAAAATAAACAATGAATACTCATTGCTCGTCCTCTATATCGGAAAGAATACTTTCATTCGCCGACATGTGGGACGTCGACCATCCTGGTCCACCTGCCATGCACAAAATTATCCTGGTCTACCCCGGCCGTATCGCAGGCCCAACCTTTCCCACTGTAAGTTGTTCGGACGAAGGAACCAGCATGACTTCGTTGAATTCCGCTTCTTCAAGAAAACTTACTGTACCCGCAATACTGGTACCACACGCGAAGACTGGATGGCACTGTACCACGTCATATCACTGAAACCCACTAGGCCAAACTAGCCCGCCTAGGTCATCTATTTTGGAATTGAGGGAGTATGTCTCTGCACTGCTATGATTTTGTGTTGCATGTTCTCTGTACTTTTGCTACGATTTTCCTACTCTATGAACCAAATGAGGCATGAATGTATGTCGACTATTGTCTCATCGATCTCTAAGCCTACAATTTTAGGAGCTAGGGCTATTGGTCGATCGACGAGGGATAAGTATAAGCGTACCACGAGCTCATCAGCCCCAATGTTTCTCTTTGGTGAGTGTTTTGCAAGTACTATAGCTCGCACAGTAGCTAGCCTACTAACACCAAGAATCATCAAACAAGCCCTGCTTATATGATAAACAATTCAAACTTACATCTAAGCATGCCATATATTACATCAAAAGCTGGTGAGGATACATCTGTTTCCATAACTCAGAGAGGGTTCGCATGATTCACTATCAAACACAAGTAGCAAGATCCGCCCACACAAGACAGTGCACTAGCCCTAAGATGGTTTGATAACACGCATCGTTCTAGTAATTAAACACAGGGCAATGCAAACTACCCTGAAGGATTAGTGCGACCAACTATTTCTTGTCATCGATCTCTCGGGCAATGACCACAGCACGGACAGCGGCATGGGAATCGATTTCTGGGGCGATGTCCATAGGACTGACCGCGACATCGGAATCGATCTCTGGGGCGATGTCCACAGGATGGACAGCGGCATTGGAATCGATCTCCGGGGCGATGCCAACAGGACGGGCCACGACATCGGAATCATCAAGGACGTCCACCGACACCTGCACAACCCTAACATATTAGCAAGCACATTGCAAATAATCAAAAACCACAACTATGGTAATAAGCCATTATTTTTTACCTTGTGCAGCTCACCGGGTGATCTCATCCCTCCGGGGGCCATCTCCTCGTCCTTGATGGGGGCCATCACCTTGCCAGGGGAATACTGCTTCTCAACGGCGACTATCTCCTCAAACTCGGTCTTGACCCTCACATAGGTGGCAATCAGAGTTCCTGGGGTAGGCACGGTGGGGCCCTTGCTGTTCTTCCAACTTTCTTTGAGGAGTTCGTCCGCCAACGTCCTCAACTCTTTGCCCAGTGCTTGTTTCTTGGAGTTCTGCGTCTCCATGGGTTGGCCCGCCAACATGGTCAACTCGTTGGTCGGTGCTCGCTTCCTGGAGATCGCTGTCTCCAGTGGGTTGTCCGCCGGCAACTCTTTGCCTAGTGCTCCAGGATCCATCAATGAACTGACAAACAAAAAGCAATCAAAAGGAAACCACAATCGCAATGAAAATGGGAAAAGAATAGGATGTGAGAATCGGTCGGTGCTTCGCAAAAAGAAGATTCTTGGAATGAAAATATAGCAGCATAACTGATTCGCCCACCTTTCCTTCATCGGTACAGAAGAAAAATGGCAGAAGTGAGTAGCCTGGAGTGATGTTTTCTTCAAGAAAGGGAAGAAAGGGCTTGAACGAGCGTTCCAGTGAAATGATGGTTGCTTCGTCCAGTCCAACTTGGAGGCCACCTTACCACTGCTGGTAAAGGTGTGGGTTTTGTGATATGACGGGTCATGACGGCCACACCGGGGTGACAGGTGAGTCTCGACTGTAGCACCTCGCTATGATTTTGTGGATGGCACGCGGGCCCGGATGCTTTGAAATGTCCCGCATGTAGATAGAGCGGCTAGTCATATAGGAGTGCTCAATATTGTGCACCGCGACCAAGGCGGAGAGGAAAACGAGAGAACTACGTAATTAATGCATGAGTTTAATTAGGGTAGTTTTGTAAAGTATGAGATACATTCCTCCAATCGGAAAATGCCTTGGTTCATGAGATTTGAGATTTGAGCCCTATAAACCGGAAGGGAGGGAGTACTGCACACGGTGTAGTCTAGTCACTTGTTGAAATCTCTAGAAAGGCAAATACTCCTTTCCGGTTTACAGGGCTATACTACTCCCTCCGTCTAGGTGTGTAAGTCATCTTACGAAAACCAAATAGTCCCAAAACACTTAGGCGCGGTGCATTAACTTCTACCTTGTTTCTTGTTTCTTGACATATCAACCAATAAGAGATGAGAGGTGTGCATGCTTTTAATGACTTGCAATGGCTAGTTCATTGCATGCAATGCTATTAATTAGCAAATAAACATTGGTGACCCCAGGAGGAAACGGTGCTAAGCGCGTGGACCTATGCAGAATGAGTATCAACCAATGGATAATGGAGTTTAATTGTTAAACAATAGCAATTTTGTTTGATGCAAGAGCCTGGCTAGTACTCCAAGGAACCGCACCACGCGAGCGTTCACAACTGCCACATTCGGGTTGCGCTTGGCTCTTCGCCTCTTCGAGAAGACGAACAATGATGTTACTCCTACTTCTACAGTATCGAATCCACTGCTACATGTCCGTCCACCTCGTGCGGGAGGGATAGCGTGTAGCGAAAGCTTCTACTTACTACTCCTGCCTTTGCGTCTATGACAGGTGGGCCCAACAGGTGGTTGGCCCTCCTGTCATGCAGCCAAAGGCAGGTGCAGTTAAGGCACCGGAGCTCAGTCCGCGAGGGAGAGGGCGTTGTAGTAATCAAATTTCTCGGTCTTGTACGAGTTGATGCGACACATCAAAGCACTGCACTCGATATAAGTCTTTTTACACATTTCAAATGGGCTACTTCGTATGTAGGAGTAGACATATTCTGCTTCGTATGTAGTCACTTGTTGCAATCTCTAAAAAGAATTATATTTGGAAATGGAGGGAGTACAATGCATGCATGCATGCTGTGACTTTCCTTTTGATACTTGCATGTCTTGATTTGATGCACCTTGCCAAATTTTGACTATAAATTTAACTAACCAAATTTTCATGCATGTCACAAAAAATTATGGGGCTGTTTGGATTGTGACTATGTTTGTCTTATGTTGCCACATTATTTTTCCCACACTTGCCACACTTGCCACACTTGCCTAACCTGAGTTGCTCAAATTGTTAGACACACTTTGGCTTGCCTAAGGGAATCTTGCCACAATTTTTGTGTCTATGACATGTGGGGTTCACTGCTAATAAAAAAATTCTTTTCTTAGGTGTGGCTTATAAAAAAGACTTATATTTAGGAACGGAGGGAGTAGAAAATATAAATAATAATGCATGTTGGGGCAACCCACGTTTCCGCTAATTTTAGCCGTGGGCTTGTTCACAATTTTTACGAGGGGGTGGTTGTTCATTTAATGGAGGGACTTGTAGTACCAGACTTGAACGATACAAAGTGCAACCTGGCACACCGTAACACCACTTGGAACAAGCGGGTAGCTATCTCAAAAAATAATCAACAACTAAAAAAACCACGACCTGGCATGTAGTAGTACACAATTTTAAACAATTGTTTTGATGGAGTGAAAAAAGAAAACTACCCCACTACGTATATATAGGCCGGAGCCTCCGCGCTTGCTTGCTAGGGTTGCTCTATTCACACACTCTCATCCTCTCCAGATCCAAACAAGATAGGGGTAGTAACACTGTCTTTCTCCCTTCAAAAAACACTGGCTTTCTATCCTCGCCGTTGGTTACAGATCCGAACGTATCCCCCTCCGCCGGTGAAGGGGAGGAGGGGCAGCGTTAAGGCACTCGTCGACAGCGAGGGAGGAGACCCACTGTCGGCCGCACCGTTATCTCTGGCCGAGCGCCGGCGCGGGAGGTCCTCCGATCCCTTCGTCGTTGCCTGTGGGCGGATCCGGCCTCCCGCCGCCCACCTATCCACATCCCGACGACCTTCAGGTATATCTTCGTTCGAAACCACCTTAGCTCTACTTCCCCAGCTCGCTACGTCGCTGCATGTGCATCATTTTCTACCTCTCAGCCCCTCTCGATTGGATGGTCCAACGTCACATTTTTTTCTTCTATTGTTAGAGGTAAAGCTACTTCATGGAGTCGAATCTTGTACTCCCTCCATCCGAAAATACTTGTCATTGAAATGGATGTATCTAGATGTATTTTAGTTCTAGACACATCCATTTTGATGACAAGTAATTCCGAACGAAGGGAGTACTTGGTTCAAACAAGAAATAAAGTGGGGGTGGGGGAATTTAGTATGTACATCGGACTTGGTACAAACAGGAAGGAAAGGGGGTGAAAGTAGTACTGACTGGTCATCCAACCGGTCTCTTGGTCGAAAAGGGAAATATAGGGGTAACGCTGTACACAGTGGTATGACCAGGACTAGATTTGCTATCCACACATAGGAGTAGGTGGCTAGAGTGAACAAAAATGGGACCAACCCAGATATGTTTCTTGGATGTTTGTTTCTCGGGGCAACAAACTATGAATCACCACTTTATGCCCCTATTTACGTACATGGTGCTGGACTGCCGGTGCACCCACTGTCCCATGCCCTTATACCAAATATTTAGGCTCCGTTCGGAATAAAGGGGCAGAAAACATAGGTCTTGATGAAAATAGAGGAATAGGAAAGGAATGTAGGTATAAAACTAGGGAACAGCGAATCGGAGGAAACTCTCAAGAGAATGTGTTCTGATGGACTATGAAATGTACAGATGTTTTTTAGAGTAGCATGCTTGGCAGTATGAGATGCTATTTGTTTATTCAGCTGCACAGTGACTACTCTTGTCCTCACCTCACGTACCACACATAGGTTGATTTTTTTTTATTCCGGCAACACAGCACAGCAACCTGTCTAACGCATGGCAGCGAGCGCCTGCCTCGGGCTTCCGCCCAAAAAATGAGCAGTGCGTGGATGTTTCTAATCCTATGGAATCAGTACTACCAGACCAGCTTTCCTATGAAACACTATTCACCTTTCCCGTGTTCCGAACGGTTGGAAGGGAAAGAATACCGTAGGAATTGTGTTCCTACGAAAATCCTGCACCAAACATGTGAACCGAATGCAGCCTTAATTGTTCTTAATCTAATGTCCCTGGTAAAAATGAAGCCATGCCACTGTTATAAGCCATGACAAGTTTAGCCAAATGTTTTTGCCTGTAATTGTTTGAGACTCTGACTGTTTCCTCTGTGCCTTTTTATGCAAACAGGGATATCCAATTCACCTGGTTGCTGTTGTGACCTTTTGGTGCACTGCACAAAACTCTTCTTAAAAGAAGTGACTTTTGTGCTATTTAACTGGAATGTCAGAATGGAATAGTTGGTTCATTTTGGTGGAACTTCACAAAGGGAGATCTGTGTTCCAATCCTCATCATCCATATTGGCGCCATAACCTTCCTTTAGGTAAGAATGATATTTAATGCATGTGTTCATCTCTATTTTCCGACTGCCATGAGAAAATAATGCTGTTTTTTACTAGTACACCTGTACTCCCTCACTGACAAAACCAATTCTGAATTAGAAGGCCAATCATGTACTTGGTTTCACCAACTGGTGAGGAGAAAGAGAAACAGAGCATGAAGAGGAAGAAGAAGAAGAAGAATAAACAGTGCCAAGGCGATCTTGCTGAAGCCAGAGGCCTCAGTCGAGGCCATTCAAGGGCTCCGGCAACGACTACCTTACATGTGAGACGATCCTCCAGGGAGCCCTTCCACTTCTGCTGTCTCACTTAATTAATTAGGAGTACTTAAGTACCACTAATTTATTACTGCCTAATTTTCCTGTTGGAGTTAAACAAATCTTTAGTATGACCCTATGCTGAATCATGTACGTGTGTATGTTTGTCTATGGAGGTGAATCATGTGGTGGAGCAGGGAGGGAATATTATTAGTGTCATGACATAATAGTGCTATTGTTTTGCATGTCAATTTATTGCCATTGGTTCAATGAGGCAATGTTTTGCGTATTGTCCATCATGAATTTGATGCTACTGTTTGAGTAATATGCTAATGTCTTCCTATCCTTTCTCACTAAGCTAATGAAGGTTTCACCTTGTTCCTACTTGCGCAAACATGGATCATGTTGTGCCAATCATACATTTTAGTGGAACTACACAAGACAATACAATGAACTGTATCCCAGCCAGTGATTTAACTCTGCTGGAAGTTCTTGATAATCTTTCGATATAATCTCAGCACTGGTAAACAAGAGTGATTTCAACCATACATTTGAAGTGCACAAAAATATATACTATTGTGTGATTCCAGTGAGTGCTTTATCATCTCTTATGGGACTACATGAATAAGCTTTTTTCTCAGGTTGGTACGGGCCTAAGGCATTCATCCATATTAGTTTGCTGTCATCTCTATTTGTATCATGCTACTGTCATGAGAAACTCCTTTATCTTTGCACGTTAAAGTTTTGCAACCTATGATAAATGGCAATGCTTTGAGTGTTGAGTTGAGCTAATTGGCACTGATTAAATAAACTAATACCTCTCTTTAAGCAAGACTACTATGTTGCTAACTTTACCCATTAAGATAATGAGGGTGCTTCTATTTGTTAGTGTATGCTTCATCAACTAGTCCCACTATTACAGTAATCTCACTCTCTCAATATATGTGTCAACAGGGATGCTCGATTTTGGTGGAACTGCACAAAAACTTTGGGTGTTTCATTGCCTCGACAGCTTCTGTCCTTTCCTGTCAGTCACTAATCTCCGCTTGCTTTCTTCCTTTGCTGTCAGTCGCTTGGCTTATCTCGGCTTCCAGTCAAAGGAAATAGTAATTGATATGCTACCTCACACAGGTTGGTACTGGTCTTTATCCTGATTATTGTGCCTGTCATATGTATTGGTAATTTGGTATTGTGCTACTGTTTGCCGATTTCATAAAGGAGTAATTTGGAGCCTGAACTCGTAGGCAAATCATTACATCAGGTGACTTCAGTAGAACTGCACAAAATGATCAGATGGACAGGTACTTATGCTGCTGCTATGTACTCCAAAGTTCACTCAGACAAGCATCGATGTTGACAAGAAGTGCCTATATTCATTTGAGTATCAACCGGCGTCAACCAATTGTCAAACTCCAAGTATTAGGAGAGTGAACGCCAAAAATATTGCTTGGTGCATATCCCAGAAAAACGCAGTCCAGTCTTTGGTCCCAACTTGTGCCTTTTGGTTATCGGCACATATGGTAGCGAACTATATGGCATGGAGTCTAAAGATTCCAGACAAGTTGGTTGACGCGTATATTCATCTGGCACTTAATCAGTCTGCACGCCAAGGATGCTCCATTTCAGTTGAACTGCACAAAAAATTTGGGTGGTTCATTTTCTCAACCGCCTCCTTTCTCGTCTGCAATGTAGAATTTTAGCGAGATACAGGACCAAGATGAGCCAGTAAACTAGTTGGATGAAAGTAGTGGCCAAGTTGCTCAAACCTCCCTCGGCACGAGGCCACTATTTGAGGATAAACCTACAAGCAAAGTTCAGATTGTCTGTGCTGCCTCTTATGTACTCGAAAGTTTACTCGTACAAGAACTAATTTTAGCAAGAAGTATCTCCGATTGAACACCATTTACCAGTCTGTACCCTAGGTAATTAAAGTTCGTCCATGGATCATATTGGCTGTGATCTCAATCATTTGGATGCATAAACATACTGAACATGTGTATATCTGTATCTTTTTGTGAATTATGTATGAATATTGTCGTGTGATCTATCAATCATTTGGATGCATAGATATGCTGAGCTTGTGTATATATGAATCTTTTGAGTTGTTGATAGTGAATGTTGGCTATGAATATGAACGTGTCCTGTGAACCTGAGTTTGATATGAGTGTTTACCTTTTCTGTTGTATTTGTGTGTGAACTTGTTAGTATGCCTACTGTGGGGTATAAAATGCAGGTCTCTTATAAAAGTAATGATGTGTCCAATTTATGTTTTCCCTTCTAACCACATTATATATATTTATATTATTACTATTATCGTACATTTTATAGAGACTTATATATACATTATAAAAACATCCCACGTGTTATTAACTTATAAAAGTAAATGTTTAACGGAAGTTGGCAAGGAAAATCCTGGTTGTTTTTGACTCACGGGCAAGGAAAATCCTGGTGATTGCGTACAAAAGCTTGCGAAGATTTTAAGGACCAATTTAATAATAACGCGCTCATTTTTATTTTGAGCAATAACTCGCTAATTTCTTAATTATATATATATAATGTGCCTCTCCGTTTTATTCTTTGATATTAATTGCTCCTTCTAACATAACATTATATATATAACGAGCCCACCTAATACGTGTATTTCAAGGAAGTGCAAATGGGCTGGGATTTCTTAGAAAATATAAATGGGCCTGATTGACGCGAAATTATTTGTTCACCCAGCCCAGCAAATGGACTGTACATTCTAGAAAACATGGGTTCAATATATGCCACATTTTTGCAGGCTGACATGTGGGCCAATAGGTCGAAGCCTACGCAGGGCGTTGTCAACTTGGTCAACAAATGATTGTGTCATCCACAACCATTGGATTTATATCCAACGGCCGGCATGCACCTTCAATCTCTCGTCTTCTTCCTCCAGCATCGCCAGGACCGCCTGGTCCGGCCTCCAGCGGCTCTGCTTAGCACGCATCGCTGCGAAGCGCTACCCCACCGCTGGCCAGGCTATCCCTCCTCCCCTCGACACCTCCTGTTATTCTCCACAGACTACAGCCCCACGATGCAGCAGAACTAGTTATAACCCTTCTCCTCCTCTCAATCTGCGACTCCACTGCCGCGTTTTCCCATCTCCGAGTCGTTCCCGTCCGGGGCCTCGCCGTCGTCCACCGCCTCTCTGCGTTCGGTGCGGCGTGGTCAACAAACGAGAGTCATCGGAAGAGGACTGTACGTGGAGAGCCTGACGGCTGGGACCCACGAGGTCCATGGTCGCACGCAAGGAAAGTTCCTCCTTATTAAGCTGAAAAAAATGTTTCCTCCACCTGACAGCTGGGACCCACCGGCTGTATCTTCGCACGGAAGGAAGTGCCTCCTTGTTTTGCGAAAAAATTATTCATCCCGTTGACAGCTGGGACCCGTCAGATTTGGTGACTGACTTGTGGGCCTACTAAGCGGACGTGTACGCACGGCTTTGTCAACTTAATCAACAAATGATTCTAGCAGCTGGACCGTTGGATGTTAATCCAATAGCCGTGCTCCTTCTTCAACCTCTGTTCTTGCTCCTGTCTCCCGTGGGCGGCACCACGGCTGTGCTGCCGCGCACCCAAACCAGTGAAGTTTCCCACTCCTCTCCATCTGCGACTCCACTGCCCCGTCTTCCCCATCTCCGGGTCGTTCCAGTCTGGGTGCGCTCGGCACGGTGTGGTCAACGTGGTCAACAACCGAGAGTCATCGGAAGATGACTGTACGTGAGAGGCTGACAGTGGGGACGCACCACGCCCATGGACGCATGCATGCAATGGAACGCAGCAAGGTCAACGTGGTCAAGGAATGACTTCCATCGGAATTATACTGTAGGTGGAGAGTCTCAGCTGGGTCCACGGCCGCAGCAAGTAAGTGCCTCCTTATTACGCGAAAAATAATGATTCCTCCAACTGACAGCAGGGACCCACTGGACGGGCCACCGTATTTTGTGAGAAAACGTTTGCCCCCTGACTGCTGGGACCCACCTGACGGGCCATCGTATTTCGCGAAAAAAACGTTCCCCCGCTGTCAGCTCGGACCCACCGGAAGTGCCTCCTTATTACGCACAAAAAAATGAATACTCCCCCGGCTAGCTGGGACCCACCTTGGCGGGAGGCTGACTTGTGGGCCTACTAAGTTGACGGGGACGAAGGGCTTTGTCAACTTAGTCAATATGAACGATTCTAGGACCAGTGACCGTACGATGTCCATCCAACGACCGTAGTGCTTCTTCAACCTCTGGTCTTCTTGCTCCAGCCGCCCAAAGCAGCGCCGGTCGTGCCGCATGCTCCTGCCTCCCGTGGCCGGCTGTGCTGCTGTGGAGGCCTCACCGCCCCCTACTATTCCCACCGCTGGCCAGTCCCTACGGCAACGGCAGCCTCACACCGCAGCCGAACCAGTGAACCCTCATACTCCTCTCCGCGCAGGCTTCCACTGCCGCGTCTTCCCCGGCTCCGCGTCGTCCCCTTCCTAGGCCTCGCCGTCGTCCACCGCCGTGGTGCTCTCCGCGCGGCGTGGTCAACGTGGTCAACGAACGACTTCCATCGGAAGAGTACTGTACGTGGAGAGGCCGACAGCTGGGTCCACGGCCACAGCCCAGTTTTTTTGTGATTTGCCAAGTAAGTCGCTTTGTCAGGCCTGTTGGGCTGCAAATCTTTCAAGACGAGCAGAGCTTTCATTTGGCTGGCCGAGAAAATGGCCCATCAGTAATGAGAAATGGGCTGTACATTTTTAAAACACATCAAACCGGCAATTAGTTTCAAATATCTTTTTTTCATTTCGAGATTTTAAATTACATTAATTTTTATGTGTGGAGAATTTGTTGGATTTTATATTGATATACATTTATTTTTAAAATCAGTTTGAATGTGAGTCAAAATTTCGGGATTAAAAACAGTTCGAAACGCACCGAAATATGCAAAATTTCTTATAATTTTTTAACCGTGGCCACAATATGGGCTGTAATGCTAACAAAAAGAATATGGGCTCCAAAAAAAACCTTAATAACTAGCAAATGGGCTATAAATTATTAGAAATAATGGCAGATGGGTTGTATGCTGTTTTCCACAGATTTGAGGCTTTCCTAAAAAAAGGTTGACGCACGAGTAGTGACTGTTGGATGGCCATCCAACGGCCGTCGTGCTTCTTCAATCTGTGCTCTTCCTGCTCCAGCCGCTCAAACAAGCGCCGGCGGGACTGCCTGCTCCCTCCTCCCCACGGCCGGCTCTGCTGCCGCGCAGGCCTCACCGCCCCACCATACTCCCATCGCTGTCCTAGCCATCCCTCTACTCACCCACACCTGCTGTTATTCTCCGGCGACGGCAGACGAACCAGTAAACACTCGTACAGTCGTACTCCCCTCCGCGTGGGAAACAACTGTCGAGTCTTCCCTGCCTCCGTGTCGTTCCCTTCCTAGGCCTCGCCGTCGTCCACCGCCCTGGTGCTCTCAGCGCGGCCTGGTCAACGTGGTCAACGACCGACATGCATCTGAAGTGGACTGTACGTGGAGAGGCCGACAGCTGGGTCCACGGCCGCACGCAAGGAAATGCCTCCTTATTACGCGCAAAATAATGATTCCTCCACCTGACATCAGGGACCCACCGAAAGGGCCTCTGTATTTCGCGAAAAAAATGTTACCGCCGCTGACAGCTCGGACCCACCAGCTATATCTTCGCACGCAAGGAAGTGCCTCCTTATTACGCACAAAAAAATGAATACTCCCCCTGTTAGCTGGGACCTAGTATAGTGGCAGGCTGACTTGTGGGCCTGCTAAGTTGACGGGGACGGAGGGCTTTGTCAACTTAGTCAATATGCGCGATTCTAGCTCTAGTGACCGTACGATGTCCATCCAACGGCCGTAGTGCTTCTTCAACCTCTGGTCTTCTTGCTCCAGCCGCCCAAACCAGCGCCGGTCGTGCCTCGTGCTCCTGCCTCCCGTGGCCGGCTGCGATGCGGCGGAGGCCTCACCGCCCCTACTACTCCCACCGCTGGCCAGGCCATCCCTCTACTCACCACACCCCCTGTTATTCTGCGGCGACGGCAACCTCACACCGCAGCGAACCAGTGAACCCTCGTACTCCTCTACGCGTGGGCATCCACTGCCGCGTCTTCCCCGGCTCCGCGTCGTCCCCTTCCTAGGCCTCGCTGTCGTCCATCGCCCTGGTGCTCTCGGCGCGGCGTGGTCAACGTGGTCAAGGAACGGCTTCCATCGTACGTGGACTGTATGTGGAGAGGCTGACAGCTGGGTCCACGGCCGCAGCAAGGAAGTGCCTCCTTATTACGTGCAAAATAATTATTCCTCCATCTGACAGCGGGGACCCACTGGACGGGCCATCGTATTTCGTGAAAAAAACGTTTGCGCCTGACTGCTGAGACCCACCAGCTACATCTTCGCACGCAAGGAAGTGCATCTGGGCAAAAAAAATGATTCGCCCCCTGACTGCTGGGATCCACCAGCTACATCTTCGCAGGCAAGGAAGTGCCTGACAGTCGGGACCCACCTGGTCGAAGCATACGTAGCGTTGTCATTCTGGTCGCGAACGTGTACGTACATATATACTGGTGGATGTAGAGGCGCGCACGTGTCGTAGTAGAGGCGCGTACGTGTCGTAGTAGAGGCGCGCACGTAGCATGTACACGTACGTACAACGGCCAGGGTGCAAGAAAGAAAATACGGCCACGTATGTGTACATACGGGCGGGGTCTCGAACGCCTACTCGCGCATACGTACGGCCAGGGCTCGTGTATATGGCTGGGTCGGAACGGAGAAATAGCGTCGTCGTCGTGTTCATGGGGAGGCAATGGAATGCGTCGTGTTCATGGGGAGGCAACGGAATGCGTCGTGTTCATCGGGAGGCAACAGAACGCGTCGGAGCCAACCGGCTGGGTCGGAACGGAATGCGTGGTCGTGTTCATCGGGAGGGCTTGGACGGAACAGGCGATGGAAACGAGGCCTGGCGTACCGCACAACGGAGGAAACGGACCTCCTACGTTCAGAACGGGGTCCTGTTGATTGGGAGGGGTGTGGCGTACTGCAAAACGAAGGAAACAGACCTCCTACGGTCAAAACGGGGGTCCTGTTGATCGGGAGGGGTGTGGCGTACCGCAAAACGGACGAAACGGACCTCCTACGGTCGAAACGGGGGTCCTGTTGATCGGGAGGGGTGTGGCGTACCGCAAAATGGACGAAACGGACCTCCTACGGTCAAAACGGGGGTCCTGTTCATCGGGAGGGGTGTGGCATACCGCAAAACGGGACTCCACGGGATACTGTTCATCTCCACCGTCGACCTCCTCCAGCCTCCACGGGCTACCGTCGACCTCCTCCAGCCTCCACGGGCTCATGTTCATCCAGCCTCCACCGCGCGCTACTCCACCGGCTACTGTTCAACCACCCCTCCACGGGCACCCCTCCACCGTCTACTGTTCATCCAGCCCTCCACACAACGGGGTCCTGTTCAACCACCCCTCCATGGGCACCCCTCCACCGTCTACTGTTCAACCAGCCCTCCACCACACCACGGGGTCCTGTTCATCCAGAGGCAACGCCACCGCTCACTGTTCATCCAACCCCCCCACCCCCCGCAACGCTCACTGTTCATCCCAGAGGCAGCATCGCTCGGCTTCAGTTAGCAGCAGTAGCAAAGGAATCGCTCGATCGGGTTCAATTAACAGCCATCGATCGCTCGGGTTCAGTAACGCGTAGCCTGCAGTGCAATCGCTCGGGTTCAGTTAGAGCCCAACGCCTCGCTCGGGTTCAGTTAGAGCCAACGCCTCGCACACACGCGCGTACGTGTACGAGAGAAACGTGCATCGCTCGGCCCCCGGCCTCCCACCGTAACCGGGAACTCCCCGAAATTTTCCTCGCCCTCGCTTCTACCACGGTTTTTTTCGTCATGGACGGCCCAAAGAATGTCATGCAACTGCGTCTCCGGCCCGCCCAGGACGAAAAGCCCATTTTCTGTCATAGAAGTAGGAGCCCACCACATCTATGATGATACCAGGTTTTGTCACAATTATCATCATAGAAGTGTCATATGTATGACAGAAAAAAAATTCATTCGGCCCAAAATGTCACGGATGTGTCTTTTTTTGTAGTGTGTTGATGTAGAAGCCCTCCGTGATGGATGCCCCCTCCGGTGTAGCTCCGGAACAGGCCCCAAGATGGGATCTCGTGGGTACAGAAGGTTGCGGCGGTGGAATTAGGTTTTTGGCTCCGTCTCTGATCGTTTGGGGGTACGTAGGTATATATAGGAGGAAGGAGTACGTCGGTGGAGCAACAGGGGGCCCACGAGGGTGGAGGGCGCGCCTCGGGGGGGTAGGCGCCCCCCTACCTCGTGGCCTCCTCTTTTGTTTCTTAACGTAGGGTCCAAGTCTCCTGGATCTTGTTCGTTCCAAAAATCACGTTCCCGAAGGTTTCATTCCGTTTGGACTCCATTTGATATTCTTTTTCTGCGAAACTCTGAAATAGGCAAAAAACAGCAATTCTGGGCTGGGCCTCCGGTTAATAGGTTAGTCTCAAAAATAATATAACAGTGAATAATAAAGCCCAATATTGTCCAAAATAGAAGATAATATAGCATGGGGCAATCAAAAATTATAGATACGTTGGAGACGTATCACCGCCCGCCTTGCTCGCATCCTCTCCATTAATGGCGCCCAAGCCACAGTTTAATTCGCTTTTTAAATATAAAACACTCATCGCAAACTTTTTAGTTAGAACACATGTATGCAAACCGACAGCTTACCCAGGAAGCCAAGAGAAAATGTGACGAGCAGGATTTCTGCAGCTCTTGATCGCAAACATTTTAGATAGAACACCCGTATGCAAAGTGAGAGCAACGCAGGATTTGTGCATCCCTTCAACGCAAACGGTTGTTTTGGATGACCCGTGCAACCACGTACAAACAATTGGGTAAGATTTGCATCTGTCATATTGGGTATGTTGCCATTTATCAAACTGGAAAGATTTACATTTGTTGATCTAGTAACGTTGCCATTTGTTAATCCTTGTAACACTGCGATTTGTCAAAATATGCAGCTAGAAATCACTCGCACTATCAAATTTTTGCAACTAAAATTCAATAATTAAGCATAGATTTCATTCATAGATTAAGCAGTCGTCTTAAGTTATACAAATAGTTCAACTCGACAGCTGAATCGACCAAACTTTTCCCCAATTGTTGCCAACCACGTACTGAAATAGCTAGTTCAACTATATATACTAGCTAATTTCAAGTACGTTGTACAGTTCCGCCACATCTATAGTCAGATGAACTGAACAAAATAGCCCCTAAATACTACTACTACTGCGGAGGGGCTTTGTACTACTTCCGGCTGTTGGGGAACGCAGTAATTTCAAAAAAAATCCTAACCACACGCAAGATCCATCTAGGTGATGCATAACAACGAGAGGGGAGAGTGTTGTCCACGTACCCTCGTAGACCGAAAGCGGAAGCGTTATGACAACACAGTTGATGTAGTCGTACGTCTTCATGATCCGACCGACCCTAGTACCGAAAGTATGGCACCTCCGCGATCTGCACACGTTCGGCTCGGTGAAGTCCCATGAACTCTTGATCCAGCTGAGTGTCGAGGGAGAGCTTTGTCAGCACGACGGCGTGATGATGGTGATGATGAAGTTACCGATGCAGGGCTTCGCCTAAGCACTACAACGATATGACCGAGGTGGAATCTGTGGAGGGGGGCACCGCACACGGCTAAGACAACTGTCAACTTGTGTGTCTATGGGGTGCCCCCTCCCCCATATATAAAGGAGTGGAGGAGGGGGAGGGCCGGCCCTCTAGGGCGCGCCCAAGGGGAGTTCTACTCCCATCGGAGTACGATTCCCCCCTTCCCTAGTTGGATTAGGAGAGGAAGGAAGGGGGAGAGAGGGGGAAGGAAAGGGGGCCGGCCCCCCACCCAATTCGGATTGGGCTTGGGGGGCGCACCCCTCCTAGGCTCCCTTCTCCTCTCTCCCACTATGGCCCAATAAGGCCCATATACTTCCCGGGGGGTTTCGGTAACCTCCCGGTACTCCGGTAAATGCCCGAAGTCACCCGGAACCATTCCGATGTCCAAACATAGTCATCCTATATATCGATCTTTATGTCTCGGCCATTTCGAGACTCCTCGTCATGTCCATGATCATATCCGGGACTCTAAACTACCTTCGGTACATCAAAACACATAAACTCATAATACCGATCGTCACCGAACGTTAAGCGTGCGGACCCTACGGGTTCGAGAACTATGTAGAAATGACCGAGACTCATCTCCGGTCAATAACCAATAGCGGAACCTGGATGCTCATATTGGTTCCTACATATTCTACGAAGATCTTTATCGGTCAAACCGCATAACAACATACGTTGTTCCCTTTGTCATCGGTATTTTACTTGCCCGAGATTCGATCGTCGGTATCTCAATACCTAGTTCAATCTCGTTACCGGCAAGTCTCTTTACTCGTTCCGTAATGCATCATCCCGCAACTAACTCATTAGTCACATTGCTTGCAAGGCTTATAGTGATGTGCATTACCGAGAGGGCCCAGAGATACCTTTCCGACAATCGGAGTTGCAAATCCTAACCTTGATCTATGCCAACTCAACAAACACCATTGAAGACACCTGAAGAGCAACTTTATAATCACCCAGTTACGTTGTGACGTTTGATAGCACACAAAGTGTTCCTGGTATTCGGGAGTTGCATAATCTCATAGTCATAGGAACATGTATAAGTCATGAAGAAAGCAATAGCAACAAACTAAACGATCAAGTGCTAAGCTAATGGAATGGGTTAAGTCAATCACATCATTCTCTAATGATGTGATCCCGTTAATCGAATGACAACTCATGTCTATGGCTAGGAAACTTAACCATCTTTGATTCAACGAGCTAGTCAAGTAGAGGCATACTAGTGACACTCTGTTTGTCTATGTATTCACACATGTACTAAGTTTCAGGTTAATACAATTCTAGCATGAATAATAAACATTTATCATGAAATAAGGAAATAAATAATAACTTTATTATTGCCTCTAGGGCATATTTCCTTCAGTCTCCCACTTGCACTAGAGTCCATAATCTAGTTCACATTGCCATGTGATTTAACACCAATAGTTCACATCACCATGTGATTAACACCCATAGTTCACATCGCCATGTGACCAACACTCAAAGGGTTTACTAGAGTCAATAATCTAGTTCACATCGCTATGTGATTAACACCCAAGAGCATTAAGGTGTGATCATGTTTTGCTTGTGAGGTAAATTTTAGTCTATGGGTCTGCAATATTCAGATCCGTATGTATTTTGCAAATTTCTATGTCTACAATGCTCTGCACGGAGCTACTCTAGCTAATTGCTCCCACTTTCAATATGTATCTAGATCGAGACTCAGAGTCATCCAGATCGGTGTCAAAGCTTGCATCGACGTAACTCTTTACGATGAACTCTTTATTACCTCCATAACTGAGAAATATTTCCTTAGTTCTCTAAGGATAATTTTGACCGTTGTCCAGTGATCTACTCCTAGATCACTATTGTACTCCCTTTCCAAACACAGGGTAGGGTATACTATAGGTCTAGTACACAGCATGGCATACTTTATAGAACCTATGACTGAGGCATAGGGAATGACTTTTCATTCTCTTTCT
This sequence comes from Aegilops tauschii subsp. strangulata, assembly GCF_002575655.3. NCBI lineage: Eukaryota > Viridiplantae > Streptophyta > Magnoliopsida > Poales > Poaceae > Aegilops > Aegilops tauschii. Next base: position 96,628,121 of record NC_053037.3, on the reverse strand, counting down.
ATTTTCTGCTGTGGTCGGGTTTTGAGTCTTTACTCAACTTCACACCTTGCAGCACAGGAAAGAACTCCTTCTTTGACTGTTCCATTTTGAACTACTTCAAAATCTTGTCAAGATATGTACTCATTAAAAAATATTATCAAGCGTCTTGATCTATCTCGATCTATGCCAACCCAACAAACACCTTCGAAAATACCTGTAGAGCATCTTTATAATCACCCAGTTACGTTGTGACGTTTGATAGCACACAAGGCATTCCTCCAGTATCCGGGAGTTGCATAATCTCATAGTCGAAGGAATATGTATTTGACATGAAGAAAGCAATAGCAATAAAACTGAACGATCAATATGCTAAGCTAACGGATGGGTCTTGTCCATCACATCATTCTCCTAATGATGTGATCCCGTTCATCAAATGACAACACATGTCTATGGTTAGGAAACTTAACCATCTTTGATTAATGAGCTAGTCTAGTAGAGGCTTACTAGGGACAAGGTGTTTTGTCTATGTATCCACACATGTATTGAGTTTCCAGTTAATGCAATTCTAGCATGAATAATAAACATTTATCATGATATAAGGAAATATAAAATAACAACTTTATTATTGCCTCTAGGGCATATTTCCTTCAGTCTCCCACTTGCACTAGAGTCAATAATCTAGTTCACATCGCCATGTGATTTAACACCAATAGTTCACATCTTTATGTGATTAGCACCCATAGTTCACATCGCCATGTGACCAACACCCAAAGGGTATACTAGAGTCAATATTCTAGTTCACATCGCTATATGATTAACACCCAAAGAGTACTAAGGTGTGATCATGTTTTGCTTGTGAGAGAATTTTAGTCAACGGGTCTGCCACATTCAGATCCGTATGTATTTTGCAAATTTCTATGTCTACAATGCTCTGCATGGAGCTACTCTACCTAATTGCTCCCACTTTCAATACGTATCCAGATTGAGACTTAGAGTCATCTGGATCGGTGTAAAAGCTTGCATTGACGTAACTCTTTTACGATGAACTCTTTATCACCTCCATAACCGATAAATATTTCCTTAGTCCTCTAAGGATAATTTTGACCGCTGTCTAGTGATCTACTCCTAGATCACTATTGTACCCCCTTGCCAAACTCATGGCAAGGTATACAATAAGTCTGGTACACAGCATGGCATATTTTATAGAACCAATGGCTGGGGCATAGGGAATGACTTTCATTCTCTCTCTATCTGCTGCCGTGGTCGGGTTTTGAGTCTTACTCAACTTCATACCTTACAACTCAGGCAAGAACTCCTTCTTCGACTGATTCATTTTGAACTCCTTCAAAATCTTATCAAGGTATGTACCCATTGAAAGTCTTATCAAGCGTCTTGATCTCTCTCTATAGATCTTGATGCCCAATATGTAAGCAGCTTCACCGAGGTCTTTCTTTGAAAAACTCCTTTCAAACACTCCTTTATGCTTTCCAGAAAATTCTACATCATTTCCGATCAACAATATGTCACTCACATATACTTATCAGAAAGGCTGTAGTGCTCCCACTCACTTTCTTGTAAATACAGGCTTCACCGCAAGTCTGTATAAAACTATATGCTTTGATCAACTTATCAAAGCTTATATTCCAACTCCGAGATGCTTGCACTAGTCCATAGATGGATCGCTGGCGCTTGCACATTTTTGTTAGTACCTTTAGGATCGACAAAACCTTCTGGTTGCATCACATACAACTCTTCTTTAAGAAATCCATTAAGGAATGCAGGTTTGACATCCATTTGCCAAATTTCATAAAATGAGGCAATTGCTAACATGATTCAGACAGACTTTTAAGCATCGATACAAGTGAGAAAATCTCATCGTAGTCAACACCTCGAACTTGTCGAAAACATTTTTGCGACAATTCGAGCTTTGTAGATAGTAACACTACTATCAGCATCCGTCTTCCTCTTGAAGATCCATTTATTCTCTATTGCTTGCCGATCATCGGGCAAGTCAACCAAAGTCCATACTTTGTTCTCATACATGGATCCCATCTCAGATTTCATGGCCTCAAGCCATTTCGCGGCATCTGGGCACATCATCGCTTGCTCATAGTTCGTAGGTTCGTCATGGTCGAGTAACATGACCTCCAGAACAGGATTACCGTACCATCTAGTGCGGATCTTACTCTGGTTGGCCTACGAGGTTTGGTAGTAACTTGATCTGAAGTTTCATGATCACTATCATTAACTTCCTCACTAATTGGTGTAGGAATCACTGGAACTGATTTCTGTGATGAGCTACTTTCCAATTCGAGAGAAGGTACAATTACCTCATCAGGTTTTATTTTCTCCCACTCTCTTCTTTCGAGAGAAACACCTTCTCTAGAAAGGATCCACTTTTAGCAACAAAGATCTTGCCTTCGGATCTGTGATAGAAGGTGTACCCAACAGTTTCCTTTGGGTATTCTAAGAAGACACATTTGTCCGATTTGGGTTCGAGCTTATCAGGTTGAAACTTTTTCACATAAGCATTGCCGCCCCAAACTTTAAGAAACAACAACTTAGGTTTCTTGCCAAACCACAGTTCATATGGTGTCGTCTCAACGGATTTAGATGGTGCCCTATTTAACATGAATGCAGCTGTCTCTAATGCATAACCCCAAAATGATGGTGGTAAATCGGTAAAAGACATCATAAATCGCACCATATCTAATAAAGTACGGTTATGACGCTGTGGTGTTCCAGGTGGCGTGATTTGCGAAACTATTCCACATTGTTTCAAATGAAGACCAAACTCGCAACTCAAATATTCGTCTCTGCGATCAGATCGTAGAAACTTTATTTTCTTGTTACGATGATTTTCCACTTCACTCTGAAATTCTTTGAACTTTTCAAATGTTTCAGACTTATGTTTCATCAAGCAGATATACCCATATCTGCTCAAATCATCTGTGAAGGTCAGAAAATAATGATACCCGCCGCGAGCGTCTACACTCATCGGACCGTATACATCAGTATGTATTATTTCCAATAAGTCAGTTGCTCCCTCCATTGTTCCGGAGAACGGAGTCTTAGTCATCTTGCCCATGAGGCATGGTTCGCAAGCATCAAGTGATTCATAATCAAGTGATTCCAAAAATCCATCAGCATGGAGTTTCTTCATGCGTTTTACACCAATATGACCTAAACGGCAGTGCCACATATAAGTTGCACTATCATTATTAACTTTGTATCTTTTGGCTTCAATATTATGAATATGTGTATCGTTACGATCGAGATTCAATAAACCATTCATATTGAGTGTATAACCATAGAAGGTTTTATTCATGTAAATAGAACAACAATTATTCTTTGACTTAAATGAATAACCGTGTTGCAATAAACATGATCCAATCATATTCATGCTCAACGCAAACACCAAATAACTTTTATTTTAGGTTCAACACTAATCCCGAAGGTAAAGGGAGTGTGCGATGGTGATCTTATCAACCTTGGAATCACTTCCAACACACAACATCACCTCGCCCTTAACTAGTCTCTGTTTATTTTGCAACTCCCGTTTCGAGTTACTACTCTTAGCAACTGAACCAGTATCAAATACTGAGGGGTTGCTATAAACACTAGTAAAGTACACATCAATAACATGTATATCAAATATACCTTTGTTCACTTTGCCATCCTTCTTATCCGCCGAGTATCTAGGGCAGTTCCACTTCCAGTGACCATTTCCTTTGCAGTAGAATCACTCAGTTTCAGGCTTGGGTCTAGCTTTGGGCTTCTTCATGGGAGTGGCAACTTGCTTACCATTCTTCTTTGAAGTTCCCTTTCTTTCCCTTGCCCTTTTACTTGAAACTAGTGGTCTTGTTAACCATCAACACTTAATGCTATTTCTTGATTTCTACCTTCGCCGATTCCAGCATCGCGAAGAGCTTCGGAATTACTTTCGTCATCCCTAGCATATTATAGTTCATCTCTAAGTTCTAGTAACTTGGTGATAGTGACTAGAGAACTTTGTCAATTATTATCTTATATGGAAGATTAACTCCCACTTGATTCAAGCAATTGTAGTACCCAGACAATCTAAGCACATGATCACTGGTTGAGCTATTCTCCTCCATCTTGTAGGCAAAGTACTGTCAGAGGTCTCATACCTCTTGACACGGGCATGAGTATGAAATACCAGTTTCAACTCTTGGAACATCTTATATGCTCCGTGGAGTTCAAAACCTTTTTGAAGTCCCAGTTGTAAGCCGTAAAGCATGGTGCACTAAACTATCAAGTAGTCATCATACCAAGCTTGTCAAAACGTTCATAACGTCTGCATCTGCTCCTGCAATAGTTTTGTCACCTAGCAATGCATCAAGGACATAATTTTTCTATGCAGCAATGAGGAAAATCCTCAGATCACGGACCAAGTCCGCATCATTGCTACTATCATCTTTCAACTTATATTTCTCTAGGAACATATAAAAAATAAACGGGGAGCTACATCGCGAGTTATTAATCTACAACATAGATATGCTAATACTACCAGGACTAAGTTCATGATAAATTAAAGTTCAATTAATCATATTACTTAAGAAATCCCACTTAGATAGACATCCCTCTAGTCATTTAAATGATCACGTGATCCAAATCAACTAAACCATGTCTGATCATCACGTGAGATGGAGTAGTTTTCAATTGTGAACATCACTATGTTGATCATATCTACTATATGATTCATGCTCGACCGTTCGGTCTCAGTGTTCCGAGGCCATATCTGCATATGCTAGGCTCGTCAAGTTTAACCCGAGTATTCTGCGTGTGCAAAACTGGCTTGCACCCATTGTATGTGAACATAGAGCTTATCACACCCGATCATCACGTGGTGTCTCGGCACGACGAACTTTCACAACGGTGCATACTTAGGGAGAACACTTGTACCTTGAAATTTAGTGAGAGATCATCTTATAATGCTACCGCCGAACTAAGCAAAATAAGATGCATAAATGATAAACATCACATGCAATCAATATAAGTGATATGATATGGCCATCATCATCTTGTGCCTTTGATCTCCATCTCCAAAGCACCGTCATGATCACCATCGTCACCAGCGCGACACCTTGATCTCCATCGTAGCATCATTGTCGTCTCGCCAACTATTGCTTCTACGACTATCACTACCGCTTAGTGATAAAGTAAAGCAATTACATGGCGATTGCATTTCATACAATAAAGCAACAACCATATGGCTCCTGCCAGTTGCCGATAACTGTGTTACAAAACATGATCATTTCATATAATAAAGTTTAGCATCATGTCTTGACCATATCACATCACAACATGCCCTGCAGAAACAAGTTAGACGTCCTCTACTTTGTTGTTGCAAGTTTTACGTGGCTGCTACGGGCTGAGCAAGAACCGTTCTTACCTACTGTGATGCCCCCGATTTGACCGTACACTAATCATACACGCAAACGTGTACGATCAAATTCAGGGACTCACGGGAAGATATCGCAACACAACTCTAAAAATAAAATAAGTCATACAAGCATCATAATACAAGCCAGGGCCTCGAGGGCTCGAATACAAGTGCTCGATCATAGACGAGTCAGCAGAAGCAACAATATCTGAGTACAGACATAAGTTAAACAAGTTGCCATAAGATGGCTAGCACAAACTGGGATACAAATCGAAAGAGGCGCAGGCCTCCTGCTTGGGATCCTCCTAAACTACTCCTGGTCGTCGGCGGCAATTGCACGTAGTAGTAGGCACCCTCGGTGTAGTAGGAGTCGTCGTCAACGGTGGCGTCTGGCTCCTGGGCTCCAGCATCTGGTTGCGACAACCAGCAAGAAAGGAAAAGGGGAAAAGGGGAAGTAAAGCAACCGTGAGTACTCATCCAAAGTACTCGCAAGCAAGGATCTACACTACATATGCATGGGTATCTGTGTAAAGGGGCAATATGGGTGGACTGAACTGCAGAATGCCAGAATAAGAGCGGGATAGCTAGTCATGTCGAAGACTACGCTTCTGGCAGCCTCCATCTTGCAGCATGTAGAAGAGAGTAGATGGTAAGTTCACCAAGTATCACCGTATAGCATAATCCTACCCGGCGATCCTCTCCTCGTCGCCCCTTGAGAGAACGATCACTAGGTTGTATCTGGCACTTGGAAGGGTGTGTTTTATTAAGTATCCGGTTCTAGTTGTCATAAGGTCAAGGTACAACTCCGGGTCATCCTTTTACCGAGGGACACGACTATTCGAATAGATAAACTTCCCTCAGGGGTGCACCACATTACCCAACACGCTCGATCCCTCTGGACAGACACACTTTCCTGGGTCATGCCCGGCCTCGGAAGATCAACACGTCGCAACCCTACCTAGGCACAATAGAGAGGTCAGCACGCTGGTCTAAATCCTAAGCGCGCAGAGGTCTGGGCCCATCGCCCGTTGCACACCTGCACGTTGCTTACGCGGCCGGTGAGCAGACCTAGCAACCTCCATTACAAAGGAAGTTGTGTTACGCGGTCCAAGCCGGCGCACATCGCTCAGTCGCTGACATCAACAAGGCTTCGGCTGATACCACGACGTCGAGTGCCCGTAACTGTTCCCGCGTAGTTGGTTAGTGCGTATAGGCCAGTGGCCAGACTCAGATCAAATACCAAGATCTCATTAAGCGTGTTATTTTGAAGTAACCGCGGACGCCGACCAGGGCCAGGCCCACCTGTCTCCTAGGTTGCCACAACCTGCCTGTCGCTCCGCCACAAAGTAACACTCGGGGGCCGTCGGGAACCCAGGCCCACCACTACCTGGGTGGAACCACCTGCCCCTTCAGCCCCCATCTCCGAACAGTATCATAAGTAATGTAACAGTATAAAGTATATAGCATATGCCCGTGATCACCTCCCGAAGTGATCACGACCCAGTAGTATAGCATGGCAGACGAACAAGAGTTAGGGCCACTGATGGAATACTAGCATCCTATACTAAGCATTAGGATAGCAGGTAAAGGTATCAACAATTGTAGCAACAATGACAGGCTATGCAACAGAATAGGAGCTATCGGATCAACAATAGTAGCAAAACTAATGCAAGAATACGAGAGAAGAGAGTGGGCGATATCTGGTTGATCAAAGGGGGGGTTTGCCTTGTTGCTCTGGCAAGAAGGAGGGGTCGTCAACAACGTAGTCGATCGGGGCACCAGCAGCGGCGTCAGTCTCGTAGTCTACCAGAGAGAAGAAGGGGAAGAAACAATTAATACACTTCAAACAGATGCATATCGATGCATGACAAGACAAGTAACGGTGCCAGGTGTGCCCTAACGCAGTAAGAGGTGATACCGACGAAGGGGGGAAACATCCAGGAAAGTATTCCCGGTGTTTTGCGTTTTCGGACAGATGAATCGGAGGGGGGAAGTTGCGTGTTTGCTATGGTAGGGATGTGTGGCGGATGAACGGGCTACCTATCCGGATTCATCTCGTCGTTCTGAGCAACTCTCATGTACAAAGTTTTTTCATCCGAGCTACGGATTATTTTATATTAATTTATAAAGATTTAATTCTTTTTTGAATTAACAGAATTAGTTTAATTAGAAAATTGTAATTATGACGTCAGCATGACATCAGCACTCAACTCTAACCGTTGACTGGTCAAGCTGACACGTGGGTCCCACTGGTCATAGACTCAGGTTAACTAAATCGGGTTAATTAGACTAACTAAGTGATTAGGCTAATTTATTTTAATTAGATTAGTTAAACAGGATTAATTAACTTAATTAACTCATTAATTAATTAATTAATTAATTAATTCTAACTTTTTTTATTCTTTTTTTAATAAACGTTCTGGGGCGTGGGCCCCTCATGTCATTGGCCCAGAGGCCTAGCGGGCACAGGGCGGTGCGGTTAACGGGGCGGGCGCCCGAACGAGGGGCGAACTGGGCCGCGGCGGGGGGCACGGGCGCCAGAGTGCGCCGGCGGCCAGGGCTCGCCGGCCGGCCGTTTCTGGCGAAGGAAGCCGGCGGAGGAGGGGTCGCCGGAGGCAGCAGCAGGCGCGCGGCGGCCTCGCGCGCTGCGGCAAAGGCGAGGTGGTCGCCGGAGCGCGACCACGGCGAGCAAGGCGGCCGCGCGGGGGGGGGGGGGCAGGGGCGCGTGCAGGCTCCTCGGTGGCTGCGAGCGGAGGAAGAGGCGGGCGCGACAAGAGGAAACGGGAGGGGCCGCGCCGCAAGCTGCAGCAGCAGGGCCGCGGTGGTGACTGTGAGCGCGTGCGCAGTCAGGTTGCGGGGGGGGAGGGGAAGCGGCGGGCCGAGAGGCGGCTGGCCTCGTCCAAGGCGGCCACGGGCAAGGACGAGGGGAGCCGGGCGCTAGCCGCGGTGGCCGGTGGGCGAGGTCAGGGGCGGTTCACGTGGCGGCGAGCGAGGCGCGGGCGTAGGCCGCACGAGGGAGCAGCAGGTCCACGGCGACGCGGGGTCGCGGCCCGCGATGTGCGCGAGCGGACGACGGGAAGGGCGCGGTGATGGGCGCAGGGGGCACGGTCGGGGACGATGCCGTAGCGTGCGAGGGACAGGGGAGGATGCGGGGCTCACTGCGGGCGTAGGGTACGGGGCAGTGGGGCTTGAGGAGGAGGACGGAGACGGCGCGTCGCAGGGGAGGCAGGCCGTCGTGGTGGCTCCGGGCGGCGTCGGGCGGCGCGGAGATGGGGGAGTCCGGCGACGGGGTCGAGCGGCAGGCGTCGGTGGGTTGTTCCCCGATCCAGATCTGGATCGGGGAGGAGGAGGCGATCATGGGGGGAGTGGGAGCGAGTGGGGAGGGGGTTAGGGTTTCGGGTGTCGTGGGGGCTTATGGAGAGTGGGGGCGGCCTATTGGGCCGGCCTGCTCGGCTGGCCAGGAGGCCCAGTGGGGGTTAGGCCTCTTTTCTTTATTTTGTTTTTCTTTTCTTTTTTACATTTTCTATTTTATTTCTAGCTTTGTTTATTTTAGTTTTATAAAACACCAATTTAGCACCCAAATTAGTATCATTAATATAGGCCACTGCCAAACTTTGTTTGGACCCAAAGTAAATTAGTTTAATATTGTTATAATTTAAAAAGCTATTAGATTATTGTGTTAGCCACTATTTTAACTAGTTTAGTGTATCTAACACTTTACAAAATTTTGGTTTCTCCTCCATAATTACCTATGATTTATTTGGCTCACTCCGAACATTTTAGTTTTAATATTTGAAAACTTTTATTATTAGCTTGACTTTGATTTTGAATTTGAATCGGTTTAGAATTAACGCGAGATTAGCAACAGTAATCGAGGTGCCGTGGCATCATTAGTAGAGGGTTACTGTAGCTTAATTATCCGGGCGTTACACCTACGCATCAAAATTACAACGATTTTTCGTCAAGTGTGCTGTTTTAACCTTCATCAAGGACCGGGCGTAGTCACACTCGATTCAACTCAAGTTGGAGAAAATGACACCCGCCAACCACCTGTGTGCAAAGCACGTCGGTAGAACCATTCTCGCGTAAGCGTATGCGTAATGTCGGTCCGGGCCGCTTCATCCAACAATACCGCTGAATCAAAGTATGACATGCTGGTAAGCAGTATGACTATTATCGCCCACAACTCTTTGTGTTCTACTCGTGCAAATAACATCTACGCATAGACCTGGCTCGGATGCCACTGTTGGGAACGCAGTAATTTCAAAAAAATTCCTACGCACACGCAGGATCCATCTAGGTGATGCATAGCAACGAGAGGGGAGAGTGTTGTCCACGTACCCTCGTAGACCGAAAGCGGAAGCGTTATGACAACGCGGTTGATGTAGTCGTACGTTTTCACGATCTGACCGATCCTAGTACCGAAAGTACGGCACCTCCGCGATCTGCACACGTTCGGCTCGGTGACATCCCACGAACTCTTGATCCAGCTGAGTGTCGAGGGAGAGCTTCGTCAGCACGACGGCGTGATGACGGTGATGATGAAGTTATCGATGCAGGGCTTCGCCTAAGCACTACAACGATTTGACCGAGGTGGAATCTGTGGAGGGGGGCACCGCACATGGCTAAGACAACTGTCAACTTGTGTGTCTATGGGGTGCCCCTCCCCCGTATATAAAGGAGTGGAGGAGGGGGAGGGCCGGCCCTCTATGGCGCGCCCAAGGGGAGTTCTACTCCCACCGGGAGTACGATTCCCCACCTTCCCTAGTTGGATTAGGAGAGGAAGGAAGGGGGAGAGAGGGGGAAGGAAAGGGGGGGCCGGCCCCCCCACCCAATTCGGATTGGGCTTGGGGGGCGCGCCCCTCCTAGGCTCCCTTCTCCCCTCTCCCACTATGGCCCAATAAGGCCCATATACTTCCCGGGGGGTTTCGGTAACCTCCCGGTACTCCGGTAAATGCCAGAAGTCACCCGGAACCATTCCGATGTCCAAACATAGTCATCCTATATATCGATCTTTATGTCTCGACCATTTCGAGACTCCTCGTCATGTCCGCGATCATATCCGGGACTCTGAACTACCTTCAGTACATCAAAACACATAAACTCGTAATGCCGATCGTCACCGAACGTTAAGCGTGCGGACCCTACGGGTTCGACAACTATGTAGAAATGACCGAGACTCATCTCCGGTCAATAACCAATAGCGGAACCTGGATGCTCATATTGGTCCCTACATATTCTACAAAGATCTTTATCGGTCAAACCGCATAACAACATACATTGTTCCCTTTGTCATCGGTATGTTACTTGCCTGAGAGTCGATCGTCGGTATCTCAATACCTAGTTCAATCTCGTTACCGGCAAGTCTCTTTACTCGTACTGTAATGCACCATCCCGCAACTAACTCATTAGTCAGATTGCTTGCTGCTACCTCTTGAGCATGCGTTGGTTTTACCTTGAAGAGGAAAGGGTGATGCAGCAAAGTAGCCTAAGTATTTCCCTTAGTTTTTGAGAACCAAGGTATCAATCCAGTAGGAGGTTACACGCAAGTCGCCTTGTACCTGCACAAACAAATAAGAACCTTGCAACTAACGAGATAAAGGGGTTGTCAATCCCTTCACGGCCACTTGCAAAAGTGAAATCTGATAGAGATAATAAGATAAATATTTTTGGTATTTTTATGATATAGATTGGAAAGTAAAGATTGCAAAATAAAATAGATCGGAAACTTATATGATGGAAAATAGACCCGGGGCCATAGGTTTCACTAGTGGCCTCTCTCAAGATAGCATAATCTACGGTGGGTGAACAAATTACTGTCGAGCAATTGATAGAAAAGCGCATAGTTATGAGAATATCTAGGCATGATCATGTATATAGGCATCACGTCCGTGACAAGTAGACCGAGACGATTCTGCATCTACTACTATTACTCCACACATCGACCTCTATCCAGCATGCATCTAGAGTATTAAGTTCATAAGAACAGAGTAACACATTAGGAAAGATGACATGATGTAGAGGGATAAACTCAAGAAATATGATATAAACCCCATCTTTTTATCCTCGATGGCAACAATACAATACGTGCCTTGCTGCCCCTGCTGTCATTGGGAAAGGACACCGCAAGATTGAACCCAAAGCTAAGCACTTCTCCCATTGCAAGAAAGATCAATCTAGTAGGCCAAACCAAACTGATAATTCGAAGAGACTTGCAAAGATATCAAATCATGCATATAAGAATTCAGAGAAGAATCAAATATTGCTCATAGATAATCTTGATCATAAACCCACAATTCATCGGATCTTGACAAACACACCGCAAAAAGAATTACATCGAATAGATCTCCAAGAGAATCGAGGAGAACTTTGTATTGAGATCCAAATAGAGAGAAGAAGCCATCTAGCTAATAACTATGGACCCGAAGGTCTGTGGTAAACTACTCACACATCATCGGAGAGGCCATGGTGTTGATGTAGAAGCCCTCCGTGATCGATTCCCCCTCCGGCGGAGCGCCGGAAAAGGCCCCAAGATGGGATCTCACGGGTACAGAAGGTTGCGGCGGTGGAAATAGGATTTCGTGGTGCTCTCGGATGTTTTCGGGGTATATGAGTATATATAGGCGAAAGAAGTAGGTCGGTGGAGCCACGAGGGGCCCACGAGAGTGGGGGCACGCCTCCCTACCTCGTGGCCGCCCCGTTGCTTCCTTGACGTCCACTCCAAGTCTCCTGGATTGCATTTGATTCAAAAATAACTCTCCCGAAGGTTTCATTCCGTTTGGATTCCATTTGATATTCATTTTCTGCGAAACACTTAAAGAGGCAAAAAAACAACAATTTGCACTGGGCCTTTGGTTAGTAGGTTAGTCCCAAAAATAATATAAAAGTGTATAATAAAGCCCATTAAACATCCAAAACAGATAATATAATAGCATGGAACAATCAAAAATTATAGATACGCTGGAGACGTATCAAGCATCCCCAAGCTTAATTCCTGCTCGTCCTCGAGTAGGTAAATAATAAAAACAGAATTTTTGATGTGGAATGCTACCTAGCATAATTTTCTACGTAATTTTCTTTATTGTGGCATGAATGTTCAGATCCGAAAGATTCAAGATAAAAGTTTAATATTGACATAAAAATAATAATACTTCAAGCATACTAACTAAACAATCATGTCTTCTCAAAATAACATGGCCAAAGAAAGTTCATCCCTACAAAATCATATAGTTTGGTCATGCTCCATTTTCGTCACACAAAAATGCTCTCATCATGCACAACCCCGATGACATGCCAAGCAATTGTTTCATACTTTAGTAATCTCAAACTTTTTCAACTTTCATGCAATACATAAGCGTGAGCCATGGACATAGCACTATGGGTGGAGTAGAATATAATGATGGGGGTTGTGTGAAGAAGACAAAAAAGGAGAAAGTCTCACATTGACGCGGCTAATCAACGGGCTAGGGAGATGCCCATCAATTGATGTCAATGCAAGGAGTAGGGATTGCCATGCAACGGATGCACTAGAGCTATAAATGTATGAAAGCTCAACAAAATAAACTAAGTGGGTGTGCATCCAACTTGCTTGCTCACGAAGACCTAGGGCATTTGAGGAAGCCCATTGTTGGAATATACAAGCCAAGTTCTATAATGAAAATTTCCCACTAGTATATGAAAGTGACAAAATAAGAGACTCTCTATCATAAAGTTCATGGTGCTACTTTGAAGCACAAGTGTGGAAAAGGATAGTAACATTGTCCCTTTTTTTGGCCTTCCTTTTTTTATTTGGCCTTTCCCCTTTTTCCCCTTTTTTTGGGACAATGCTCTAATAATGATGATCATCACACTTCTATTTATTTACAACTCAAAGATTACAACTCGATACTAGAACAAAATATGACTCTACATGGATGCCTCTGGCGGTGTACCAGGATGGGCAATGAATCAAGAGTGACATGTATGATGAATTATGCATGGTGGATTTGCCACAAATACGATGTCAACTACATGATCGTGCAAGGCAATATGACAATGATGAAGCATGTCATAATAAATGAAACGGTGGAAAGTTGCATGGCAATATATCTCGGAATGGCTATGGAAATGCCATAATAGGTAGGTATGGTGGCTGTTTTGAGGAAGATATAAGGAGGTTTATGTGTGATAGAGCATATCATATCACGGGGTTTGGATGCACCGGCGAAGTTTGCACCAACTCTCAAGGTGAGAAAGGGCAATGCACGGTACCGAAGAGGCTAGCAATGATGGAAGGGTGAGAGTGCGTATAATCCATGGACTCAACATTAGTCATAAAGAACTCACATACTATTGCAAAAATCTACAAGTCATCAAAAACCAAGCACTACGCGCATGCTCCTAGGGGGATAGATTGGTAGGAAAAGACCATCGCTCGTCCCTGACCGCCACTCATAAGGATGACAATCAAAGAACACCTCATGTTTCAAATTTGTTACACAACGGTTACCATACGTGCATGCTACGGGACTTGCAAACTCTAACACAAGTATTTATCAATTTCACAATTACTCAACTAGCACAACTTTAATATCACCATCTTCATATCTCAAAACAATCATCAAGTATCAAACTTCTCATAGTATTCAATGCACTCTATATGAAAGTTTTTATTATACCCATATTGGATGCCTATCATATTAGGACTAATTTTATAGCCAAAGCAAATTACCATGCTGTTCTAAAGGACTCTCAAAATAATTTAAGTGAAGCATGAGAGATCAATAATTTCTATAAAATAAAACCACCACCGTGCTCTAAAAAGATATAAGTGAAGCACTAGAGCAAAATTATCTAGCTCAAAAGATATAAGTGAAGCACAAAGTAATAAATTCTGATTCATGTGTGTGTCTCCCAAAGGTGTGTACAGCAAGGATGATTGTGGTAAACTAAAAAGCAAAGACTCAAATTATACAAGATGCTCCAAGAAAAACACATATCATGTGGTGAATAAAAATATAGCCTCAAGTAAAGTTACTGATAGATGAAGACGAAAGAGGGGATGCCTTCTGCGGCATCCCCAAGCTTAGGCTTTTGGTTGTCCTTGAATTTTACCTTGGGGTGCCTTGGCATCCCCAAGCTTAGGCTCTTGCCACTCCTTATTCCATAATCCATCAAATCTTTACCCAAAAACTTGAAAACTTCACAACACAAAACTCAACAGAAAATCTCATGAGCTCGGTTAGTATAAGAAAACAAATCACCACTTTAAGGTACTGTAATTAACTCATTCTTTATTTATATTGGTGTTAAACCTACTGTATTCCAACTTCTCTATGGTTCATACCCCCCGATACTAGCCATAGATTCATCAAAATAAGCAAACAACACACGAAAAATAGAATCTATCAAAAACAGAACAGTCTGTAGTAATCTTTATCAAACGCAAACTTTCTTTAACTCAAAAATTCTGCCAAAATAGGACGACCTAAATACTTTGTTTATTGATCTACTTCAATTGGAATAAGTATTTTATCACGTTCTTGTGATTTTTAACAATTGTTTTCGTGAGTAGAAAGTTTCTGTCTTTTTTAGCAAGATCAAATAATTATCACCCAAGAAGATCCTATAGGTTTTACTTGGCACAAACACTAATTAAAACATAAAAACACATCTAACCAGAGGCTAGATGAATTATTTATTACTAAACAGAAAAAAAATAAGAAACAAAAATAAAATTGGGTTGCCTCACAACAAGCGCTATCGTTTAACGCCCCTAGCTAACCATAAAGGGAAGAATAGATCTAGGTATTGCCATCTTTGGTATGCAAATCATAAGTGGCTCTCATAATAGATTCATAAGGTAATTTAATTTTCTTTCTAGGAAAGTATTCCATGCCTTTCCTTAATGAAAATTGGAATCTAATATTCCCTTCTTTCATATCAAAATTGCACCAATCGTTCTAAGGAAAGGTCTACCAAGAATAATAGGACATGTAGGACTGCAATCTATATCAACAACAATGAAATCTACGGGCACATAATTCCTATTTGCAACAATAAGAACATCATTAATCCTTCCCATAGGTTTCTTAATGGTGGAATCCGCAAGATGCAAATTTAAAGAACAATCATCAAATTCACGAAAACCTAACACATCACACAAAGTTTTTGGAATCGTGGAAACACTAGCACCCAAATCACACAAAGCATAGCATTCATGATCTTTAATCTTAATTTTAATAGTAGGTTACCACTCATCATAAAGTTTTCTAGGGATAGAAACTTCTAATTCAAGTTTTTCTTCATAAGATTGCATTAAAGCATCAACGATATGTTTGGTAAAAGCTTTATTTTGACTATAAGCATGAGGAGAATTTAGCACGGATTGCAACAAGGAAATACAATCTATCAAAGAGCAATTACCATAATTAAATTCCTTGAAATCCAAAATAGTGGGTTCATTGCTATGTAAAGTTTTGACCTCTTCAATCCCACTTTTACCATTTTTTGCATCAAGATCTAAAAACTCCGAATCATTGGGACGCCTTCTAACTAAAGTTGACTCATCTCCAGTCCCATCATTATCAAGATTCATATTGCAAAGCAAAGATTTAATAGGAGACACATCAATTACTTTTAGATCTTCATCCTTATTATCATGAAAACTAGAAGAACATGCTTTCATAAAGCAATCTTTTTTAGCACGCATCCTAGCGGTTCTTTCTTTGCACTCATCAATGGAAGTTCTCATGGCTTTGAGAGACTCATTGATATCATGCTTATGTGGAATAGATCTAAGTTTCAAGGAATCAACATCAAGAGAAAGTCTATCCACGTTCCTAGCCAACTCATCAATCTTAGGCAATTTTTCTTCAAGCAAAGCATTGAAATTCTTTTGTGAAATCATAAATTGTTTAATACTAGTCTCAAAATCAGAGGGCATATTATTAAAATTTCCATAAGAGTTGTTGTAGGAATTACCATAATTATTAGAGGAATTACTAGCAAAATTCAATCTAGCATAATTTTTTGTATAATCATCCATAAATTCAAACCATGTGTAGGGCAATTACGTATCATTAATTTCATCCTCTCCCAAGCTTGTGCAACATGCTCATGATCAAGTTGCTTAAAATTCATAATATCGTTTCTAAGAGAGATGATCTTAGCGGGAGGAAAATACTTAGAGATAAAAGCATCTTTGCACTTATTCCAAGAATCAATACTATTTTTAGGCAAAGACGAAAACCAAGTTTTAGCACGATCTCTAAGCGAAAACGGAAATAGCTTCAATTTAACAATATCATTATCCACGTCTTTCTTCTTTTTCATATCACACAGATCAACAAAGTTGTTTAGATGAGTAGCGGCATCTTCACTAGGAAGGCCAGAGAATTGATCTTTCATGACAAGATTCAACAAAGCAGCATTAATTTCACAAGATTCAGCATCGGTAATAGGAGCAATCGGAGTGCTAAGAAAATCATTATTGTTGGTATTGGAAAAGTCACACAATTTAGTATTGTCTCGAGCCATCGTGACAAACAATCCAACACACAAGCACACAAGAAGCAAGCGAAAAGAGACGAACGGAAAAAGAGGGCGAATAAAACGGCAAAGGTGAAGTGGGGGAGAGGAAAATGAGAGGCAAATGGCAAACAATGTAATGCGAGGGATAAGAGTTTGTGATGGGTACTTGGTATGTCTTGACTTGTGCGTAGATCTCCCCGGCAACGGCGCCAGAAATGGCTAGTTGTTGGGAGATCAAATCTTGTCTTGACTTGGCGTAAGCCTCCCCGGCAACGGCGCCAGAAATCCTTCTTGCTACCTCTTGAGCATGCGTTGGTTTTCCCTTGAAGAGGAAAGGGTGATGCAGCAAAGTAGCGTAAGTATTTCCCTCAGTTTTTGAGAACCAAGGTATCAATCTAGTAGGAGGTTACACGCAAGTCGCCTTGTACCTGCACAAACAAATAAGAACCTTGCAACCAACGCGATAAAGGGGTTGTCAATCCCTTCACGGCCACTTGCAAAAGTGAAATCTGATAGATATAATAAGATAAATATTTTTGGTATTTTTATGATATAGATTGGAAAGTAAAGATTGCAAAATAAAATAGATCAGAAACTTATATGGTGGAAAATACACCCGGGGGCCATAGGTTTCACTAGTGGCCTCTCTCAAGATAGCATAATCTACGGCGGGTGAACAAATTACTGTCGAGCAATTGATAGAAAAGCGCATAGTTATGAGAATATCTAGGCATGATCATGTATATAGGCATCACGTCCGCAACAAGTAGACCGAAACGATTCTGCATCTACTACTAGTACTCCACACATCGACCGCTATCCAGCATGCATCTAGAGTATTAAGTTCATAAGAACAGAGTAACACATTAGGCAAGATGACATGATGTAGAGAGATAAACTCAAGCAATATGATGTAAACCCCATCTTTTTATCGTCGATGGCAACAATACAATACGTGCCTTGCTGCCCCTGCTGTCACTGGGAAAGGACACCGCAAGATTGAACCCAAAGCTAAGCACTTCTCCCATTGCAAGAAAGATCAATCTAGTAGGCCAAACCAAACTGATAATTCGAAGAGACTTGCAAAGATATCAAATCATGCATATAAGAATTCAGAGAAGAATCAAATATTGGTCATAGATAATCTTGATCATAAACCCACCATTTATCGGATCTCGACAAACACACCGCAAAAATAATTACATCGAATAGATCTCCAAGAGAATCGAGGAGAACTTTGTATTGAGATCCAAATAGAGAGAAGAAGCCATCTAGCTAATAACTATGGACCCGAAGGTCTGTGGTAAACTACTCACACATCATCGGAGAGGCCATGGTGTTGATGTAGAAGCCCTCCGTGATCGATTCCCCCTCCCGCGGAGCGCCGGAAAAGGCCCCAAGATGGGATCTCACGGGTACAGAAGGTTGTGGCGGTGGAAATAGGGTTTCGTGGTGCTCTCGGATGTTTTCGGGGTATATGAGTATATATAGGCGAAAGAAGTAGGTCGGTGGAGCCACGAGGGGCCCACGAGGGTGGGGGCGCCTACCCCCTGGGCGTGCCTCCCTACCTCGTGGCCGCCTCGTTGCTTCCTTGACGTCCACTCCAAGTCTCCTGGATTGTGTTTGTTCCAAAAATAACTCTCCTGAAGGTTTCATTCCGTTTGGATTCGGTTTGATTTTCCTTTTCCGCGAAACACTGAAATAGGCAAAAAAACAACAATTTGCACTGGGCCTTTGGTTAGTAGGTTAGTCCCAAAAATAATATAAATGTGTATAATAAATCCCATTAAACATCCAAAACAGATAATATAATAGCGTGGAACAATCAAAAATTATAGAAACATTGGAGACGTATCACTTGCAAGGCTTATAGTGATGTGCATTACCGAGAGGGCCCAAAGATACCTCTCCGACAATCGGAGTGACAAATCCTAATCTCGATCTATGCCAACTCAACAAACACCATTGGAGACACGTGTAGAGCATCTTTATAATCACCCAGTTACGTTGTGACGTTTGATAGCACACAAAGTGTTCCTCCGGTATTCGGGAGTTGCATAATCTCATAGTCGTAGGAATATGTATAAGTCGTCAAGAAAGCAATAGCAACAAACTAAACGATCAAGTGCTAAGCTAACGGAATGGGTCAAGTCAATCACATCATTCTCCAATGATGTGATCCCGTTAATCAAATGACAACTCATGTCTATGGCTAGGAAACTTAACCATCTTTGATTCAACGAGCTAGTCAAGTAGAGGCATACTAGTGACACTCTATTTGTCTATGTATTCACACATGTACTAAGTTTCTGGTTAATACAATTCTAGCATGAATAATAAACATCTATCATGAAATAAGGAAATAAATAATAAATTTATTATTGCCTCTAGGGCATATTTCCTTCACCGGCTGCCTCTCCTCTGCCGAGCGCGCTCAGTAAGAGGTGGAGGAGGAGGAGCCTACCGACGAGCTAGGCAACTGCAATACGGTGCCTGCCGCTGTTGCAGCTTTAGCGACGCTCACCTCGAACGCCCTTTGCCGCTCCAGACGACCCCTCTCGAAGCGGTGGTTCTCCTCGTAGATCTCCTGATTCCTCGCCTCTGAGGCTGCGTGTGCCATGGCCACGGCGGCGGTAAGGCTCTTTACGTGCTCTACGAGGCGCTCTTCCTCCTCCCGCAGGAACTCGGCGTAGCGCGCAAGGTCGCTGACGCACGTGCGGGCATCCACCTCCGCCTCCCGCCTTCGGGCGGCGGTGGCGAAGCGGGTGATGACCCTGGCGGTCGACGGTGGGCTGGCGGCCACGGCAACCGATGACGGGGTGGCGGCCACGACCACCACCTCCTGCCTTCGGGCCGCGGTGGCGGAGCGGGTGATGGCCATAGTGGCCGGCAGTGGGGTGGCGGCCACGACGGCCACCTCCCGCCTTCGGGTCGCGGTGGCGGAGCGGGTGATGGCCATAGTGGCCGGCAGTGGGGTGGCGGCCACGACGGCCACCTCCCGCCTTCGGGCCGCGGCAGCGGAGCTGGCGATGGCCCTGGCTTTCGACGGTGGTGTGTCGGCAATGGCGGCCGGCAACAGCTGCTGACGGGTAGCGGCGGCGGAGCGTGTGATGGGTGTTCCGCGCACACCCAACAGGGACGCCACACGCACTACACTACGCCGGGGACTGCGCCCCGCCGCAGTGTAGCCTCCCAGCTAGAGCTGTCCTCTGATGACGGCGGAGTGGCTGAGCGACGACGATGGACCGGTGCCATTGGCGAGTGTGGGGGAAGTAGACGAGATAAGCTACAGGGAGGGAGGGGAAAATGCGACGCAGGACTCGCCGGCCGTGAGGATTTTTATAGCAGGCCGATAAGCATTGGGATTTTGGGGGATTTCACCGAATCGGGCGGGAAGCTTGCGCGGGAACCTGCGAGGTTGCGCGGGAGCGGGCTCACCGACGATTCATTGGCGCCACCGTTTAGCCAAAACAACGCCCCCGCGCACTGCGCAAGCTTGCGCTGTAAGCCATCTGCGGCAGCGGGGTGACAAGACATGCGAGAGGAGGACAAAAGGCCACGTACACATATGGTTAATAAAAAACGTTTGCGATTTAATTACCTACTATACCACCGTCCTGGTTTATAAGCATGATTTAACTAATAAAATATGAATGCATGTCGCCAAAGATTATATAGTTGGATTTGTATTTGAACATAGTTTCCAATTATATAATTTTTAAAACATGCATTAAAATTTTGTTGGTTAAATTTGAGGGCAAAGTATGGCACAGAATATAAACGAGACTATAGACTAGATGGAGGTGGTAGCACACGGCCGCTCTCTACGCAGTGACGCAACTGTCGGCCGGCTTGTAGGTGACCATTTCCTGCGTGTTCAACTGCTCTATGCGTGTGGTTGCTTGCGGTTCAGGCGGCCGTGCGTGCTTTGCTCTCACGTCCCGCCGCACGCGCTCTGCTCTCGCGTCCCTCCGGGTGCTCTGCCCTCGTCCCTCCACGCGCGCTACCAGTGTTTGGGGCCGGCGCACGATCACGCACGTTCGTGTCCAAGGGGTTGCGCCGGGCGCGGCGCGATGATGCAGTTACCCGCTGCAAAAACTGCCATGCGGACGCGCCGAGAATCCACGCCGCCCGGCCCCCTTTTATTCCTGTGACCATTTACTTTCATCTCTCGTCTCACATGACACAATAAGCACACCCGCGAGGACACATACAGAGAGGACATCCAGCGGTTCCAACGACGCTCCCCATGGCTCCAATGGCGCTCCCAGCGGCCGACGACGACAACGGCGGGCAGTTCACCACGCATCACGTAGTGGACACCCAGGTGAGGGGGAAGGCCCTCTCGGTGGTGTACACGAACGATCCGGTCTCGGTGGAGAGCTCCATCCAAACTATGGAGCAGTTCCTTACCGAGGACAAGTACCGAGTGGTCGGCTTCGACCTCGAGTACACCATCGGTCGTGCCGGGCACGATCAGAAGGTTGTCGTCGCCCAGTTGTGCGTGCGACATGACGTCCTCGTCTACCACCACCATCTTGCCACAAGGCCTTGCGAGCGTTTATCTAGGTTTATCAACAACTCCGACTACAGTTTCGCTACAGTGGACACCACCAACGATCTAAAAGCACTCAAGGTTTCGGTTTTGAAATGCCCGAATCTTGTCAACATCCAGCACCACTACAAGGTCTGGGGCAGCGACAAAAAGAAACTGAACTCCCTGGTTGACCTCGCCTCGGCCATCATCGACCCCTACTACGCGAAGATGAAGGAAGAGAGCAATAAGAACAAGAACACCTGGCACAATGTGTGGCATCACAGACTGGATGAACAACATGTCAAGTACGCGGCCATGGACGCCTACACAAGCTACGAGATGTACATTCGGATTGTTGACATGAGAAACTGTCTTCTTCCTGACCCAGACGAGGGATCGAGCCACATAGCAGTGGCGGGAGCGTCACAAAAAGTAGATGACTAGATGATCGTTTCTCCTATTTTAGAATGCATGCAATTGTTTATTGAGGTGTGTGCGAATGATCTGTATAGTCACTTATGTAATTGTATGTTTATTTCAGTTATATATATACATGTTATTCTACTTTAGACAGAGCAATTCACACGGCTTATTAGCAGCAATTGTCTGTGTTATTATTGGTCTTCGCACACATTTCTGATTACGGACCTGTTTGCCGCATATCACACACATCTTGTTCAGTTGAACCGTTTCCATTGTGTTTCCTAATCACACACAGTTCATCCCAGTGAACCATATGCTGTATATCGCACACGCCTTCATCTGGTTGCCCATTTCTTTTTTTCCTCCTAATCCCAGACAGTTAATTGAGCTGAACCGTATGCCCTGCATCGCACACGCAACGAAATTCTGAACCGTGTTTGATGCATCTGTCATCGCAAATGTTTTGCACCTTTTTAACGGTTTTTTACACCACCGTTTGCGATTATGGCATCGCACACAGTTTCGTCGAAGGGTATGTGATCGTAGTGTCGTGTTTGCCCATCCTGCAGTAGTGACTAATGAATCAAATAATTTCTTAATCAATGGATTCCATTTGGGCATATGACATTCAAAACCCCAATCTGCGTAGCATTCAAAAACAAATCTAATAGGGACCCAATCTAATAAGCATACATGTCTGTAGCATGAAAACCCCCAATTTGTGTAGCATTAAAAACAAATCTAATAAGCATACATCTATGTAGCATTGAAGCATAGAGATCCCTATCTCTCATACAGATCTATCTAACATTTTTGCAACAAAGGTAATCCCCCACCCCCTCCATACAGAAAACCCCGGCCCATCCGTCAAACCAACTACTCTAACTA
Source organism: Aegilops tauschii subsp. strangulata (assembly GCF_002575655.3). Classification (NCBI taxonomy): domain Eukaryota; kingdom Viridiplantae; phylum Streptophyta; class Magnoliopsida; order Poales; family Poaceae; genus Aegilops; species Aegilops tauschii. The sequence continues at coordinate 96,605,376 of NC_053037.3, read as the reverse complement.
TATGTACTACCGTACGAATCACAATCTAACCAATGCAACTAAATCTACAAGCTAATATCCTAAATATTGCAACTAACAAGCAAGTGCAAATACCTCCTGCTCTTCGCCAGGCTGCGCATCGGGATGGACTGCGGCGCTCGACACCGTCACCTTCTGTTCCGACAGCGCTGAGGCGGAGCCCGCCACCTCCGTCTCCACATCCGCATCGGTTGCAAGTTTCCCCGCATCACCGTGGACACCGCCAACATCCTTCACTTCATCTGCGGTCACCGTGCCCTGCAGCTCCACTACATCTCTGGCGCTGCGCCGGCGTCACCATGAGCATCCGCCATTGGACAGATGGAGGCGATGAAGGTGAGGAAGAGGATGCGGTGGGGAAGAGCGAGACGGTGCGGTGGAGGCAGTGGAGGAGAGCAAGACGACGCGGTGGGGGAGAGGAAGACGATGCAGCAGGAAGGGGATTTGGTGGAAATGGTAGGGGCGGTGCGCCGGGAGGTGGTTCCCCTTCTTTATACGACGGGACGTTTCGGGCATATCCCATGGACACGTGCTACCCCACGACCGCGGTTAGTTGCATGCGCCCACGTATACGAATACCACTATACGTTCAACATACGAAACCACTATACGGGTTCGTCCAGGGCGGCGCGGGAGTGGCCCCACTCGTCAGAGTTAACGGTCAAAGGCATTGACCCGACGGCAACGTACGTTGTAACCTGTTCTGAGGGTTTCGGGCAAGGGAGTGGGGAAAAGTGAGCAAAAGTTAAGAGCGTGGGGATGAACGAGTACAACTAACGAACGAGGGGCACATGAATAAAAATCCCTAAAAGAAAGGGCAAATGTACAAAAAATAAAAATAAGAAGCAAGACCATGGATATTGGCAAGCTGAATATCACCGTGCTGGTAGTGTCACAACAAAGTGACAAACACGGATTTGGGACTACTTTATTTTGAGATAAATAAAAGATTTGGGCCTAACTAGTTTTTTTAGGGGTATTTGGGCCTAACTAGTAACCGGCATGAGAGTCTTACTGGGTCTAAGGGCGTGTTCGGTAGCTCTCCAGCTTCTCAACTCCTCGACTCCAGATCAGAAGCTGAGCCGAACGGTTCAAATCCTGGTTATGGGAGTGAGAAGCTGGCTATTTGTGTAGTGTAATTTTTTTTGAGGGAAGGCCATCATGGCTAGCTTTATTAAAACTTAAATAATGTTTACATCGTCTACGAGCTTACTGATAATAAAGTCATGGGGCTCATCCAACCAACTAAATGAAGTCTTATTACAGCAACTAAAATGAGCTAGCATATGAGCCACTTGATTACAAGATCTATAACAATGCTTGTAAACGACCTTCCCTATTGAAGTACTAGTGTTCAAACATTCTGCGAATATTGCCGCCGCCGAGTCCCACCATATGGTCTGTCCATCACAATAATTGATTACTTGCAAAGAATCTGATTCAGCTTCTACCCGGTTACACCCAAAGGAGTTAGCAAAAATCAGCCCGTCTCGCATGGCCAACGCTTCTGTTGTTATTGCATCCACCACAATAGGTATAAACTTGCATTGGGCTCCCAAGAAATTACCTTTGTCATCACGCAGGATAGCCGCCGTAGCACCTACCCCTTCGTCCGAGTAGTACGCCACATCAACATTTAACTTAATGAACCGAGGTTCCGGCTTACACCACTTTGCTTCAGGGGAAATTCTCACCAGCGATGTAGCCCTCTGATGGTTGCTTGAGATTGATAACACAGAGAGTGCCCACCTCCAAGGGGGAGGAATTGATTCATTGTGCGTCACTTTTCTACGGATCCACCAAAGGTACCAGCCCCCAACGGCTATTACTTGTTTGAAGTTAATTATTGGGTGCATCTCAAGCTGTTGGTCCAGCAATGATAAGATAAATTCCAAGATCGCAGACCCCGATCTATCAACCTGGATCGCTTGGTCGATGATATTTGTGATGCCCAGCTTCGTCCACAAGTGTCGTGCATTCGAGCATAAAAACATTAAGTGACGGATATCATCTGCCCCTTGATGACAGATAGGACAAGCACCATTGGAACCAATGTGCCTGTTAGTAAGTATAGCTCTTAGTGGGATAACTCCTCGCAGTGCTCGCCAACAAAAAATCTGTACTTTACGTGGAATCTGAAGTTTCCAGAGAGTATTCCACACTGCCCGAGTGGTAGAGCCACCAGGGTGTCCCATCGTATTTGCATGCGCCCGAAAACTATGCATCCACTGCATATGATATGCACTCTTTATTGAGAAAATACCTATCCTGTTCGGGTGCCATGCCACAAAGTCATCAAAACCATGCAAGTGTAGTGGAATCTGAATAATTCTGCGGGCATCCACTGGATTGAATAAACTTGTTATTAGCGCCTCATCCCACATACCATTAGCCATATCTATTAATTCACAAACTTTGGTTAGGACCATTTGACCCCTCGGTGATATCACAATTCTATCTGGACTAGAGGAGGGAAGGAGATCTTATTAAAAACTGTGGCCCAAGCTATTCCTGTTTTTGCTATGTGTGTTTTCAGCTTGCCTAAGGGAATTTGTAAAGAGATCACGGATGCTATTGCACAATTCTGGTGGGGTGATGATAAGGAGACCAAAAAAATGCATTGGATGACGTGGTGGAAGTTGTGTATCCCTAAGAGTGAAGGAGGCATGGGGTTCCGTGACCTCTACTCTTTTAACTTGACAATGTTGTCCAAGCAATGTTGGAGGTTGATCAATGACCTGCATTCTTTGGTTGCGAGAGTTCTCAAGGCAAAATATTACCCAAATGGTTCCCTCATTGACGCTACACCAAAAAATGGGTCGTCCTTCACATGGCAGAGTATTTTGAAGGGGTTGAAAACTTTTAAGAAAGGATACCTTTGAAAGATTGGGACCGGTGAACATGTTAACATATGGACGGATCCGTGGATTCCCTGTAGTGTAAAATTGAAGGAGTTGTGGAGTTGGAAAACCCAAGCTCCCAGAAAAAGGAGAAGCTGGAGTTGATGCAAATTACAATGCACTGCCACCGCCAAGTGACCCACGGTAGCGAACCGGTACTTTCTACGAAAAGAAAAAAGAGCCCGAGCGCCTTCTCTTCTCATCTTTCTCCTCGAACCTCCCTTCACCGCCACTCCTTGCCGAGCTTCACCAGCCGCTCCTACGACTCCCAGTCCTCGCGCGCCGCCGAGCCTCCCCACTGGGACCGACTCAAGCCTCTACGCTGCCGTCGGGTTTCTCCCGCGCCCATCCCGCCGTGTCTCCATCCGCCTCATCCGTCGTCACGGCTGCACTCCGATCTCTGCCATTACTGAGTAATAGATTGCGCTATTTAATGGAATGGGTTCGGAGCACAGTGGGCAGCAAATTACATATTGTAGTTGAGGTAAATCGTGGCCTTAATCTCCCTAATTTACAGGGATTAGCAGCTCCAGGAGACGCCCTGTTCGTCCCTGTTGCAGGTTGAAGAAGCATATTAGGTGGGCCAAGATGTGAGCACGTGGGAGGAAAAAGAAAAGGGCATTCAGGCTGGGCTGCATCCAAGCCTAATGGGCTGCCGGCCCATTCTAGCGCTAACCAGCGAGCAGCTGTCGAGGCGAACGATCTGTCCAACTCCAGATTTTCAACCAGAAGCTGGCTGCTGGTTTTGGGCAAAGGAGTTGAGGAGTTTGAGGCTGTGGAGGGCTACCGAACAGGCCCTAAACATGCAGATGGGCCATTGTTAGGCGCCTTCTCTCACAGGCCTCGCGTCCTTTTCTTCCTTTTTCTCTCGTCAAACAGGCCTTTCGTTCCGGCTGCCGATTTGAGTAAATCAAGCCGTGCCCGCTCCTCCCCCTGTCAGCCGTCGATGCCTCCCCGGATGCAACACCTGCCGTCCAAACCAAATCGGGCGTGAGTATAAGTTCGCCGCCGTCACATCCGAGCAGCTTCCTCTAGTCTTGTCCCCTCCCGCGGCTAGGGTTTCCTCCGCTTCGCTCTCGCAGGTGAGACCCCCGAACCCCGATCCGATCTCGCCCCCGTCTATCCTTCCGCTCGATTCCTCGCCTCGTCGGCCCGCCGCGCTGGTGCCCGGCGCTTAGGTCCGGGCTCCGGTTCGATTCGTCCGCGGAAGTCCCGTCGGCCCGTGATTCGCTTGCTTGTACGGATAGATCCGCGTCCATGGGGTGCCGTATCCGAATTAGGATTAGATATTCTGAAGAGGTGGCGGTGGTTTTCTAGATTTGCTGCGGTTTTGGCGCTGATGATTCGTAAGGGGGGAACAGTATGGTCGCAGCTAGGCTACTGCGTAATAGGTTGCGTCACGAGATGTCCGTATGCTGCTCTAATTGAATTCGTGCTGGATTGGCTGCTTTTTATGGGGAGGAGTTTGCTCTGCTTAGCTGTTTGCTTGCATGATGTCAGTGGTTGTAGGTTGTGACATTTTGCTGCTTGTTTCGGTGCAGAATGCCTCGCTACGATGAGCGTGATCGTTACGGTGGCAACACAAGGCTGTACGTGGGTCGTCTTCCCTCGCGCACCCGCACAAGGGACCTCGAAGACCTCTTCGGCAGATATGGGAGGTGAGCAAGCAGAATTCCTCTCAGCCAGAGCTGCTTTTTGCCTTCTGAGTGACAAGTCCATGGAACAAATATACTACCCCCTCCAATCCAAAAAAAAAGTGGAACTAAAGCTGAACTAAAACGACCATGACACTTTTTTTGGATCGGAGTGAGTAGTTTCTTCGTATACAGTGGATGTATTTTGATTGGTTTCATGTCACCCATGCAAGTTATGTGTGATTTAGCTTCTAGTCAAATAGGTCTGTGCTTTGCTCTCTTGTCTGAAGACATGTAGAGCAGAAATTGAGACACCTGTTCGATTTCTTGCACCCAATGTCATCCACATGGTAACTCTGAGGCAATGGCATTCCATACGGGATATCTAAGCCAGCACCCTGCGGTCTCTCAACATTGTTCTCTCTGCCCCATTGTTTCTTGTACCATCACATATATCCACAAGCCCTTCATGTTTTCTTAACTTGGATGATCTTGTTGAAGGTTTTGGGGGCTTACCCAACCTCGGTGTCCATGGTGGATTGGTGGGAGGGTGCCCTTGGTGGAATTGGTGGCTATTCTCGCAAAGTTTCTAGCAGACTTTGGCGATTGTTTTCAAAAATATATTGCCTGTTTTAATGGAAATCACAATCATGCCTGGTGTTTAGTTCATTCTGCGTGGTGATACATTTCTCTACTTGCGTCTTGATGGTGTTACTGTTTCCGGAAACCATTTCCACAGAGTGCGACATGTGGATATGAAGCACGAGTTTGCATTTGTTGTAAGTAACTGCTCTTTTCACCTTGTTTTGACTTCTTAATCCATGTTTGTACTGTTCATATTGATGCCCCTCCTTTCCTTCTATAAATCTTATTGCAGGAGTTTAGTGATCCCAGGGATGCTGATGAAGCAAGGTACAATCTTGATGGTCGTGACTTTGATGGAAGCCGCATGATTGTTGAGTTTGCTAAAGGGGTAATTATAATATTGCTCACTATAATTTTTTCTATGTTGTTTTGTGCTTTTGTTATTTGCCCTTCCTTATTATGATCCTCATTATAGGTTCCGCGTGGCCAAGGAGGAGGAGGTGACCGTGACCGTGGTGGCCGTGGTGGTGACCGTGAATATATGGGTCGGGGACCTCCTCCTGGTTCTGGGCGTTGCTTTAACTGTGGGATTGATGGGCATTGGGCTCGGGACTGCAAAGCTGGCGACTGGAAAAACAGGTGCTATCGTTGTGGAGATAGTGGCCACATAGAAAGGGATTGTCAGAACAGCCCTAAGAACCTCAAGTATGCCCTGCGGGTTGTCTTTTCTGTTCTACACATAAGTGAGCATATCTGACTTTAGTTTTGTTGATGAAAACACAGGCGTGGAAAGAGTTACTCCAGATCTCCATCTCCTCGCCGCGGAAGGGTGCGTGATAGGAGCTACAGCAGGAGCCGCAGTAGGAGCTACAGGTATATGTTTTGAAAATTTGAGCACCGTTTCTTCTTATTCTGTGGCATGATTCCCTTGTTCTGGTAGTCTGTTTAGTTTGAGTTCTGATCATAGTACTGTCATTCTTTCTTCTTGCAAACTAAAGCCTCTTAAGTCCTATTTTGTCCAATTATTATGGTATTTCCTTTTTTGCATATTGTTTTCCTGTTATGCATGGGTTTAGTTTCATCTGCTGCTATTCTGTGGGCATGGGTTTAATTCATACATTTTACTAACCTGCTGAATGTGGTAAATTTTAATTGAATTAAATACTTGTGTTTGCAACTAATGAATATATGCCAGTGTAAAAAATTGGTTGATTTGTCGATATTATTGCTTTTAAACATACTTGTGTTGTGTTTCAATTCCTTTTTTTTTCTATCATGTTTTGTGTATGAAACACTGACTGTATGTCTCTTGCTTTACTTAGCCGCTCTGTTTCCCCAAGGAGGGATGAAAGGCGATCAAGGAGCCCTCGCGACAGTCGCAGCCCAAGGAGGAGCCCCCGTGACAGTCTCAGCCCCAGGAGGAGCCCCCGCAACAGTCGCAGCCCTATGAAGAGCCCCCGTGGCAGTCGCAGCCCTATGAGGAGCCCCCGTGACAGTCGCAGCCCTAGGAGGAGTGCTTCACCTGCCAAGGGGAGGGCCCGGAGCCCCACCCCTCCTGGCAGCAGGAGCCCTGCACCAAGGGATAACAGCAGGAGCCCAATGAAGGCTGACAGCCCTAAAAACATGAGCCCAGCTGCCAATGGTCGTAGCCTGAGCCCCAGGGACGGCGAAGACAATGGCCACCACCGTGCACCCAGTGGAAGTGCATCACCCGGTGGTGGTTAGAGATGGATCGAAATCCTTCAAGCTTTCACCCAGTGGAACTGCATCACCTGGTGAGGGTCGAGAGATCGATCAAATTCTTCCTACGGTTATGAAACTCTCCAAACATGTTGAACAAAGACTTGCCTGTACGAGTTTGATTTTATCGTGTACTCTATTTCGGTATTGATACTCCAGTCAGACCATAATATCTGTTGTACTATGTGCACATGGAATCATTTTGCAGTTTCAAATAATCTTTTTGTGCTTAATTTCTCATCTTTATCGTGCTACATGGTCGAAAATGCTTGTAGTATTTGTCCTTCGAAAGATGGAGGGGAAACAATCTTTTCCATCATCCACTCTCCTCAGGGACGTACAAAAAACACCATATCTTCTAATATAGGGCCATATGGGTTCATCTGCTGCGGACATTGACCATCTGCCAGAAGGTCCCTCTCATGGATGCGTCTGTGAAATCATCATCGGCTTCGCCGTCTCCCTCCACGCTGCCGGTTTGAGGCGGCGTGAGCTCTGTAACCATGTTGAGGCTGTTCACGTCGGAGTAGTCCAGCCCGTCGTGATCAACCGCGCTTCTCTGACGGCGAGGCGGCGTGAGCTCTGTCACCATGTTGAGGCTGCTCACGTCGGAGAAGTCCAGGCCGTCGCCCTCCTGCAGCCGCATCACGAACTGCAGGTTCCACACCACGTCCTCCATGGCCGGCCGGTCGGCGCCCCGCTCCGCCAGGCACCTGGCCACCGTCTCGCCGTACTTCCTCAGCGCCGCGGGCCTCGCCGCGGCCGCGATGCGCCGGTCCACGATCTTCTCCAGCTCGCCCCTGCCCTGCCAGTGCAGCCCCCACTCCACCAGGTTCGACATGGGCTTCGGCAGCCTCGGGTCGACGACGGGGCGCGCGCAGACGGCCTCCAGCAGCACGACGCCCAGCGAGTACACGTCGGACTTGGCCGTCAGCTGCCTCGTCCGGCAGTACTCCGGGTCGACGTACCCGAAGCTGCCCTTCACCGCCGTGCTGACGTGCGTCTCGTCGAGCACCGGCCCGGCCTTGGAGAGCCCGAAGTCGGCCACCTTGCCCGCGAGGTCGCCGTCCAGAAGGATGTTGGACGACTTGACGTCGCGGTGGATCACCGGCTTGTCCACGGCCGTGTGCAGGTACAGGAGGCCCCTCGCCGCGCCGGCGCACGCCTCCAGCCGCTGCGCCCAGCTCAGCGGCGCCGCGCCGCCGCGGCCGTACAGCCGGCTCCTCAGCGAGCCGTGCTCCATGTACTCGTACAGCAGGATCATCTCCTCCCGCTCGTCGCAGTAGCCGACGAGGGACACCAGGTGGCGGTGGCGCAGCCCGGACAGCAGCTCGATCTCCGTGCGGAACTCCCGCGCGCCCTGCTGCGACTCCGGGCTCGCGCGCTTCACGGCGACCTTGGTGCCGTCCTGGAGCACGGCGCCGTACACCTTGCCGAACCCTCCCTCTCCGATGATGAGGCTGTCGTCGAAGTTGCGCGTCGCGTCTTGCAACATAGCGAGCGGGAAACGGTAGCTCGGCATCACCGCGGCAGCGGCAGCAGCCCTGGGGCTCGCTCCCGGAGTGTTCCCGGCAGTGGTGAAGCTTGACGATCCTGACGCAATGGCGCCGCGAACGCTGAAGCGGCCGAGGAGTGGCATCCATGGCGTGGACGACTGGCTCTGCGTCGGCGTCGGCTGCTCCTTGGCACCCTCCTCCACCTCCTTCTCCTTCTCCTTCTTCCTAAGGACAATGGCGAGAGCAACGGCGACGGATATGAAAGCGAGCGCTCCACACACGGAGCCAAGAACGACGGCGAAACGCGACTTGGCTGCCCCCGCCGCCGGCTGGACGACGACGACGGACCCGGCGCTCAGGTGCATCTTCATGATCTCAATCCCATTGAGGATGGCGGCGGGCATGACGATCTTATTTGCCAGAGGGCCAACATGGACGGCGAGTTTCCCGGACGCCTCGCTAGCAGGCAACACGAAGTCCGTGTAGTACGGGAACGCCAGCGCACCATCGCCGACGGCGGCGAGGTCGAGGTCCTGCTTCACGGTGGCGTCATCGACGTAGGCGTTGATGTGGAGCTGGTGGGGAGCCTTGCCGACGATGTCGCAGAAGTGGAACCTGATGAAGTAGCTGGAGCTGGTGTCGACGTCGAACTGCCACGCCATCTGTTTCTGCCCGTCGAATGAGCTGCCGTTGATCACGAGCTCCCTCGCCGTGGCGTAGACGATGTCCGGCGCGTCGGTCGCCGTCGCTTGCCCGGGCAGCCGGTTCAGCATCCCGTTGTAGCGGACCTCCCGAGTCACCGCGTCGGCCACAGAATGGGAGAGGAATCGCAGGTCGGTGGTCCACTCTCGCCAGAGCGCGTCGTCGTCGGGCGCGACGGCCGGGCCGCCCACGTTGAGGCGGTAGGCCGTCTGCAGCGGCAGCACGGCGGGGATGGGCTCCGGCCGGCCCGTCGACGAGTCCGCCGCGTCGGCGACGAGGCCGTCGGGCACGGAGACGAGCTCGACGGCGTTGACGAAGGCGATGCCCCCGTCGGCGAGCGGCACGAACGAGACCACCAGCGTGTCGCGCGCGACGTCCAGGAGGAACTCCAGGCGCGCCGGCTGGGGCGACGTCGACGTCGACGCGTTGCCGGGCTCGGGCGCCGGGATGCCGTCCTCGAGCAGCACGGCGTCCTGCGTGGACACCTTGAACGCCCTGGCCGCCGCGGCGAGGTCGTAGCTCCGGTACACGAAGGGGAAGAAGTGGAGGCGGAGGAAGTGCCGGCCGCGGTGCCTGATGGCGAAGGAGTAGGAGGAGGGCGCGGAGAACACCCTGGCGTTCTGGTACAGCGCGGCGTCGCGGAAGCCGGACACCAGGTCCGGCGGGGCCTTCACCGCGGCGCTGCGAGGGGACGTCAGGGTGACCGCGCCGGAGGCGCCGTCGTCGGCGAGGAAGAGCCTCCGGCCCACCGGCGTGTCCAGCGAGGACCCACAGCTGACGAGGTAGTTGTCCTCAGGCTTGTACGCCGCAGCGCCGCAGACGAGCAACACCGAGACGACCCAGAGCACGCCGCGTGCTCGCGCTGGCCGGAGCCTCGCCGTCGCGGCCATGGCAAACTCCGAGGAACACCTACACACGATCAAAAGATTATGCGCAGAACAGGCAGAGAAGAAAACATGTCCGTCGGAAGTACTCCTATATCGAACCACAGAAAAGCTACAAGGAGCCAAATAAGAGCGACAGAGGGACGAACGACGCTACCTCCAGGCTCCTGCTACCGGCCAGCTGATTCAGCAGCAGTCCAGATCCTCCATGGATGATGTGCGCTGCCGTGGTGTCATGCTTATCTGCGAGGCCTTGGGTTGGTGCGAGCTGCGAGGCCAGGGATTGCAGGAGGAAGAGGACACAGAGGTCACTGGTGGCCGGTCAGAGAGACGGATCGCCATCAGAGGCGGCCCTCCGAATTGAAGGCTTGTTCGTCTCGTAGCACCCTCCTCCCCACGCCATTGGGCACGCAAGTCGCAATCGTTACCGAACTCTTGAGAGCACTGACCAGCGTGTGAGCAGGGGCCTGGACTGGACCAGTGCGTGTCCTGTTGTGCCGGGAAAGGCAAGCGGAGCTGCTGCTGAAATGGGCTGTTGCGCTTGGAAGCTCGCTGGAACGTAGTACTGCCACTGAAGATTTCTTCCAGAGATTGCAGGAAGAGCACGACTGTGGCAAGTGGCAACAGGAGACGGCCGAACTGCATGCTGGGAATTCCGTGGCACGCGTATGGAAAAAAATGCACCTGAAAGCAAACGCTGGGAGGCGTGACGGGAGTGCGGGACACGATTGTTTGGTCCCGGAAAATTATCGCTAGGCGTTGTTTGGTGTTATCTTTCAATCGTCAATGCTACTAGGAGTACGGTTTTTCTACCCTGCAAGAGACATCTTTGACCGTGGATTTATCTACCATCGTTGCTAGAAGATGGAATAAAGGTCTCCCCGCCTAGCCCCGTCTAGCATCATTGGTGGACGTGTGGAGGTGTGTCTCTGGTAGATCTGTTTTTGGTGGATTTGCTTGGATCTGTTCGTCGTTCGTCTTCGTTCATGCGTCTTTAGGTTGGATCCTTTTGATCTACACTCTTCATCTGCGGCGGTTGCTGTTCTGGTGCGTTGGTTCTATGGGGCCTTAGCACGACGACTTCCTGACTGTCTACTACAACAAGGTTTGCCCGGCTCCGGCGAGGGAGGGGCGATGACAGTGGCGCGCCTTCGGCTCGCTTCAGTGTTTGTAGTCGTCGCTAGGTGGTCTACGGATCTGGATGTAATTTTTATTATTTCTAGTGTTCGTTGTACTATCATGATTGAAGATGAATAGATTGAAAGTTTTTTCCCGCAATTTTTTTGTCTTATGGCATATGCTACATAGTACAATCCCATGCCGAGTTACGCGAAGGTTTCACCTATCTGCCCCACTTGCTCGGAGGGTTTAGGCCCTGTTTGGTTCATAAGTCCTGTGACTTTTTTTAGTCCCAACTTATAAGTCCCAAGTCCCTAAAAAGTCCCCACCTATTTGGTTCCTGGGACTTAACATGGACCAAAAGACCATATTACAACTATAAGTCCCTATAAGTCCCTCCTTGAGAGTCTTATTTCATAAGTCCCAAATGCCCACTTTAAGTCCCTATAAGTCCCTCCTGTTTGGTTTAGATGGGACTTAAAGGGACTTTTTTAAGTCCCTACACCAATAAGTCCCTGTAACCAAACACCTTCTTAGAAGATACAAAACATATGCTCTTCTGCTGTAGTAAAGCAAAGGAGGTCTGGAAAAGGTTGGGGATGGATGATATTATTGATAAAGCTTGTGAAGTTGACCGTGCGGGAGAGGTGGTGTTGGAGTATCTACTACTCCTACCAGATCAATATTTGTGGATATTGGGTTAGCACAATGTACGTGAGATGATTGCTATTTCAGCATGGTATCTATGTGGGAAAGACGGAAGTTGGTACACAATGAGAAAACTCAAAATGTAACTAAGATCTCAATGGGGATTCTTGCTCTGACCAAAAATTTTGTTAATGCATTATCCCCCAAGGCGTCGATGAAAAAGGAGGGCTGGTCTTGTCCTCCAAGAGTTTTCGTTAAACTTAATGTTGACGCTTCTTTTGATCATGTTCTTCTTAGGTGTTCCATGGGAGCGGTCCTTCGAGACGACAAAGGCAGGTTCATAGCTGGAGGGAATGAGAAAATAGATTTTTACGCGGATGTGTTGATGGCGCAACGGGCGGGATGCAATCGCCTTATTAGAAATTCGGATAATATGGAGGTGATTGATACTATGAATGATGGATGACAGTCGGCGGGTGCGGCGGCAGCAATCTTCGATGACTGTTTTCACTATGCTTGTGATTTCGTTACTGTTAGATTTGAGCACTATAATAGGGAAGCAAATAAAGTAGCTCATGAGCTTGCTAGATTAGCTAGATTTTCTTTGACTTCCGATTGGTTTGAGGAGCCTTTAAATGGAATTGTAATTATCCTCACAAACGATGTACTACTTATTACAAATGAATAAAGTCAGAAATTTTCAAAAAAAAGACTTGTGCCACTTTTCTTACTTTTATATAAATAAAAATTGTCTTATTTCAAAGTGTTACATATGCTTTATTGTGTTTTTTCTTGTTCCAAAGTGTCTCGTAAAGTTTCATTGTATACCAACAATAAGAGTGCACTTCTTTCTGATTAAATTTACTAGTACATAACAATACACAATGGAACATTTCAATGCACGTTGAAACAAGAAAAAGAATCAGTGTAACACTATGAAACAAGACAAAATCTGCCAATTCCCCCCAAAATAGCATGAATCTCAAAGCAACGATGAATGGTGGATCCATGCATGGCATACCCCCATGTATGGTAGAATAGCTTTTCTCTTAAAGCTAGTAGCTCTCGAAGGCTTTGACTTAACGTCCTTAGCCCTCATGCCCTTGTTGCACCTCCCTGAGGAGACGAGATTTCCCTAAGGGTGTTCTGTTATTGACAACTTTATCTTGGTGGTGGAGCTGGTCCAATGTTGCCACAAGCGTGGGTTGACTTTAGTTGTACTCAAGCTCGACTTCCCGAAAGCCTTCAGCCCCGTCTTCTGGCTTAACCTTGATCATGTACTGGAAGCCTCCACCTTGGTGGATGCACTATGTCTTAGGCCTCAATGTCTCCTACCACTCTGTCGTCATTCTCAATAGTGTCCCTCGACAAGTGGACTTCCCACAAAGCATGGGCTCCGACATGGGACCCCCCTTTCTTATTTATATTGGCCGCAACTGTCTTGAAAGGACCCGTGCTTGCTATTGGAGCAGAGGACGGACTGCAACACCCCATCATCCACAGCCAGTAGTAGCGTCAGCATTAGCATACGCTCCAGGCAAGCATTGTAGCTGCAGTAGCTACAATGCAAAAAAGCTACAATGGCTATAGTCAACAAGGATCTCTCCCACCATGCCCTAGGAAACGGCCCGGGTTGCCTAGGGCTTGAGGCCGCCATTGTACACACCCCACTACTATACCATTCCCTAGTACAGAGACGGCACCACCAACCTGCTCTGCCCGGCATCGTCCAAGTCACCAAGCTTTAGGAGTTGCTCGGCTCCTTTGTCACGAGCAATTGCCTTGCGTCCAACTTTGACAAGTGAATCTTTGTTCCTATCAATGTGCCTCCCTAGCAAGCACATGTTATCAATGCCATCTTTGGTTGCTCTGTTGCGGCCTTCTCTCAATAGTATCGAGGGTTAGTGTTCTCCACGTTGAAGTTGTGCCCCTTTGACTTTTGCCCCTCATAGCCAAGATCAACAATGTCAGGACCCCGATTCTAAGTCACACCGATCTAGCCTGTAACACCTCATATCACTTTGCAGCCTCACGCACGGTATTCCCACGGGTGTCGCCTTACCATGGCCCGGGACTGTTTGCGCCTTTTGGCTCACGTATATGATAGTGTCGCTAGCATCCATATGACAGAGAACCCGCGCCGACATGACTAGTCGTGAACCCAAAGTGGCACTTGTTGGGGAACGTAGCAGAAATTCAAAATTTTCCTACGTGTCACCAAGATCAATCTAGGAGATGCTAGCAACGAGAGGGGAGGAGTGCATCTACATACCCTTGTAGATCGCGAGCGGAAGCGTTCAAGAGAACGGGGTTGATGGAGTCGTACTCGTCGTGATCCAAATCACTGATGATCCTAGCGCCGAACGGACGGCACCTCCGCGTTCAACACACGTACGGAGCGGGGACGTCTCCTCCTTCTTGATCCAGCAAGGGGGGGGGGAGGAGAAGTTGATCGAGATCCAGCAGCACGACGGCGTGGTGGTGGAAGTAGCGGGATCCCGGCAGGGCTTCGCCAAGCGCAAGAGGGGAGGAAGAGGTGTCACGGGAGGGAGGGAGGCGCCAGGGCTTGGGGTGCTGCTCCCATGCGCCTCCCCACTAATATAGGGGTGGAGGGGGCTAGTTTCTTGCCCTCCAAGTCCATTGGGGCGTTGGCAAAGGTGGGAGAAAGAAATCCCATCATTTCCCTTCCCCACCAATTGTTATCCCCCTTTTTTAGGGATCTTGATCTTATCCCTTCGGGATATGATCTTATTCCTTCTAAGGTGGGATCTTGGTGCGCCTTGACCAGGGGTGTGGGGCCTTGCCCCCACTACCCACGTTCATGTGGGCCCCACTTCGGAACCTTCTAGAACCTTCCCGGTACAATACCGAAAAATCCCGAACATTTTCCGATGGCCAAAATAGGACTTCCCATAAATAAATATTTACCTCCGGACCATTCCGGAACTCCTCGTGACGTCCGGGATCTCATCCGGGACTCCGAACAACTTTCGGTTAACCACATACTCATATCTCTACAACTCTAGCGTCACCAAACCTTAAGTGTGTAGACCCTACGGGTTCGGGAGACATGCAGACATGACCGAGACGACTCTCTGGTCAATAACCAACAGCGGGATCTGGACACCCATGTTGGCTCCCACATGTTCCACGATGATCTCATCGGATGAACCACGATGTCGAGGATTCAATCAATCCCGTATACAATTCCCTTTGTCAATCGGTACGTTACTTGCCCGAGATTCGATCGTCGGTATCCCAATACCTTGTTCAATCTCGTTACCAGCAAGTCACTTTACTCGTACCGTAACGCATGATCCCGTGGCTAACTCCTTAGTCACATTGAGCTCATTATGATGATGCATTACCGAGTGGGCCCAGAGATACCTCTCCGTCATACGGAGTGACAAATCCCAGTCTCGATTCGTGCCAACCCAACAGACACTTTCGGAGATACCTGTAGTGCACCTTTATAGCCACCCAGTTATGTTGTGACGTTTGGTACACCCAAAGCATTCCTACGGTATCCGGGAGTTGCACAATCTCATGGTCTAAGGAAATGATACTTGACATTAGAAAAGCTCTAGCAAACGAACTACACGATCTTGTGCTATGCTTAGGATTGGGTCTTGTCCATCACATCATTCTCCTAATGATGTGATCCCGTTATCAATGACATCCAATGTCCATGGTCAGGAAACCATAACCATCTATTGATCAACGAGCAAGTCAACTAGAGGCTTACTAGGGACATGTTGTGGTCTATGTATTCACACATGTATTACGGTTTCCAGTTAATACAATTATAGCATGAACAACAGACAATTATCATGAACAAGGAAATACAATAATAACCATTTTATTATTGCCTCTAGGGCATATTTCCAACAGTCTCCCACTTGCACTAGAGTCAATAATCTAGTTCACATCACCATGTGATTAACACTCAAAGTTCACATCGCCATGTGACTAATACCCAAGAGTTTACTAGAGTCAATAATCTAGTTCACATCACCATGTGATTAACACTCAATGAGTTATAGGGTTTGATCATGTTATGCTTACAAGAGAGGTTTTAGTCAATGGGTCTGCAACATTCAGATCCGTGTGTGCTTTACAAATCTCTATGTCATCTTGTAGATGCAGCTACCACGCGCTACTTGGAGCTATTCCAAATAACTGCTCTACTATACGAATCCGGTTCACTACTCAGAGTCATCCGGATTAGTGTCAAAGTTTGCATCGACGTAACCCTTTATGACGAACCCCCTTTCCACCTCCATAATCGAGAAAATTCCTTAGTCCACTAGATACTAAGTGAAAGTGCAAGTATCACTTAGATTATATTTTGGTGTGATGACAATGTGGTTAGTGGAACTAATGTTGGTTGCTAAAGTTTATCTCAGGACGTTGGTTCCAAGGTGTCCATTGATGGAGGTGTGCGACCCCCCGGTCCAAAAAGATCAAAGGCGTGGTTACCGGCGACTCGAAGGTTTTTTGTTTTGGTTCGATTTGAGTCGTAGGTAAAACCGCACTATCAAGAGGGGTCTTCCTGGAATTAGTGTCGTGTGGGAATGCCTCCAAGACAGATACACCAGCCATCCTACACGTCCTCAGATATTCCACTTGTTGTGTGCTTTGCCGTGGTGTCCTGTGATGTTTCATCAGAAATCTTCTGGACACCCCGTGTGCACGGGGTCTCTGACCCCCATGCGCACGGGGTAGTCAGAATATTTCTGGACACCCCGTGCGCACAGGGATGACTTGGCCCGTGCGCACGGGGTACCTCGAAACTCACTGGACACCCCGTGCGCACGGGGCTGACTTGGCCCGTGCGCACGGGGTACCTCGCATCTCACTGGACACCCCGTGCGCACGGGGCTGACTTGGCCCGTGCGCACGGGGTCCAATGGGCAGAAATCCCCTCCCGGCCAAGAACACTATAAAAGCCCCCTTCTTCCTCCTCCATCCCCTAACCCTAATGTCTTGTTGAGCTCCTCCATTGCTACACCCCATTTTGCTCACTACTCTCAATCCCTCCACCCAATCTTGTTGAAACTTTGGGGATTGGGAGAGCAAGACCCGATCTACACTTTGACCAAACCAAATCGCATTCCCCGCAACATTCATCCACCATGACTTGTTACTCTTGGAGCTTGGGCTCCTAGGCAGTTAGAGGTTCCTCCGAAAGCTTCCTTGCTTGTGGTGTGCTCCGGAGAAGTTTGTAAAGGTGTGGTGGTCGCCTTCAAGACCAACCCCGAGTGATTCGAGGCTCATCCGTTGGGGGTGACTCGAAGGAGATTACGGTGAGCCTTCGGTGGCGTTCCGCAAGCTTTGGCTCCGGCACCGCTCCAAACGGCGAGTAGCTCTTCCCCAAGGAAGAGTGAACTTCGGGATAAAATCCGCGTCCTCGTCTCACTTGTGGTTAATCCTTTCCCGCACTTTACTTAGCCGTGTATGCTTGTTGGCTTGCTAATTAGTTTGTTGCCTAGCATACTTAGCTTAGAGCTTGCTTGTCATATAGGTTGTGTTCACGTAGTTGCATACCTAGTGAACCCTTTTTATCCGCTAAGCCTTAAAATTGACAAGAAAGAGTAAAATTTGTAGTCTCCTATTCACCCCCCCTCTAGTCGACCGTATCGATCCTTTCAATTGGTATCAGAGCCTCGTGCTCTAATATAAGGTTTTACAACCTTAGAGGATATGGTCGATCTAGGGAATGAGGGAGGTGTCGCACCACTTGCGGAGGATGGTCAAAACCTACCCCCCGCCGCGGCCGATGCACTTGTTGCTCCGGCCGTTGCTCCCGTCGCCCCCATTACCCCGGGTGCCCCGTGGACCGCGGCCGATATTCTTTCAATGTTTGCGGACCTCAAAACTTGTATGTTGAAAGAAGTTCGCTCCTCGGTCAAGGAGGAAATTGATGCTCGCTTAAAGCCCTCGACATCCGCCTCAAACTCATTTGATCCAAATGCGGTTCATGATGCGGATGATTCGAGAGAACCTCTTGCATCCCCGGCTCGCACTCAAGTTCCCAAGTACAATGCCGTGGAACCCTTTTACTCACCACAACCCTTGCAGCACCCTCGCATTAATCCTGTGGGGCCTCCGCCCCCTTTGAAAGCTAACGCGTTTGCTAAGTGGAAGCTAGATATGGAGTCTCATATTCGCAGTGCATCTACACAACTATGGTGGATTGTGGTCAACGGTTTCAACCCCAAGGATCCCATGAATCTCACTCCAAGAGAAGCAGTTGATGATCAACTCAATGCTACCGCCCACCACATGTTGCGCACCGCGGTGACCGATGACTATAGTGACTCCATTGCTCTCCTCAAGACCGCCAAGGAAATTTGGGATTGCCTTGAGGAGGCCCTCGAAGGTGATGAAGCAATTCGAAGATCTCGGTTGGCTTTGCTCAAGCAAGAAGTCAACCTATTTGTGAGAAATGAGGGTGAGTCCGCGGAAGAGGTATATCGAAGGTTGAAGTCTCTTGTGCTCAATTTGAGAACCTTTGGGTGCACTTGGGCAAATGATGATTTCATTAAGGACAAGTTCATTGATGCTATGGTTCTCACGGAACATACCATGGTGATGATGATACATCAACGCCCGGACTATCAAAAGTTGACCGCGGCACAAGTTGTATCCACTTTCTCAACTCATGTTCTTTTGGAGACCAAGTCCAAGAAGACCTTTGCCATAGCTCAAGCCACCAAGAACTCAAATCTTGCATTGAAGGCCAAGAAAGTAGTTTCCCAACCCTCAAGGGATGAAGAAGTTGTTGAAGAGACTTGTGAGGAAGATGTTGACACCTCATGCCCGGCAAATGACTTTGCGGAAGACTTGGCTCTCTTGGTCAAGAAATATTCCGGGACCATGGCAAACAAAGGGAAGAATCTGCAAGGAAGATTGTTTGGACGAAGAAAATGCTACAATTGTGATAGCCCAAGACATTTTGTGCACGATTGTCCTTATGAGAGACGTGAAGACAAGTCCGAGAAGCTTGTGCTCAAGAAGAAGAAGTTCACCAAGTTTTCCAAGAGGAAAGATGACAAGGCTCTTGTTCATGAGGAGTACATGTCCGGAGATGAAGATGACGGTGATGATGATTATGTGGGCACGGCCGCCATTGCCATGCATGCCACTACCTCCTCCACCACCGGCCTCTTCGACTATCCCAACGAGGACAAGCCGTTCACTCATCATTGCCTCATGGCCAAAGAGGTAAAAACAAAGTCCAACTCTCAAAAACCCTTCATCCACACTCCCAATGTTTCATGTGAGATAGTGGAGGATGAGTGTGATGATGGTGTGGATAATGATGAGGAATCCTTGATGGCTTTCATGAACACTCTTCATGGTGAAGCTCGTGCTCGTTTTAGTGATCTCCTTAAATCACTCGCCGAACGCGATGATTTTATTGAGAACGTTGAAAACCTCCTCATAGAGGAAAAAGAGAGAGTCGAACTCCTTGAGCACGAGCTATATGAAGAGAGTGTCATGAGAGCATCACTTGAGGAAGCCTTGTCTTCTCATAAAATTGACTTCGTTAAAACCGATGATGCGTTGCAACTTGCTCTTGAGAACAACGATGCCCTTAAAGTAAGGGTTGAAAAGCTTCTAGTTGATCACACGAGACTTGTTGAGGAACATGAGCTCCTTGTGACTAGTTCCAAGGTTGTCAAAGGTGACCTCATTGCCCTCACCGAGTCTTATGCTCAACTTAAAGCTACAACCATTAAGGCTCTTACTTCCGTCCCTCATATTGATTTAAATGATGAATCTTGTACGGCTAACTTTGCTCATGATTGCACCTCTCTTCAAGAGGAGAATAAGAAGTTAAAAGCCCAAATTGAGAAAGGGCTTGTGTCGTGCATTCAAGGGGAGAAAAACCTCAATGACCTCTTGAGCAACCAAAAGGAGTGTGTTGCCAAGGAGGGAATTGGGTTTGACCCCTCTTCTAAGAAGAAGAAGACCAAGAAGAAGAGCCACAAGAAGAAGATCGGTCCTACTTCTACTCCCCAACAAAAGATAGCATTTGTTCATGAAGGACACAAGGAGAAGGAGAAGGAAAAAGGGAATGTCGGGGATGGCAAGGTCACTAGGGACAAGGCCATTCCCAAAGAGTTTGCCGGCAAGAACAACCCATCTTATGTCCTCATGAGAGGAAATGATGGTCATACCTTTGCTAAATTTGTTGGCACTAACTATGATGATTATGCTTGGACTATTTGGGTTCCTAAGACCCTTGTTGCTAACTCTCTAGGACCCATTGCAAAATGGGGACCTAAAATCAAAGCTTGATTCTTGTAGGACTATACCTCCGGTGGAACACAATGGGTGATCGATAGTGGTTGCACCAATCATATGACCGGAGAGAGGGAGATGCTTGTGGAGTTCATTGATTCGCTCAAGGCCACTTCAAACATCTCTTTTGGTGACAATAGCAAGGGCAAGGTATTGGGTTTGGGCAAGGTGGTAATCTCTAGGTGATGCATCACTTAAGAATGTCATGCTTGTTCAATCCCTTCACTACAATTTACTTTCTACGATTCAATTGGCTCGTGCCGGTTATGATTCTCATTTCGGTGAATTTCATGTGACCGTCTTTAAGAGAAGCAATCTCAAAGTGGTCTTTGTTGGGCATGTTGAAGACAACCTTTATGTGGTTGATTTCTCAAATGAGAAAACTTATCTTGCAACATGTCTAATGGCCAAGGCCGACGTGGGGTGGCTTTGGCACCGCCGGCTAGCACACGTTGGCATGAGAAATTTACAAGCTCTCTTAAAGGGGGAGCACATCCTTGGACTAACCAATGTGTCTTTTGCCAAAGATCGTCTTTGTAGTGCTTGCATTGCCGGAAAACTTCATGAAAAAGCTCATAAGGTGTTGACTATCATTACCACTTTGAGGCCTCTCGAGCTCATTCACTTGGATCTCTTTGGGCCTCCATCTTATGATAGTTTGGGAGGGAGGAGGTATTGCCTTGTCATTGTCGATGACTATACAAGATATACATGGGTGTTCTTCCTCAAGACTAAAGATGAAACTCAAGACACCTTCATCAACTTTGCCAAAGAAGCTCAACGTCAACATAATTGTGAGATCAAGGCAATTCGAAGTGACAACGGCACTGAGTTCAAAAATTACACTATGAACGAGTTCTTGAGCGATGAGGGGATCAAGCATCAATATGCCGCGCCATACACTCCCGAACAAAATGGTGTTGCGGAAAGGAAGAACCGGACTCTCATTGAGATGGCAAGGACCATGCTTGACGAGTACAAGTCTCCATACAAGCTTTGGGCCGAAGCCATCAACACCGCGTGCCATGCTACAAACCGACTTTATCTTCGTAAGCTCAAGAACAAGACTCCCTACGAACTCCTAATCGGGAGAAAGCCTAACGTCAAATACTTTCGAGTATTCGGTTGTAAGTGTTTCATTCTAAATAAGAAATCCTGTTTAGCTAAGTTTGCGCCTAAAACTTATGAGGGCATATTTGTTGGATATGCATCAAACTCGCATGCTTACCGTGTTCTCAACAAATCCACCGGATGTATTGAGGAAACGGTAAATGTGGAGTTTGATGAAGATAATGGTTCCCGTGCGGAGCAAATTGTTCCTAGTGTTGTAGGTGATGAGGCTCTTTCACAAGCTATAAGGACTATGGGGATAGGCCACATTCGTCCACAAGAAACACCCCAAGTCCAAGTAGAAGAAGAAGGAGTAAGAGCCCCTCTTGTGGATTCTCCACAAGGGAAGTCATCACCACCACCACAAGGTCAAGATGCTATGGAAAATCATGAACCTATCCAAGAACAAGATCAAGTCCCTCATGTTCCCGAGCAAGATCAAGGGCAAGCCCAACCAAATGGCGAAGAACCAATCCGTGAGGCCCAAGGTCAAGCTCTTGATCAAGATCAAGATCAATCCCAACCTCAAGTGTCTTCCACATCATCACATCCAAGTGATCAAGAACTAGAGGTTGTGAAGAGAAGGGTGTCTCCAAGGCTAAAGCATTCTCAAGGCCAAGCTTCTTCCACAAGTTCAAAACCAAGTGAAGAAGAGCTTACCCTCAAAGTGCAAAAAGCGGCCGCCAAGTTAAAGCATCTTCAACATCTCACCGACAACATTTATGGAAGCATCAACAAAGGGGTAACTACTCGTAGACGTTTGGCAAACTTTTGTGAACATCACTCGTTTGTCTCTTGTGTTGAGCCCCTTAAGGTTGAAGATGCACTTGACGACCCGGATTGGGTAAATGCCATGCATGAAGAACTCAACAACTTCACCCGCAACAAAGTATGGACTCTTGTGAAGAGACCCAAAGAACATCATAATGTCATTGGAACAAAGTGGATCTTTAAGAACAAACAAGATGAGCATGGACAAGTCACTAGAAACAAGGCAAGGTTAGTGGCACAAGGGTTCACCCAAGTTGAAGGTTTGGACTTCGGTGAAACCTTTGCCCCTGTTGCCCGTCTTGAGTCCATTCGTATCTTGCTTGCATATGCTTCACATCATGATTTCAAATTGTATCAAATGGATGTGAAGAGTGCATTTCTTAATGGTCCTCTTAAGGAGTTGGTGTATGTCAAACAACCTCCCGGTTTCGAAGACCCCGATCACCCCTCTCACGTTTATGAACTCCATAAGGCGCTCTATGGACTTAAACAAGCACCTCGTGCTTGGTATGATCACCTTACGACGTTCTTAAGCGAGAAGGGGTTCCAGATCGGGTTGATAGATTCCACTCTCTTCACGAAGAGGGTAAAAGGAGAATTGTTTGTGTGCCAAATATATGTTGATGATATTATTTTTGGTTCCACTAACCATGCTATTAACGTTGAGTTTGAGAATCTTATGACCAAGGAATTTGCTATGAGCATGATGGGAGAGTTGAAGTTTTTCCTCGGATTTCAAGTGAAGCAATTGAGAGGAGGAACCTTCATCAACCAAGCACTTTATATTCAAGACATTCTCAAGAGGTTCAAAATGCAAGATGTCAAGCCCATGAAGACGCCCATGCCCACAAATGGCCAACTTAATCTTGATCCCAATGGTAAAGATGTGGATCAAAAGGTATGTCGCTCTATGATCGGTTCTTTGCTTTACCTTTGTGCATCTAGGCCGGATATTATGTTGAGTGTGTGTATGTGTGCAAGATTTCAATCCGCTCCCAAGGAGAGCCATTTTTCGGCAGTGAAAAGAATCCTTCAATATTTGGTTCATACCCCAAACTTGGGCCTTTGGTACCCCAAAGGAGCAACTTTCAAGTTATTAGGATATTCGGATTCGGATTGGGCCGGAGACAAGGTAGACCGCAAGTCCACTTCCGGGTCATGTCAATTCCTAGGGAGGTCATTGGTAAGTTGGTCTTCAAAGAAGCAGAATTGTGTGTCCCTTTCAACCGCCGAGGCCGAGTACATTGCTGCAGGAAGTTGTTGTGCACAATTATTATGGATGAGGCAAACTTTGATGGATTATGGTGTCAAATGTGACAAAGTGCCTCTATTTTGTGACAATGAAAGTGCAATCAAGATCGCCGACAATCCAGTGCAACATAGCCGAACCAAACATATCGAGATTCGTCATCACTTCATTCGAGATCATGTGGCCAAGGGAGACATTGATTTATTCCATGTCAACACCGAGAAGCAACTTGCCGACATTTTCACCAAGCCACTTGATGAAGCAAGATTCCGCGAGTTAAGGCATGAGCTGAATATCGTGGATATAAGTAACTTGGATTGAGGTTCTTGCATACACACATACTCTACTAGTATCTTGTTTTAGATGTAGGCACCTAAGTAGGGGGAGCTAGCTCAACTAATGAGCTATCTTATCCTACTAGTGCATAAATTGATCAAAATCTTTCACATTAGCCATTTGAAGATGGCATTTGTGCTTCAAAGATGAGTATTGGTCTTGGGCCCAAGGTTCATATCTTCGTGGTGCCATACCAAACAAACTCAAACATGGTGGCTTCGGCCACCGCCCTCCGTTGGAGGTTGGATCGTTTTTGTCTTTTGTTTGTGTGGTTCTTCTTGTCCTTGTGTTCGTGTTTCCGTGTGTGTGTGTTTCTCGATTCTCTTCCAGTGCAAGTGCTACACATACTCCTTTCTAGTAGTGTTGGATTTCTTCTGCGACGTGTTCAGAAGTGAGGCGGGAATGCTCTTTGGGGTCTTGGTAAGAATTTGCATTCAGCCATAACCCAACAAGCTTCTTCCTGTCAAAATCCTCTGGATACCCCGTGCCCACGGCCCTTGTACCGTGCGCACGGGCCTCCGTGCGCACGGGGCCTTTAGCCCATGCGCACGGGGTCTGTGGTTTCTGGCCTTGAAGAGGTGGGACGTGGGGGGTTTGGGTTCTTTCCCACCCAGTCGCCCCCTCCATGCCCCAGATCGCCTCCAGGCCGCCGCCGTCGCCTCCTTGTCGCCGGTGCTCCTCCGTGCGCCGTGGGACTTCGCTGCTCCGTGGAGATCTCCCGGGATGGGGTCCTCCTCTGGTATCCCCCTCCCCTTGTTCTTCTTTTTCCTCCTTTGGATCCTTTTTAGTCTAGGGTTTCCTCCTCTACTAGTCTAGGCCAGTCATTCCCTTGTGGTAGACTAGAGGCGGATGGGCATTACTGTGGCGGTTCTCCCTGCCGCACTCACTCCCGGATCTCGATCTGGAAGTGGTTGCCGCTGGGCGAACCCCGTGTCCACGGGCCTTGTACCGTGCGCACGGGCCCCCCGTGTCCACAGGCCTTGTACCGTGCGCACGGGACCCCCGTGTCCACGGTGGTCAGACCCCCGTGTGCACGGGGTACACAGTGGTGCCAGTCCTGTTTCTTCTCTGTCTTCCATTCCTCGCCAGCTTCTCGAGCACTTGTACTTATTTGTGTCTCTCGTGTTTGTTGTGTTTTGTTGCTGTTGTGTTTCAGACTCTGCTGACAAGAGGTCCGAGCTCCGTCACAAGCGCACCAAGGCAGGTTCCAGGGAATTCTGTTTGGCTCCTCGTCAGCCGTCCGAAGGAAGTGGTCAGGGCTCTGAGATGGGCCGTGTTCGCCGTGCCGCCTCCAAGCAGCCAGTGATTGAAGCCTCCGAGGATTCAGAAGAGGAGTATGATTCTCAGGAAGATGCTCACTATGAGAACCCCGCAGATGCAGAGATAGAAGATGAGGATGATTCTGCTAATGATGTTGATGAGGAGGAAGGAGAGGAACATGTGCTCCCAGGAGGTCGGAATGTCAAGAATCTACCTCTCTCTAAGTGGACCAAGCCAGAGCTTTGGGCTTGCAGGCAGGATTTCCCCTATGTGCCAAACACTGATGCAGGGGTTGACCCAAGATTCAAGAATGATTTTCAACACCGGGTGTTCTCTGAGCTGATCATGACCAAGAAAAACAAGTTTGCCCCCCACAAGCAAATCAATGTGGAGGCTCTTCGGGACAATGATCATACCTATCCCGGTGTGTATAGTGCTCTTGGGAGGCTTGGCTTGATCCCGTTCGTCGCCTTCCACCATCCGTTCAGTGAAGATCTTGTGATGCAGTTCTTTGCCACCGTATACTTCCACAGTGATGAGGCTCGCACTATGACTTGGATGTCTGGCACATATGAGTGTGAGGCCTCCATGGCCAAGTTCTCTGACATCATTCCGTATCGGTTCTTTGCTGAGGAGCATCCTGAGTATGGCCGTGTTCGTGAGACAGGTAGAGACAAGGATGAGATTGCTTTTGCTTACAAGCCAGACAAGGCCTTCACCACCGGTTCCATCGAACATTTGAAGCCAACCTATGATACTATGCGTCACATTCTTAGGTACACGCTTAATCCTAAGACCGGGGACTCTCACAATCTGAGGAGCTCCATGTTGGACATCTTTGTCTACCTTCATAACAAGAAGAAAGTGGACGTTTTGGACTTCATGTTCTTTGAGATCAGGCAGTGTGTTCAGGAGAACAAGTCATGCATCTATGCTCCGTTCATCCAAGCTTTGATTGAGTCTGTCTGTCCCGCCAGGTACGTTGCCAAGTACCGCACCTCCTTTCCGAAGCGTGATTCCAACTGGCTTCCGGCTGCTCCTCCACCATATGTGCCTCCCAAGAAGGGGCACAACCCCAGGCCTGAGGATCGTGCTACCTACACTGAGGGATGTTCATCCTATGTGCGGATTCCGTGTAGCAAAGGGAAGCAGGTTGCTACTGATGCCAGTTTCACCAGAGAGGAGAAGAAGTCTCTTCTGAAGACCGTGAGCAACATGTTCAAAATGTGTCAGTCCATTCAGCGCCGTCAGGTCAAGGAGATCAACAAGGGCAAGCTGGTGAGGCGTCAGAAGAAGGCTGAGCGTGCTGCAGCTGGTGAGGAGGTTGGTCCAGGGTCCGAGGACATCGACAGTGTGGCCACAGCTCGTTCTTTTCCCTTGGGGGGATGGCACTTTGATGATGATGATGATGCTTCGAGCGCACCTCCTCTTGTCTAGAGTCTCGTTAGCATCGCCTTTTCCCTTTTTGTTGTCTTGATGACAAAGGGGGAGAAGTGTTCTATTAGGGGCGTTTGCAGTTGGTTTCAGTTGGGTGAGATCTCAAGGCCTCGTTTCTTCGTTTCTCGTTTGTTTTGGTTGTGTTTATTTGGCTTGAGATACTCTTATTTACTTGCTTTCGTGGTGTGGTCGTGAGCTACCTAGTCTATGTGCGAGACTATCTACTTTATGGAATTTATCTATGCTTATGTTGATATATCTTGTGGAGTATGATCAAGCTTCTATATGTTAGTCCCACGTTTTCTGCTCACCACACTTGCATGTGATCTAGGCACCGTGTTGGGTTTTATTATGTTGATCACATGCCTTGACAATGTGGATCTAGGGGGAGCCTCATATGTGTGTGCTTGATGCATAATCAAGCATTTTTTTCCTTGCACATATATAGGGGGAGCTCCTTTGATCAACTATTGTCGCATGGCTGTTTACTTAAGTTGTATCCTATATGCCATGTCCTAACCATGTTGTCATCAATGCACCAAAAAGGGGGAGATTGAAAGTGCAAGTATCACTTAGATTATATTTTGGTGTGATGACAATGTGGTTAGTGGAACTAATGTTGGTTGCTAAAGTTTATCTCAGGACGTTGGTTCCAAGGTGTCCATTGATGGAGGTGTGCGACCCCCCGGTCCAAAAAGATCAAAGGCGTGGTTACCGGCGACTCGAAGGTTTTTCGTTTTGGTTCGATTTGAGTCGTAGGTAAAACCACACTATCAAGAGGGGTCTTCGTGGAATTATGTCGTGTGGGAATGCCTCCAAGACAGATACACCAACCCTCCTACACCTCCTAAGATATTCCACTTGTTGTGTGCTTTGCCGTGGTGTCCTGTGATGTTTCATCAGAAATGTTCTGGACACCCCATGTGCACGGGGTCTCTGTCCCCCGTGCGCACGGGGAAGTCAGAATATTTCTGGACACCCCGTGCGCACGGGGATGACTTGGCCCGTGCGCACGGGGTACCTCGAAACTCACTGGACATCCCGTGCGCACGGGGCTGACTTGGCCCGTGCGCACGGGGTACCTCGCATCTCACTGGACACCCCGTGTGCACGGGGCTGACTTGGCCCGTGCGCACGGGGTCCAACGGGCAGAAATCCCCTCCCGGCCAAGAACACTATAAAAGCCCCCTTCTTCCTCCTCCATCCCCTAACCCTAATGTCTTGTTGAGCTCCTCCATTGCTACACCCCATTTTTCTCACTACTCTCAATCCCTCCACCCAATCTTGTTGAAACTTTGGGGATTGGGAGAGCAAGACCCGATCTACACTTTGACCAAACCAAATCGCATTCCCCGCAACATTCATCCACCATGACTTGTTACTCTTGGAGCTTGGGCTCCTAGGCGGTTAGAGGTTCCTCCGGAAGCTTCCTTGCTTGTGGTGTGCTCCGGAGAAGTTTGTAAAGGTGTGGTGGTCGCCTTCAAGATCAACCCCGAGTGATTCGAGGCTCATCCATTGGGGGTGACTCGAAGGAGATTACGGTGAGCCTTCGGTGGTGTTCCGCAAGCTTTGGCTCCGGCACCGCTCCAAACGGAGAGTAGCTCTTCCCCAAGGAAGAGTGAACTTCGGGATAAAATCTGCGTCCTCGTCTCACTTGTGGTTAATCCTTTCCCGCACTTTACTTAGCCGTGTATGCTTGTTGGCTTGCTAATTAGTTTGTTGCCTAGCATACTTAGCTTAGATCTTGCTTGTCATATAGGTTGTGTTCACCTAGTTGCATATCTAGTGAACCCTTTTTATCCGCTAAGCCTTAAAATTGACAAGAAAGAGTAAAATTTGTAGTCTCCTATTCACCCCCCCTCTAGTCGACCGTATCGATCCTTTCACTAAGGATAAGTTCGACCGCTGTCATGTGATCCCTTCCTGGATCACTATTGTACCCCTTGACTAACTCATGGCAAGGCACACTTCAGGTGCGGTACACAGCATAGCATATTGTAGAGCCTACGTCTAAAGCATAGGGGACGACCTTCGTCCTTTCTCTTTCTTCTGCCGTGGTCAGGTCTTGAGTCTTACTCAATACTCACACCTTGTAACACAACCAAGAACTCCTTCTTTGCTGATCTATTTTGAACTCCTTCAAAATCTTGTCACGGTATGTATTCATTTGAAAGTACTATTAAGCGTTTTTGATCTATCCTTATAGATCCTGATGCTCAATGTTCAAGTAGCTTAATCCAGGTTTTCCATCAAAAACACTTTTCAAATAACCCTGGATGCTTTCCAGAAATTCTACATCATTTCTGATCAACAATATGTTAACAACATATACTCATCAAAAATTCTATAGTGCTCCCACTCACTTCTTTGGAAATACAAGTTTCTCATGAACTTTGTATAAACCCAAAATCTTTGATCATCTCATCAAAGCGTTCATTCCAACTCCGAGATGCTTACTCCAATCCTTAGAAGGATTGCTGGAGCTTTGCATACTTATTAGCATCTTTCAGGATTGACAAAACCTTCTGGTTGTATCACATACAACCTTTCCTCAAGAAAATCGTCGAGGAAACAATGTTTTGACATCCTATCTGCAAGATTTCATAAATAATGCAGTAACTGCTAATATAATTCTAACAGACTCTTAGCATCGCTACGAGTGAGAAAGTCTCATCGCAGTCAACTCCTTGAACTTGCCGGAAAACATCTTAACGACAAGTCGAGCTTTCTTAATGGTGACACTTACCATCATTGTCTGTCTTCCCTTTAAAATCCATCTGTACCCAACAGCCTTACGACCATCAAGTAGTTCTTTCAAAGTCTATACTTTGTTTTCATACATGGATCCTCTCAGATTTTATGGCCTCGAGCCATTCATCGGAATCCGGGCCCACCATCGCTTCTCCATAGCTCGTAGGTTCATTGTTGTCTAGCAACATGACTTCCAAGACAGGATTACGTACCACTCTGAAGTAGTACGCATCCTTGTCGTCCTATGAGGTTTGGTAGTGACTTGATCTGAAGTTGCATGATCACTATCATAAGCTTCCACTTCAATTGGTGTAGGTGCCACAGGAACAACTTCCTGTGCCCTGCTACACATTAGTTGAAGTGACGGTTCAATGACCTCATCAAGTCTCCACCATCCTCCCACTCAATTCTTTCGAGAGAAACTTTTCCTCGAGAAAGGACCTGTTTCTAGAAACAATCACTTTTGCTTCCAGATCTGAAATAGGAGGTATACCCAACTGTTTTGGGTATTCTATGAAGATGCATTTATCTTCTTTGGGTTCGAGCTTATCAGCCTGAAACTTTTTCACATAAGCGTCGCAGCCCCAAACTTTTAAGAAACGACAGCTTAGGTTTCTCTAAACCATAGTTCATACGGTGTCGTCTCAACGGAATTGCGTGGTGCCCTATTTAAAGTGAATGTGGTTGTCTCTAATGCCTAACCCATAAACGATAGTTGTAATTCGATAAGAGACATCATGGTATGCACCATATCCAATAGGGTGCAGTTATGATGTTCGGACACACCATCAAAATATGGTGTTCCAGGCGGTATTAGTCGTGAAACAATTTCCACAATTTCTTAATTATGTGCCAAACTCGTAACTCAGATATTCATCTCTATGATCATATCACAGACATTTTATCCTCTTGTCACGACGATCTTCAACTTCACTCTGAAATTATTTGAACCTTTCAATAATTCAGACTTGTGTTTCATCAAGTAAATATTCTCAGCATCTACTCAAATCATCTGTGAAGTAAGAACATAACGATATCCACTGCGTGCCTCAGCACTCATTGGACTGCACACATCAAATGTATTACTTCCAACAAGTTGCTCTCTTGTTCCATCTTACTGAAAACGAGGCCTTTCAGTCATCTTGCCCATGTGGTATGATTTGCATGTCTCAAGTGATTCAAAATCAAGTGAGTCCAAATGATCCATCTGTATGGACTTTCTTCATGCATATATACTAATAGACATGGTTCGCATGTCTCAATCTTTTCAAAAATGAGTGAGTCCAAAGATCCATCAACATGGAGCTTCTTCATGCGTTTTATACCAATATGACTCAAGTGGCAGTGCCACAAGTATGTGGTACTATCATTACTATCTTATATCTTTTGGCATGAACATGTGTATCACTACGATCGAGATTCAATAAACCATTCATTTTAGGTGCAAGACCATTGAAGGTATTATTCAAATAGACAGAGTAACCATTATTCTCCTTTAATGAATAACCGTATTGCGATAAACATAATCCAATCATGTCTATGCTCAACGCAAACACCAAATAATAACTATTCAGGTTTAACCCCAATCTCAATGGTAGAGGGAGCATGCGATGCTTGATCACATCAACCTTGGAAACACTTCCAACACATATCGTCATCTCACCTTTAGCTAGTCTCCGTTTATTCCGCAGCTTTTATTTCGAGTTACTAACACTTAGCAACCGAACCGGTATCTAATACCCTGGTGCTACTAGGAGTACTAGTAAATTACACATTAATATAATGTATATCCAATATACTTCTGTCGACCTTGCCAGCCTTCTCATCTACGAAGTATCTAGGGTAGTTCTGCTTCAGTGACCGTTCCCCTCATTTCAGAAGCACTTAATCTCGGGTTTGGGTTCAACCTTGGGTTTCTTCACTAGAGCAGCAACTGATTTGCCGTTTCATGAAGTATCCCTTCTTGCCCTTGCCCTTCTAGAAACTAGTGGTTTTACTAACCATCAACAATTGATGCTCCTTCTTGATTTCTACTTTCGCGGTGTCAAACATCGCGAGTTGCTCAAGGATCATCATGTCTATCCCTGATATGTTATAGTTCATCACGAAGCTCTAATAGCTTGGTGGCAGTGACTATGGAGAACCATCACTATCTCATCTGGAAGATTAAATCCCACTCGATTCAAGTGATTGTAGTACTCAGACAATCTGAGCACATGCTCAACGATTGAGCTTTTCTCCCTTAGTTTGCAGGCTTAAGAAACTTGTCAGAGGTCTCATACCTCTTGACGTGGGCATTAGTATGAAATCCCAATTTCAGTCTTTGTAACATCTCATATGTTCTACGATGTTTCAAAAACGTCTTTGGTGCCACAATTTTAAACCGTTAGCATCACACACTGAACTATCACGTAGTCATCAAAACGTGTATGTCAGATGTTCGCAACATCCACAAACGACGCTCGAGGTTCAGCACACCGAGCGGTGCATTAAGGACATAAGCCTTCTGTGCAGCAATGAGGACAATCCTCAGTTTACGGACCCAGTCCGCATAATTGCTACTATCAACTTTCAACTAAATTTTCTCTAGGAACATATCTTAGTAGAACTAAAGCGTAAGCTACGACATTATTTGCAAAGACCTTTTGACTATGTTCATGATAATTAAGTTCATCTGATTATTTAATGAACTCCCACTTAGATAGACATCCCTCTAGTCATCTAAGTGATACATGATCCGAATCGACTAGGCCGTGTCCGATCATCACGTGAGACGGACTAGTCATCATCGGTGAACATCTCCATGTTGATCGTATCTACTATACGACTCATGTTCGACCTTTCGGTCTCTTGTGTTTCGAGGCCATGTCTGTACATGCTAGGCTCGTCAAGTCAACCTAAGTGTTTTGCTTGTGCCGAGGCCATGTCTATACATGCTAGGCTCGTCAACACCCGTTGTATGCGAACGTTAGAATCTATCACACCCGATCATCACGTGGTGCTTCGAAACAACGAACCTTCGCAACGGTGCACAGTTAGGGGGAACACATCTCTTGAAATTTTAGTGAGGGATCATCTTATTTATGCTACCGTCGTTCTAAGCAAATAAGATGTAAACATGACAAACATCACATGCAAATCATAAAGTGACATGATATGGCCAATATCATCTTGCGCCTTTTGATCTCCATCTTCGAGGTGCGGCATGATCACCTTCGTCACCGGCATGACACCATGATCTCCATCATCGTGTCTTCATGAAGTTGTCTCGCCAACTATTACTTCTACTACTATGGCTAACGGTTAGCAATAAAGTAAAGTAATTACATGGCGTTTTTCATTGACACGCAGGTCATACAATAAATTAAGACAACTCCTATGGCTCCTGCCGGTTGTCATACTCATCGACATGCAAGTCGTGATTCCTATTACAAGAACATGATCAATCTCATACATCACATATATCATTCATCACATCCTTTTGGCCATATCACATCACATAGCATACCCTGAAAAAACAAGTTAGACGTCCTCTAATTGTTGTTGCATGTTTTACGTGGCTGCTATGGGTTTCTAGCAAGAACGTTTCTTACCTACGCAAAAGCCACAACGCTGATATGCCAATTGCTATTTACCCTTCATAAGGACCCTTTTCATCGAATCCGATCCGACTAAAGTGGGAGAGACAGACACCCGCTAGCCACCTTATGCATCAAGTGCATGTCAGTCGGTGGAACCTGTCTCACGTAAGAGTACGTGTAAGGTCGGACCGGGCCGCTTCATCCCACAATGCCGCCGAATCAAGATAAGACTAGTAACGGTAAGCAAATTGAACAAATCGTCGCCCACAACTACTTTCTGTTCTACTCGTGCATAGAATCTACGCATAAACCTGGCTCATGATGCCACTGTTGGGGAACGTAGCAGAAATTCAAATTTTCCTATGTGTCACCAAGATCAATCTAGGAGATGCTAGCAATGAGAGGGGAGGAGTGCATATACATACCCTTGTAGATCGCGAGCGGAAGCGTTCAAGAGAACGGGGTTGATGGAGTCGTACTCGTCGTGATCCAAATCACCGATGATCCTAGCGCCGGACGGACAGCACCTCCGCGTTCAACACACGTACGGAGCAGGGACGTCTCCTCCTTCTTGATCCAGCAAGGGGGGAGGAGAAGTTGATGGAGAACCAGCAGCATGACGGCGTGGTGGTGGAAGTAGCGGGATCCCGGCAGGGCTTCGCCAAGCGCAAGCGGGGAGGAAGAGGTGTCACGGGAGGGAGGGAGGCGCCAGGGCTTGGGGTGCTGCTCCCATGTGCCTCCCCACTATATATAGGGGTGGAGGGGGCTGGTTTCTTGCCCTCCAAGTCCATTGGGGCGTTGGCAAAGGTGGGGGAAAGAAATCCCATCATTTCCCTTCCCCACCGATTGTTATCCCCCTTTTTTAGGGATCTTGATCTTATCCCTTCGGGATATGATCTTATTCCTTCTAAGGTGGGATCTTGGTGCGCCTTGACCAGGGGTGTGGGGCCTTGCCCCCACTACCCACTTTCATGTGGGTCCCCCCATGCAGGTGGGCCCCACTTCGGAACCTTCTAGAACCTTCCTGGTACAATACCGAAAAATCCCGAACATTTTTCGGTGGCCAAAATAGGACTTCCCATATATAAATCTTTACCTCCGGACCATTCCGGAACTCCTTGTGATGTCCGGGATCTCATCCGGGACTCTGAACAACTTTCGGTTAACCGCATACTAATATCTCTACAACTCTAGCATCACCGAACCTTAAGTGTGTAGACCCTACGGGTTCGGGAGACATGCAGACATGACCGAGACGACTCTCCGGTCAATAACCAACAACGGGATCTGGATACCCATGTTGGCTCCCACATGTTCCACGGTGATCTCATCGGATGAACCACGATGTCGAGGATTCAATCAATCCCGTATACAATTCCCTTTGTCAATCGGTACGTTACTTGCCCGAGATTCGATCGTCGGTATCCCAATACCTTGTTCAATCTCATTACCGGCAAGTCACTTTACTCGTACCGTAATGCATGATCCCGTGGCTAACTCCTTAGTCACATAGCTCATTATGATGATGCATTACCGAGTGGGCCCAGAGATACCTCTCCGTCATACGGAGTGACAAATCCCAGTCTCGATTCGTGCCAACCCAACAGACACTTTCGGAGATACCTGTAGTGCACCTTTATAGCCACCCAGTTATGTTGTGACGTTTGGTACACCCAAAGCATTCCTACGGTATCCGGGAGTTGCACAATCTCATGGTCTAAGGAAATGATACTTGACATTAGAAAAGCTCTAGCAAACGAACTACACGATCTTGTGCTATGCTTAGGATTGGGTCTTGTCCATCACATCATTCTCCTAATGATGTGATCCCGTTATCAATGACATCCAATGTCCATGGTTAGGAAACCATAACCATCTATTGATCAACGAGCTAGTCAACTAGAGGCTTACTAGGGACATGTTGTGGTCTATGTATTCACACATGTATTACGGTTTCCAGTTAATACAATTATAGCATGAACAACAGACAATTATCATGAACAAGGAAATACAATAATAACCATTTTATTATTGCCTCTAGGGCATATTTCCAACAACACTAACTTACGGGGACAGGCATACATGAATCAACATCGAGCATGTCGGTCAGCAGCGTGCGAATCCGGGCTGTAGCACTGGGCTAACAGGACTCCGGGAACTCGGGCTGTAGCAGGCTAGGCAGGACTCCGGATGTCACCGCTGACATTTCCCCGAAGGGACAGACACAGGAACGAAGTGAATCACATGCCGGCCAGTGAAGTGTTCCGAAGCAGTAGTGCTGGGCTAGCTGGACTCCGGTGAACCGGGCTGTAGCGGACTACTATGGCTCATGGAAGCACAGGACTACATTTCCCCATAAGAGAGGCTACCAAGGATAAACAACTAGGTTGTCGGATCCTACACATACCAAGCATTTCAATCATACACACAATATGCTCAATATGTGTAAATACAACATGGCATCACAACATAACTCTACGACTCAAGTATTTATTCATTAGGCTCCGAGGAGCCAAGTATTACAAACATGGGTCTCATGACCCCAACATACAGAGCATACAAACAACAAGCACATGCGGAAGCTTAACTTGTCTGAGTACAGACAACTACAAATGAAGAAGGCTGAGAAGCCTGACTATCTACAAGACCTTGTCGAGGGCACAAGATCGTAGCTGAGGTAACAAGCTAAACGTCGAAGTCCACGCGGAACTACTAGCAAGACTGATGTCTCTCTGCAAAAACATAAAATAGGCAAACGTGAGTACAAATGTACCCAGCAAGACTTACATCAGAACTAACTACATATGCATCGGTATCAACAAAGGGGGTAGTGGAGTTTAACTACAGCAAGCCAGCTTTGACTCGGTGGCTATCCTAAACTACGTCTGCAAGTAACTCTTTTGAGGTGGCGCACACGAGTCCACATATTCACCATGTCAATACACCACTATGGATCCGCTCCCGTCTCCCTCCGAGAAGGCCATCCATAGCACTCACGCTTATCTTGCGAGTTTTAGATTATCCACTTTAAGTTATCTATGAACTGTACAGGCAACCATGAAGTCCTTTACCGCGGACACGGCTATTTGAATAGATGATGTTAACCCTGCAGGGGTGTACTTCTTCACACACGCTCTCGCCACTTACCACCATGTACACATCGTGTATCTCGGCAACCTTCAAGCGGAAGCCTGGCGAGGGAGTCGGCCACGACCTGACTAACCACACAAGTCTCTAGTCCAGGTTTATCGCCTATTTGGGTTCCATCCGCAAGGAGATCCGGCCGGGGTGTCGCTCACGGCCCCAAACGATGTGTACAGGGTTCCAAGCCCACCAAACGGGCGACGCTTGTCATACCCGGCCACGGTGCCTAGTCTGACCCAAGCTCACCTATACCGGGTGCCACTTGGTAGACTACTAACACTACCTACAAACACCAGAAACTAGTTGCAACTCCTGGACAGAGATGAGGTTGATTAATAAGTCGAGAGAGCTTGGAGCGCCCGGAGCCCAATGTGTGGTAGTAACTGTTCATGGATCACAAACATAGAACTCAGTTCCTGAGGATGGCTGCAATGAGACAACCCACCATGTACTCCTACATGGCCTCTCACCGCTACCTTTACCAAATCGTGTTCACACACTTAGCTCTCGACAGTAGGACATGTTCACCACATTCCAATTCATCCCCGATGAACCAGACCTGACTCAACTCTAAGCAGTAGTAGGCATGACAACAAGCATGAATGAGTAGGCACATCAGGGCTCAAACAACTCCTACTCATGCTAGTGGGTTTCATCTATTTACTGTGGCAATGACAGGTCATGCAGAGGAAAGGGGTTCAGCTACCGCAGCATGTAACAGTTGAAACATTGTTGTCCTAATGCAGTAAAAGAGAGCAGGAGCGAGAGAGTGGGATTGTATCGGAATGAACAAGGGGGTTTTGCTTGCCTGGCACTTCTGAAGATAGTATAGCTCTTCATCGGTGTCATCGAACTCATCGTCGGAACGTCGTCTACTGAGAGGGGACAAATACCGGCAAACAGGAAAAGACACAATCAATGCAATGCAACAATATGATGCATGATCATGATATGGCAATATGCTAGTGTTTGAGCTAATGCAACTAGCAATCATATTAAATGAAGTTGGTTTGAACCAAAGGTTCAAATTCAAACTCCATATGTGATTATTTAAATGCCAAACATTTGATTTGCCCTATTCAGCAACTATAAGTTGTTCCAACATGCATGAAAATGGTACAGATGGATAGATTGCATTTGTCTGATAATTTTTCATATATAAATCTTTTCAATCTGAGTTATAGATTATTTTCTATGATTTTTAGAAGTTTTAACTATTTTCTAGAATTTCCTGGTTATTGAAAAAGCCAGAAAAGCTTTATGGCATCAACAAGGTCAATAGTGACATCAGCAGGTCAACCGACGCGGTTCAGGTCAAACCTGACTTGTCGGGCCCACTGGTCAGTGACAGAGGCGCTAATCCCGCGTTGACTCGTGCTTTGACTCACTGCGGGGCCCACTGTCAGTGGCTGTGGGGTGGTTAGCTGGCAGTGATTAGCACTAATCACGCGGCCACGTCGGCACGGCCGGGGATTAGCCGCCGTTGACCTTGACAGACGGCGGAGGCACGCCGGAATCGCTACTCCGACGACGGTTTGATGCACGGGAGGGCTCTATGGGTTCCTGGCGTTGGGGCGCTTCTAGTGGTGGTGGCGGGTGGTGCTGGGGTGGCCGGGAACGACGACAGCGAGCACATCTGCGGCGGCCGGAGTTCGGACGTCGATCGTTCCGACGTTGCAGGGCACGGCAGGAGCAACGTGTAGTTACTATGGCCCCGTGGTGACGAGCTGAGCGCGGTGACGCGCTCAGTTTCGAGCTCAATTGGACGTGGCCACGGCGGTGAGGAGCTCAGGCGGCGGCGCGATTTGGTCGGCAAGGGGCGGCGGCTACAGGGCGTAACGAGCTTGGGGAAGAGGGGGTTTCGACGCGGAAGCTCACAATAGTTGCAGAGGGTGTCGACGCGGGCTCGGGGAAGGCCAGATGGCGACGTACGGCTGGCGGCGATCTCGGACGGCCGAGGAGGAAAACAGCGGCGTTGGAGGTGCAGCAGAGCTTCTGGCGCCGCATGACTCGGTGGAGAGGACGAAGACGGTGAGGCGGAGACGCCTGGGACGGAGAGGGAGCGAGGGAGTGGATGTGGCCGTGGCGGTGCACGGCGGCGCTCTCTGACACGTTCGAGTCCGGGCGGGAGAGAGAGAGCAGAGGAGAGGGAAGGCACGGGAGGAGAGTGAGGGGTACGGGGCTGGCGCGTGGCGTCTTCCAGAGACGTCTGAGCAAGCAGGCAGAGAGGAGGTGGCCGGGCGTGTGCGTGCGCGCCGCGGGCACACACCCTCGTGCCTACTGGCACGAGGTTGAAGATAGGGGAGGAGTTGGGCTGGGCTGGCTACAGTGCTGGGCCGCACATGTGTGCTGCAGGTAAGCCAGGTAAGTTCTTCTCTCTCTCTCTGCTTTTCTCTATTTTGTTTTCTCTTTTCTATTTTTGCAGTCTGTATTTAGTTCTAAGACCAAATCAATTTAGAAATTCATAAAAATAATTGTGTGAACTAAATGGACTTATCCAAATCCACACAACAATTTTCAGAATTATTGAACATATATTTATTATATAATAAATATAGATCCAATTCAAATATTTATTGGATTAATTCAAAGGCCCAAAATAATTGTTTCTCAGATTCTAAAAATATTAGTTTGCATTTTATCCCTTGCCAATATTTCCACAGATTCACAGGAACATTTTCTTGGACTTATTTGAAGCAATTTTTATTTTGGTCATTTTCAGAAATGATTTCTGAGGCTTTCACATTCCCCATTTCCAGTTCATTGAAAACTAAACATGATGACATGGATGCAGATGCAACTAATTACAAACAAAGATCTAGGGCTGTGACAAACAAGAAGTACCTTGCAGGTTGGCAATCCTAATGCTTAATATTGGAGGCAAAGGGGTGGTCCTCAACGCCATCCTCTCAAGCTTCCCACCTAGCCATGGCTGCGCTACAGCTCTCTGAAGACATGCACACGACATTCGTTTGCCGCTGCCGTACAGTCTTTTAGGCCACAGTAACACCATCATAAGGCATAGTGCAAGATTGCCTAGTTCGAGATCTCCCTTCCCCGCAATTGGGGAGGTCTAGGTGTCTGGGACCTACGGCCTCAAAACTCACGCCTCATGTTTCAAATCCTTGTCCGCCTCAATAGGGACCATTCCACGATTTCGCAGTCTTGGTTTGTCGTGCGATATGGGTGGGACGATAACATGACCTTGGCGACCCTGATCAGATGGACACAACCACCTGGAAATGCTTGTTGGCAACCCTCCCTTTTTTCGCAGCTACACCTATGTTGTCTTCGGATACGAATCCTCTCGGCCTTGAGTCTCAACCGTTGGGTCGCTAGCAGCCATACTATGGTAGGGCATTCCCCCATGTTCCTCACCCATGTTGTCGACCCCAACAGTGAAAGTGCGTTAAGTCGACTAGAGGGGGGGGGGTGAATAGGCGATTTTTATGAAT
This sequence comes from Aegilops tauschii subsp. strangulata, assembly GCF_002575655.3. Classification (NCBI taxonomy): domain Eukaryota; kingdom Viridiplantae; phylum Streptophyta; class Magnoliopsida; order Poales; family Poaceae; genus Aegilops; species Aegilops tauschii. The sequence goes on along the minus strand of NC_053037.3, from coordinate 96,566,246 downwards.
TCTTCACTGAGGAATTTCAAGGTGAGGAAATTCCTAAGCGAAGAACTACTTGCAGCGGAGTAAGTACTCAGATGCAGACATAACATAACATAAGCACAGTCATCATGATGAAATGAAAACAAACCCAGAGTACAGAAAGCATAAGCATAGGATAAACAGGATGAAGACAAACAGACTGAAGAAATTGAACTGAGGAAAATGAGAAAGTCTTCAGTCAAAGTCTTCAAACAGATATGAACAAGCACACAACACAGTAATGAGGAATTGGAAGGGTTGAGGAAATAGAACCAGTAGGCTTGGTGAAGACAGTGATTTGGTAGACCAGTTCCAACTGCTGTGACAGTTGTACGTCTGGTTGGAGCGGCTAGGTATTTAAACCTGAGGACACACAGTCCCGGACACACAGTCCTCACCGTATTCTCCTTGAGCTAAGGTCACACAGACCTCACCCAATCACTCGTGGTAAGTCTTCAGGCGACTTCCAAACCTTCACAAACTCGGCCACTCGGCGATCCACAATTTCCTCTTGGATGCTCTAGACCATGATGCCTAACCGTTTGGAAGATGCACAGTCTTCAAAGGTAACAAGCATCGGATCCACACAGGAACAATTTCTTCAGTGATGCTCAATCACTTTGGGTTTGTAGGTGTTTGGGTTTGGGTTTTCCTCACTTGATTATTTTCGCTCAAAGTCCTCGGAGGATGGGATGCTCTCACTGACAAGTGTCAGTTTTTCTCGGAGTAGCCAACCAGCTAGTGGTTGTAGGGGCGGCTATTTATAGCCTAGGGAGCAGCCCGACATGATAAGACATAAATGCCCTTCAATGATATGACCGTTAGGTGGATAAGATATTTTGGGACAGCTGGCTCATAGCACAACAACGGTCGGAAATTTGAGGTTCAAATTCCTCAGGGCTATCATGTTCCTCACTTGCAGGCAATTCGCACTGGCGAATTCCTAACTCCTCAGTCAGAACAAATTCCTTAGAGACCAGAAGAACTTTCATCTCTGTCATTGAAGAAATTGACTGAACTGTATGAGATTTCCAATGGCTTCACTCGAAAGGATTGGTAGGCGTAGGATTTTGAGATGAGCATCACTTGGAACTTTTCCTTAGTTTTTCCTCGACCCCCTTTAATAGTACGGTATTTCCTATGACTCAATAAAGAGAAAATGAAACTATGAAAACAAAAGCCTTCACGCTTCATGTTCCTCGCATGAATACCAAGTCTTCAGGTTACACAAATTTCTTCACTTTCAAAGTCTTCAGAAATCCAAAGTTTTCAGTTGAAGACATTCATTTTTAGGGGTTGACTTATAGACCTATGTACACTCACAAACGCATCAGTCCCTTAACCTAGAAGTCTTGAATACACCAAAATCACTAAGGGGCACTAGAAGCACTTACAATCTCCCCCTTTTTGGTGATTGATGACAATATAGGTTAAGTTTTCAACGGGGATAAACAGGTGAAGTGTAAATACTGATATTGAGGAATTTGATTGCAAGATATAGAAGAACTCCCCCTGAAGATGTGCATAGTGATGAATTTGCTTTTGAAGCAATGCACATTTGAAGAGTAGAATCATGGAGATCTCCCCCTATATCTTGTAATTCATACAAGCATTTAACATATGATATGAAGAATTTGAAATGCATGATGAAATATGGTGACTGATGTAATTCAGCATGTGTGCATTAACATAACTGAGGAAATAGCATGCAGAAAAACATAGCAGAAGTATGACCATCATCAGGTTTAAGTTTACAACTCGATCCAACAAAGTCTTCAAAAGAACGAGAGTTGTAACTTAGAAAAAACGCCCATAGATAGAGAGACCCGCTTGAAGACTAACTCAAATTTCTCCTCCTTTGTCATCAAATGACCAAAAGGGATGAAAAGTGAGGACTAACACCCCTGAAGAATATCACGAAGACGATGGAGGAGCGCCAACGTTGTTGGGGTCGGTTGTTGAAGTAGGGCCTGCCGCAGTGTCGTCCAAATCTTCATGCTCATCAGTCTCGCGCGATGAAGAATATGAGCTGGCCACCAAGGAGGGAGCTTTGACTTTCTTGAATTTCTTCGACGGTGGCTGAGACGAGTCAAAGTCCTGCTTGAAGCCCATCTGCTTGAGATCTTCTTCACCATAAAGATGAGACAGAACAGCCCAGGTGCGATTGAATACTTCATGGAGGTAATAGTGGTTCTTCTTCACTGAATTGTGTGTAGCAGTCATGTTGTGAAGAATTGAACCAAACTGACGCTTGACCCATTTGTGGTTGCCATCGACCTTCTGATGAAGACTGAGGAGAAGCTCACGATCAGTCATCACCCTTGGAGCTGTGCCTTGAGGATTTTGCTCTGAGGCATTGGCGGCAGAGTCATGAGTGTCAGAGTCATCATTGGTGGAGTAAGATGCAGCTTTGCGGAACTGACCATCCAATGGACGAATGCCTTCATCAATAACAGCAGTTGCCTTGCCCTTTTCATCAGGTGAGGAAAATATCCGCTTGAGGACTTCAATGGGGGGGGCAAGTAGCTGCCATGGTTGAGTGTGTCAGCCTTGTAATTGATTGAAGACCTTGTTCTGAGGAATCTCATAATCCAGGGAGCGTAAGGCTTCAATTCAAAAGGTGACAACGCAACATTGGCCAGAGTCCTCATGAAGAAATCATGGTAGTTGACACGAACACCATGCATGATGTTGAAAAGCAGATTCTTCATAATGCCAACGACCTCTTATTCATTCGAGTCTTGGCCCTTGATTAGACTCAGTGTCTTGGTCAGAACACTACAAAAAAATACACTTCCGTGATGATACGTGTTTGTCATAGTAGGTCACGTTTTCTGTCATGCATGTACATCCATGACAAATTTATGACAGAATCAAGATAGTCATACCTGTGCTATCGTAGAAGTGTTCCATGACATTACCAAAATTATCATCACGGAAGTGTCCACTTCCATGACGATAAATCACGCGTCACAGAAGTGCTTTCGTCAAGGGTGACCGACACGTGGCATCCACCGTAACGGAACGCCATTAAGCTATCGGGTCCGGTTTTGGATGCGATAACCCGTTAACAGCCCCGACCAATGGGGATTTTCCACGTGTAAAATCATCATTAGCTGGAGGAAACACGTGTCGGCTCACCGTTGGGACAGATGTCATCCACTCATTGGACCCAAAGCGCCTATGATACGTCAACACGTGGCACGACCCAACAGAGGCCCATTCCTGTGAAAAGGCCGGCCCATTTGACTTGGTCAAAAGGTGGCGGGCCGGCCCACGACAAGCTTGTTAACGGCATGTTCGCATATAGCCCATTTACAACCCGCTAACCCAGGGCCCGTTTATGGCCTATCCGAATTAGGCCCAGTAGCGTCATTTGGGCCGTCCAATATAACTCCAGCCTGTTTTAACTTCCGGCCCATGTATGGCCCATATGAGGTCCTTAGTAACCCTCGGCCCATTAACGGCCCGTGGTAAAACTGGCCCGTAATGAACAGTGTATCACTTTGTACCCATTAACGGCCCATTATTCCGTTGGGCCGTTTCCAGCCCATGTTATCTTTCGGCCTTCTCAGGGCCCATTTATTCTTGGACTCATTTCCAGCATTCGTTTACTTTCGGCCCATTCCTGTCATTTTCTGCTTGTGGGCCAAATACAGCCCGTGGTTACAATCGGCCCGTTTGTGGCCCATTAATACGTTGGGCCGTTTTCATAGCGTCATCAAATACGGCCTATTAACGACGGCCCGTTATGTTCGGCCCATGAACGATATGCCGAAATATTTCCACGTTCAAGCAGCTAATCAGTAAACGACTTCTCCGTAACAGTTTGAAGATTGGCTCGCAAAGCAAGTAGCGGCAAGAAAGGAGAGCAAGACTTCCTTTTCTAAAAGAAGAAAGGACTAGACTTCTATAAGAAGATTTTTATTTCAACTCTAGCCCATTTACGGCCATAATGTGGTTTGTTTATTGGCCCATGTTTGGCCAACCGATCATACGGCCTGTAGAAGGCCCATTGATGATACGGCCCGTAGAAGGCCCATTGTGTCTACGCCCCGTAGAAGGCCCATTGTTTCTACGGCCCTTAGAAGGCCCATTGTTTCTACGGCCCGTAGGAGGCCCATGTTAACTACAGTAAATATGTAGCCCATTGTTAATGTGGCCTAGTTTTAAAAAATAGGTTATTCCGGCCACTAGCAAACCGCAGAAAAAGAACTGCACTAACTACAAGAAAACAAATAAACAAGACAACGGAAATAAATAAGCAAGCAACTTATGCTAGGCTATCATGGCTATTACACATATTACATCCACTGGGCATCAAAGTTCGCCACAAGTGCAAATATAGGGAACAAAGCAGCATATAAACGCCGCAGCAAAACAAGTCCAGAACTGAAACCACTTCAGAAGAGCTCAAGAAACAATATCCTGGGTACCCATAATGCTGGCAAGATGCTTAGCAAGCTTATTAACTTTCTCTTGTTTGGCGCTTAAATCCTCCAGCACTTGCTGTTGCACCAGAAAGTATGCATCTGAATTCTGTAGGGACTTCCTCAGTCCTTCGGCTTCCTATCGCATAACATCTGATCGATGTCTTTCAACTCGAAGTTGAGACTCAAGAAGCCGAACTGATTCAGGCAGCGAGTTCGAAGAGCTGGTGCCAGCAGTAGTAGCCAGTAACTCAAACACTACATCAAGACAGGACTTTGGGGTTGTCTCAGTGTCTTCAATGTAGTTTTTATCAACTTTCTTGGAGAACAACAGGAATGTCTCACTATCTTGAACCTGATCTGCATTACTTTCTTTACCATTTCATAACGGGGTACTCTTCTCCAATATTTTATCCGCGTTCTAAAGGAGAAACAAACAAACACATCACAGGTTTACAATGTAGTATATGCAACTCATTTTGGTAAACCAGTTCAGTAGTAAGGTGGACAGGATAACAACATGAAACAAACATATATCTATGTAGTATGGTCACTGTATGGTCTATATCATTCTAGTTTATGTTGCCAAATCGAGATAGATACAGTTCGAATCATATCTATTTAAGACAAAGCATCATAGACAGAATATAAGTGTGGGAAACTACACAGCAATAACAACACTTGTAATGTGCATGGCATGAGAACATAACTGTTTATTCAATTGAAATTGAAATCAACATAGAGCAAGTTATAACAGCAAACACGTTGAAGAAACAGGTTTAAAACATACCTGTTGCGCCATTGGAGTTTCAATTGCATCCTTCAAATTTGAAATTAGTTGGTATGAGTAAATATAGTGATGCAAGAGAAAAGTAGTATGAACCATAGCTACGGAACCTGACCTGAGAACAATTCTTCTTCTGCTTTAAGCGTTGACTGGTTCGGAGTGGTGGTCCTCGTGCTTTGGGCACTGCAGTTGCCTTACTAACTGATCGTGTTTGGGTGCTCTGTGGTGGAGACGGTGCTGTGTCAACGGGAACCAGGTTACTATCTGCTGGGGTTGGGGTTAGAAGGGGTGTAGCTGGTTCTCTGCCCAACTGGGTAGGGGTACAATCTGCGTGAGTCTGGGTTATGTGTGGTGGGGCTTGTCCTTGGGCAAGTACAACCGTGGTTCTATCTCCATCGACAGGTAGCACGATCTTTTCTAAAGACCGTGTTTTTACTCCCACAAATACTGCCATCACCCCCTCCAATTGAAATGGCTGATAAACAACAAAAGTAATTGAATGTACAGACATTGTAAGATAGACAGGTGCAATGGATAGTAGGGAAGAAAACATGGCATGAAATAATTCACATTTATGTTGTCTAACCAAACAGAATAGCAGGACAAAATTTCAAATATATGATGGCTAATTAAACAGGATATCATGACACAATTTCACATGTATGATGGCTAACTAAACTGGATAGAATGACATACTTCAAAATATGATGACTATGTAAACAAGATGACATGATATAACTATACGATGTGTCTATTAAAGTGGTTGGCATGCCATAAATCACAAACATGCCGTCGATGGAAACATGATGGCATGATACAATTCACGGATAGAATGACATAATTCAAAATATGATGACTATGTAACAGGATGAGATGATATAACTATATTATGTCTTTAGAAAATGGGTTGGCATGGCATAATTCAGATACATGTTGTCTATGTAAACATCATGGCATGATATAATTCAAATATATGATTTATATACTAAGGAAGTGAGCAGAGGGCAATCACATATATGATGTGTCAACTAAGGAGATGGCATTCAATATCGTGTATATGATGTAAAAACTAAGCATTGCAATACAACATATGCATGATATGAGTAATATAACCCTGCCAAGTTTGAGCATACACCTCAGGGGGATAATAGGACTGGTCATCTGCCTCTGAATCCTCCTCTGAAGAGCTATCTGTAACCAGCAACATATCTGCTTCAACAGGTAGCATTGTCTGCTCTGAAGACCTTGTTTTCACTCCAGATTTCTCCATCACCAATTCAAATGGCTGATGCACAGGAAGAGCAGTTGAATATACAAACATTGTCGACAAAAGCAATGAGAAATACAAAAAAGGACGACATGATATAATTCACATATATGACGCTTGGTTAAACAGCATGGCATTGCATAATTCACATATATAATGCCTTGCAACAAGATAGCATTGCATAATTCACATATATAATGTCTTGCAACAAGATGGCATTGCATAATTCACATATATGGTAATTAGACACTAAACAGGTGGCATTCACACAAATCATGTCTAAACTAAGCAAATGACATAGCAATGCAAGATACCATACGCACGATATGAGCAAAATAACCCTGTCAAGTTAGAGCATGCACCTCGGGGGGGGGGGGGGATAGGACTGGTCATCTATCTCTGAATCCTCCTCTGAGGGGCTATCTGTAACCAGCAAGACATGTGCTTCGTCAGATAGCATTGTCTGCTCTGAAGACCTTGTTTCCACTCCAGATTTTTCCATGACCGTGCCGAATGGCTGATGCACAGGAAGATTAATTGAATGTACTAAAATTGTTGACAAATTTAACACGTAATAAAAAAATGATGTCATGATATAATTCACATATAAGATGACTGGCTAACCAGGGTGGCATTGCAAAATTCACATATATGATGCCTGGCTAAACAAGATGGCATTGCATGATTTACATATACGATAAAGAAACTAAACAGATGGCATTGACACAAAGCATGTCTAAACTAAGCAGATGACATCTTTGATGTATACAGTAAGCAATGCAAGGCACCATATGCATGATATTACCAACATCAGCATGCCAAGTAGAGCGAAGACCTCATGGGGTAAATAGGAGTGGTCTTCTACTTCTGAATCCCCCTCAGAACAGTTATCTTCCTCTTGATTACGATCCGAAATGGGTGGAGGGGGGGCTGCCTTTGCGCCCACCATGGAGCGACGTATGCATGAAATTTTATTGCCACGCAAGGCTCGTCTCTTTTGCTCTACATGTTCAGTTCCATTGTGTAATATAACTGACATGCATATGAATAAAATATAGTGAGATTATGTAAGGAGTGCATGCACAAATCCAGAGTGAAGGTAGCAAACTATGGATAGACCCAAAACCAATGATAGGAGGCATATAATAGCTTTAGTTGAAAATACAGATAATGGCTCCTTTAATGTTTGTTTGCACCCAACATGAAACTCATAGTAGACACCCGAGATTAACCAGATAGTAGACAGATAGTACTGATTGCTGCCCCAATATGTACCCCACAACCATTTAAAAACTCAAGTTTCAGCATAAGTTTGGACATGAGTCGGAGTCTAATAGGTGAACACGATGATAAAGTAGCATGGCATCATATTAAGCGATGCATAACGCAAGCAGACACGGAAGAGTGCGACCTCTCTTGCGGACCCGTGTAGTCCTCAAGGTCATCTGCTCAGTTGATGATGGTAATGCAGTTGTCGTGGGTGCCGGCGGCGGGGAAGAAGATCTGAGGTGGCAAAAGACAGTCTGGAGAGTGGATCCCTGCTGTGGTGAACCCTTCCATCGTTGGAGCAGCTGAGCTGGGGTGGAACACAGCACCGCAGGAGCAGGACAAACCACACAAGGTTTTCTTTGACACATATCTGTAACAGAAGTAATTGTGTAAGGGCTTGTTTGAATTTGAGGATTCTAACAATGCAGGGATAGGAAATAGACAGGAATATGATAGGAATGCACGTGCAAAACAGAGAATTTAAAAACACAGGATTTCTGCCAATCTGGGTGTTTGGTTCACAAGAATTGCAAGATCACAGGATGCAAAGAAGCATGGTGAGATTAAGTCAAACCACAAGAAGTGTACAACCTCTTTGGCGAAGCCATGTCGATCTCAGCGTGATTGGGTTGGCCGGTGAGGATGCTCCGGCTGACTTGACTGTCGGAGGAGGGGAAGAAGATCTTAGGCGTCTGGAGATGGAGCCCGAGGTACTGCTCCGCTGTGATGGAGGGTTTCGTCGTTGGAGCAGCTCCGGTGAGTTGTACGACGCCGAGGCTGAAGCAAGACAAGAGAGACAACGTTAACCTGAGTGGAATTCTAATAGCATCTCCAATATATGACGTAAAATACATAACCACAAAGTGCTAGATGTATACATCAGCCGCTCATCTCTGAACTTAACTATCGAAACTGAATTTAACTGTCGAAACTGAACTTAACTGTCGAAACTGAATTTTGCTGTCGAAACTGAATTTTACTGTCGAAACTGAACGCACTAGAGGTGAGGCTACACGTCAGTCGACTGACTTTTTCATCTCTGGTCAGTCGATTTTGCAGCCGTTGGATACGAAATCAAGGGCCTGCAGTTCATCTTCAACCTCCACCCCCTGAGCCGCCAGCCACCACCGGCCAAACAGCCGCCCCCGCCGCTCGCGGCCGGCGGTGCGCCGCCCCGCCCGCCCCGAAAATACTCCCCACCGCCGGTCCGCCGCCGCCCCGGCCATCCCTCTAGGCCCCCCCCCCCCCGTGCCAAGCTTTTTCTCCGGCGATCCCCACGCCACCGCCCCACCACCGTCGGCGACCACCGCCCCACCCTGAACCCTAAGATAGATAGTGGGGTACCTCTCCGACAAGCCCCCCTCCCTGCTGCGGCTGGTTCTTCCTTAACTCCGGCGAGCCCCCCCACCCCCTGAAAATCGACTGACCCAAAAGTCGATTCAGTCGACTGAAGTGTAGCTAAATCGGAGCAGCATCGCAAGCAAGAGCAAGAGCGAGAGCAGCAACGCGAGCAAGAGCAAGAGCGAGAGCAGCAGCGCGAGCAAGAGCAAGAGCAAGAGCAGACCAGGCAGGGGACCGAGAGCAAGAGCACAGTAGCAGCGTGAGCGAGAGCTAAAGCAGCAGCAGCTCCTACTGATGTGGACGTCGCTGCCAAGGGAGCGACGCCGTGGAGGAAGTGGCCGGCGACGCCGCCGTGAATGGAGGCGCGCCGTGTCGGCTCGGGACCGAGCGCCGGCAGCACCGTGAGATCGAATCAAGAAGAAAATGTGGCGATTAGTGTACAACCTCTTTGGTGGCGCTGATTAGGCCGCAACTTCATCCGAGGAAACGGTGATGATGATGCTCTTCCGGTGGTGCAGGTGAAGACGGCGGTGTGGGAATGGAGGTGGCACGAAAGACGAGGGGAACGTCGGGGTAGCTCCTTGGAGGTGGAGGACGGGGTGGCTGAACCGGCGGGACGACCAGATCGACGACGGATCCTCATCCGGTACGGTGGATGAGGGACGTCGAGGAGTTGCTGTGGACGACGTCGTCGGGGAAGAGGCTCTGGCTGGGTGGCGGACGGAGGAGGGTGTGGGGCTTCGCGTGTTTTCCCGGCCTCGGTGTACGAATGGGTGGGCGGATGGGATGGGAGTGGGGAACCATGGCTTAGGGACGCGCTTGTCCGAAATGTGGGGTAAGTTACGAAAGTACCCCCACCGATTTGAGGCGGTTCTTTCGGTTCTGGGGTATCACGGGCATTTCGCGTGTCGGGATTTCACAGGAGGTGGGAGTTTTCGCGCGCGTTGTAATTTTGGAATAGCAAGGCGCGGGTTGAGATAGAGGGAGTTGTCGGAGCACAGCGAGACAAAGATATATCTTAAATATTTCAGGCTAACAAGGCGCGGGTTGAAATTTCCGGACAAGCCTAACGTGTACTGTACCAAATCAATTCGCACTACAAATGTCATTCAAAACTTTGAATTCATGTTATGTTCAATTAAAATATTTGGCTACGTGTATAATGCATGCAACCTAGTACTCAAATGAACGTTTTAGTGCATTCCAAGCGTATATACTACCGCTTCAATATGAACTAAATTTGAATTTGTTTCTCTATTTGAATAAGATCTACAATAATGATTGTTGTGAAGTCAAAGCGTTTGAATTCATTTCTCTATTTTAATAAGATCTACAATCGTCATTATTGTCAAGTTAAACCATCGTTTGTGTATTATCTTCACAGCACACCACATGATTAGTCTCGAGTTACATATGAACTATGTGTACTATATGAACTCGAACTCGATTTTTTGAATCCACTTTATGTTGATTTCAAATCATAGTACATTTCAAGCTCTAGCTAGATCTTCACAAACTAAACCATGTCTCATATGTATAATGTGTTTATCACATTATGTATGGTGCCCCGCCCCCTACGCCTACAAGTATTTAGATGTGAGTTGCAAACACCACACATTACCACAAATTCAAATAAATTGTGAGAATGTTCGATATATAGTATTGTTTAGATTGTTCGATATTTAGTTGTAAGCTGCAAACGCCACACATTATCACAAATTAAAATAAAATGTGAGATTGTTCGATGTATAGTATGCTTTAGATTGTTCGACATTTAGCTGTGAGTTGCAAACGCCATGCATTATCACATTATGGTATAACATGTGCAAAACCACAACACACGTATCACCGCTATATTCATGCATGCATATGTTTAAAACACTATGATCTCCTATTCAAATAGATGAATCCACTTTCGTATCAAATTATGATCTTTGTTAGTCTCTTACACCCACACAATCCTCTAACCTTTGTAGCTACCACTAACTTTCTCTCGTGCATGCACACGCCCTCCTCGCCCTCCCCCTCCCTCAGCATTCTATCCATCGCGCACATTCATTTTTTTCTTTAGGTCGTTCTCCCACAGTCTCCACAACTCCTTTCCGACACACACTGATCGATAAACCTCTCTAGCTCTGTCTGCCTACAACATACACATGCACCTTCAATCTCCTCCTTTATGTGCCCTTGCCTCGTGTCTGTCATACAGTCCCACACACGTGTAAACTCTCGCCCCTCTTTTCATCGATCTCACAACAGCACACTCCTCCCCCTATCTAGCTAGTAGCTTGGCCTCTCGCACCACCTCCTAGCTCCGTTCTCTCTGTCTATCCGTCTCGCCGGGCCTTATTTGCCTCTAACAAATGGATGTACACCGACCGATCTCCCGCTATACATATAGCTAGCTAGGTCCTTATAACTCATTTTTTCCCACGCGCCAATCGATCTACCTCATTAGTTATGTCTCTCCCTTCCTCCGACAAACAACAATTGATCTACCGATCTAGTTAGGTTTGCTTACCAAACACATGGTTCCCCTTCATCATCCATGGATGTGTCCCGACAGATCTATCACGCACAGGCACACACATAAACACATCCCCACTCTTATTGATAATATTGCAGTTCAACCCTCAGTTTGTCTAGTAGGCCTCTCCCACCATCTCCGAGAAGCAACTCCATCACCCATCCAGCACTCTACCCCTCTCCCTCCCTCTCTCCCCTCTCTCTCTCTGTCCCATCCTATTTCCCGTCCTTCAGTTATGTATGGATGTCGACCGATCTCCCTCAAGACATAGCTGGGTCTCTCCTTCTCAACACATATACGAGTCGTTCTACCTCTATAGTTAGGCCTCTGCCTACCCCTCCCCCCACCCCTCGCACACACACACACACACACTGATACATCGAGCGCTCTAGTCATGTCTCCCTGCCACACCCAAACTTGACCTGTGCCCTCTGACGTTCCGGTAGCTAGGTCAGTCGCCCTATATCTTTGACTTGCACACACACACAATTTCGATGGCTCTCTTCATCGATCTCGCACCCACCCACTTGATCCTCTCTTCGACTCTATCGATATCTATGAGCCCTCCCTCTCTTCTTGTGGATCGCCCGACCCTCTATATATGATATGGACAGGCCTCCATTTCACACACATTGCATGCAAAATTTTGTTTGAGATGTCATCGACAGATATTGCCACAAATACATTCACGAAATCAATCTCCCCCCCAAAACAAAAAACACTCACGAACGCACAAGCCATTTGTCTAGGTTTGTATCTCTCACACACACCCACGTAGGTGGGGGACGTGCACGAAGAGAAGAGGTGCACGCACGGCGCATGTACTCCCGTCTCTTTCCCAACCACACCCGCGCGGGTACACGGTGGAGCTCATTTCTGTACGAAAAGGCAGCCCACGTGGTAATTTGACCGTGTACTGGTTGTCCACTTGGTGGAGGGAGGATCGTCTACCACGGGTGAACAAACAAATTGCGACCTGACGCGTTATGTTAAAAAAGAGGCAAACCATGTGGGGCCTACCTTAGAGGCAAGGCTCTATACACTTGAGTACTTTTGATGTGTCCCGTCAACTCGCAGAACGAGGAGAAGCTTGCTTAGTACACCATCTCCCCCGCCCACGGGTGCGGTGGCTCGCAGGATGAGGTGAAGCTTGCTTACTACGCCTTACGCCCGCTCCCTCGCCCACACACGCGGTGGCTCGCAGGACGAGAAAATTTTACTAGTACTCCCTCCGTTTACTCCTCGTACCTACCTTGGTTAGAGAGATTATCATATTGTTTGGAATATATGTCCTTTAGTAGATTTCAATATGAACTACTAGTACATACTCCAAACACTGATGTATATAGACGTATTTTAGAGTGTAGATTCACTCATTTTGCTCCGTATGTAGTACATATTGAAACGGACGTAATAGTACGCACTCTCCCTCGCCCCTCGACCCTCGCCACGTGGTGGACATGCAGCAATTCATTCGGTCTCATATAGCCAGAATGATATATACGGCAGTACCATTATTGCTCGACTTCCCGAAGAGGCGAAGAGCCAATCGCAAGGTTAATAGTTTGGAGATGCCAAGCGCAAGGTTTATAGGAGAATGAGTAGTAGGTGCCGCGTCATTTATAAATAAAGTTTTTTTTCTTTAGTGGCACGTACGCAATATAAATAGGTTCATATGGAGAGAAAAGGAAACCACTTCACTATATACATAGGCAGGACGAGCCTACACGGTTGCTTGCTGGGGTTGCTCTCTTCAGTTTTCACACTCTCTCGCACAAAACCACTGTGGCCACATCTCTATCATCCCGGCGGATCACGTCCGCCGGGGGAAGGGGTGGATGCTTAGTGTAGATGCGGTCACCGTCGCCGACGGCGAAAACCCACTGTCGGCACGTCCCGATCAGGGGTCCCTGCCATTCTCTCTCACAAGGCCGGTGAGGTTGCCTTCGTCCATTGCTCGCTGCCGCGACGTGGGTAGTTGCCTCCTCCCGCCGCCCTCCTCTAGGTTGAGCTACGTCCCGACATCCCTCAGGTACAACTCCCTTTACAGCCGGCTTGCACCACTGCTCCGGCTGCCCACATCACTCCATGTGGATATTTCTCTACTTCTTTGCCCCGCACATACCTCTACTGGCTTCTACGTACTGTATTTGTGATGAGTTTATGTCTCATCAACTAGTCCCAGTAATCTTATTCTAATCACGCTTCTTCAATTTATTTGCCACAGGGACGCTCATCTCGATTTTGGTGAAATTGCACAAAATGATCCGATGGTCAAAGGGTTGCAAACTTCATTTCTTAGGAAGCGCCGACGTTGCCAGCAAATTAAAGCCTGGTTAGGGTTTACGATTCAAGGGCTAGGGACTGCATGGATTATTTTTTCTTTAGCTGTCTCTGTTTCAATGGCTAGGGACTGCATGAGTAGCAGTAGTACTGTACACCTTACGCCCGCTCCCTCGCCCACGCGCGCGGTGGCTCGCAGGACGAGGAGAAAATTTTACTACTCCCTCCATTTACTCCTCGTTCCTACTACCTTGGTTAGAGAGATTATCATATTGTTTGGAATATATATGTCCTTTAGTAGATTTCAATATGAACTACTAGTACATACTCCAAATACTAATGTATATAGACGTATTTTAAAGTGTAGATTCACTCATTTTGCTCCGTATGTAGCATAAAGTTGAGAGACTTATTTTGGAACGGAGGGAGTGCATATTTGCTATGATCTGTCAATCACTGAGATGCAATAGCATGCATGTTAGTCTCCTTTGTATTTGATGAAATGTTGCAACGGGCAACCTTGGACGCAAGATACATGTAACAGAAGCTGGAAGCTTCATAGCATTGTACTATCTTGCTGATAAATTACAGTACGTACTATATACAAGTACTTCCTCCGTTCCTAAATATAAGTCTTTGTAGAGATTTCACCATGAACCACATACGGATGTATGTAGATGCATTTTAAGTGTAGATTCATTCATTTTGTTCCGTATGTAGTCCACCTAGTGGAATCTCTACAAAGACTTATATTTAGGAACGGAGGGAGTACTATGTAAAGAGTTAGGTGTCGCACGGTGTCCAGAAAATATGGTGATAATGTGAGGTGGGCCATGCAATCACTGAGCCTGCGTGTTTTCACTGCTCTTGCACTCCTCCGCCGTAAGAATGGAGAAAATTGTAATCTAGTAGTACCTCCTTTCGCCGAAAGCGTGGGACATCCAGCAGTCCTACCACCTCAGTAATAATGACCAATGAGCCGTCAAATCACATAGACCCAGCAGTAAGTTGGACGGACGAAGCAACCATCACTCTTGAATCCGCTTCTCCCTTCAACGCAGGCGCCAGTGAGAGGTCGCGTCCGCTCTGCCCGGGCATGAATGCAGCACCGATTCTTTGGAGCGGCACTGACCGTTTCGGGCGGGAAGCGCGCGTGGGCGATGGAGGGGCTTTGGGTGGGCCAGGCTGGTCAGGAGCGGGCGTGGCAGCTGTCCGCCTGTCCCTACCGGACGCCCGAAAACGAGAGGATGCACCGACTCTCACGGCTAAAATCGTACACTACACACCATCTCTTTGTAGGAGTAGGTCGATCTGTCGCTCTCTCTAACACACACATGCTGTTAAACACACACACGCACACGCACACACAGGTTCATAGAATAGGAAAATCGTGCGAGTGCGAAGCCACAGGAAGTGAGATACAAATGGAGTACGTACAAGAAGAGCAGAGGTGACGAATATTCCATCAAACCTGGACTGAGGAGTAGTACTCCCTCTGTCTAGGTGTTAAGTCATCCCACGGAAATCAGATATTCCCAAAATGTTTAGGCGTCGTCCATTAACTTCGCATCTCAATCCCCTCCTGGCCTCATTGCCAGCGAGCGTTGTTACTTAGGGAGCGTTTGGATCCTTAGCAAGAACAGCTTATAGCATAGCCGGGCAAAGTTAGGCGTTTGGAACTGTTAAAATATGTTAGCTTTTGTGGGCCAGCTAGCTTGGGTGGGCTAGAAAAACCTTGCTAGCTCAGGAGAGCCAGATCGGCTCGCTTCCAACGGCAAACTTCGCGTAGTAGTAACATAGACTAGTAACATATGCATGTTGTACTAGTCCAAGTTACTCACCACTATGACCAGCCTAAGCAATGTAACCAAGCGCTCCTTAATTACTCTGCCTTGTTATCTCCCCCGGAAACCCAATGCATGGAGCGCAACTACGCGTTGATCAGTCAAGAAATCAAAGTCGGCTTGCATGCGAGTTAATACGTGGCCCTGCATGGTAGCTAAAACGACATCTCTTAGTTGTTTGGATTAATTGTTGTGTTTAGAGACAGAAATCAGGGCTTTGATTGGAGGAATGACCGGTCATGTTTCTCCTTCTCCTCCAATCTGCTTGCACCTTGGTCCCGCTGCACCTTCTAACGTGACTTATTGCACCTAGACGGAGGGAGTCATACGAGATACGGTGGCACACTAACTTAGGTCGAATACAAGTGCCCAAAATTGTGTGCATGTTATAATAAGGATTCACTTAAAATAGTACGTGAGCGAACAGAGGGATCAATTGGACAGTGTTCCCGAGCAGTAGCGAGATGTGTGAGGTAAGATACATCGCTGGCACTTTTAATTTTTCTTATTAATTTGTTTATTTCACCCTCTGACTGGTGGGACCCAACGTACTACATGGAGAGAGGTAAGGTGACTAAGGCTGCATTATTTCTGCACCACTGTGGATAGTCTTACCACCAAAGCCACATGACACGATTATGATTTAAATCCCAATGACTCCCACACACACACAAAAACACGGCATGCTTGTCACACGAATGCAGGAATGTATAAAAGGTTATTTTCCTCTCGTTGAACATAACGGGAGGGTTGTGTAGCTGGTTAGCATGTTCGCTCATCAAACTTGAGGTCTCGGGTCTGATAACTACACTTGAGCATAATTCGTGTTTCTAGGGTTTGCACTCTTCACACTCTCTCCAGTATATATATACATGCTGGAGCCTCAGCGCTTGTAGTTGCTCTCTTCACACTCTCTCACCCTCTCTAGATCTAAATAAGACTTCATTGGCCTCTCTCTCCCCTCATTGCTGGTCTGCTTGTAGTTGCTCTCTTCACACTCTCTCACCCTCTCCAGATCTCAACAAGACTTCGTTGGCCTCTCTCTCTCCCCTCACTGCTGGTCAAAGAGCCAGCAGGATCCGTCCGCCGGGAAGGGAAGGAGGCTTAACACTATCGCCGCCGGCGAGGGAGGGAATCCAGTACCAGCGCAGCTGTTCACTTTCACCCAGCGGCGACGCGGGAGGGCCTCCGACTGTCGGTGTCAAAACCGGTGGATCTCGGGTAGGGGGTCCCGAACTATGCATCTAGGATCGATGGTAACATGAGACGAGGGACACGATGTTTACCCAGGTTCGGTCCCTCTCTATGGAGGTAATACCCTACTTCCTGCTTGATTGATCTTGATGAATATGAGTGTTACAAGAGTTGATCTACCACGAGATCGTAATGGCTAAACCCTAAAAGCCTAGCCTATCAGTATGGTAATGGATCTGTCCCATCCGGACTATGCTCTCCGGTTTGTATAGGCACCGTAGAGATCTAAGGTTACATGGGGTCGGTTACATAGGAGGAAATCTTCATAATCGGTCGCCTAGCTTGCCTTCCACACCAAGTAGAGTCCAATCCGGACACGGGTATAGTCTTTGGCCTTCGTATCTTCACAGCCCATCAGTCCGGCCCAATAGATAACAGGCCGGACGCCCAAGGACCCCTTAGTCCAGGACTCCCTCAGTAGCCCCTGAACCTGGCTTCAATGACGAGGAGACCGGCACGCAGATTGTCTTCGACATTGCAAGGCGGGTTCTCCTTCTTCCGAACTCCAAGATAGTCTTTGGATGTAGTAAATATATCTAGACCTGTGTATGTAATTGCAGAAAACACAATACTCCACGAGTCCAATCTGCTGGCAACTGTTTATGACATTGTATCACGCCTACCCGGTTATTATTTCCAACCATTGGCTAGCCCGTCGCCCCATGTCTCGGGGAGCGGTTTTATTGGCACGTCTTGTCAAAGCAGAGATTGTGTCCCCTTATTCACGGGATTTTCTATAATGCAGGTGTGGGTAACCCAACTGTCCCCTGGGAATAACTCTTTGAGGATAGGTAAGTTTTGAGACCCAGGAGGGGACGCTCGATATTCTGGGCCTTTATATAGGGACCCAAACTTGTCTTTCTCTTCCGCGCTTGCTTCTTCCTCAACCCCAGCCACCTCGAGTTTCAATCACCACCAGCCCCAATCATGTCCGGGCCCAGCCATTTAGGCCGGTGGGTGGCCTCTTCTGTCACAGAGGAGGATATTGCGAAGCTCCGCGTGGCGAGGTATCTGACCCCAGAAATCCTTCATCGGCTTCCTGCCGAGGGGCAGGTTATTCCCACCCCCAAATTCGGCGAGAGGGTAGTATTTGTGTCCCACTTCCTCCATGGGTTAGGGTTCGCGCTTAACCCCTTCGTCTGGGGGCTCATGTTCTACTACGGGCTAGATTTTCATGATCTGTCCCTGGACTCCGTTCTCCTCATCTCGACATTTATCGTCACATGTGAGGCCTTCCTCCGGACTCCTCCACACTTTGGTTTGTGGCTCAAGACTTTCGACGTGAGGCCGCGGGTGACAGAGGAGGAGCAGGTAGAGTGCGGCAGCGTTATAATAAGCAAGCTTGCCAGCGCGGTTTGGTTTGAAGGATCTTTCGCTGAGTCTTCCGACCTATGGCAGCAGGGGTGGTTTTATGTCAACGAGCCGCAGGGCTCCAAGTGGGCTGCTACACCCGCGTTCCGACCCGGCCCTCCAAATCAGCTCGCTTCATGGATCAATAAGGGATTAGACTGGGGGTCCGCCAATGAGGTGCCGACTCTGCAAAGTCGCATCTGAAGCCTTACCGAGAAGGGCATCGAGCTTGTGAACGTTGTTCAAGTAATGCTAGTCCGCCGGACCCTGCCCTGTCAGCGGCGGCCTCTCCGTATGTGGGAGTTTAATCCAGAAGGGCGGGGGACTCTTCAGCACTTCTTCGGCACTACGCATGAAGGGATGTGGAGATTATATTTCGGGGAGCGAGAGCAATGGCTGGACACCACTGAAGACGTTGGCCTTGACTGCAATCATCCGGACACTCCGGTAAGTATTCAATCTCTGAACACCTTTCATTCAAGCATCTCTTGACAAGATAATGAACGACCCATCCTTATACAGGACTGGATAAAGAAAGCAGTGCTGATCTGGTGTCCGACGCCCCTTCCCGAAGACCCCGCGTCCACCCTGCTGACGCGGATGTTAACTCCGACACCGTACCAGGTGTCTGCAAAGGGGGGTGAGAGCGGGGAGCCCAAAGGAGATGCCCGCCCTGAGGACGATTCAGACGCTGTGTTTGGGGAAACCGAAACCCTTTTGCCCAGGGGCAAAGGTGTACAAGGGGCCTTCCATAGCAAGAAGAGGGCCGCTTCTGGAGGTCAGGAGGGGAAACCTTCCAAGAAAGGGAAAACGCCATCGTCGGGCGGCTTGGGTCGGGCGAGCGATGTCGGTGTAGAGCTTGATGATGAGGACGAACCTCCGGTTAGACCGTAAGTGACACAGGGTACTTTAACCATATACCTCATTCCTTTCTTATTACTGAAGTAATCCTCCGACATATGTACGTCCTCGCAGGTTAACGCGTGATGTTTCTCAATCGTCCTCCTCCTCGGGAGACCTTCTGCCGGAGATGATGGAGAGTGACACGCCTTCTCCGGCCTCCTCGCCCAATAGGGCGGATGATCTTGAGGTGTCGTCCCGGAGGGTTCCTCCCAACCGGCAAGTAGCGCAGGAAACGAGGAAGGAGTTGTCACTCAGGGTTCAGGGATCAAGAATGACGGCCCTGAACTATCCGATTTACAGCCGGAGACGATTCTGGAGGCAGGTAAGCGGATTCCTTCAAAGGAGTGTCGTGCTCCGGCGGCGGTGTCCGAAGACCCAGGAGTGCCGGAGACGCTGACGGACATGCTGCGACGAGTGTCCATTTCGGAAGAGCACCGTGCCTTAATGGTTACGGTGGTCGAAAAGGTTCTCTCTGCGAAGAGTGGGTTGAACGAGGCCTTTACAAGCCTTCTAAGAGGTTTTGAGGTTTGTGATGTGATGTTGCCAATTGAATGATATTGACAGAATGCACCTGTTGTGTATGCAGTAGCCCCTGAGACTTGGATTGCCTTCTGAAGGAAGCAATTGGAGGATCAAAAACATATGCTCAGGTACTAATCTTGATTGAATTTGGAATACAGGTTGCCACCCCTCCTGCCACTACTCGAAATACGGAAGTGGCCGAACTGCAGCGAAAGCTAGATATTGCGGAGGATGACATTGCATTGATCAACAGGCGTCTTGACGAGTCGCAAGGTATATATTTCGAGCATTCCTTACACCAATGTGCTTGTAATTTAAGCCTAACTCTGAAAAAGAGTTTTATATGAAATGTGCATGAATGCAGATGGTGCCGCCACCGTGGAAGCCCTTCGGGCAGAGCTGGCCCGGGTCAAGGAGCAAGCCCGGTTTAGTGATGCGGCTGCCAAAAAGGCATCGGCTGAGTTGAAAGCCGAACAAGCTGCGCGGCGCCAAGACAAGGAGAAGATGTCCACCATGGCGCACGAGTTAGAGAATGCGGCTAGCCGCTGTAAACTTCTTGAGAAGGAAAATGAAGCCAAAACGGCTGAACTTGACAAGGCCTTACGAGAGGCAAGAGAAGCGCGGTCTGAATCCAGAGCAGCCCGTGAGGAGATCCGACAAGCTGGGGAGATTGTGGCTGGCAAGCCCTTTTTGCTACAGGCTAAGTTCGGCGATCCGAACTATGCTCAGCTTAACCAAGTGTGGAGTTCTTCGGACAATTTTTTAGACTTGCTGAAGAGTTCTTCCGATGCGGTGCAGTTTTACCATGCGCAAGAGGGGTACGCAACGGAGAAGCTTTTCTGGTCACAATTTGGCGCGTCGAAGCGCCCTCTGTTGCTGAATGAACATATGTACCAGTGGGCCGAGCTGCATAGGATATCCGGCGCTGCCATGAAGAACATCATAGTGCGGTTGTGGCCGACTGAACCTGTTCTGAGTAGTTACTTTGGCCTGGTGCAGCGGCTTGTTGATGCAGTGGCGCGTATCGACGCTGTGAAGCGGTCGGCGTGCATTGAAGGTGCATGGATGGCCTTCGCCTGAGTCAAGACATTCTGGGGGAAGATGAAGGCCATCGATGTTGCGGCGAAGAGTCCGCCCAAAGGCAAGGACCGTCCGGAACCAGAGCATTATTTTGAAGACGTCCTAGAGGCCGTCCACTTGATAGAGGGTCAGTGCTCGAAAGACATAATGTTCGAGTGATGTGTATAAGTGTTGTAACAGACAATTTTATGGTTAATCTGTTATCATCTTTTGCTTCGAAAGCTTGTATTCCTCCTGTGTGGCCGTTTTAATGTAATCTGAAAGTTTTCCAGTCGTCGGCTTCAGCCCCCTCGTAGGAAATATGGGGGTGTTCGGAAAAGCATTGAACCACTCTTTATCCAACGTCTCGGTCCATAAAGGAGGTGATAATGCGGCGAACTAGGCAATCGGACTATAGGGTGTTAAGAATTTCACTTAGCCATAGGAGTTTTATGGCGGGGCTACGACATAGCCCCTGGTATGTATGCGGCGTATTATAATTTTTGTGCCTTACATGTGTTGATCTGAAAAAGATCCTTCGTGTGACATGGAGAATCGCTAAAGATTCGAATAAGTCGTCAAGTGGTTGACCAGCTCTCGCCGCATCATGACAATCAGTTTTCGACTTTCTCTACTGAGGTGCTCATCCGGTCAAAGCCAGGGCACAATCACAGTAGTTCTCCCTTTACTACCCTAGCCGATAGAGCGGAACGTAGGGTAGCAAGCACAGGAGCCGGGCAACCCAACTATTGACCAAAGACAATGATTCGGAGCTGATGCATATAAGGCCAAACTTGCGACGCCGAAGTACGCTATATAGCTGTTCGGATTTTTATTGGCGACTCATTTGTTCCCATACCGAGCCCCTGGCAGGTTATGCCGACGTGCGTCTTGTAACGCAGCCATTACGGCCATACTCATTGTAGGAAGAGTATGGAAAATTAGTTTGGATATAGTTTACTGGGAGTGGAGCAATAAGCCAATGATAAATTCTTATATAAAAAGGAAAAAACCACAACCAGGCTATTTGACATGCTCGGGGTCGGGAACGGAGGAAAAAGGCATAGTACAGGCTCATAATAAAGAGTGCGGTCTACAAAAAGCTGTTTTGGACCTCCTGTCACATGTCTGCGCCGCCCGTCCTCGGGGAGGGGAGCCCCTTAGGTGAATGTACGGATCCGAACTCCGATAGAGTCCGTTGTAGATGCTGTCCTGTTGGTCAGCTGTTTTTGAGTTATAATAAAGAAAAGTAAAGGAACCAGATAAAAAAGTTACAGGAATGCTTGCAGGGTTGTCCGTATTGCGCTTCCGCTGATGTCCATGGTATCTTGAGCGCGTAGTGATGCACACGTGGTGTAAATCTGGCCGGCATAGTGGGTGGGTGGCGGAAGCCAAACTGCTATTTCCGTTCCGGGAGTGGTCGAACTTCGGAGGGAAACTGTTTCTGGCCCCTGGTGCTCGGCTGGCGAGCTGCTCCGCCGTCTTTATCGCTTGATGGCCTCCTCCCCTTGTGCTCGGTGTTGAGCTTGCCTGCCTGCTTGAAGACCCAACAGTTTCTGTTGGTGTGATTAGCTGGCTTATCAGGGTGACCGTGAATCTGACAAGGTCGGTCTAATATCCCGTCGAGGGCGGATGGTCCATCCTGGTTGGCCTTAAATGGCTTCTTCCGTTGACCGGGTTTCGGATTGTGAAATCCGGCGTTGACCGCTATGTTGCGTAATCTTTCATTATTGCTGGGACCGTTGTGTTCGTTTAATCAGGGCTTGCCGTTGCCATCTCGGATTTCGAAAGTGCCCGGGTCGCTGGCGTTGTTGCTTTTATGAGCGAGCCAGTTGTCTTCTCCCGCACAAAAGCGGGTCATTAGAGCATTAAGGGCTGTCATGTGATGTCTACTACGCAACCTTCTCCTTGTAGACGTTGTTGGGCCTCCAAGTGCAGAGGTTTGTAGGACAGTAGCAAATTTCCCTCAAGTGGATGACCTAAGGTTTATCAATCCGTGGGAGGCGTAGGATGAAGATGGTCTCTCTCAAACAACCCTGCAACCAAATAAAAAAGAGTCTCTTGTGTCCCCAACACACCCAATACAATGGTAAATTGTATAGGTGCACTAGTTCGGCGAAGAGATGGTGATACAAGTGCAATATGGATGGTAGATATAGGTTTTTGTAATCTGAAAATATAAAAACAGCAAGGTAACTAATGATAAAAGTGAGCGCAAACGGTATTGCAATGCGTTGAAACAAGGCCTAGGGTTCATACTTTCACTAGTGCAAGTTCTCTCAACAATAATAACATAATTGGATCATATAACTATCCCTCAACAGGCAACAAAGAGTCACTGCAAAGTCACTAATAGCGGAGAACAAACGAAGAGATTATGGTAGGGTACGAAACCACCTCAAAGTTATTCTTTCGAATCGATCTATTCAACAGTCCGTAGTAAAATAACACGAAGCTATTCTTTCCGTTCGATCTATCATAGAGTTCGTACTAGAATAACACCTTAAGATACAAATCAACCAAAACCCTAATGTCACCTAGATACTCCAATGTCACCTCAAGTATCTGTGGGTATGATTATACGATATGCATCACACAATCTCAGATTCATCTATTCAACCAACACAAAGTACTTCAAAGAGTGCCCCAAAGTTTCTACCAGAGAGTCAAGATGAAAACGTGTGCCAACATCTATGCATAAGTTCACGAGCTCACGGAACCCGCAAGTTGATCACCAAAACATACATCAAGTAGATCACGTGAATATCCCATTGCCACCACAGATAAGCACATGCAAGACATACATCAAGTGTTCTCAAATCCTTAAAGACTCAATCCGATAAGATAACTTCAAAGGAAAAACTCAATCCATTACAAGAGAGTAGAGGGGGAGAAACATCATAAGATCCAACTATAATAGCAAAGCTCGCGATACATCAAGATCGTGCCAAATCAAGAACACGAGAGAGAGAGAAAGAGAGAGAGAGATCAAACACATAGCTACTGGTACATACCCTCAGCCCCGAGGGTGAACTACTCCCTCCTCGTCATGGAGAGTGCTAGGATGATGAAGATGGCCACCGGTGAGAGATCCCCTCTCCGGCAGGGTGCCGGAACAGGGCCCCGATTGGTTTTTGGTGGCTACAGAGGCTTGTGGCGGCGGAACTCCCGATCTATTCTATTCCCCGATGGTTTTAGGGTATATGGAGATATATAGGTGAAAGAAGTCGGCAAGGGGAGCCACATGGGGCCCACGAGGGTGGAGGGCGCGCCTAGGGGGGTGGGCGCGCCCCCTGCCTCGTGCTCTCCTCGTTGATCCCCTGACGTGCACTCCAAGTCTCCTAGATTGCTTCCGTTCCAAAAATAACTTTCCCGAAGGTTTCATTCCGTTTGGACTCCGTTTGATATTCCTTTTCCGCGAAACACTGAAACAAGGGAAAAAACAGAAACTGGCACTGGGCTCTGGGTCAGTAGGTTAGTCCCAAAAATAATATAAAAGTGCATAGTAAAGCCCAATAAACATCCAAAACAGATATTATAATAGCATGGAACAATCAAAAATTATAGATACGTTGGAGACGTATCAGCATCCCCAAGCTTAATTCCTGCTCGTCCTCGAGTAGGTAAATGATAAAAACAGAATTTTTGATGTGGAATGCTACCTAACATATTTATCCATGTAATTCTCTTTATTGTGGCAAGAATATTCAGATCCATAAGATTCAAGACAAAAGTTTAATATTGACACAAAAATAATAATACTTCAAGCATACTAACAAAGCAATCATGTCTTCTCAAAATAACATGGCCAAAGAAAGCTATCCCTACAAAATCATATAGTCTGGCTATGCTCTATCTTCATCACACAAAATATTTAAATCATGCACAACCCCGATGACAAGCCAAGCAATTGTTTCATACTTTTGATGTTCTCAAACTTTTTCAATCTTCACGCAATACATGAGCGTGAGCCATGGACATCGCACTATAGGTGGAATAGAATGGTGGTTGTGGAGAAGACAAAAAAAAGGAGAAGATAGTCTCACATCAACTAGGCGTATCAACGGGCTATGGAGATGCCCATCAATAGATATCAATGTGAGTGAGTAGGGATTGCCATGCAACGGATGCACTAAAGCTATAAGTGTAAGAAAGCTCAACAAAAGAAACTAAGTGGGTGTGCATCCAACTCACTTGCTCACGAAGACCTAGGGCATTTTGAGGAAGCCCATCATTGGAATATACAAGCCAAGTTCTATAATGTAAAATTCCCACTAGTATATGAAAGTGACAACATAGGAGATTCTCTATCATGAAGATCATGGTGCTACTTTGAAGCACAAGTGTGGTAAAAGGATAGTAGCATTGCCCCTTCTCTCTTTTTCTCTCATTTTTTTTATTTGGGCCTTTCTCCTTTTTTATGGCCTCTTTTTTTTCTCGTCCGGAGTCTCATCCCGACTTGTGGGGGAATCATAGTCTCCATCATCCTTTCCTCACTGGGACAATGCTCTAATAATGATGATCATCACACTTTTATTTACTTACAACTCAAAAATTACAACTCGATACTTAGAACAAAATATGACTCTATATGAATGCCTCCGGCGGTGTACCGGGATATGCAATGACTCATGAGTGACATGTATGAAAGAATTATGAATGGTGGCTTTGCCACAAATACAATGTCAACTACGTGATCATGCAAAGCAAATGACAATGATGGAGCGTGTCATAATAAACGAAACGGTGGTAAGTTGCATGGCAATATATCTCGGAATGGCTATGGAAATGCCATGATAGGTAGGTATGGTGGCTGTAGGAAGGTACATGGTGGGTGTATGATACCGGCGAAACGTGCGCGGTATTAGAGAGGCTAGCAATGGTGGAAGGAGGAAAAGTGCGTATAATCCATGGACTCAACATTATTCATAAAGAACTCATATACTTATTGCAAAAATCTTCAAGTTATCAAAGCAAAGTATTACGCGCATGCTCCTAGGGGGATAGATTGGTAGGAAAAGACCATCGCTCGTCCCTGACCACCACTCATAAGGAAGACAATCAATAAATAAATCATGCTCCGACTTCATCACATAACGGTTCACCATACGTGCATGCTACGGGAATCACAAACTTTAACACAAGTATTTCTCAAATTCACAACTACTCAACTAGCATGACTCTAATATCACCATCTTCACATCTCAAAACAATAATAAGGAATCAAACTTCTCATAGTATTCAATGCACTTTATATGATAGTTTTTATTATACCCATCTTGGATGCCCATCATATTAGGACTAAATTCATAACCAAAGAAAATTGCCATGCTGTTCTAAAGACTCTCAAAATAATATAAGTGAAGCATGAGAGTTCATATATTTCTTCAAAATAAATCCACCGCCGTGCTCTAGAAGATATAAGTGAAGCACTAGAGCAAGAAACAAACTACTCCGAAAGATATAAGTGAAGATCGATGAGTAGTCGAATAATTATGCAACTATGTGAAGACTCTCCCATTTAATAATTTCAAATCTTGATACTTTATTCAAACAGCAAGCAAAACAAAAGAAAATAAAATGACGCTCCAAGCAAAACACATATCATGTGGTGAATAAAAATATAGCTCCAAGTAAAGTTACCGATGAACGAGGACGAAAGAGGGGATGCATTCCGGGGCATCCCCAAGCTTAGGCTCTTGGTTATCCTTGAATATTACCTTGGGGTGCCTTGGGCATCCCCAAGCTTAGGCTCTTGGTTATCCTTGAATATTACCTTGGGGTGCCTTGGGAATCCCCAAGCTTAGGCTCTTGCCACTCCTTATTCCATAGTCCATCGAATCTTTACCCAAAACTTGAAAACTTCACAACACAAAACTTAACAGAAAACTCGTAAGCTCCGTTAGTATAAGAAAATAAATCACCACTTAGGTACTGTTGTGAACTCATTCTAAATTCATATTGGTGTAATATCTACTGTATTCCAACTTCTCTATGGTTCATACCCTCCGATACTACTCATAGATTCATCAAATTAGCAAACATCACACGAAAAACTGAATCTGTCAAAAACAGAACAGTCTGTAGTAATCTGTATCAAACGTATACTTCTGTAACTCCAAAAATTCTGAAATAATTTGTTGGACCTGAGGAATTTTTCTAGTAATCATCTTCAAAAAGAATCAACTAAATAGGACTCTCCAGTAAAAAGTTTTAGCTAATCTCGTGAGCGCTAAAGTTTCTGTTTTTTACAGCATGATCATAAAGACTTCACCCAAGTCTTCCCAAAGGTTCTACTTGGCAGAAACACTAATTAAAACATAAAACCACATCTAACCATAGTCTAGATGGATTATTTATTCCTAAACAGAACCAAAAAGCAAGAAACTAAAATAAAATTGGGTTGCCTCCCAACAAGCGCTATCGTTTAACGCCCCTAGCTAGGCATGATGATTTCAATGATGCTCACAAAAAGATAAGAATTGAAACATAAAGAGAGCATCATGAAGAATATGACTAGCACATTTAAGTCTAAACCACTTCATATGCATAGGGATTTTGTGAGCAAACAACTTATGGGAACAATAATCAACTAGCATAGGAAGGCAAAACAAGCATAACTTCAAAACTTTAAGCACATAGAGAGGAAACTTGATATTATTGCAATTCCTACAAGCATATGTTCCTCCCTCATAATAATTTTCAGTAGCATCATGAATGAATTCAACAATATAACCAGCACCTAAAGCATTCTTTTCATGATCTACTTGCATAGAAAATTTACTACTCTCCACATAAGCAAAATTCTTCTCATTCGGAATAGTGAGAGTATCATAAGAGACTCGAATACTATAAATTGTTTCCACATTAAATGAGTAATGTTCAGAAAAAGGGTAATCATAATCATGACAAGTTTTATAAATATAATCATCACTACTCTTTATAGCATAAGTTTCACCACAATAATCATCATAAGTAGCAACTTTGTTCTCATCATAATCAATTGAAACCTCTTCCGAAATAGTGGATTCATCACTAAATAAAGTCATGACCTCTCCAAATCCAATTTCATAAATATTATAAGATTCAACATCCTCCAAAATAGTGGGATCATTACTTCCTAAAGTTGACACTCTTGCAAACCCACTTTCATTAATATAATCATCATAGGTAGAAGGCATGCTATCATCATTATAAATTTGCATATCAAAACTTGGGAGACTAAAAATATCATCTTCATTAAACGTAACATCCCCAAGCTTGGGACAAACATTAATTGCAGCAAATATATTCTCAAAAACATCATCTTCATCAAACATAGCATCCCCAAGCTTGGGCCTTTTCATATCATAAGCATAATCACTCTCATCATTAATAGTATGGATAGCACCAATAGTATAGCAATTATCATCATCACGATGAGTAATAGGAGCAACATCATTTGGGGGGGGATACCTTTCTACCTTTGCTTGTCCATCTTTTCTTTTTCTTCTTCACATCATGTGTGGGTTCAATCCTCTTTTTGGAGCTCCTTATTAATGAGATTGGTTGAATAGAAAGCTCCTCCTCGTTACCTGATTCATCATAAGAAATAATAGGAGGATATTGGGAAGTCTCTTCCCTTTCATTAGTATTCTATTCATCTTCTATTTGTTTTCTTTTCTTTATGTAATTGGCAATATAAGGATTTTCAATGCAATTCACCGCACAATACATATAAATTTCTTCTAGATCAATATCGAGGAATTCTCGAGGTTATACTCTGGAATAAACTTAGTTTGACGTTCCAATTCTTCATAACCCAAAAGCAGACTAAGTTCATTATGATGTGCAAGGGAAACCAAGTCATCACAATTTTTGGACACGATTCGATCATGAAACAATTTGCATTTGATATTTAAATGACCATGTTCATTGCAAAGTTCACAAGTATGACTAAGATATTTTAAATTTTCAGCACTAACATTTAGCCTCTCTTGCAACCATTTAGTTTCTAAGTACTTGTGCCTCTTACAAAATCTATCTTCCCTTTTTGGTATGTATTTGCAAACTCTATGCACTCCATAGAAATCGACATGCTTATAGGAAACATTTTCATCATGACTAGTGCAATCATCATTAGTACCATGGATATTCAAAGAGTTCATACTAACAACATTGCAATCATGCTCATCATTCAAAGATTTAGTGCCAAACATTTTATAGACTTCCTCTTCTAGCACCTTGGCACAATTTTCCTTTCCATCATGCTCATGAAAGATATTAAAAAGATGAAGCGTATGAGGCAAACTCAATTCCATTTTTTTGTAGTTTTCTTTTATAGACTAAACTAGTGATAAAACAAGAAACAAAAAGATTCGATTGCAAGATCTAAAGATATACCTTCAAGCACTCACCTCCCCGGCAACGGCGCCAGAAAAGAGCTTAGTTGACGGGGTGTGAGTGTCGCTTACCTAGCCTCCCCGGCAACGACGCCAGAAAAGAGCTTGATGTCTACTACGCAACCTTCTCCTTGTAGACGTTGTTGGGCCTCCAAGTGCAGAGGTTTGTAGGACAGTAGCAAATTTCCCTCAAGTGGATGACCTAAGGTTTATCAATCTGTGGGAGGCGTAGGATGAAGATGGTCTCTCTCAAACACCCCTGCAACCAAATAACAAAGAGTCTCTTGTGTCCCCAACACACCCAATACAATGGTAAATTGTATAGGTGCACTAGTTCGGCGAAGAGATGGTGATACAAGTGCAATATGGATGGTAGATATAGGTTTTTGTAATCTGAAAATATAAAAACAGCAAGGTAACTAATGATTAAAGTGAGCGCAAATGGTATTGCAATGCGTTGAAACAAGGCCTAGGGTTCATACTTTCACTAGTGCAAGTTCTATCAACAATAATAACATAATTGGATCATATAACTATCCCTCAACATGCAACAAAGAGTCACTCCAAAGTCACTAATAGCGGAGAACAAACGAAGAGATTATGGTAGGGTATGAAACCACCTCAAAGTTATTCTTTTGGATCGATCTATTCAAGAGTCCGTAGTAAAATAACACGAAGCTATTCTTTCCATTCGATCTATCATAGAGTTCGTACTAGAATAACACCTTAAGATACAAATCAACCAAAACCCTAATGTCACCTAGATACTCCAATGTCACCTCAAGTATCCGTGGGTATGAGTATACGATATGCATCACACAATCTCAGATTCATCTATTCAACCAACACAAAGTACTTCAAAGAGTGCCCCAAAGTTTCTACCGGAGAGTCAAGACGAAAACGTGTGCCAACCCCTATGCATAAGTTCACGAGGTCACGGAACCGACAAGTTGATCACCAAAACATACATCAAGTAGATCACGTGAATATCCCATTGTCACCACAGATAAGGACATGCAAGACATACATCAAGTGTTCTCAAATCCTTAAAGACTCAATCCGATAAGATCACTTCAAAGGGAAAACTCAATCCATTACAAGAGAGTAGAGGGGGAGAAACATCATAAGATCCAACTATAATAGCAAAGCTCGCGATACATCTAGATCGTGCCAAATCAAGAACACGAGAGAGAGAGAGAGATCAAACACATAGCTACTGGTACATACCCTCAGCCCCGAGGGTGAACTACTCCCTCCTCGTCATGGAGAGTGCCGGGATGATGAAGACGGCCATCGGTGAGGGATCCCCCTCCGGCAGGGTGTCGGAACAGGGTCCCGATTGGTTTTTGGTGGCTACAGAGGCTTGCGGCGGCTGAACTCCCGATCTATTCTGTTCCCCGATGGTTTTAGGGTTTATGGAGATATATAGGCGAAAGAAGTCAATAAGGGGAGCCACGAGGGGCCCACGAGGGTGGAGGGCACGCCCAGGGGGTGGGCGCGCCCCCTGCCTCGTGCTCTCCTCGTTGATCCCCTGACGTGTACTCCAAGTCTCCTGGATTTCTTCCGTTCGAAAAATAACTTTCCCGAAGGTTTCATTCTGTTTGGACTCCGTTTGATATTCCTTTTCTGCGAAACACTGAAACAAGGGAAAAAACAGAAACTGGCACTGGGCTCTGGGTCAATAGGTTAGTCCCAAAAATAATATAAAAGTGCATAGTAAATCCCAATAAACATCCAAAATAGATAATATAATAGCATGGAACAATCAAAAGTTATAGATACGTTGGAGACGTATCATCATGGATTTAGGTCCTTCCTGGCCGAGGTGTCGTGCTAGCCATTCATCCTGGACGCTATATTTGAAGGCCGCAAGGGCTTCCGCGTTCGGACAGTCGACAATTTGGTTCTTTTTGACTAAGATCCTAGTCCAGAGTTCCCTGGCTGACTTGCCGGGCTGTTGGACAATATGACTTAAGTCATCGGCATCTGGTGGCCGGACATATGTTCCTTGGAATTTGTCACGAAAGGCGTCTTCCAGATCTTCCCAGTTGCCAATAGAATTTTCTGGCAAACTGTTTAGCCAGTACCATGCTGGCCCCTTAAGCTTGAGAGGCAGGTATTTAATGGCATGAAGGTCGTCTCCGCGAGCCAAGTGGATATGGAGGAGGAAATCCTCAATCCATACTGCGGGATCTGTTGTTCCATCGTATGATTCGATGTTGATGGGTTTAAACCCGTCTGGAAATTCATGCTCCATTACCTCGTTGGTGAAGCAAATAGGGTGTGCCGCTCCTCTATGTTGGGCCACACTGTGAAGCACTTCCGGCGGACTCCGCTTACGGTTTTCGGACCGAGCGTGCTCGGGTCTGTTGTGTCCGAATAGATAACCGTTATTACTGGCAGGGGCATGTCTCCGCGATCTGTGTGTCGATTTTGTGTGTCCTGTTCTACCCTCCAGGTCTTGTTGGATGTCGCGTGTGTTCCCCCGAGCTTCTTTATTCTTGCTTGGACGGTCGGATGGGTTGGTATGGTGCTCTTCTTGGGCTACTGCTTTGACCGGACCGAACTGTGGTTGGCCTACCGGCTTATTCGATGGTGGTGTGGGCTCCAACGCCTTGCCATCGTATTGAGGGAGCCACCTACAGTTGTGGTGGCTTTTGTCTGGGCCGCTAAGGCCGTTTTCTTCGGCGGCCAGGACGTCGGTCC
This sequence comes from Aegilops tauschii subsp. strangulata, assembly GCF_002575655.3. Taxonomy (NCBI): domain Eukaryota; kingdom Viridiplantae; phylum Streptophyta; class Magnoliopsida; order Poales; family Poaceae; genus Aegilops; species Aegilops tauschii. The sequence continues at coordinate 96,534,308 of NC_053037.3, read as the reverse complement.
ATCTATCATTGAGCAAATCTTGGCTCACTTGAAGCTGCAGCTACTTCCTCCTTAGGCACCTTGCAGTGGCTATGAGTCGGCGTTTAAAGCGCTCTTGTTCTAGAGGTTCCTCAGGCACGATGAATTCCTCATTGCCAAGGCTCTCTTCTTCCTCGGAGAGTGGAAGATAATTACTATCCTCCGAGTCTCCGTATGTAGCCTGTTTATCAGGGCTATCTGGCCCGCTTTCCTGGCCCTCCTGTTTGGATCCTGTCTCAACAGGGTCTTCGTTGTCCGGAGTATTATCACCTCCGGTGCTAGTATTGTTTTCTCTTGAGTAACGTGACTGAGAGTGGCGCCGAGGGCGCCGGTGTTCGGACTGTGTACCAGGAGGCTTATTCTTGACTGGATCCTCCTTGTCATCGTCGAGATCGTCGTTGGGTGTGTCTACCATACACACGTCATACCAGGAAGTGGTCGCCCCGCGTCTAGCGGATAGTAAGTTCTGGCCTTGCCCCTCATCATCGTCAAGACCGTCGATGTCTTCGGAGCAGGGGTCGGGCGTGTTGGTTGGGTCTTCGACGGTGGCTATGAAGTGGGTGGCGGGTGGGAAGCAAAATTCTCCATCATCCGTCGTAAGGTCGAACCGAACATAGTTCGGCGACGAGCCGTCTGCCAGGGATAGGTTTTTTAGTGAGTTTAGTAGGTCGCCCATGGGCGAGTGTTGGAAGATATCCGCGGCGCTGAACTTGAAGATCGATAGCCGATCGAGTTCGGTATCCGCGGGCTCGCAGGGTTCGGAACTCGATACCGGAGACAAGTCCGGGGTTCCGTTGATGCAAGTATCGTACGAAGTGGAATCTGCATGCGGCTCCAACGCCGCCGAATTGGTTGCCCCCGTGATGGGGTTGAGTTTCCCATCTTCGGACGGCTTGATCTATTCCGGATCTAAGGCCAGAGTTGTTACGGGAGCTATCTCCTGGATGCGGCCCAATGACAGGTTTAAGCCATGTTCATCGGGGCGAAGGGGAGCGGTTGCCGCGGTCTCGAATCCATCGAAGATCAAGTCTCCACGGATGTCCGTGACGTAGTTCAGGCTTCCGAATCTAACCTGATGGCCAGGGGCGTAGCTATCGATCTGCTCCAGATGGCCGAGCGAGTTGGCCCGCAGTACGAAGCCGCCGAATACAAAGATCTATCTGGGGAGGAAGGTTTCTCCCTGGACCACGTCATTACTGACGATTGAAGGGGCCATCAAACCTTTCGTCGACGGCACAGTGGAACTCTCAATGAAAGCACCAATGTCGGTGTCAAAACCGGCGGATCTCGGGTAGGGGGTCCCGAACTATGCATCTAGGATCGATGGTAACAGGAGACGAGGGACACAATGTTTACCCAGGTTCGGGCCCTCTCTATGGAGGTAATACCCTACTTCCTGCTTGATTGATCTTGATGAATATGAGTGTTACAAGAGTTGATCTACCACGAGATCGTAATGGCTAAACCCTAAAAGCCTAGCCTATGAGTATGGTAATGGATCTGTCCCATCCGGACTATGCTCTCCGGTTCATATAGGCACCGGAGAGATCTAGGGTTACATGGGGTCGGTTACATAGGAGGAAATCTTCATAATCGGTCGCCTAGCTTGCCTTCCACACCAAGTAGAGTCCAATCCGGACACGGGTATAGTCTTCGGCCTTCGTATCTTCACAGCCCATTAGTCAGGCCCAATAGATAACAGGCTGGACGCCCAAGGACCCCTTAGTCCAGGACTCCCTCAACGACCCCTTCTTCTTCGCCGCCGTACATAGTGTGGGTCGAACGGCCTCCGGTCATCCACCGAACCACACCCCAAGAACCTTAAGGTATAATTTACTTATTCCACATGCATTGCTCTAGCTGCATGTGGGCTTTTTCCGCTTCTGCACTCGACTCTAGGTGTTGGATCAAACAGAAAAGTAGTGGGGAAAGTTGTATACCATGAATCTAGGACGTGGTTCAAAGAGGAAAGGAATGGGGGAAAGTAGTGGGAAAAGTTGTATAGCATGAATCTAGGACGTGGTTCAAAAAGGAAAGGAAGGGGGAAAGTTGTATCGCATGAATCTAAGACGTGGTTCAAAGAGGACAGGAATGGGGGAAAGTAGTGGGGAAAGTTGTATAGCATAAATCTAGGACGTGGTTCTCAGAGGAAAGGAAGTGGGGAAAGTACTAGTACAGACCGGCTATCCAGCACCTACGTTGGTCAAAATGGGAAAACAATGACAAACGCAGTACACACATCTGTAACGAACTGATCTTTTGTTTTGGGGGACAAGGCTGTAGAGTTTGAGCAGGACTAGATTTGCTGCGCTCACATAGGGAAAGGTGTCTAAAGATAACAAAACTGGGACCAACACAAATATGCTCCTTGGTTGTTTTTTCTTTGTTGCAACAGACTGTGCATCACACCAGTACATCGGTAGATGCACATGGTGCTGGTGCGTCCATTGTCCCGTGCAACTCTTTAGCTGTTGTTAATCTAAGGCCCTGTTTGGTTAAAAACTCCCTAGTCCCTACCTGCTTGGTTCCAGGGACTAAACATGGACTAGAGGTTATTAAATGACATGCTTAGACCATGTTACCCCTAGTAATGAACTAATAGAGACAAGGTGCGATGCGTGGCAGGGGCAACTGTTGGAAAAAGTCCCAAAAAGACTCTCCCTCGGGGTCTTCTTTCTTTAGTCCCAAATGCCCACTTTTAGTCCCTAAAAGTCCCTCCTGTCTGGTTTAGATGGGACTGACACGGAATTTTTTAGTCCCTCCACCAAAATGTCACTGTAAGCAAGCACCCTCTAATAATGCCGCTGGAAAATTGATGCAATGCCATAGTTAAAAGCAAATTACATGTTTAACGAATTTTATTGTTAATATAATCTCTCTGTTAATATTAATCAATGCCACCGTTTGAGAAATGCTACTGTCTTGCTTTCTTTCCCATTTAGATAAGGTAGATGCTTCTTTTTGTTGGCTTCTGTGTCATCCACCGTTATTGACCACTAGTTGTTTCCTTTGCACCTCTGTGTAAACAGGGTTATCTACTTCACCTTGTTGCCATTGTGACCTTTTGTTGAACTGCACAAAACACTTTTGTTTTAAGTGTTTTGTGCAGTTCAACCAAAATGTCACACCAACAATGTTGCTTGATTGCTTGATCTTAGTGGAACTGCACAAGAGGAGATCTTACTTCCTATCCGTGTTGGCAAATTTGGTTCAGAACTTCTTCTTGTGAGTTGTTTGAATTCCGCGTCATGAGTGGTCATTACTAGCCTTCTTTCACATGATTCTGCAGTGTGCTTTCATATGTTGTGCTACTTGTACGGTAATGTTGCTTGATTTTAGTGAACTGCACAAATGGAGACAAGACTTCCAATCTATATGTGCACCGCAATATCCCATTGAGGTAAGATAAGGATATTTCACAACTGGTGGCCTGTATTTTGCCACTTTCATCAGAAAATTAATGTCATTGTTTAGTGCTATACTTGTGCAACCTAATTGACATGCCAAATCTTACATTGAAGGCGAAGCTTGTCTGTTATTGAACCAAGTGATGAAGGGGAAGAACAAGCGGAAGAAAAACAAAAATCAACTCCTGGTGCTGTAATGAAGCACTAGAACTGTGGTGACACAAGTAATGATATAGTTTTGCATCTTAATTTATTGCTATGGCTAGAATGAGCAATTGTTTTGCCATTGATTTGATGCAACTCTTAATGTAATACGTAATTATCTCTACTTGTGCAAACAGGGATCTTCTTTGGAGATACCATATATTTTAGTGGAACTGCACAAGAAGATGTTGGAAACATTAATCTAATCGAGGAGTATATAGTAAGCATGGCCACCACAGTAGATAGCAACAGATGGTTCCGGAGAAGTGCTTCATCTGTATGCTCTACACAATAAGCCTCCTGACAAAGGTTGGTACTCGCTGAGGGAGTCCTGGATTAGGGGGTCCTCGGACAGCCTGATATATCCTTTGGCCGGACTGTTGGACTATGAAGATACAAGACTCAAGACTTCGACCCGTGTCCGGATGGGACTCTCATTGGCGTGGAAGGCAAGCTTGGCAATACAGATATGTAGATCTCCTCCCTTGTAACCGACAATGTGTAACCCTAGCCCCCTCCGGTGTCTATATAAACCGGAGGGTTTAGTCCGTAGGACAACAACAATCATACCATAGGCTAGCTTCTACGGTTTAGCCTCTACGATCTCGTGGTAGATCAACTCTTGTAATACTCATATCATCAAGATCAATCAAGCAGGAAGTAGGGTATTACCTCCATCGAGAGGGCCCGAACCTGGGTAAACATCGTGTCCCCCGCCTCCTGTTACCATCCGCCTTAGATGCATAGTTCGGGACCCCCTACCCGAGATCCGCCGGTTTTGACACCGACATTGGTGCTTTCATTGAGAGTTCCACTGTGTCGTCACCGTAAGGCTAGATGGCTCCTTCGATCATCAACAACGATGCGATCCAGGGTGAGGTTTTCCTCCCCGGACAAATCTTCGTATTCGGCGGCTTCGTACTGCGGGCCAACTCGCTTGGCCATCTGGAGCAGATCGAGAGCTACACCCCTGGCCATCAGGTCAGGTTTGGAAACTTGAACTATACTGCCGACATCCGCGGAGACTTGATCTTTGACGGATTTGAGCCCATGTCTGGTGCGCCGCACAATCACGACGAGCATGATTTAGCTCTGCCGTCGGATAGTGTTCGGGAGATCACACCTGCAATTACTCCGGCCCTCAATCCGAAACAAATTGCGCCATCTGAGGACGGGTGGATGGACCCCTCCACGGAGGCCGCACGCTCAGTGGCGATAGAGCCGAATACTGACTTCACCTCCTCCGAGACCCGTGTTGCCGAACCGTTGGATTCATCCCCGACCATGGACTCCGAGCCGCCTGCGTCTGTGCCTATCGAATCCGATTGGGCACCGATCATGGAGTTTACCTCCGCGGATATCTTTCAGCACTCGCCCTTTGGCGATGTGCTAAACTCGTTGAGGTCTCTCTCCCTGTCAGGAGACCCTTGGCCGAACTATGTCCGACTAGAATGGGATGCAGACGACGAAGAAATTCGCTCCCCACCCACCACCCAGTTAGTAGCCACTGTCGACGATTTAACCGACATGCTCGACTTCGGCTCCGAAGACATCGACGGTATGGACGACGATGCAGGAGACGAACAAGAACCACCACCCACAGGGCGTCGCTGACGTCGGGGCTTGGATTGCTTCTTGGAGGGATTATCCTCCGTTGTCTTATCGCCATCCCCAGCGTATGATGCGGCTGATCAGCCACCTCGTGGCCGAGACAGAGAGGCTCATCAGCCCGAAGTCCAGCCCACACCCCGCCGCCATTCAAACAAAAATACCAAGGCCAGGGATAACACGCGGAACCTGCGAGACGTATTGGAAAACAAAGAAAAACATGCAAGATCGATCTACGGATCATGGGGGCGCGCCCCTACGCGGGATGATGACCGTCACATCGGATATGCTAAAAGCAAATCCGGCCGGGCCGAATACAGCAGACAAGACTTGTATGAACTGCGTCGTGATATAGCCCGGCACAGAGGCGCCGCACCCCTCCTATGCTTCACTGATGAAGTAATGGACCACGAATTCCCAGAAGGGTTTAAACCCGTAAACATTGAATCATATGATGGTACCACAGACCCCGCGGTATGGATAGAAGACTTCTTCCTCCACATTCACATGGCCCGCGGGGATGATTTACATGCCATCAAGTATCTCCCGCTAAAACTCAAAGGGCCAGCTCGGCATTGGCTCAATAGCTTGCCGGCAAACTCCATCGGAAGCTGGGAGAGCCTGGCAGATGCATTCCTAGACAATTTGCAAGGCACTTATGTGCGACCGCCGGATGCTGACGATTTAAGTCATATAACTCAGTAGCCAGGGGAATCGGCCAGGAAATTCTGGACCCGGTTCCTAACTAAGAAGAACCAAATTGTCGACTGTCCGAATGCAGAGGCCTTAGCGGCATTTAAGCATAACATCCGTGACGAGTGGCTCGCCCGGCACCTCGGCCAAGAAAAGCCAAAATCCATGGCAGCCCTCACGTCACTTATGACCCGCTTTTGCGCGGGCGGAGATAGCTGGTTGGCTGGTAGTAACAATACAGCAAGCAAACCTGGCACATCAGAGGCTAGGGATAGCAACGGCAAACCATGACGCAACAAACACAAGCGCCACAAACATGGTGAAAATGCCAAAAATATGGCAGTTAATGCCGGGTTTAGGGGCTCAAAATCTGGTCAGCAGAAAGGGCCACCCAAAAATAACAATTCGGGTCCATCTAGTCTGGACCGCATACTCGATCGCCAATGCCGAATTCATGGCACCCCAGGAACGCCAGCCACCCATACCAACAGAGAATGCTGGGTCTTCAAACAAGCCGGCAGGGCAGGTGCCAAAAGCGGAGAAGGGGGGTCTCAAAGCGGTGATGGCGACGAAGAGCCCAGATCACCGAACACAGGAGGGCAAAAGAAGTTTCCCCAGCATATTCAATCGGTGAACTCGGACCGGATATGCACCCTTAGGGATGCCGACTTAATGGAACTAGTCGTCCCACAATATAAACTAGGGCCGGTCACCTTCAACCGCACGGATCGTCCGGTTAACGCCAATCAGGGCAATCCAGCCGCACTAGTCCTCGACCCAATAATTGACGGGTTCCACCTCACTCGAGTCCTTATGGACAGAGGCAGCAGTCTAAATCTGCTTTACCAGGACACACTGCGCAAGATGGGCATCGATCATTCGGTGATCAAACCCACTAAAGCCACTTTCAGAGGCATTATACCAGGTGTGGAAGTCAGCTGTACAGGCTCCATTGCCCTTGAGGTAGTCTTCGGATCACCAGAAAATTACCGTACCGAAGAGTTAATCTTCGAAATCGTCCCTTTCCGCAGTGATTATCAGGCACTGCTCGGACGAACCGCGTTCGCTCGATTCAACGCGGTGCCACATTATGCCTACCGTAAGCTCAAGATGCCCGGTCCACGCGGTGTCATCACGGTTAATGGCAAGGACGAACCTTCCCTCGGCACCAACAAGTACACCCCTGCCTTCGCAGCAGAAGCAACGAGCAGCACCTTGCAGCCGAACCTCGAGTCGACGTCCAGGCTCTCGGACACCGTCAAGGGACTCCGAACTACTTCGCGAAAGGATAGCCCGGCTCGTCCAGAGCTCAATTAAACACTCCGGCGAAGGCCAGGACAGGCCGCACTCAGCGGCTCCACCGCTCTCCGGCACGCAAACATTTCTTTCATTTCCTTCGCAGGTTCACCTTTGCGCCGACCAGGATGGGCTATATGGAGGCAGCTTGAACGCACAAGGGAATCCTTAGACATTCCCCGCAATGACCATCCGGCTATACTACGGATCCGCACTCAGCTTCTTCCCCCCGGTCTCAGCAGGTTCCGCAATCATATTCCTTTTTTATCACATTACCTGTACTCATACGCATAGACGTACTATTCAAATACAACATGTGGATTTATATGACGCTTGCCTGCTATTATTTCTTATTGCAATTATTTTGCCAAGTGGCATCCGTGCACAGCGATATGCCTTAAAATATGCCAGGGGCTTCATTTTACCCATAACACGGCAATAAAGTCCGAACACCTTCATGGAAGTTCGGCACCCCGAACCTATAGCATTATATGCATCAGCTCCGAATCATGTCTTGGGTCAATAGTTGGGTTTGCCCGGCTCCCATGTTTTGGTACCTTACGTTCCGCTATATCGGATAAGGTAGCACTGGGAGAACTACTGCGATTGTGTCCCGGTTCTTCCGGACGAGCACCTCAGTAGAGAAAGCCGAAAACTGACTGTCATGATATGGCGAGAGCTGGTCAACTGTTCGAGAGGTCACAAAATCTTTAAGGATTTCTCCCGCATAATGCCATAACCAATGCAGAGTGCGATGGATCGGTTTTCCCTCCGATCAGGTGCTTATAGAGCCCCTAGTATGGTCTTCCGAACACCAGGGGCTACGCCGACCTTACTAAAGCTCCTATGGCTAAGTGAGAGTGATAAAGCCCTATAGTCCGATTGCCTGGTTCGTTGTGCTGAGCACCTCCTTCGAAGGACTCAAAACTGGGATAAAGAGTGCTCAAGTTTATCCCGAACACTCTCGTACTTCTTACGTGGGGGCAGAAGCCGACGACTGGCCAACTTCAGGTTTAACATATAAAACGGCCACACAGGAGGGTAAACTTTTATATAGCAGGCAATAAATAAATGACCTTGTTCAAACATTACAAAGGAAAACATGATTGGCATTCATGGAAATATAATGTCCTTGGCGCATAGCTCCGCTGCAAGGTAGGATCCTTTTAGGACACTCTCATAATATAATTCGGGCTTACGGTGCTCCTTCCCCTCTGGCGGTCCTTCGGTCATCAGCTTTTCAGCATCCATCTTCCCCCAGTTCACCTTTGCATGGGCGAAGGCCATTCGCGCACCTTCTATACAGACCGATAGCTTGATGATGTCAAGTCGAGGACAAGCGCTTACAAGCCGCTTCACGAGCCCGAAGTAGCTGCTTGGAATCGGCTCGGCAGGCCATAGCCGGATAACCAAATCTTTCATGGCTAGTTCCGCCGCCTTATGCAGTTCGATCAACTGTTTCAGTTGATCGGCAAAAGGCACCGGATAATTCGGTGCCAAATACTGCGACCAGGAGAGCTTATCTGCAGTGTTCCTTTCTTCGGCTCGGTAGAATTGGGCGGCATCTGATATGCTGCGGGGTAGCTCGGCAAATACCCCTGAGAAATCCGGATTCAAAATTAGAAACATAGTTTTCCCCTAAAATACTTGCTTTACATGGAAAAAGCATTACCCGCCGCGATCTTTCTCGCCTCTTGGATCCCCTGCAGGGCATTTTGGGTTTCCCCCCGGGCATCGCTCGTGGCCTGATGCACCTTGGTGAGTTCGGATTCTTTCTCCGTTAAACTCTGCTCTAAGGTCTCGCACTTCCTCTCGGCCTCTTGCAGCTCCTGCTCAGCTTTAATAACCCTGGCCTCGTGCTTCTCACGAAGAGCCTGCTCTGTGGCTGCCTTTTTCTCGGCCTCGGCCACAACCTTCTTAAGGGCTTCGACTTCGGTCACAATCCCTAGCGCAAATCATGAAGCTTATTTCATACTGAAAATTCATTCGCAATAAACGCGAACAAGACTTGTGCATACCTTGTTTATCTCTCAACTGCATTTTCAACTGGCCAAGTTCTTCTTTGGCCCGCTCCAGACTTTGATTCAGTCCGGAGATCTCCGCAGTATGAGAGGCAGCAGCCGCTACAGACGCCTGCTTATAACAGAAGAGAAATATATGTCATTCAATGAGTCTTCCTGCGAACATAAATTCGATCCTCTGTCCGGTTCTTTCTTTCACCGAACAGTGTACCAGGGGCTACTATCTATACTATGACACTCTTCGAAAACTCATAAAACATACCTCAAAGCCTCTTATAAGGATGATACATGCTTCGTTCAGTCCACTCTCAGCTGACTGAATCTTTTCAATCACCGCACCCATAAGGGCACGGTGTTCATCAACGATGGAGGCGCTCTTCAGCGCCACCAACAAAGCATCCGACACCTCTGGTTGGACAGAGGTTGCCGATGGAACAGGCATGCCCCCTCCAGCCGAGGGAGGCGCCTGCTTGATTCTGGAGCCGCATAGATCTCCAGAATCGCATCCGGCTGGGAGCCGAACTCAGGATGGCCCCCGCTGTCAGCTCCCATGGGAATCTTTTCCCCCATGTGTCCGGCCCCTGAGGTTTGACCTCCAGGCGCCGCTTTCACGGTCTTTTCCTCTCCTCCTTGGCCGGGGTCCTTCTGGGATGAAGCCTCGGTGTTATGCACCTGTTTGGAGGAAGGGGCCTTTGGGGGCGTCCCGCTCTCCATAGCATCTGAGCTCAGCGAATCCTCTGATGAGGATTGTTTGGTACGGGACCTCGCCGGACTACAAAAGATATGGCTTAGGTTAAAATACTATGCCATGATGAGTCTAGATGCCTAAAACGTACTCGGATTTTATATACTTACGAGTTCACCAGGGGCTGGGCCCTGGGATCCCATGCCGGGCCGCTGTCAGCGGCGGCAGTGGACTCCTCCGGAAGAGGAGCCTTTCCCCTTTTGGGCAGCTCGGCCTCCAAGTGTACGGAGGCCGTCCTCTTCTTTCTTCCCCCCGTAGGGGATTCATCTTCCTCCTCATCGTCCTCTTCGGAGGCGGAATGGGCATCAGAGCCTTCGGATATTGTGTCTGAAGTGCCGCGGCGACGAAGGCCGCCCCGGGTCTTTTTGGTCTCCTTCTCGGCCGTCTTCTTCGCTACCTTGTAAGGCGCTGGGACCAGCATCTTCGTCAGAAGTGGGACGGCCGGTTCTCCGTGCAGCGGGGCCGGACAATGGATCTGCTCCGCCTTCTTCGTCCAGCCCTGGGAGAGTTGTATAAAACACGTTAAGCGCTTCCTTTTGGTTACGCGGATAAAAAGTTTGATGACTTACCGAACTTGCAGGGCGCGACAGTTGGTACCCGCGGTCCTCAGCGGAGTCTGGCCATGATTTGCTGGACTTGAAAAGCACCTTCCAGATGTCCTTGTGCGAGGAGCCGAAAAGCTCTCGCAAGGTTTGGTGCCTGGCCGGATCAAATTCCCATAGATTGCAAGTCCGGTGTTGACAAGGCAGGATCTGGCGAACTAACATCACCTGGACTATGATACGTCTCCAACGTATCTATAATTTTTGATTGTTCCATGCTATTATATTATCTGTTTTGGATGTTTATGGGCTTTACTATGCACTTTTATATTATTTTTGGGACTTACCTATTAACCCAGAGCCCAGTACCAGTTCCTGTTTTTTCCCTTGTTTCAGTGTTTCGAAGAAAAGGAATATCAAACAGAGTCGAAACGGAATGAAACCTTTTGGAGAAGTTATTTTCAGAAAGAAAGCAACCCGGGAGACTTGGAGTCCACGTCAAGAAAGCAACGAGGAGGGCACGAGGCAGGGGGCACGCCCACCCCCTGGGCGCGCCCTCCACCCTCGTGGGCCCCTCGTGGCTCCCCTGGCGTACTTCTTTCACCTATATATACCCATATGGCCTAAATCCTTCAGGGAACAGAATAGATCTGGAGTTCCGCCGCCGCAAGCCTCTGTAGCCACCAAAAACCTCTCGGGAGCCCGTTCCGGCACCCTGCCGAATGGGGGAACCCTCATCGGTGGCCATATTAATCATCCCGGCGCTCTCCATGACGAGGAGGGAGTAGTTCACCCTCGAGGCTGAGGGTATGTACCAGTAGCTATGTGTTTGATCTCTCTCTCTCTCTCTCTCTCTCTCTCTCTCTCTCTCTCTCTCTCTCTCGTGTTCTTGATTTGGCACGATCCTGATGTATCGCGAGCTTTGTTATTATAGTTGGATCTTATGTTGCTTCTCCCCCTCTACTCTCTTGTAATGGATTGAGTTTTCCCTTTGAAGTAATCTTATCGGATTGAGTCTTTAATGATTTGAGAACACTTGATGTATGTCTTGCCGTGCGTACCTGTGGTGACCATGGGATATCACGTGATTCACTTGATGTATGTTTTGGTGATCAACTTGCGGGTTGCGCCCATGAACCTATGCATAGGGGTTGGCACACTTTTTCGTCTTGATTCTCCGGTAGAAACTTTGGGGCACTCTTTGAGGTTCTATGTGTTGGTTGAATAGATGAATGTGAGATTGTGTGATGCATATCGTATAATCATACCCACGGATACTTGAGGTGACATTGGAGTATCTAGGTGACATTAGGGTTTTGGTTGATTTGTGTCTTAAGGTGTTATTCTAGTACGAACTCTAGGGCTGTTTGTGACACTTATAGGAATAGCCCAACGGATTGATTGGAAAGAATAACATTGAGGTGGTTTCGTACCCTACCATAATCTCTTCGTTTGTTCTCCGCTATTAGTGACTTTGGAGTGACTCTTTGTTGCATGTTGAGGGATAGTTATATGATCCAATTATGTTATTATTGTTGAGAGAACTTGCACTAGTGAAAGTATGAACCCTAGGCCTTGTTTCCTATCATTGCAATACCGTTTACGCTCACTTTTACCACTTGTTACCTTGCTGTTTTTATATTTTCAGATTACAAAAACCTATATCTACCATCCATATTGCACTTGTATCACCATCTCTTCGCCGAACTAGTGCACCTATACAATTTACCATTGTATTGGGTGTGTTGGGGACACAAGAGACTCTTTGTTATTTGGTTGCAGGGTTGCTTGAGAGAGACCATCTTCATCCTACGCCTCCCACGGATTGATAAACCTTAGGTCATCCACTTGAGGGAAATTTGCTACTGTCCTACAAACCTCTGCACTTGGAGGCCCAACAACGTCTACAAGAAGAAGGTTGCGTGGTAGACATCAAGCTCTTTTCTGGTGCCGTTGCCGGGGAGGCTAGGTAAGCAGCGCTCACACCCCGTCAACTAAGCTCTTTTCTGGCGCCGTTGCCGGGGAGGTGAGTGCTTGAAGGTATATCTTTAGATCTTGCAATCGAATCTTTTTGTTTCTTGTTTTAGAACTAGTTTAGTTTATAAAAGAAAACTACAAAAAAAATGGAATTGAGTTTGTCTCATACGCTTCATCTTTTTAATATCTTTCGTGAGTATGATGGAAAGGAAAATTGTGCCAAAGTGTTAGAAGAAGAATGCATTAAAATGTTTGGCACTAAATCTTTGAATGATGAGCATGATTGCAATGTTGTTAGTATGAATTCCTTGAATATCCATGATGCTAATGATATGCAAAGCCACAAACTTGGGGAAGCTATGTTTGATGAAGATGATATTTTTTGTTCCCCAAGTTTTGATGAGCAAATTTATTATGATAAAGCATGCCTCCTATATATGATGATTATTGTGATGACACGTATGCTATAAAGAATAATGATAACCATTAAACTTGTCATCTTGATCTTAATTTTCAATCACATGATAGTTGTTTTGTTGAGTTTTCTCCCACTACTATTCTGAATGAGAAGAAGTTTGCTTATGTGGAGAGCAGTAAAATTTCTATGCAAGTAGATCATGAAAAGAATGCTTTAGGTGCTGGTTATATTGTTGAATTCATTCATGATGCTACTGAAAATTATTATGAGGTAGGAACCTATGCTTGTAGGAATTTCAATAATATCAAGTTTCCTCTCTATGTGTTGAAAATCTTGAAGTTATGTTTGTTTTGCCTTCCTATTCTAGTTGATTATTGTTCCCATAAATTGTTTGTTCACAAAATCCTATGCATAGGAAGTGGGTTAGACTTAAATGTGCTAGTCATATTCTTCATGATGCTCTCTTTATGTTTCAATTCCTATCTTTTATGTGAGCATCATTGAAATCATCATGCCTAGCTAGGGGCGTTAAACGATAGCGCTTGTTGGGAGGCAACCCAATTTTATTTTAGTTTCTTGCATTTTGGTTCTGTTTAGTAATAAATAATCCATCTAGTCTCTGGTTATATGTGGTTTTATGTTTTAATTAGTGTTTGTGCCAAGTAGAACCTTTGGGAAGACTTGGGTGAAGTCTTTATGATCATGCTGTAAAAAAAAAGAAACTTTAGCGCTCACGAGATTAGCTTCAACTTTTTACTGGAGAGTGCTATTTAGTTGATTCTTTTTGCAGATGATTACTAGACAAATTCCTCAGGTCCACCTATTTATTTTAGAATTTTTGGAGTTCCATAAGTTTGCGTTAGTTACAGATTACTATAGACTGTTCTGTTTTTGACAGATTCTATTTTTCGTGTGTTGTTTGCTTATTTTGATGAATCTATGGCTAGTAAAATAGTTTACAAACCATAGAGAAGTTGGAATAAAGTAGGTTTAACACAAATATAAATAAAGAATGAGTTCATTACAGTACCATGAAGTAATGTTTTGTTTTCTTTCGCTAACGGAGCTCACGAGATTTTCTTTTAAGTTTTGTGTTGTGAAGTTTTCAAGTTTAGGGTAAAGATTCGATGGACTATGGAATAAGGAGTGGCATGAGCCTAAGCTTGGGGATGCCCAAGGCACCGCAAGGTAATATTCAAAGATAACCAAGAGCCTAAGCTTGGGGATGCCCCGGAAGGCATCCCCTCTTTCGTCTTCGTTCATCGGTAACTTTACTTGGAGCTATATTTTTATTCACCACATGATATGTGTTTTGCTTGGAGCGTCATGTTGTTTTCTTTAGCTTTGCTTGCTGTTTGAATAAAATACCAAGATCTGAAATTCTTAAATGATAGAGAGTCTTCACATAGTTACATAATTATTCAACCACTCATTGATCTTCACTCATATCTTTTTGGAGTAGTTTGTCGTTTGCTCTAGTGCTTCACTTATATCTTTTAGCACAATGGTGGTTTTATTTTGAAGAAATAGATGAACTCTCATGCTTCACTTATATTATTTTGAGAGTCTTAAACAGCATGGTAATGTGATTAATCTTAATATGCTAGGTATTCAAGACTAGTAAAAACTTTCTTATGAGTGTGTTGAATACTAAGAGAAGTTTGATGCTTGATGATTGTTTTGAGATATGGAGATGGTGATATTAGAGTCATGCTAGTTGAGTAGTTGTGAATTTGAGAAATACTTGTTAAAGTTTGTGATTCCCGTAGCATGCACGTATGTCGTTATGTGATGAAGTCGGAGCATGATTTATTTATTGATTGTCTTCCTTATGAGTGGCGGTCGGGGACAAGCAATGGTCTTTTCCTACCAATCTATCCCCCTAGGAGCATGCGCGTAATACTTTGCTTTGATAACTTGTAGATTTTTGCAATAAGTATATGAGTTCTTTATGACTAATGTTGAGTCCATGGATTATACGCACTCTCACCCTTCCACCATTGCTAGCCTCTCTAATACCGTGCACCTTTCGTCAGTATCATACACCCACCATATACCTTCCTCAAAACAGCCACCATACCTACCTATCATGGCATTTCCATAGCCATTCCGAGATATATTGCCATGCAACTTTCCACCGTTCCGTTTATTATGACACGCTCCATCATTGTCATATTGCTTTGCATGATCATGTAGTTGACATCGTATTTGTGGCAAAGCCACCGTTCATAATTCTTTCATACATGTCACTCATGAGTCATTGCACATCCCAGTACACCGCCGGAGGCATTCATATAGAGTCATATTTTGTTCTAAGTATCGAGTTGTAATTGTTGAGTTGTAAGAAAATAAAAGTGTGATGATCATCATTTTTAGAGCATTGTCCCAAGTGAGGGAAGGATGATGGAGACTATGATTCCCCCACAAGTCGGCATGAGACTCCGGACGAAAAGAATAAAAAAATAGAAAAAAAGAGGCCATAAAAAAAGAGAAAAGGCCCCAAAAAAAGAATAAAAAAAATTAAAAAATGAGAGAAAAAGAGAGAAGGGACAATGCTACTATCCTTTTACCACACTTGTGCTTCAAAGTAGCACCATGATCTTCATGATAGAGAGTCTCCTATGTTATCACTTTCATATACTAGTGGGAATTTTACATTATAGAACTTGGCTTGTATATTCCAATGATGGGCTTCCTCAAAATGCCCTAGGTCTTCGTGAGCAAGCGAGTTGGATGCACACGCACTTAGTTTCTTTTGTTGAGCTTTCATATACTTATAGCTCTAGTGCATCCGTTGCATGGCAATCCCTACTCACTCACATTGATATCTATTGATGGGCATCTCCATAGCCCGTTGATACGCCTAGTTGATGTGAGACTATCTTCTCCTTTTTGTCTTCTCCACAACCACCATTCTATTCCACATATAGTGCTATGTCCATGGCTCACGCTCATGTATTGCGTGAAGATTGAAAAAGTTTGAGAACGTCAAAAGTATCAAACAATTGCTTGGCTTGTCATCGGGGTTGTGAACGATTTAAATACTTTGTGTGGTGAAGATAGAGCATAGCCAGACTATCTGATTTTGTAGGGATAACTTTCTTTGGCTATGTTATTTTGAGAAGACATAATTGCTTTGTTAGTATGCTTGAAGTATTATTATTTTTATGTCAATATGGACTTTTGTCTTGAATCTTTCGGATCTGAATATTCATACCACAATTAAGAAGATTACATTCAAATTATGCCAAGTAGCATTCCACATCAAAAATTCTGTTTTTATCATTTACCTACTCGAGGACGAGCAGGAATTAAGCTTGGGGATGCTGATACGTCTCCAACGTATCTATAATTTTTGATTGCTCCATGCTATTATATTATCTGTTTTGGATGTTTATGGGCTTTACTATGCACTTTTATATTATTTTTGGGACTAACCTATTAACCCAGAGCCCAGTGCCAGTTCCTGTTTTTTCCCTTGTTTCAGTGTTTCGAAGAAAAGGAATATCAAACGGAGTGGAAACGGAATGAAACCTTCTGGAGAAGTTATTTTCGGAAAGAAAGCAACCCGGGAGACTTGGAGTCCACGTCAAGATAGAAACGAGGAGGGCACGAGGCAGGGGGCGCGCCCTCCACCCTTGTGGGCCCCTCGTGGCTCCCCTGACGTACTTCTTTCACCTATATATACCCATATACCCTAAAACCTTCAGGGAACAGAATAGATCGGGAGTTCCGCCGCCGCAAGCCTCTGTAGCCACCAAAAACCAATCGGGACCCTATTCCGGCACCCTGCCAGAGGGGGGATCCCTCACCGGTGGCCATCTTCATCATCCCGACGCTCTCCATGACAAGGAGGGAGTAGTTCACCGTCGGGGTTGAGGGTATGTACTAGTAGCTTTGTGTTTGATCTCTCTCTCTCTCTCTCTCTCTCTCTCTCGTGTTCTTGATTTGGCACGATCTTGATGTATCGCGAGCTTTGCTATTATAGTTGGATCTTATGTTGCTTCTCCCCCTCTACTCTCTTGTAATGGATTGAGTTTTCCCTTTGAAGTAATCTTATCGGATTGAGTCTTTAATGATTTGAGAACACTTGATGTATGTCTTGCCGTGCGTATCTGTGGTGACCATGGGATATCACGTGATTCACTTGATGTATGTTTTGGTGATCAACTTGCGGGTTGCGCCCATGAACCTATGCATAGGGGTTGGCACACTTTTTCGTCTTGATTCTCCGGTAGAAACTTTGGGGCACTCTTTGAGGTTCTATGTGTTGGTTGAATAGATGAATGTGAGATTGTGTGATGCATATCGTATAATCATACCCACGGATACTTGAGGTGACATTGGAGTATCTAGGTGACATTAGGGTTTTGGTTGATTTGTGTCTTAAGGTGTTATTCTAGTACGAACTCTAGGGCTGTTTGTGACACTTATAGGAATAGCCCAACGGATTGATTGGAAAGAATAACATTGAGGTGGTTTCGTACCCTACCATAATCTCTTCGTTTGTTCTCCGCTATTAGTGACTTTGGAGTGACTCTTTGTTGCATGTTGAGGGATAGTTATATGATCCAATTATGTTATTATTGTTGAGAGAACTTGCACTAGTGAAAGTATGAACCCTAGGCCTTGTTTCCTATCATTGCAATACCGTTTACGCTCACTTTTACCACTTGTTACCTTGCTGTTTTTATATTTTCAGATTACAAAAACCTATATCTACCATCCATATTGCACTTGTATCACCATCTCTTCGCCGAACTAGTGCACCTATACAATTTACCATTGTATTGGGTGTGTTGGGGACACAAGAGACTCTTTGTTATTTGGTTGCAGGGTTGCTTGAGAGAGACCATCTTCATCCTACGCCTCCCACAGACTGATAAACCTTAGGTCATCCACTTGAGGGAAATTTGCTACTGTCCTACAAACCTCTGCACTTGGAGGCCCAACAACGTCTACTAGAAGAAGGTTGCGTAGTAGACCTCAGACTACATTGACAAGTTCAATGTTCTTGTCTCCCATATCTTTAACGCGCGTCTGGAGCACCGACAGTTCGTCGGACGAGGACCAGTCCAGGCCCTTCTTGACCCAGGATGTAAGCCGCAGGGGGCACCAGATCGAAACTCGGGAGAGGTGGCCCATTCCGTGCCGCGCGGCTCAACGATATAAAACCACTGCTGTTGCCACTCCTTGACAGAATCATTAAAGGTTCATGTTGGCCATATGACGTTGGGCATCTTGCTCACCATAGCACCCCCACACTCGGCGTGCTCGCCGCCCACCACCTTGGGTTTCGCATTAGAAATCTTCAGCCATAAACCGAAGTGCGGCGAGATGCGGAGAAAAGCCTCGCACACGACAATGAATGTCGAGATGTTGAGGAAGGAATTAGGGGACAGATCGTGAAGATCGATCCCATAGTAATACATGATGCCACGAACGAACGGTGGAGGGGAAACCCTAGACCGCGGACAAAGTGAGGGAGGAATACAACCCTCTCGTGGGGTTCCGGAGTAGGGACGATCTGTCCCGCCGTCGGGAGATGGTGGCTGATTTTCTTGGCTAGGTACCCGGCCTCCCGAAGCTTTTTGATATCCTTCTCTCGGACGGTAGAGGCCATCCATTTGCCTCCTACTCCGGATCCGGACATATTCGGAAGGCCTTTTGTGGGCAGAGCAGATGAACGCTTGGGCGCTGGAGCTTGGGCGGAGGGGAATGAATCGGGAAGTAGAAATCGTGGGTGCGAAAGGGAGTCCTTATCCCCTTATAAAGGCAGCAGGGATTCTGCGCCTCCCCACTTGCCTGGTAAAACCGCTTATTCCCCAAGCACCGTAATTAATGGCGCGGTTGGGTTACCCACACCCGTATTGATGAGAATCCCGTGATAAGGGGACACGATCTCTGCTTCGACAAGACATGCCAAGAAAACCGCCTCACAATATGTGCAGTGGCTGGTTGAGAAAAATGGTTCGAATAATGACCGGGTCGTCGTGTGATGTCATACTGCAAAATGTGTCAGCAGATTAGATTGGCAGAAATATTATTCTCTCTACGGTGGTATGTGGAATTTGTTTTGCAGAGCCGGACACTATCCTTGTGTTCAAAATCTTCTATGGAGTATTCGGAGGAGGAACCCGCCTTGCAATGCCGAAGACAATCTGCGCGCCGGACCCATCGTCATTGAAGCCTGGTTCAGGGGCTACTGAGGGAGTCCTGGATTAGGGGGTCCTCGCATAGCCGGACTATATCCTTTGGCCGGACTGTTGGACTATGAAGATACAAGACTCAAGACTTCGACCCGTGTCCAGATGGGACTCTCCTTGGCGTGGAAGGCAAGCTTGGCAATACGGATATGTAGATCTCCTCCCTTGTAACCGACTCTATGTAACCCTAGCCCCCTCCGGTGTCTATATAAACCGGAGGGTTTAGTCCGTAAGACAACAACAATCATACCATAGGCTAGCTTCTAGGGTTTAGCCTCTACGATCTCGTGGTAGATCAACTCTTGTAATACTCATCTCATCAAGATCAATCAAGCAGGAAGTAGGGTATTGCCTCAATCGAGAGGGCCCGAACCTGGGTAAACATCGTGTCCCCCGCCTCCTGTTACCATCCGCCTTAGACGCACAGTTCGGGACCCCTACCCGAGATCCGCCGGTTTTGACACCGACACTCGCCCACTGATTTCATCCATATGATTGAGCTTTGTCATCTCTATTGGTGTTGTGCTACTGTTTAGATACTGTCATCAAAAAGTGGTATTGTCCTTGAGAAGTGCTTCATCTATGCTGTTTTAAATATTTGCTTTCCTTTTTTTTCGAGCAAACAGGGATGCTAGCATTTAGTTATCCTCTTGTCTTTACACAACAGGATCATCCTCCTCTGAAGAAGAATATGGAGTACGTGAAGTGACTAGTTCCGATTATGCCAGGATGAAGAAGCCCTGTCTATCTTCTCATGAGAAGGAGCAGTTGAAGGATGGTTACATTACCCCCCACAAGACCAAACTAACTTCAGCTCAGAAGGGCTGACAAATCTCCATTTTCTTTCTGTGATGCGCGAGTACAATGTTGTTCTAGGATTCTTTCTAGTGAGTTCCATTTTTCTAAAAGTGTGCTCTACATGGACCATGTAGGTGTCTGTTTAAACTGTCAATTCATAGTACAATTTGCTTTATACTAATCACTTTTTTGTATTTGTGCAAACAGGGGTGCTCAGCTTGATTTCAATGGGAACTGCACAAAATGTTCATGAATACATCGAATCATTCATTTCCACCACAAGAAAGGAGGTGCCGATAAGTTCAAGGCTTGCAACATATAAGGGCGAAATCACACAAGCTGCGCGCGAATTTGGTTGATTTTGGTGGAGCTGCACAAAAAGAACAACTGGTTTATTTAGCACGAGGTGCCATGTCAATGTCCGAACTGATGGCAAACCCTGCCCATTCCACAATCATAGGCATTTGATATTTTGGAATGGGAAAACCTTGTCAAATTTTGCTCATTGATTTTAGCAAGAAGACATGCGTTTGATATTTTTGAATGGGACGCCCTTTGCTGTCAGCAGCGTCGATCCATTTTTTCTTTATTCTTTAGTTGTGAAGTAAATATTGGCTCTGATATGTGAATCGCTGAGATGCATAATCATCGATTGTTTTGAATGTTCTCTTTGAATTGCCAGGCCTGTGTGTTTGATTGCAATGTACAGGAACGCTAAAAAGCTGCTCAAACTCTTTGTACTTCTTCTGTTCCTTTTTACTTCGCACATTGTGAAAGTGCAAACTTTTTTCTATAAGATTGGTCAAAGTAGAGATACTTTGACTGTAGACAAAACTTGTATGCAGACTAGAAAGGACCGGAGGGAGTACATGTGAAACTACTGCAAACGAGGTGATCACCCTGGGAATAATGCTAGTACGTATTGTTTTGCATGTTCATCCAATGCCAGTGATACAAGAATTCGAACTAATCGAAATAAATTCATTCATACACGGCCGGATTTCATATAAACATGCCGGATTTCATTACATTTCATACATTCTTTTACTAAAAAGGGGTGCACTGGAGGTATAATTAATTAACCGAAGCTACCCACCTGTGTCCGGCTGAGCCGAACAGAAGCTTCAGTGACTTAATGTAACGCCCGGATAATCATGCTACAGTAATCCCACGCTAATCATGCCACGTCACCTCTGTTACTGTTGCTAACCTCACAATGATTCGAAACCGTTCCAAAATTTAAATTCTAAATAGTGGCAAACACCCAATGTTTTCAAAAGTCAAAACAAAAATGTTCGGTGGGTGCCAGATAAGGCATAGTTAATTATGGTGAAGTAAACACATTTTTAGAAAATGCCTAAATATTTTAAAATGATGTAAAACAGAAAAGAAAATAAATAAAAAGAAAAGAAAGCTAAAAAAGGGAAAAGGAGCCCCCCACTAGGCCGTGGCCCAACTTGGCCGAACGGCCTCGGCCCACCAGGCCACCACCTAGGCCGGCACACCCCGCCGCCATAACCTCCCCCACTCCCCCCCAGTACCCCACCGACACTCCCCCCCACGAAATATCTCCCCCGATTTGGATCGGGATCGAGGAGGAGACCAACGCGCCCCGCGACGACCGCCGACGCCTGGACCTCACCGGAGCGCGTCCTCGCCGGCCTGCCTCCTCCTCCCCGCCGGCCTGCTTCTCCTCGTCGCCGTCGTCCCCGTCCCCCACCTCAAGCTCCGCTGCCCAGTCCCCTGCAACCCCTGTGAGCGCCACCCTCATCTTCCTCTCTGACCCCACGCCGGAGTCGTCCTCGACGGGACTCGCTCGCCCGCGTGCTCCCGCAGCTCCACCCGAGCCCTACGCCGTGCCCCGCTTCCTCCCCTCTCCCTCGCGCCTGCCCGCCTTCCCGTGCTGCGCGCGCGCTCGTCGCCGCGACCACCGCACGCCTGCGCCCCGTGCACACCCGTCGCCGTGTTGTCCCGCTGCTCCCTCGTCCACCCCGGCCTCGCCGTCCTTGCCGCGCTCGACGCCCGCCCGCGCCGTTCGCGCCTCGCGCGTGGCCGCCCCCCTGCTCACCCCGCGCCCCCTTCGCTCCCCCCGCTCTCCCTCTACGCGCGCGCACGCGCTCGCGCCGGCTGGCTCGGCCACGGCCCCTCCCCCTCCACGCGCGGCCGTGCCCGCCGCCGGCAGGCCGCCCTGGCCACCGACCTCGCCTCGCCGCACTCCCTGCGAGCAAGCGCCCGCCCGACGCCCACGCCCGCGCCCGCGCCGCACACGCGCGCCGCGCCCGCGCCGCACACGCGCGCCGCGCCCGCGCCCGCCTGTGGCCCCTGGGCCACTGCCAGGTGGGGCCCCGCGCTGCTGAGCCACTGCCCCTGGGCCCGAACCCCCTTGGGCCACAGACAGATGGGCCCCACGCCCAGAGAACGTAATTAAAAAAAGAAAAAAATAGAAAAAAGGAATTAAAAAAAGAATAATAATATATAAATAAATAAATAAAGAAAATAAAAATAAAAATAAAATAAAAATAAAATAAAAATAATTAATTAATTAGTTAATTAATTAAGTTAATTAACCCTGTTTAGATTAATCTAATTAATTAGTTAATTTAATTAATAGTTAATTAATTAGTTAACCCTAATTACCCTAATCAGTCTATGACATGTGGGACCCACTTGTCAGATGACTGCTGACGTCAGCATGATGTCATGCTGATGTCATCGCAACACTGTTTCGGATAATGTATATATTAAATAATTAAATAAATTCCAGAAATTAATAAATTCTTTTAAAATCAATATAAAATAAACCGTTGCTCAGATGAAAATACTTTGTACATGAAAGTTGCTCAGAACGACGAGACGAATCCGGATACGCAGCCCGTTCATCCACCACACCTCCCCTAACCTATCGAACACGCAACTTTCCCCCTCCGTTTCACCTGTCCAAAAATGCGAAACATCGGGAATACTTTCCCGGATGTTCCCCCCCTTCGCCGGTACCACCTACTGCCGCGTTAGGACACACCTAGCACCGCTCATTGTCATGTCACGCATCGTCATGCTTATGTTTGCATTGTATTTACTGTTTCTTCCCCCCTCTTCTCTCCGGTAGACTACGAGACCGACGCTGCTGCTAACCAGTTCGACTACGGTGTTGACGACCCCTCCTACTTGCCAGAGCAACCAGGCAAGCCCCCCCTTGATCACCAGATATCGCCTATTCTTCTCTATACTGCTTGCATTAGAGTAGTATAGCCTGTTACTGCTTTCCGTTAATCCTATCCTGATGCATAGCCTATCCTTGCTACTACTGTTGTTACCTTTACCTGCAATACTACATGCTTAGTATAGGATGCTAGTTTTCCATCAGTGGCCCTACATTCTTGTTCGTCTGCTGTGCTATACTATCGGGCCGTGATCACTTGGGCGGTGATCACGGGTATATACTTATATACTCTATACATGACACATGTGGTGACTAAAGTCGGGTCGGCTCGTAGGAGTACCCGCAAGTGGATCTTTGTGGCGGAGCGACAGGGCAGGTTGAGACCGCCTAGGTGAGGGGTGGGCCTGGCCCTGGACGGCGTCCGCGGTTACTTCGACATAACACGCTTAACGAGTTCTTGGTATTTGATCTGAGTCTGGCCATTTGGTCTATACGCACTAACCATCTACGCGGGAGTAGTTATGGGTATCCCGGCGTCGTGGTATCAGCCGAAGCTCTTCTTGACGTCAGCGACGGAGCGGCGCGCGCCGGATTGGACTGGAACGCCTGCTAGGCTAGGCCTGCTTCCGGCCGCGTACGCAACGTGCCGGTGTGCAATGGGCGATGGGCCCAGACCCCTGCGCG
This sequence comes from Aegilops tauschii subsp. strangulata, assembly GCF_002575655.3. Lineage (NCBI taxonomy): Eukaryota > Viridiplantae > Streptophyta > Magnoliopsida > Poales > Poaceae > Aegilops > Aegilops tauschii. The sequence continues at coordinate 96,510,531 of NC_053037.3, read as the reverse complement.
CATAGGGTTTAGACCGGCGTGCTGACCTCTCTGTTGTGCCTAGGTAGGGCTGCGACGTGTTGATCTTCCGAGGCCGGGCATGACCCAGGAAAGTGTGTCCGGCCAAATGGGATCGAGCGTGTTGGGTTATGTGGTGCACCCCTGCAGGGAAGTTCATCTATTCGAATAGCCGTGTCCCTCGGTAAAAGGACGACTCGGAGTTTTACCTTGACCTTATGACAACTAGAACCGGATACTTAATAAAATACACCCTTCCAAGTGCCAGATACAACCCGGTGATCGCTCTCTAACAGGGTGACGAGGAGGGGATCGCCGGGTGGGATTACGCTATGCGATGCTACTTGGAGGACTTCAGTCTACTCTCTTCTACATGCTGCAAGATGGAGATGGCCAGAAGCGTAGTCTTCGACAGGACTAGCTATCCCCCTCTTATTCTGGCATTCTGCAGTTCAGTCCACTGATATGGCCCTTTACACATATACCCATGCATATGTAATGTAGTTCCTTGCTTGCGAGTACTTTGGATGAGTACTCACGGTTGCTTCTCTCCCTCTTTTCCCCCTTTCCTTTCTATCTGGTTGTCACAACCAGATGCTGGAGTCCAGGAGCCAGACGCCACCGTCGACGACGACTCCTATGACACTGGAGGTGCCTACTACTACGTGCAGCCCGCTGACGATGACCAGGAGTAGTTAGGAGGATCCCAGGCAGGAGGCCTGCGCCTCGTTCGATTTGTATCCCAGTTTGTGCTAGCCTTCTTAAGGCAACTTGTTTAACTTATGTCTGTACTCAGATATTGTTGCTTCCGCTGACTCGTCTGTGATCGAGCACTTGTATTCGAGCCCTCGAGGCCCCTGACTTGTATTATGATGCTTGTATGACTTATTTATGTTTTAGAGTTGTGTTGTGATATCTTCCCGTCAGTCCCTGATCTTGATCGTACACATTTGCGTGCATGATTAGTGTACGGTCAAATTGGGGGCGTCACACTTAACTACAGGTGCAGTTGCGTAACTGACATGTGGCCCAGATGCCTGTTGGGCCCACGTGTCAGTCAGCCAACTGCACCAGCAGTTAAGTAGAAGCAGCGTCCTTCTCCAACATAGCTCTCCGACTCCACGTCGCCGCCAAGAAGCTAACCGGCCGTCAGTGGTCAACCCGCCTAGCTTGTCATAGCGATTAGGGAAACTAGGAGCCCAATGATCAGGATCCCCACATGACAAACACCTTTCTTCTTGTTATTCTTCTTCTTGAAGTTCGTGCGTTGCACAGCCTTGTTCTTCCCATCAAACTTTGCTTTACCATCAAACTTGCCCTTGTTCTAGAACTTGTGGGGCTGGAAGTTCTTCTTTTTGTACCAGATTGGCACTAGATCCTCCCTCAATTCCTCAAGCACGTGTGTCCTTTGCTCTCGCCTTTTCTTCCACATCAAGAGTGCCAATGAGATCCACGAAGGAGGAAGCTTAGTGATGATACCTCCGGCAACAAACTTGTCCGGTAGCATACAACTGAAGTGCTCAAGTTCTCTAGCAAATGACTGTATCTCATGAGCTTGCTCAACCACGGAGCGCTCTTCAATCATCCTGTAATCATAGAATTGCTCCATGATGTACAGCTCAGTGCCAGCAACCGGAGGGTAGCAGTGGTGGCCTTACTTGGACCCGAGCGGCGGCGACCTACCGTGTTCTACTCTTCCTCGTTTTCTATGTGGCGCGGCCTCGTTGGCAGTGGGGCGGGGCCTCGGCGGAGCCGGCGATGTCCTCTATCTCGTTGCCGGCGGGCGGCGCCTCGGCGAAGCGGGGGAAATCCTCCCCCTTGTTGCCGGCAGGGTGGGACCTCGGCGGAGCCGGCGGTGTCCTCTGCCTCGTTGTTGGCGCCGCGGGGCCTCGATGGAGCAGGGCCTTGTCGACGCCAGTGGAGCAGGGACTCGTGGGAGCCGGCATTGTCCTCTGCCTCGTCCTCGGTCTTGCCAAACAGCGCCTCGCCCGCTTCATCGCCCTCTTTGTAGGCGGCCGTAGCCTCCGCCACCTGCATGCGGTGCCACCAGTGCTCGAGGCGGCCCTCGTGGGCAGAGCGGTACGAGTCGAGCAGCGCCTCCTGCTCCGCCCGCTCCGCGGTGATCTGCTCCTCCGCCTGCAGGTGCTCCTAGAGGAGATGGTGGTTGTAGGCGGCGTCGGCCTGCGCCTCCAGGAACTGCTCCTCACGCTTCTGCCTCACCGTGTCCATATATTGGGCACGGGCCTCGCCGATGGTGATGGTGCAATGCACCGGCGAGGATGGCGCGGAGGAGGGGGTTGGCGCCGGATCGTCGACTACCATGTTCTCCATTGGGACGTCGTCGTGCTCCGGCTGCCTGCCGGCCAGCCAGTCGGCAGCAATGGCTGCCATCTCCTTGTGGTCCGTCGTCCGCCCTTCCCAAAGAGTGCTGGAGCGCGAGGAAGCCATGCATGGTGGGCAGTAGTCGTGTGGACGGGAGAATAGGAATGGATGCGGATGACTGCGGCTATGGCCGGCGCAACAGTTTATATAGCAATGGTGGGCGGCAGAGGGACGGACGTGTGGCGCCGGAGTAGCTGCCTCGGCAACCGCGTATCATTAATGTGGGCGGCAGAAGGATGGATGGACGACACTTGTGTCGTTTGAAGGCAGAGCAATCGCATGCACCGGGAAGCGGGGCGGGCGGCGCTGACCGTTTTGGGCGGAAAGTGCGCGCGAGCGAGGGAGGCGATCTGGGTGGGCCTGGGGAGTCAGACTCATGCTTGGTAGCGGGTCGGTCCAGCAGCCGGACAGGCAGGCTCGCCAGCTACCTCGCCGAGCTGAGCGACGACAATCAGATAATGGACGTAGCTTCCGACCAGGAGCCGGCGCCACTGCCCAAGCCGGTTCATGCCGTGTTCACTATAGAGCAGGTGTGGCCGCACTTCGACGCCCTAATGGCAGAAGAGCTACCAGTGCAGGAGGACCTGTACTGCAACCTCCGTCTCCTCACTGGTGAACAAGCGAACGAGAATGCCGTCGCGGACATGTGGCCCTATGATCCTGGCTTCCCGAATGAGCAGCGGGCGCTGTATCAGACCATCCGTAGGGCCCGCGAGGCCCTCTCCGTCGTCCTTTGAGTTGTTGCGCTCGCCGTGGCGCCGCCGTCTCACGTTGTCAACATGGTCAACGGACATGAGGATGAGGAGATGACTTTACTTGGAGAGGATGACAGTGGGGACCCACCTGTGCCATAGCCGCACGTACGGAAGTGCCTCCTTATTAGTATATAAAACTATAACTTTTTTGCTTCCTCCTGGTTTCCTGACATCACGGTCCCACACCATTGTCAACCTATGTAGTCAATAAACGAGAGAATTGCACAAGAAGCGGCCGACAGCTGGGACCAAGCAGCTCGAGCAGTATTTGTGTTTTTGAGGTGTGAGCACTGCAAAGTTTTTCTTGAGCAATGTTTAGCCCAGATATTAATTTTTCTCCTCTGAACAACAACGAAAACATCGCTGCAGCTATTAACTGGGCGGGTTGTGGCCCATCTAGCCCAGGCCAGATATCCAGCCCTGATATTAATCTTTTTCAAGCTGAAAATGGCTAGCCCAGCTATACTTTTTTTAGGAATACCCAGGCAAGGTCAAGTTGTTATTCTCTGCCCCGCTGGCTGCAAATCTTTCCTAGGAGGGATGCATAGGCTTAACAAGAAAATGGGCTTTAAGAAATAATAAATGGGATGTAATTATAAAAACTGGGCAGTAACTATAAAAAGGCACCAAACACGTAATTATTTTATAAAATATTATTTTTGGATATTGAAAATTTTAATTTCATTAATTGTTGCGAGCGCAATGTTTCGTTGGATTTTTACGTAATATAAATTTATCTTGAAATTGTATTTAATCTGACTAGAAATTTCGGGAAAAATATTTCGGATCCCATCAAAATGTGGGAAATTTTATTGAATTCTGTTTTGAACGGTTGGTTGAAATGGGCTGTACTTTTAACAAACTGTAAATGGGCTGTAGTAAATTCCATTAGAATTCAAAAATTGGCTGCACATTCTTACAAATCTCAAATGGGCTATAAGTTCTTTGCCACACACTTGTGGCCTTACTAAGTTGATGTGTCCCCTAGAAAAAGAGAATTGACGCGTATGCAAGGCTTTGTCAACTTATAGTCAACACACGGTTCTAGCAGCAGTGGCCGTTGGATGTCCATCCAACGGATGCCTTGCTTCTTCTTCAATCTCGGATATTCTAGCTTCACCCGCCCAAAAAATGATTCCTCCCCCTGACATCTGGGGCGCACCGTTTCGGAAGCTGACCTGTGGGCCTACTAAGTTGACGCGTACCAAGCGCTTTGTAAACTTAGTCAATATAAACGATTCTAGCTGCAGTGACCATACGATGTCCATCCAACGGCCGTCGTGCTTCTTCAACCTCTGGTCTTCCTGCTCCAGCCGCCCAAAGCAGCGCCGGTCATGCCACCTGCTCCTGCCTCCCATGGCCGGCTGTGCTGCCGCACAGGCCTCACCACCCCCTACTACTCCCACCGCCAGCCAGGGCATCCCTCCACTCACCCACACCCCCTGTTATTCTACGGCGACGACAGCCTCACACCGCAGCCGAACCAGTGAACCCTCGTACTCCTCTCCGCGTGGGCATCCACTGCCGCGTCTTCCCCGGCTCCGCGTCGTCCCCTTCCTAGGCCTCGCCGTTGTCTACCGCCTTGGTGCTCTCGGCGCGGCGTGGTCAACGTGGTCAAGGAACGACTTCCATCGGAAGAGTACTGTACGTGGAGAGGCTGACAGCTGGGTCCACGGCAGCCGCAAGGAAGTGCCTCCTTATTACGTGGAAAATAATTATTCCTCCACCTGACAGCAGGGACCCACCGCACGGGCCACCGTATTTGGCGAAAAAACGTTCCCCCCGGACTGCTGGGACCCACCGGACTGGCCAACGTATTTCGCGAAAAAACGTTCCCCCGCTATCAGCTCGGACCCACCGGAGGCGCCTCCTTATTACGCACAAAAAAATGAATACTCCCCCTGCTAGTTGGGACCCACCTTGGTGGGAGGCTGACTTGTGGGTCTACTAAGTTGACGGGGAGGGAGTGCTTTGTCAACTTAGTCAATATGAACGATTCTAGCTCCAGTGACCGTACGATGTCCATCCAACGGCCGTAGTGCTTCTTCAACCTCTGGTCTTCTTGCTCCAGCCGCCCAAAGCAGCGCCGGTCGTGTCGCATGCTCCTGCCTCCCGTGGCAGGCTGTGCTGCCGCAGAGGCCTCACCAGCCCCTACTATTCCCACCGCTGGCCAGGCCCTGCGGCGGCGGCAGCCTCACACCGCAGCCGAACCAGTGAACCCTCGTACTCCTCTCCGCGCGGGCTTCCACTGCCGCGTCTTCCCCGGCTCCGCGTCATGCCCTTCCTAGGCCTCGCCGTCGTCCACCGCCCTGGTGCTCTCGGCGCGGCGTGGTCAACGTGGTCAAGGAACGACTTCCATCGGAAGAGTACTGTACGTGGAGAGGCTGACAGCTGGGTCCACGGCGGCCGCAAGGAAGTGCCTCCTTATTACGCGCAAAATAATTATTCCTCCACCTAACAGCAGGGACCCATGAGACGGGCAACTGTATTTCGCGAAAAAAATGTTTCCCCCTGACTGCTGGGACCTACCAGCTACATCTTCGCACGCAAGGAAGTGCGCCCGGGCAAAAAAAACAATTCGCCCCCTGACTGCTGGGACCCACCAGCTACATCTTCGCAGGCAAGGAAGTGCCTAATAGTCGGGACCCACCTGGTCGAATCGTACACAGCATTGTCATTCTGGTCGCGAACGTGTACGTACATACTGGTCGATGTAGAGGCGTGCACGTGTCGTAGTAGAGGCGCGCACGTAGCATGTACACGTACGTACATCGGCCAATGTGCAAGAAAGAAAATACGGCCACGTACGTACATATGGGCAGGGTCTCGAACGCCTACTTGCGCATACGTACGGCTAGGGCTCGTGTACATGGCTGGGTCGAAACGGAGAAATAGCGTCCTCGTCGTGTTCATGGGGAGCCAACCGGCTGGGTCGGAACGGAATGCGTCGTCGTGTTCATCGGAAGGGCTTGGACGGAACAGCTGATGGAAACGAGGCCTGGCATATCGCAGAACGGAGGAAACAGCCTTGTGTTCGACCGGCCATGTTCGAAACGGGATCCTGTTCATCGGGAGGGGTCTGGCGTACCGCAAAATGGAGGAAACGGACCTCCTATGATCGAAACGGGGATCCTGTTGATCGGGAGGGGTGTGGCGTACAGCAAAACGGAGGAAACGGACTTGTGTTGGAGCGCTACAGTTGAAACAGGGGTCCTATTCATTGGGAGGGGTGTGGCGTACCGCAAAACGGGACTCCACGGGATACTGTTCATCTCCATCGTCGACCCCCTCCAGCCTCCACGGGCTACTGTTCATCCACCGTCGACCTCCTCCAGCCTCCACCTGCGACTGTTTATCCACGGGCTCCTGTTCATCCAGCCTCCACCACGCGCTACTCCACAGGCTACTGCTCAACCAGCCCTCTCCACGGGCTCCTGTTCAACCACCCCTCCACGGGCTACTGTTCATCCAGCCCTCCACAGTCTACTGTTCATCCTGCCCTCCACGAGGTGGTCCTGTTCATCCTGCCCTCCACGGGGTCCTGTTCATCCAGCCCCAACCGGCTCGATCGATCGGGGTCCTGTTCATCCAGAGGCAACACCACGGGGTCCTGTTCATGCACCCCCACCGGGAACTGTTCATCCAAACCCCCCAGCAACGCTCACTGTTCATCCAGAGGCAGCATCGATCGGCTTCAGTTAGCAGCAGTAGCGAAGGAATCGCTCGATCGGGTTCAGTTAACAGCCATCGATCGATCGCTCGGGTTCAGTAACGCGTAGCCTGCAGTGCAATCGCTCGGGTTTAGTTAGAGCCCAATGCCTCGCTCGGGTTCAGTTAGAGCCCAACGCCTCGCCCCCACGCGCGTGCGCGTACGAGAGAAACGCGCATCGCTCGGCCCCAACCACCCACCGTAACTGGGAACACCCCGATATTTTCCTCGCCCTCGCTTCTACCATGGTTTTTTCTGTCATGGACGGCCCAAAGAATGTCATGCAGCTGCGTCTCCGGCCCGCCCAGGACGAAAAGCCCATTTTCTATCATGATTTTTTGTCACATAAGTAGGACCCCGCCACATCTAGGATGATACCCGGTTTTGTCACAATTATCGTCATAGAAGTGTCATAAGTATGACAAAAAAAATTCGTTCGGCCCAAAATGTCACGGATGTGTCTTTTTTTGTAGTGGAATGCGATAGACAGTCCGTGGCGCGTACATCAATTCCTTCACGAGGAATTTGGTTCTGGGGGCTTGACCAGGCTTCAGTGGTTTCATCAATACTAGCATGTAATGGTCAGATAGCTCAGGTTCATGGTACATGAGATGCGCACCTTCAAGGGGAGGACCGACAGGCAGGGTATGAAGCAATTCAGAGGCCGGTGCTTTGAAGTGAGTGTTTTCTGTCATCCAGTCCAACACCCATGAATTTACATCTTCAACATTTCCTGTGATGTTCAGCGTTGCGTAGAACTGAAGAATTAGCTCTTCATTCGAGTCAACGATGTCGGTGCAGAAGTTGACCAGCCCAGCGTCATGAAGAACACTGAGGACTGGTGTGAAGCAAGGTAGCGATTCCATATCCACATGAGGAATATGCTCATGGTCAATGACTTTGTCCTTATAAAAAAGAAGTGAAGAATAGAAGTTGGCTTGGCTTGCTGTACAGAAACGCTTCCTTCATAGGCGAGCAGAGTCATAAGGATTGTAATCTGTGAAGAATACATGCTCATCGAAGAAATCATCAGCCTTGAATTTCTGCTTCTTGGAGAAGTGATTCTTCGGCTTGGGCTGAGGAGTATCAGTCAAAGTCATCACTGCCTCAGGAATCACATTCTCAGGAACCACAGGCTGAGGAATTTCAGTTTCTGCTTCAGTAGTAGCCTGGGTCTTCAATTCTTCATCAACATTAACATCAGCACTAGTGGCTGGAATTTCTTCAGGAATGGAAGGAGTGGCTTGAGGTTCATCAGAGCCCATTTGAACTTCAGTGTGCACTGGGAACTTAGGAATTTGTTGCAGTGGCGTGAACATGGGAGAGTTGGGGTGATGACTTTCCCAATAGTCGTCATTCATCACGGGAGTGGTGCTCTGTTAACCCACAAGTATAGGGGATCGCAACAGTTTTCGAGGGTAGAGTATTCAACCCAAATTTATTGATTCGACACAAGGGGAGCCAAAGAATATTCTCAAGTATTAGCAGTTGAGTTGTAAATTCAACCACACCTGAAAAACTTAATATCTGCAGCAAATATTTAGTATCAAAGTAGTATGGAAGTAATGGTATCGGTGGCAAAAGTAACAGTAGCAGTTTTGTAGTAATTGTAACATTGGCAACGGTAAAGTAACTAATCATAGATCAATATGTGAAAAGGTCGTAGGCATTGGATCAGTGATGGATAATTATGTTGGATGCGATTCTTCATGTAACACTTATAACATAGGGTGACACAGAACTAGCTCCAGCTCATCAATGTAATGTAGCCATGTATTCCGAATATAGTCATACGTGCTTATGGAAAAGAACATGCATGACATCTTTTGTCCTACCCTCTCGTGGCAGCGGGGTCCTATTGGAAACTAAGGGATATTAAGGCCGCCTTTTAATAGAGTACCGGACCAAAGCATTAACACTTAGTGAATACATGAACTCCTCAAACTATGGTCATCACCGGGAGTGGTCCTGATTATTGTCACTTTGGGGTTGCCGGATCATAACACATAGTAGGTGACTAATGACTTGCAAGATAGGATCAAGAACTCACATATATTCATGAAAACATAATAGGTTCAGATCTGAAATCATGGCACTCGGGCCCTAGGGACAAGCATTAAGCATAGCAAAAAGTCATAGCAACATCAATCTCAGAACATAATGGATACTAGGGACCAAACCCTAACAAAACTAACTCAATTACATGATAAATCTCATCCAACCCATCACTGTCCAGCAAGCCTATGATGGAATTACTCACGCACAGTGGTGAGCATCATGAAATTGGCGATGGAGGATGGTTGATGATGACAATGGCGACGGATTCCCCTCTCCGGAGCCCCGAACGGACTCCAGATCAGCCCTCCTGAGAGAGATTAGGGCTTGGCGGTGGCTCCGTATGGTAAAACGCGATGAATCCTTCTTTTTGATTTTTTCTCCCCGAACATGAATATATAGAGTTGGAGTTGAGGTCGGTGGAGCCTCAGGGGGCCCACGAGACCGGGGGCGCGCCCAGGGGGCAGGCGCGACCCCCACCCTCGTGGACAGGGTGTGGGCCCCCTGGTCTTGATTTCTTTCGCCAGTATTTTTTATAAATTCCAAAAACATTCTCCGTGAAGTTTCAGGTCATTACAAGAACTTTTATTTCTACACAAAAATAACACCATGGCAATTCTGCTGAATATAGCGTCAGTCCGGGTTAGTTCCATTCAAATCATGCAAGTTAGAGTCCAAAACAAGGGCAAAAGTGTTTGGAAAAGTAGATACGATGGAGACGTATCAACTCCCCCAAGCTTAAACCTTTGCTTGTCCTCAAGCAATTCAGTTGACAAACTGAAAGTGATAAAGAAAAACTTATACAAACTCTGTTTGCTCTTGTTGTTGCAAATATGTAAAGCCAGCATTCAAGTTTTCAGCAAAGATTACGAACTAACCATATTCACAATAAAACTTAGGTCTTATGTTTGCTCATATCAATAGCATAATCACCTAGGGAGCAATAATAATAAATCTCGGATGACAACACTTTCTGAAAACAATCATAATATGATATAACAAGATGGTATCTCACTAGCCCTTTCTGAGACCGCAAAACATAAATGCAGAGCACCTCTGAAGATCAAGGACTCACTAGACATTGTAATTCATGGTAAAAGAGATCCAGTCGTACTCATACTCAATATAAATTAATAGTAATGGATGCAAATGACAGCGGTGCTCTCCAGCTGGTGCTTTTTAATAAGAGGATGATGACTCAACATAAAAGTAAATAGATAGGCCCTTCATAGAGGGAAGCAGGGATTTGTAGAGGTGCCAGAGCTCGATTTTTGAAATAGAGACAAATAATATTTTGAGTAGCATACTTTCATTGTCAACATAACAACCGAGAGATCTCGATATCTTCCATGCTACACGCATTATAGGCGGTTCCCAAACAGAATGGTAAAGTTTATACTCCCCCACCACCAACAGGCATCAATCCACGGCTTACCCGAAACAACGGGTGCCTCCAACTAACAACAATCCTGGGGGAGTTTTGTTTGCAATTATTTTTATTTGGTTTGAGCATGGGACTGGGCATCCCGGTGACCAGCCATTTTCTTGTGAGTGAGGAGCGGAGTCCACTCCTCTTGAGAATAACCTGCCTAGCATGGAAGATACAGACAACCCTAGTTGATACATGAGCTATTCGAGCATACAAAACATAAATTCATTTGAAGGTTTAGAGTTTGGCACATACAAATTTACTTGGAACGGCAGGTAGATACCGCATATAGGAAGGTATGGTGGACTCATATGGGATAACTTTGGGGTTTATGGAGGAGGATGCACAAGCAGTATTCCTGCTTAGTACAGGTGAAGGCTAGAAAAAGACTGGGAAGCGACCAACTAGAGAACGACAACAGTCATGAACATGCATTAAAATTAATAAACATTGAGTGCAAGCATGAGTAGGATATAATCCACCATGAACATAAATATCGTGGAGGCTATGTTGATTTTGTTTCAACTACATGCGTGAACATGTGCCAAGTCGAGCCACTTGAATCATTCAAAGGAGGATACCACCCTATCATACCACATCACAACCATTTTAATAGCATGTTGGCACGCAAGGTAAACCATTATAAACTCCCAGCTAATTAAGCATGGCATGAGAAACTATAATCTCTAATTGTCATTGCAAACATGTTTCATTCATATTAGGCTGAATCAGGAATGATGAACTAATCATATTTACAAAAACAAGATAGGTCGAGTTCATACCAGCTTTTCTCATCTCAATCAGTTCATCATATATCGTCATTATTGCCTTTCACTTGCATGACCGAATGGTGTGGATAATACTAATAGTACACGTGCATTGGACTAAGCTGGAATCTGCAAGCATTTCATACAAAGGAGAAGATAAGGTAACATGGGCTCTTTGTTAAATCAACAATAATGCATATAAGAGCCACTTCAGCATTTTCATTATGGTCTTGTCCTCTCGACCACCAAAGAAAACAAATAAAAAAACTATGTACACAGGAAAGCTCCCACCAAGCAAAAGAAGAACGAGAAATCTTTTGGGTTTTCTTTTAATTATTACTACTACAGGCATGGAAAGTAAACTAGCTAAAAGCTATAACTATTTTTTTTTTGGTTTTTCTTAAGGTTTTTCAAACACACAAGAACAAAGCGAGAAAAAGGAAAATAAACTAGCATGGATATTACAGTGAAAAAGTATGAGCACCGACAACTGGCATGAGTGTGTGAACATGAATGTAATGTCGGTGAGAAATACGTACTCCCCCAAGCTTAGGTTTTTGGCCTAAGTTGGTCTATGCCCAAGGATCAAAGCTGCTCTCTCTGGTGCACTGAGGAGGATCCTCGGGGTGCCACTGGTTGGCGATCTCCTCCGGACCCCACTGATAAACAGACTACCAATAAGGGTCAAGTGGTGGCTCCGGCTCAGCCTTTGGAGCAGGTGTCACGCTCAAGTATGCATGAACGGCTTCCGGCAAAATGAGGTACGTACCTGAAAATATGTTAAACAAAGAGGGCGCAGGCAAGGTAATAATCTCACAAGAATTTTTATCAAATATCAATTTATACTTAAGCATGTTCTTCTTATCTTTAACAATAAAATCATGTGCTACCATACTCTTATAATCTAGAAAAATAGCAGGCAGCAACTTTTCCTCTTTCTCATAATGCCTGATAGGTATGTTAAAGTGTGCAGCAAGGCACGAAGCAAAGATGCTCCAAAGATGGGACCCTTTGTACGGTTCAGATTTAACCGTTTAGCAACAATAGCGCCTAAACTGAAGGTAGTATCACGAAACAAGGCATGGCGCAAAATAACAATATCAGGGGCACTAAGGTTTCCACTGTTCCCACTACCAATTAAGCATCTACTGGCAAATATTGCAAAGTAACGTAGAACAGGAAAATGTATGCTAGTGATTCTTGCATCGGAAACTTTCCTCGTTTCCCCTACAGCAATCATATAAATAAACCCTTCCACATCATTACGATGTGGTTCCTCTATGCTGCCCGCAAAGGGTAACTTGCAAACCGCACAAAAATCATAAAGTGACATCTCCTTAAACTCATCATATAAATAAAAGTCCACCGAAGGTGGCGATCTCCTAGCATGGAAATGAAAATTTTGCACGAAAATATTAGCGAGGAGGAGATACTGTTCACGCTGGTCGCGGAGGAAGTCGACGATGTCCGTATTCTCAACTAAATAATAAAAATCATCATGGATCCCGGCTGCTCTCAAGAATTCATCACAAGGCCATTCACACGGATGAACTTCCGGTGCGAGGAACATTATATTTGGGCTTCTTATTCTCTTCACTTTGCTTATCCTTCGAGCTTCGCCTCAAAGAGCCCCTCAATAATCTCTTCATCATTTTCTGAAAATTTCTGAAATTTTAGTGACTCAAAATAAAAGTGAACCAAACTCAACAAGATTGATAGCAACTACTCCCACAAGTGCCTAGAGACTATATCATGCATTAAAACTACTTGGGACCAAATAAATTTGACATGCAAGCTTAAGAACAGGGTCACCTAAGTAGCAAAAATTTGCAATAAATAAAGCACTAGAACAAAAACAAATTGGACCATTGGAGGAATCACATACCGAAGAACAATCCCCCAAAGCAGTTTTGTGAATGGAGCTTTGAGCAAGGAGATCGAAAATCGCAGCAAAACGAGCTAGAACACGGGTTTGAGCTGTGTGGTGATTTTTTCTAGACGAAGACGAAGTGTGTGGATGCAGGAATAAGTGGAGGGGGGTCACGTGGGGCCCACGAGGCAGAGGGGCGCGCCCTGGATCCTCGTGGCCTGGTGGTGGCTCCCCCTGGTGTGTTCTCAGTGCCAGATATTCTTAAATATTCAACAAAAAATCGTATTTCATTTTCGGGACATTTGGAGAACTTTTTTTGGGGTATTTTATTTTTTTATTGCAAGGATAATTCAGAAAACAGACAGAAAATACTATTTTTGCTTTATTTAATCTAAATAACAGAAAGTAAAAGGAGGGTACAGAGAGTTGTGCTTTCTAACTTCATCCATCTCATGCTCATCAAAAGGAATCCACTAACAAGGTTGATCAAGTCTTGTTAACAAACTCATTCCGAATCGCATGAAACCGGAGAATTTTTGAATAGCACTAGGTTACCTCAACGGGGATATGCACGTCCCCAATAATAAGAAGATCATATTTCTTCTTGACAGTAGGAAGAGGAAATTCAAAACCTCCAATAGTAATCGTTGGAATTTTTCCAATAGAATTGATATCGTGGACTTGAGGTTGTTTCCTCGGAAAGTGTACCGTATGCTCATTACCATTAACGTGAAAAGTGACATTGCCTTTGTTGCAATCAATAACAGCCCCAGCAGTATTCAAAAAGGGTCTACCAAGGATAATCGACATACTATCGTCCTCGAGAATATCAAGAATAACAAAGTCCGTTAAAATAGTAACATTTGCAACCACAACAGGCACATCCTCACAAATACTGACAGGTATAGCAGTTGATTTATCGGCCATTTGCAAAGATATTTCAGTAGGTGTCAACTTATTCAAATCAAGTCTACGATATAAAGAGAGAGGCATAACACTAACACCGGCTCCAAGATCACACAAAGCATTTTTAACATAGTTTCTTTTAATGGAGCATGGTATAGTTGGTACTCCTGGATCTCCCAGTTTCTTAGATATTCCACCCTTAAAAGTGTAATTAGCAAGCATGGTGGAAATTTCAGCTTCCGGTATCTTTCTTTTATTTGTAACAATATCTTTCATGTACTTAGCATAAGGATTCATTTTAAGCATATCAGTCAAATGCATACGCAAAAAGATAGGTCTAATCATTTCAGCAAAGCGCTCAAAATCCTCATCATCCTTTTTCTTGGATGGTTTAGGAGGAAAAGGCATGGGTTTCGGAACCCATGGTTCTCTTTCTTTACCGTGCTTCCTAGCAATGAAGTCCCTCTTATCATAACGTTGATTCTTTGATTGTGGGTTATCAAGATCAACATGAGGTTCAATTTCTACATCATTGTTATGTTGGGGAACCTAGTAATTTCAAAAAAATTCCTACGCACACGCAAGATCATGGTGATGCATAACAACGAGAGGGGAGAGTGTAGTCCACGTACCCTCGTAGACCGTAAGCGGAAGCGTTTATCAACGCGGTTGATGTAGTCGTACACCTTCACGATCCGTCCCGATCAAGTACCGAACGTATGGCACCTCCGCGTTCAGCACACGTTCAGCTCGATGATGTCCTCGCCTTCTTGATCTAGCAAGAGGGCGAAGTAGTAGATGAGTTCCGGCAGCACAACGGCGTGGTGACGGTGTTGGTGAAGAACAATCTCCGCAGGGCTTCGCCTCAGCACTAGGAAAACTATGACGGAGGATAAACTAGAGGGGACGGGGTTGCCGGCACACGGCTTGGTGTTTCTTGATGTGTCTTGGGTGCTAGCCCTACCCCTCTATTTATATGTTGAGCCTTGGGGTCGAAACTTGCAGTAAAAGCCTCCACAAAGTCGGTTTCACCCGAAAGGCAAGAGTCCTTCTCGGACTCCAGGGCCATACGCCAGGGTTCCCGGCGTCTGGACCCAAACGCCAGGGACCCTGGCGTCTGGCCCCTAGACTCCGCAAAACTTCCTTTTGCGCTTTCCAAAAACCTTGCGGGCCTTCCC
This sequence comes from Aegilops tauschii subsp. strangulata, assembly GCF_002575655.3. Classification (NCBI taxonomy): domain Eukaryota; kingdom Viridiplantae; phylum Streptophyta; class Magnoliopsida; order Poales; family Poaceae; genus Aegilops; species Aegilops tauschii. The sequence continues at coordinate 96,495,483 of NC_053037.3, read as the reverse complement.
CTTTGGCCCAAATAAAGTGTTCTCGTACCCAAACATTTCGGGAAACATCCGGAACCCCTTCCGGTGAATTCCGGAGACCAAACACTATTATCCCGTATATCAAACTTTATCTCCGGACCATTCCGGAGTTCCTCTTCATGTCCGTGATCTTATCCGGGACTCCGAACAACATTCGGTTGCCAACATACATAACTCATATAATACTATATCGTCAACGAACGTTAAGCGTGTGAACCCTATGGGTTCGAGAACTATGTAGACATGACCGAGACACCTCTCTGGTCAATAACCAATAGCGGAACCTGGATGCCCATATTGGATCCTACATATTCTACGAAGATCTTTATCGGTCGAACCGCATAACAATATACGTTGTTCCCTTTGTCATCGGTATGTTACTTGCCCGAGATTCGATCATCGGTATCTCAATACCTAGCTCAATCTCGTTACCGGCAAGTCTCTTTACCCGTTCCGTAATGCATCATCCCGCAACTAACTCATTAGTCACATTGCTTGCAAGGCATATAGTGATGTGCATTACCAAGAGGGCCCAGAGATACCTCTCCGACAATCGGAGTGACAAATCCTAATCTCGATCTATGACAACTCAACAAGTACCATCGGAGACACCTGTAGAGCACATTTATAATCACCCAGTTACGTTGTGACGTTTGGTAGCACACAAAGTGTTCCTCCGGTATTCGGGAGTTGCATAATCTCATAGTCATAGGAACATGTATAAGTCATGAAGAAAGCAATAGCAACATACTAAATGATCAAGTGCTAAGCTAATGGAATGGGTCAAATCAATCACATCGATGTGATCCCGTTAATAAAATGACAACTCATGTCTATGGCTAGGAAACTTAACCATCTTTGATTCAAGAGCTTGTTAGTAGAGGCATACTAGTGACACTCTGTTTGTCTATGTATTCAAACATGTACTAAGTTTCCGGTTAATACAATTCTAGCATGAATAATAAACATTTATCATGATATAAGGAAATATAAATAACAACTTTATTATAGCCTCTAGGGCATATTTCCTTCAGTCTCCCACTTGCACTAGAGTCAATAATCTAGTTCACATCGCCATGTGATTTAACACCAATAGTTCACATCACCATGTGATTAACACCCATAGTTCACATCGCCATGTGACCAACACTCAAAGGGTTTACTTAGAGTCAGTAATCTTAGTTCACATCGCCATGTGACACCCAAAGAGTACTAAGGTGTGATCATGTTTTGCTTGTGAGATAAGTTTAGTCAACGGGTCTGCCATATTCAGATTCGTATGTATTTTGCAAATTTCTATGTCAACAATGCTCTGCACGGAGCTACTCTAGCTAATTGCTCCGACTTTCAATATGTATCCAGATTGAGACTTAGAGTCATCTGGATCAGTGTCAAAACTTGCATCGACGTAACCCTTTACGACGAACCTTTTGTCACCTCCATAATCGAGAAACCTTATTCCACTAAGGATAATTTTGACCGCTGTCCAGTGATCTACTTCTAGATCACTATTGTACTTCCTTGCCAAACTCAGTGTAGGGTATACAATAGATCTGGTACACAACATGGCATACTTTATCGAACCAATGGCCGAGGCATAGGGACTGACTTTCATTCTCTTTCTATCTTCTGCCGTGGTCGGGCTTTGAGTCTTACTCAATTTCAGGCAAGAACTCCTTCTTTGACTGTTCCATTTTGAACTACTTCAAAAATTTGTCAAGGTGTGTACGCATTGAAAAAACTTATCAAGCGTCTTGATCTATCTCTATAGATCTTGATGCTCAATATGTAAGCAGCTTCATCGAGGTATTTCTTTGAAAAAACTCCTTTCAAACACTCCTTTTATGCTTTTCAGAAAATTCTACATCATTTCCGATCAACAATATGTCATTCACATATACTTATTAGAAAGGTTGTAGTGCTCCCACTCACTTTCTTGTAAATACAGGCTCCATCGCAAGTCTGTATAAAACTATATGCTTTGATCAACTCATCAAAGCGTATACTCCAGCTCTAAGATGCTTTGCACCAGTCCATGGATGGATCGCTGGAGCTTGCACATTTTGTTAGCACCTTTAGGATCGACAAAACCTTCTGGTTGCATCATATACAACTCTTCTTTAAGAAATCCATTAAGGAATGTAATTTTGACATCCATTTGCCAGATTTCATAAAATGTGGCAATTTGCTAACATTATTCGGACAGACTTAAGCATCGCTATGAGTGAGAAAATCTCTTCGTAGTCAACACCTTGAACTTTGTCAAAAACCTTTTTCGACAAGAGCCTTGTAGATAGTAACACTACTATCAGCGTCCGTCTTCCTCTTGAAGATCCATTTATTTTGAATGGCTTGCTGATCATCGGGCAAGTCAACCAAAGTCCACACTTTGTTCTCATACATGGATCCCATCTCAGATTTCATGGCCTCAAGCCATTTCGTGGAATCTGGGCTCATCATCGCTTCCTCATAGTTCGTAGGTTCGTCATGGTCAAGTAACATGAACTCTAGAATAGGATTACCATACCACTCTGGTGCGGAACGTACTTTGGTTGACCTACGAGGTTCGGTAGTAACTTGATCTGAAGCTTCATGATCATCATCATTAAATTCCTCACTAATTGGTGTAAGCAGCACTTGAACTGATTTCAGTGAAGAAATACTTTCCAATTCGGGAGAAGGTACACTTAACTCATCAAGTTCTACCTTCCTCCCACTCACTTCTTTTGAGAGAAACTCCTTCTCCAGAAAGGATCCATTCTTAGCAACAAAGATCTTGCCTTGGGATCTGTGATAGAAGGTGTACCCAATAGTCTCTTTTGGGTATCCTATGAAGACATATTTCTCTGATTTGGGTTCGAGCTTATCAGGTTGAAGCTTTTTCACATAAGCATCGCAGCCTCAAACTTTATGAAACGACAACTTGGGTTTCTTGCCAAACCACAGTTCATAAGGTGTCGTCTCGACGGATTTAGATGGTGCCCTATTTAACGTGAATGCGGCTGTCTCTAATGCATAACCCCAAAACGATAGTGGTAAATCGGTAAGAGACATCATAGATTGCACTATAAAGTACGGTTATGACGTTCGGACACACCATTATGCTGTGGTGTTCCAGGTGGCATGAGTTTGTGAAACTATTCCACATTGTTTTAATTGAAGACCAAACTCATAACTCAAATATTCGCCTCCGTGATCAGATCCTAGAAACTTTATTTTCTTACGATGATTTTCCACTTCACTCTGAAATTCTTTGAACTTTTCAAATGTTTCAGACTTATGTTTCATCAAGTAGATATACCCATATCTGCTCAAATCATCTGTGAAGGTCACAAAATAACAATACCCGCCGCGAGCCTCAACACTCATCGGACCGCATACATCGGTATGTATTATTTCCAATAAGTCAGTAGCTCGCTCCATTGTTCCGGAGAACGGAGTTTTAGTCATCTTGCCCATGAGGCATGGTTCGCAAGCATCAAATGATTCATAATCAAGTGATTCCAAAAGCCCATCAGCATGGAGTTTCTTCATGCGCTTTACACCAATATGACCTAAACGGCAATGCCACAAATAAGTTGCACTATCATTATTAACTTTGCATCTTTTGGCTTCAATATTATGAATATGTGTATCACTATGATCGAGATCCAACAAACTATTTTCATTGGGTGTATGACCATCGAAGGTTTTATTCATGTAAACAGAACAACAATTATTCTCTGACTATAAATGAAGAAATGTATCGCAATAAACATGATCAAATCATATTCATGCTCAACGCAAACACCAAATAACAATTATTTAGGTTCAACACTAATCTCGAAAGTACAGGGAGTGTGTGATGATGATCATATCAATCTTGGAACCACTTCCAACACACATCGTCACTTCACCCTTAACTAGTCTCTGTTCATTCTGCAACTCCTGTTTCGAGTTACTACTCTTAGCAACCGAATCAGTTTCAAATGCCGAGGGGTTGCTATAAACACTAGTAAAGTACACATAAATAACATGTATATCAAATATACCTTTGTTCACTTTGCCATTCTTCTTATCCGCCAACTATCTTGGGTAGTTCCACTTCCAGTGACCATTTCCATTGTAGTAGAAGTACTCAGTCTTAGGCTTAGGGCCAGTTCTTTTAGGCGGCTTAAAAAATAAGCTGCCTCTCCCCAGCTTAAAAAATAAGCCGCTCCCAAATTTTTTTGAGGCTTCTAAATTAGTAATCCCATAAGTAGTTTAGAAGCCCCAATGAGTGAGAGAGACGGCTTATGGAAAAAGCTAGGGAGGAGGCGGCTTATTTTTTAAGCCACCAAAAGAACTGGCCCTTAGGTCCAGACTTGGGCTTCTTCACTTGAGCAGCAACTTGCTTGCCATTCTTCTTGAAGTTCCCCTTCTATCCCTTTGCCCTTTTCTTGAAACTGGTGGTCTTGTTAACCATCAACACTTGATGCTCTTTCTTGATTTCTACCTTCGTCGATTTCAGCATCGCGAAGAGCTCAGGAATTACTTTCGTCATCCCTTGCATATTATAGTTCATCACGAAGTTCTAGTAACTTGGAGATAGTGACTAGAGAGCTTTGTCAATTACTATCTTATCTGGAAGATTAACACCCACTTGATTCAAGCAATTGTAGTACTCAGACATTTTGAGCACATGCTCACTCGTTGAGCTATTCTCCTCCATCTTGTAGGCAAAGTACTGTCAGAGGTCTCATACCTCTTGACACGGGCATGAGTATGAGATACCAATTTCAACTCTTGGAACATCTTATATGCTCTGTGGCGTTCAAAATATTTTTGAAGTCCCGGTTCTAAGCCGTAAAGCATGGTGCACTAAACTATCAAGTACTCATCATATCGAGCTTGCCAAAGGTTCATAACGTCTGCATCTGCTCCTGCAATCGATCTGTCACCTAGCGGTGCATCAAGGACATAATTCTTCTATGCGGCAATGAGGAAAATCCTTAGATCACGGACCAAGTCCGCATCATTGCTACTATCATCTTTCAACTTATTTTTCTCTAGGAACATATCAAAAATAAACGGGGAGCTACATCGCGAGCAATTGATCTACAACATAGTTATGCAAATACTATCAGGACTAAGTTCATGATAAATTAAATTTCAATTAATCATATTACTTAAGAACTCTCACTTAGATAGACATCCCTCTAGTCATCTAAATGATCATGTGATACAAATCAACTAAACCATGTCCGATCATCACGTGAGATGGAGTAGTTTTCAATGGTGAACATCACTATGTTGATCATATCTACTATATGATTCACGCTCGACCTTTCGGTCTCCAGTGTTCCGAGGCCGTATCTGCATATGCTAGGCTCGTCAATTTTAACCCGAGTATTCTACGTGTGCAAAACAGGCTTGGACCCGTTGTATGTGAACGTAGAGCTTATCACACCCGATCATCACGTAGTGTCTCAGCACGAAGAACTGTCGCAATGGTGCATACTCAGGGAGAACACTTATACCTTGAAATTTTAGTGAGAGATCATCTTATAATGCTACCGTCGAACTAAGAAAAATAAGATGCATAAAGGATAAACGTCACATGCAATCAATATAAGTGATATGATATGGCCATCATCATCTTGTGCCTTTGATCTCCATCTCCAAAGCACCGTCATGATCACCATCGTCACCGGCGCGACACCTTGATCTCCATCATAGCATCGTTGTCGTCTCGCCAACTATTGCTTCTACGACTATCGCTACCGCTTAGTGATAAAGTAAAGCAATTACATGACGATTGCATTTCATACAATAAAGCGACAACCATATGGCTTCTGCCAGTTGCCGATAACTTCGTTACAAAACATGATCATTTCATACAATAAAATTTAGCATCATGTCTTGACCATATCACATCACAACATGCCCTGCAAAAACAAGTTAGACGCCCTCTACTTTGTTGTTGCAAGTTTTACGTGGCTGCTACGGGCTGAGCAAGAACCGTTCTTACCTACGCATCAAAACCACAACGATTTTTCGTCAAGTATGTGCTGTTTTAACCTTCAACAAGGACCGGGCGTAGCCACACTCGATTCAACTAAAGTTGGAGAAACTGACACCCGCCAGCCACCTATGTGCAAAGCACATCGGTAGAACCAGTCTCGCGTAAGCGTACGCGTAATGTTGGTCCGGGCCGCTTCATCCAACAATACCGCCGAATCAAAGTATGACATGTTGGTAAGCAGTATGACTATTATCGCCCACTACTCACTTGTGTTCTACTCGTGCATATAACATCTACGCATAAACCTGGCTCGGATGCCACTGTAGGGGAACGTAATAATTTCAAAAAAATTCCTACGCACATGCAAGATCATGGTGATGCATAGCAACGAGAGGGGAGAGTGTAGTCCATGTACCCTCGTAGACCATAAGCGGAAGCGTTTATCTACGCGGTTGATGTAGTCGTACACCTTCACGATCCGTCCCGATCAAGTACCGAACGTACGGCACCTCCGCGTTCAGCACACGTTTAACTCGATGACGTCCTCGCCTTCTTGATCCAGCAAGAGGGGCGAAGTAGTAGATGAGTTCTGGAAGCACGACGGCGTGGTGACGGTGTTGGTGAAGAACAATCTCCGCAGGGCTTCGCCTAAGCACTACGGAAACTATGACGGAGGATAAACTAGAGGGGACGGGGTTGCCGGCACACGGCTTGGTGTTTCTTGATGTGTCTTGGGTGCTAGCCCTACCCCTCTATTTATGTGTCGAGCCTTGGGGTCGAAACTTGGAGTAAAAGCCTCCACAAAGTCGGTTTCACCCGAAAGGCAAGAGTCCTTCTCGGACTCCAGGGCTAGACGCCAGGGTTCCCAGCGTCTGGACCCAGACGCCAGGGACCCTGGCGTCTGGCCCCTGGACTCCGCAAAACTTCCTTTTGCGCTTTCCAAAAACCTTGTGGGCTTTCCCCTTTGGCTGAAATAAACTGTTCTCGTACCCAAACATTTCGGGAAACATCCGGAACCCCTTCCGATGAATTCTGGAACCCTTCCAGAGACAAAACACTATTATCCCATATATCAAACTTTATCTCCGGACCATTCCAGAGTTCCTCGTCATGTCCGTGATCTTATCCGGGACTCCGAACAACATTCGGTTGCCAACATACATAACTCATATAATACTATATCATCAACGAACGTTAAGCGTGCAGACCCTACGGGTTCGAGAACTATGTAGACATGACCGAGACACCTCTCTGGTCAATAACCAATAGCAGAACCTGGATGCCCATATTGGCTCCTACATATTCTATGAAGATCTTTATCGGTCGAACCTCATAACAATATACGTTGTTCCCTTTGTCATCGGTATGTTACTTGCCCGAGATTCGATCGCCGGTATCTCAATACCTAGTTCAATCTCATTACCGGCAAGTCTCTTTGCTCGTTCCGTAATGCATCATCCCAGAACTAACTCATTAGTCACATTGCTTGCAAGGCGTATAATGATGTGCATTACCGAGAGGGCCCAGAGATACCTCTCCGACAATCAGAGTGACAAATCCTAATCTCGATCTATGCCAACTCAACAAGTACCATCGGAGACACCTATAGAGCACCTTTATAATCACCGAGTTACGTTGTGACGTTTGGTAGCACACAAAGTGTTCCTCCAGTATTCGGGAGTGGCATAATCTCATAGTCATAGGAACATGTATAAGTCATGAAGAAAGCAATAGCAACATACTAAACGATCAAGTGCTAAGCTAACGGAATGGGTCAAGTCAATCACATCATTCTCTAATGATGTGATCCCGTTAATCAAATGACAACTCATGTCTATGGCTAGGAAACTTAACCATCATTGATTCAACGAGCTAGTCAAGTAGAGGCATACTAGTGACACTCTGTTTGTTTATGTATTCACACATGTACTAAGTTTCCGGTTAATACAATTCTAGCATGAATAATAAACATTTATCATGATATAAGGAAATATAAATAACAACTTTATTATTGCCTCTAGGGCATATTTCCTTCATGTGATTGCTAGGTTGAGCATCAACATGAACATCATCGTTAATATTATCACTAGGTTCATGTTCATTACCAGATTGTGTTTCAGCATCAGAAATAGAAATATCATTGGGATTCTCAGGTGTGGCAACAACAGGTTCACTAGAAGCATGCAAAGTCCTATCATTTTTCTTTTTCGTCTTCTTAGAAGGACTAGATGCATCAACATTAGTTCTCTGAGAATCTTGCTCAATTCTCTTAGGGTGGCCCTCCAGATACAAAGGTTCTGGAGTCATTTTACCCCCTCTAGTCATAACTCTAACAGCATTATCATTTTTCTTATTATTTAATTCATTGAGCAAATCATTTTGAGCTTTAAGCACATGTTCTACTTGAGTGGTAACCATAGAAGCATGTTTACTAATGAGTTCAAGTTCACCTTTAACTCTAGACATATAATCACTCAAGTGTTCAATCATATAAGCATTACGTTTCAATTGTCTACCAACATAAGCATTGAAGTTTTCTTGTTTAATAATAAAATTATCAAACTCATCTAAGCATTGGCTAGCAGACTTATAACAAGGGATGTCACCTTCATCAAATCTATAGAGAGAATTTACCTGTACTACCTGTGTCGGGTTACCAAGACCATGTATTTCTTCAATAGGTGGTAAATTCTTAACATCTTCAGCTTTAATACCCTTTTATTTCATAGATTTCTTTGCCTCTTGCATATCTTCAGGACTGAGAAATAGAATACCCCTTTTCTTTGGAGTTGGCTTAGGAGTTCGTTCAGGAAGTGTCCAATCATTTTCATTACTCAACATATTATTCAATAGCAATTTAGCTTGATCAACAGTTCTTTCCCTGAAAACACAACTAGCACGACTATCCAGGTGGTCTCTGGAAGCATCGGTTAGTCCATTATAAAAGATATCAAGTATTTCATTTTTCTTGAGAGGATGATCAGGCAAAGCATTAAGTAATCGGAGAAGCCCCCCCAAGCTTGTGGGAGACTCTCTTCTTTAATTTGCACAAAATTATAGATTTCCCTTAAGGCAGCTTGTTTCTTATGAGCGGGGAAATATTTAGCAGAGAAGTAATAAATCATATCCTGGGGACTACACACACAACCAGGATCAAGAGAATTAAACCAAGTTTTAGCATCACCCTTTAATGAGAACGGAAATAACTTAAGGATATAGTAGTAACGAATTTTTTCCTCATGAGTAAACAGGGTGGCTATATCATTTAATTTAGTATGATGTGCCACAACAGTTTCAGATTCATAGCCATAGAAAGGATCAGATTCAACCAAAGTAATTATCTCATGATCGACAGATAAATCATAATCCTTATCGGAAATACAGATAGGTGAAGTAGCAAAAGCAGGGTCATATTTCATTCTAGCATTCAAAGACTTTTCTTTCAGCCTAGCTAACAGTTTCTTAAGATCATATCTGTCGTTGCAAGCAAGAAAATCTCTAGCAGTTTCTTCATCCATAACATAACCCTCAGGCACTGTGACACCCAAGTTTTTATTTGGATTTTTCAAATGATTTTATTTGACTTGAGGGGAGTGATTTAAATTTTTCTTCAAGAGAACTCTCACTCTCAAATATTTTTCTTTATGGCAAAAGTTTTATTTGGATTCAACCAAGATCTGTCTTTGGTCTTGGAGGTTCTTGCTATTCACTTGGACTCAAGACAAAATATTTTCACTTGGGAAATGACTTTTGAAAATCTCCTTGAAATTTGCACTATGGCTTTTGGAAAATCCTTTGCCACTTTCAACAATTCCTTCTTGCCATGGCCTTAGTGCAAATCCCCTCTCCTAACCCTTTCCTCACCTTTGGATCATGATTTGCATCAAATCCAGCAAGTTGAACCTCCCCATGTGATTATTTCCATTTATATTCTATTCAAATAAATTTCTGCCTTCTTTCCTAGCACTTGGAGATTTGCAAAGGAACTCCACTTTCTGTCTTGATTTTTGCCCCCAAACCTTTTTCCCCTCCTAGTCCTTTGAACCCTCAACCAAGAACCATGAAGATCCACTGGTCTTCAGTTCAAAATTTTCAAACTACACCTGCTGCAAGTTTGGACCAGATTTGTCAAATTTGGTGAAATTCATTCAAAACCTTCTCCAAAAATTCCAAGTAAAATCAGGCAGCCTCTGGGTGCATTGAGTGGTCATCTCACCAAGTTACAGCTCCAGAAAAATTTATCTCATTGCAAAATCCTCCTGTCGAACACCTGCAATGCACTGTCTGTATCAAGTTCAGAAAAGTTCAGAGAACACTGCAGTGACCTGCTGTCGTTTTCTTCAGAGAAGGACATCGATCTCGCCAGTACCACCGCGTCGCCTTGCTCCTCGTCCCCGCCCTCTTGTTCCTGCACCGCACGAACGCCTGGCGCCTTGCGGGCGTCGGCGACGAGCAGTAGAAGGTGCGCCGCCCCGTGACCGACGCCGGCGGCGGCTTTGCGGACGCCAGCGGGAGACACGGCGCCGACGACGCCACCCAGCGCCGCCCAAACCACCGGAGCCCGCCGCGTGGCCTTCCACTCCCCCGAACGCGCTGCCGCTCTCGTCGTGAACCGCAGGGCGCGGAGCACGCTCTCTGCCGCCGTTGAGCCCGTGCGGTCACCTCACCGTGGACCGACGCCATTACGCCAAGACCGACCCCGTTTAGCTGTGAAACGACTCCAGTAACCTCCACTGATGCTGCCTGGCCACTCAAACCTCCTGCCAATCCACTGCTCCGCCGTAATCGCTCGCCGGAGATTCTCCGTTCACGGCCACCCCGTTGATCTGCCTATAAATAGAGGCCCCGAGCTTCAACTCGAGCACCCACCATCCCTGCACTCCCCCTAGAGCAAGCCTAGCCACTGGTAGAGCCCCGAGGAGGTCTCCTTCCTCGACTCCGGCCGCCGCGACCCGCCACAGGATCCAGCCCGATTCGCCCCCGTGTGTGCTCCTCCGCCCCCATTCTCTTGCCAGTAGCTTCACCTTGCATCACTCGTTCTGACCCGCGCCTCAATTCGTAGTTTGCAGCCCTCCACCGGAGTTCCCCATCCTCACCCGAGCCGCCGTCCGCCGGAGATAGTGTCGCCGTCGACGTGGTGCTCCCCGTTGGACGAGTCCACCACCCACCGACGCGGAAGAAGACGCTGAAGCTCTTGGTACCCTCCGTTTCTCCTAACTCGCCGTGGTTCGACGCCGGCGTCCACCGTAGTCTTCGGGCGCCGCCGAGCTTTTTAAACCTGACAGGTGGACCCCGCCTGTCAGCCTCTATTCTATTCTCCTCTGAACCGTTTTCTGTTGGCGCCTTCGGGCAAATACGTTTTCTCCTTTGCGCTTGCGCATTCCCAACCGAAGCGTTTTCTGTTTTCTCAGTTAAAACCTGGAACTTTTCTGTTTCATTACAGATAAGTCCCTGGACAGAAACCTTTATAACTCTTTAATAAAAAGGTATTTTTCAGTGATTCTTTTTCTGACAATCTTCAAATTTTGTCTAGTTTTTTATGGGATTTATTGAAAAATATTTGGAAAAGTTTCTGTGCATGTGTTGGTTTTCACGTTAGTGCCCGTTTCGTGATTGCCGTAGGTTCCGGAAGAGGTGACGGAGCCGCGAACTTCGCCGAGCTAGACTCCGACTTCTCCGAACCAGGCAAGCAAGTTTTGAACATTTGATATGACAGGTGTTTTACATGTTCACGTGAGAGTTTGTGCGTGGCATATGAGTGTCGGTAAATACCTCGTTGCTTGTAAGGCAACGACCCGGTTGTTCCAAAGTCGCGATGATCTCTGATGAGAGATGGCCTAATCATGTGGTGACATGAAGGGCAGCAAGGTGGTACTGTTGTAGCATACCAGCCTTGCGTCATCCGACTTTCTCCGACGTTAACGTGGTTGGAGCCACGTTCTCGTTCTTTTCCCGCATGTTCCAAAGTTGCGATGATCTCTGATGAGAGATGGCCAAATCATGTGGTGACATGAAGGGCAGCAAGGTGGTACTGTTGTAGCATGCCAGCCTTGCGTCATCCGACTTCCTCCGACGTTAACGTGGTTGGAGCCACGTTACCGTTCTTTCCCCTTTCCGTGCTACCACATGTCTCATTGCCAGGATGCGGTTTAGTAAGTTGGTAACCTCTTTCCGTGTACACACCAAACAGAGAGGCCGGGATGATGGTACCTTGGCCCAGGATTAAAGCCAGTCATCTGGTCAGGGGGCATGGGTGTTTCCAGTTGGGACTGAGAGGGGGGGCACCCCCTTAGAGCGCGCGTATAGAAATTTGATCCCATGCTACGCGAGGTTGTAGCCTCCCCGTCTCAAGGTTTTTCTTGAATGTTGCCGAGGGTGATCCCTGGCTTCGGATGGTTGAATTGGGTGTGTACTGGTTAGACGTGTTTCTTCCAAAACACCGTAGACGGAACTAGTCCCCGTGACTACTGAAATCCGTTGGCTGTGGTTAAGTACAAACTCTGCAGAGTCAATTCTTTCCAAATCATCGTATCCATGATCAAGTAGTGTAAACATTATATCCATATCTATCCGTGTGAAAAACTTGTCCCCGGTGAACAAGCTCAAGTGGTAAATCCAGTTTTATTGTTATTCCTGTGGATGGACTAACTTTATATTTGTCGCATGCTTGTGATAATTTATGTTCCCGAACGATTGTATTATTGAGCTGTGATATAAGCCCTTTATGTGACGTCGCGCAGACGTCCGACTGTGGCGTGTACTTGTTTCTTACTTTAAATATAAGCCCTTTATGTGATGTCGCCCAGACGTCCGATTGTGGCATGCACTGTCTTTATTTCCTGTTATAAGCCCTTTATGTGGTGTCACCTCGACGCCCGACTGTGGTATTATTATTCCGCATTTTTCGCTCGAGGAGTCTTTCAGACACTCGTTTGGCACCAGTATTACTATTCTGCAGTTTCCGCTCGAGGCGTCATTCAGACCCTCGCTTGGCACCCAGTATTTATTATCTCTATGTCTGATCGCACTGGTTAACTTGTTCATATGCTTCATGTTTGCATTTGTTATATCTTATGTCCGAACTGTCTTGCGAGTACTTTCATAGTACTCACCTGGCTTGTTGATTTGGCCAGATGTTGACGAAGGCGATCTCTTGGATGAAGAGTTTGATAGCGCGTCCAACGCCTAGAGGAGTCCCAGTCAGTCCTGCGCGATCCCGGATATTGGTCACTTGTATTGTATACGCTTCCGCCACCCGCAATAAGTCTTCTCGAGCCTCACTCCGACGCTCGAAGAGTTGTAGTCTTCTGGAATCATATCACTCGCTTCGCGATGATATTTCCACCACCGTTATTATCGTGAGTTAGTAGTTTGCCACCCTATCCGCCGTCTTGTTTTAGCGGCATGCATGTAATAAATTGTTGGGCAGTCTCTGCTCAACCTTGTATTATATTTAGTACTCCTGGTATTTTTCTTCTGTGACCAAGATATTGTCTACCAGTGAGAAGGAATTCTTCCTCACTGGTCCGTAAAAGGGATTGGTCTCTCAATAATTATTTTATTGAAAAACCGGTCGTGACAGGCACGACATGCAATTCATATCTAGCGGGAGAATCTTCATCATCACTTTCATCAATATTATCAGTTTCAATAATTTCATTCTCTCTAGCCCTAGCAAGTTGTTCATCAAGAAATTCACCTAGTGGCACAGTAGTACCATGCATAGAAGTAGTTTCATCATAAGGATCATGCATAGCAGAAGTAGCATCATCAATAACATGCGACATATCAGAATTAATAGCATAAGCAGGTTTAGGTGTTGCAAGTTTACTCAAAACAGAAGGAGAATCAAGTGCAGAGCTAGATGGCAGTTCCTTACCTCCCCTCGTAGTTGAGGGATAAATCTTGGTTTTTTCGTCTTTCAAGTTCCTCATAGTGATCAACAGATATAAATCCCAAGTGACTCAAAGAATAGAGCTATGCTCCCCGGTAACGGCGCCAGAAAATAGTCTTGATAACCCACAAGTATAGGGGATCGCAATAGTTTTCGAGGGTAGAGTATTCAACCCAAATTTATTGATTCGACACAAGGGGAGCCAAAGAATATTCTCAACTATTAGCAGTTAAGTTGTCAATTCAACCACACCTGGAGAAGTTAATATCTGCAGCAAAGTATTTAGTAGCAAAGTAGTATGGAAGTAACAGTAACGGTGGAAAAAGTATCAGTAGCATTTTTGTAGTAATTGTAACAGTCGCAACGGAAAAGTAACTAAGCAAAGATCAATATGTGAAAAGCTCGTAGGCATTGGATCAGTGATGGATAATTATGTCGGATGCGATTCTTCATGCAACAGTTATAACATAGGGTGACACAGAACTAGCTCCAGTTCATCAATGTAATGTAGGCATGTATTCCGAATATAGTCATATGTGCTTATGGAAAAGAACATGCATGATATCTTTTGTCCTACCCTCCCGTGGCAGCGGGGTCCTATTGGAAACTAAGGGATATTAAGGCCTCCTTTTAATAGAGTATCAGACCAAAGCATTAGCACTTAGTGAATACATGAACTCCTCAAACTACGGTCATCACCGGGCGTGGTCCCGATTATTGTCACTTCGGGGTTGCCAGATCATAACACATAGTAGGTGACTAATGACTTGCAAGATAGGATCAAGAACTCACATATATTCATGAAAACATAATAGGTTCAGATCTGAAATCATGGCGCTCGGGCCCTAGTGACAAGCTTTAAGCATAGCAAAGTCATAGCAACATCAATCTCAGAACATAATGGATACTAGGGATCAAACCCTAACAAAACTAACTCGATTACATGATAAATCTCATCCAACCCATCACCGTCTAGCAAGCCTACGACGGAATTACTCACGCACGGTGGTGAGCATCATGAAATTGGCGATGGAGGATGGTTGATGATGACGATGGCGACGGATTCCCCTCTCCGAAGCCCCGAACGGACTCCAGATCAGCCCTCCCAAGAAAGATTAGGGATTGGCGGCGGCTCCGTATCGTAAAAAGCGATGAATCCTTCTTTCTGATTTTTTTCTCCCCGAACGTGAATATATAGAGTTGGAGTGGGGGCCCACGAGACAGGGGGCGTGCCCAGGGGGCAGGCGTGCCCCCACCCTTGTGGACAGGGTGTGGGCCCCCTAGTCTTGATTCTTTCGCCAGTATTTTTTATAAATTCCAAAAATATTCTCCGTGAAGTTTCAGGTCATTACAAGAACTTTTATTTCTGCACAAAAATAACACCATGGCAATTCTACTGAAAACAGCGTCAGTCCGGGTTAGTTCCATTCAAATCATGCAAGTTAGAGTCCAAAACAAGGGCAAAAGTGTTTGGAAAAGTAGATACGATGGAGACGTATCATGCTCCCAATGTCCACGTCTTCATCTTCTTCATTCAATTCTTCAACGCCTGCCTCTTCAGCTGTGAACTGAGGCATAGGCGATGAGACAACTGTGGTTGAAGGGATATTATCCACTTCAATTTCTTCGTCCAACTGCTTTGAAGAAGCAGCAGAAGGAACATCTTCATCAGATCCGCTTAGGATCTCATAATCTTCACCAAAAGGAATGATTTCCTTTGATGGCATGCTTGAAACAGGAATAGCATCAATGGGATTCTCAAACGAGCTAGTCAATGTCTTCATCTTCTTCGATGTTGAAGCCTCCGATGAAGCAGATGTTTTCCTCTTCTTTACAGCTGCTCGCTCTGCAGCCTTAGTTTTCTTCGCTTCTGATGCAGAAGGAAGAATGGTACTTGGCGTTGGTGCAGGAGGAGCAGAGGAAATTGGTTCATTTTCTTCAGGCACAACTGATGCAGTTGGCCTGGTTGGTTCAGTTTCTTCAGGCTCAGCGACAGAAGCTTCAGCTGGCCTGGCTTGTTCTTCAGGCGCAACACTAGTGGTTGCCCTGTCAATGTCATCAGCGGCTGGAATAGTTTCATCAGCCCTGGTAGTTGCAATTTCATCAGCAGCTTGATTTTCATCAGCAGTGTTGGCATGTTCTTCAGTGGGCTGAGCAGATGCTTCACCCTGAGGAATTTCAATGTGCGTTGGAGCAGCAGCATTGGATGTAAATCCCTTCGCCAATTTGACAAATCTAACTTTGGCTCCAAGCCATTCTGCATGGTATGCATCAAATTCATCACTGAGACTCTTGATTTCAGCATGCAGAGCAATAAGTTCATCAGGTGATAGCTTCAACACATTTTGCTTCAGGAAGCGCTCTTTCTTGTACTGAGCTTTCTTCACCTTCCTGGCTTTCTCAAATTTCCATTTTTCTTCAGCAATGAAAGCCGTCAACATATGACTTTGGCCAGGTGTGAGATTCAATTCTAGCAAGGGAGTGTTTGGATCTTTGTGCCATAGATCAATGAAATCCAGGATCTTCTTCGGATCCAACAAAAGTGGCACATCACTACCCTTGGCTCTAGCGGCCCTTTGTTGTCTGTCTCTGATGATTTCGGCAAGTTCATCATCATCAGCTTCGTCTTCATCGGACGGTACTTGAAAGGCAACCTGCTTCTTGTGAGGACTTGGTCTCGAGCCTCGTCCAGCAGTGGCCTTGGTTTTCAATAGAGTGGGGCCTGTTGAGGAATGCGGAGGAGCTGAAGAACTTGCAGATGCTCCTGAGGCAATTGATTTGCCAGTGTTCCTTTGACACGAGGCGATATGCACAGGTGCTGAGGATTTTGCCGGAGGAGCTGAGGGCTTTGGAGGAGCTGGAGCAGCATGAGGAATTTGCTGTGAGGGCTTTGCAGAACTGGGCCGTGAGCGCATTTCTGAGGTGCTTGGCCATGAGGGCATTGAAGAAGAGGCACTTGGCTTATGTGCGGGCTTCTTGGGTATGGCCTTCTTAGGCTTGCTAGCAGAGGCCTCGACAGTGGCAGCAGCAGAGTCTTCATTGAATTTCTTCACTGCCTCTTTCGTCATTTTGGCCAGTTTAGCTTGACGCTTGGCCCATTCCTTGGGGAAATCCTCACCTCTTCTAATGCTTGAGGGATCAGCAACTTGGCCTGGTGCCAATGGAGGTCTTGGGCATGGAGGGTGTACTATGAATTTCTTCATATACTTGGGAGTCACATATCTGTACTCCCTCCATTCTCTGGCCCATCTCCTCTATATTCTCTGAATGCGCACTTTGCACTCATTCTTTGTTTCATGAGGAGGAGTGCAGTACCCTGCATAGATGTCTTCAGGTATCTCAAAAGCATTGTTGACTTCCAATTTCTTCCCTCCCTTCTGAGGTTTCTTGCCGTCAGCCATTTTCTTCAGCTAAGGATTTTGAACGATTGAGTTCTCTGAAGAGGTATGCAACTTTTCTTCGAGGAATGCTGCAAATGAGTTAAGTTGATGAGAACCTAGTGATTCAGCAACGAACATGTGTACCTGTGAACAGAGTATAGGTGCGAAGAATTTGGAGAGGTCATATGCGTTCTCAGAAGTTTTTGCAAAAAGAACAAGTTTGAGGAATTTGACCAGTGGTGTCTTGAGGAATTTCACTAAGCGTTTTGTCTTAGGTTCCAGAGTTGTATAGATTGTGAATCCACACAACTGAGGAATCTTGAAGAAAATTTAGCTTAAGAGAAATAGATCAAGAACAGATGTTTGTGTGAGGTGTTTAGTGTGTGAAGATTGAAGAATAAACACCTTTTGAAGATCTTGTAGAGATCATAAGAATCAACAAGGGCAGTAAAAGTGACTTTTAATTACCCTTGACGAAGAACACAACGAACTGAGAGGTGTAGATTTAGAAGTTCGTCAGTCCAGATCTTCCATGCCCTAACTTGGCAGAGGAAGACAGCTACGGCGGCGGTAGAGTGAATATTTCCACAGCCGGCGCGAGTACGACGGCGACGAGGTCGAGGCAGCGAAGCTCTTCCTCACTGGCAATGATGGAAGTAGTGGCAGCGCTAGGTTTTGAGAGCTTGAGCAAGGGAGTGAGGTCGAGCGGAGTAAAAACAGACTGAGGAAGGGGAGGGGTATATATAGCCGAGGTGAAAAACCGTTCGCCCGAGGAAAATGGACGAATGTGCCCTTGACCTTTCTCATTCTTGTGACATGTGTCACGCACGTACAGAGAGGTGGAGATCGTGTGAGATCGTGGGTGAATAGATAAGTCCTATCGTAGAATGTGGAATGGTTCGAGCGGCAAAAGCCGAAAATTCAGATTAGAATATCTCAACGTTTCGTTCGCAAATTCTTCAGCTGACAAGGAAACAATGAAGATTTTGAATGGGTTTCAAATAGAACGCGCATGAAGAATTTGTGAACAGACTGGGTTGAGTTTAGCATATAGGGGGAAGGGTCGATCACATTCACTTAGCAGAAAAATCAACTTGAAGAAATAGCAATAAGGAGTGCTGTAGAGGACATAAACTCATATATATATATATATAGCCAATGAAGAAAAACGACCGAAACAGTGAAGATAATGCAAAGTTGAAGAAATTGAACAACTGAGGAAATTCAAAATGAAGAAAAACTCAAATTGAAGATTTTCAACTTTTGTTGGTGGCGTAACCCACCGTGTAAGAATGATGATTTCAGACACCGCGTACAATTATCGTAGGGCTCTGAGAATCAAATTCTTCGTTAATTTCTTCACACTTAGAGTGTTAGTCTTCATTGATTGAAGAAAAACGTTACTTCGTGTGTTGCACATCTAAATCATCAATTTTGCATAAATGTTAGGATGTGTGTCCTTTTCAAAGGACATTCGAAGATTCTAAGATATTTAGCTCACACCGCAACTTGCTAAATCTCTTCTCATCCAAGGGCTTAGTGAAGATATCGGCTAGCTGTTCTTCAGTCTTCACGTGCTCGATGGAGATGTCGCCCTTCAACACATGATCACGAAGAAAATGATGACGAATCTAAATGTGCTTTGTCTTCGAGTGCTGAACTGGGTTATGAGCAATCTTGATGGCACTCTCATTGTCACAGTAGAGAGGCACATTCTTCACATTGATGTTGTAGTCGTTGAGGGTTTGCTTCATCCATAGCAATTGAGCACAGCACGATCCAGCAGCAATGTACTCAGCTTCAGCAGTGGAAAGTGATACGCAGTTCTGTTTCTTCGAGGACCAACATACCAAAGATCGTCCGAGGAAATGGCATGTTCCTGATGTTGACTTGCGGTCCACACGATCACCCGCATAGTCAGAGCCTGAATATCCAATGAGATCAAAAGCCAAGCCCTTGGGATACCATAATTCAAGTGTTGGAGTGTGAGCTAGATATCGAAGAATATGCTTCACAGCCTTATGGTGTGATTCCTTCGCTGTAGCTTGAAAGCGGGCACACATGCAAACACTAAGCATAATATCTGGCCTAGATGCACATAAATACAATAAAGAGCCAATCATGGAGCGGTATACCTTTTGATCGAAGTCAATACCATTTTCATCAGTGCAAAGATGGCCATTTGTGGGCATAGGGATTTTGACGCCTTTGCAATCTTGCATGCCAAATTTCCTCAATACATCCTTGAGGTATTTCTCCTGAGATATGAATATGCCATTGCGCTGTTGACGAATTTGAAGACATAAGAAGAATTTCAATTATCCCATCATAGACATTTCATATTCCTCCCTCATCATATAACCAAATTCGTCAGTGTAACGTTGGTCAGTACAGCCAAAGATAATATCATCAACATATATTTGGCACACAAATAATTCATCATCATAAGCTTTGGTGAAAAGAGTTGGGTCAAGTGAACCGGGTTTAAATCCTTTCTTCATGAGGAATTCATGAAAAGTATCATACCACGCCCGAGGGGCCTGCTTGAGGCCATAGAGGGCCTTATTGAGTCTGTAGACTTGGTCAGGATGCTTTGGATCTTCAAAACCTGGGGGTTGAGCAACATATACTTCTTCCTCAAGCTTACCATTGAGGAATGCACTTTTCACATCCATTTGATATAAGATGATGCCATGATGGTTAGCATAAGCAAGTAATATGCGAATAGCCTCAAGTCTAGCAACAGGTGCAAAAGTTTCATCGAAATCAATTCCTTCAACCTGTGTGTAGCCTTGAGCTACAAGCCATGCCTTATTCCTCACCACAAGGCCATTTTCATCTTGCTTGTTGCGGTAGATCCACTTTATGCCAATGATATTGTGCTTGCGAGGATCTGGGCGCTTGACAAGTTCCCAGACGTTGTTGAGCTCGAACTGATGTAGTTCCTCTTGCATAGCTTGAATCCACTCAGGCTCCAGAAATGCTTCATCTACCTTAGTGGGCTCTGTGATAGAGACGAAAGCAAAGTGCCCACAAAAGTTAGATAAATGTGAAGCTTTTGAGCGTGTGACAGGACCTGGTGCGTTGATGTCGCTGATAATTTTCTCAATCTGCACTTCATTTGCAACGCGAGGATGAGCGGGTTCGCGATGAGGAATTGGATCAGCATTTTCTTCAGAACCGATCTGGAATGACTTCTTCAGTAGATTCTTCGGTAGGAATGACATCCTCAATAGCCTTGAACTTGATTGTTCCCTCAGGTGACTTTTCATCTAGCACAGGAGGTAGGTGCTCTCTTTGCGAGCCATTAGTTTCATCGAACCGCACATCTACAGTTTCAACAACTTTGTGGTGAACGTTGTTGAAGACTCTATAGGTGTGGGAGTCCTTTCCATAACCAAGCATAAAACTTTCATGTGCTTTCAGTGCAAATTTAGAATTGTGATGACGATCTCTAATCCAGCATTTAGCACCGAAGACTTTGAAATAACTCACGTTGGGTTTCTTGTCAGTGAGGAGTTCATAGGCAGTCTTCTTGAAGAATTTGTGAAGATATGCCATGTTGATGATGTGGCACGCAGTATCAATTGCCTCGATCCAGAAATGACGGGGCGTCTTGTATTCATCAAGCATAGTGCGAGCCATCTCAACAAGAGTCATGTTCTTGTGCTCCACGACGCCATTCTGCTGAGGAGTGTAAGGAGCACATAACTCATGAGTAATACCAAGTTCATCAAGATAGTCATCAAGACCAGTATTCTTGAAATCAGTTCCATTGTCACTTCTGATGTGCTTGATCTTCACACCAAAGTTGGTTGAAGCCCTCGAGGAAAATCATTTGAAGACTTCCTGCACTTCACGTTTCTAAGTGACGATGTGCACCCATGTGTAACGAGAGTAATCATCAACAATAACAAAGCCATATAGAGATGCTTCATTGGTGAATGCAGAACAATGGTTTGGACCAAAGAGATCCATGTGAAGCAATTCAAATGGACGAGTGGTAGTCATGATAGTCTTCGCGGGATGCTTGGCTTTGGTCATCTTTCCAGCTTCACAGGCTCCGCACAAGTGATCCTCGAGGAATTTGACATTCTCAATGCCAATGACATGCTTCTTCTTCGCGAGCGTGTGCAAGTTCCTCATTCTAGCATGACCGAGTCGTCGATGCCATAGCCAGCCTTCTGAAACTTTTGCAAGTAGACATATAGCAGGCTGTGGTCCTATAGAGAAATCAACAATATACAGATCTCCTCTCCTAAAGCCATCGAAGACTTTGGAATGGTCAGCTTCCATGATCACAACACAACGATACTTGCCAAGGATAACAACCATATCAAGATCACAAAGCATTGAGACTGACATGAGGTTGAATCCTAAGGACTCGACAAGCATGACTTTGTCCATGTGTCGATCCTTTGAGATCGCAACCTTACCAAGACCCAATACCTTGCTTTTGCCTTTGTCAGCGTAGGTGATATGCTTCAGATGTGATGGAGATAAGGGAGCGCCCATCAATAGATTCTTGTCACCAGTCATGTGATTTGTACATCCACTATCAAGGACCCACTCAGTGGCTTTGGGTTGATCATCCTGCAGATGAATTAGTGCAACTTACGAACTCATATACTTCATCAGTGAAGAATATGACATCAAATTCATCGGACCTATTTCATCAAGCAATAGAATAGATATATCAATATGAGGACGTGAGAAATGAAGATTCATTTCTTCATGATTAGCTTGCGTCCTTTCAAGCATATTCAGGTCTCCAGCAAATTCTTCACACGTTTAAGTTCGTCTGGAGACCTGACCCTGCACAAGAGATTAGTTCTTTTTCTTCACCACCCACATCTGAAGGGGTGGCAAAGAGTTCATCATTCTGCGAGCTCCATAAGAGAAAGGTGGCATAGAAGCTAGTCCACTTTGTTTCACATAAGAGGAATTAGGGTAAGCATATGAATAAGCAGAGAAATTCTTCGAGGACTTATGAACATAATGGTTTGAAGAATAATGCACATATTCATAGCCCTTAAATCTTCCCTGCGAAACAGAAGTGTTAGCATGATGATGTTCATATGAGGACTTTGATCCTTTTGAGGAATTTTATCCGTACGAGGACTTGGATCCATATGAAGAATTTGATCTGGGGTTCCTATTCTTCACAGGTGGTGTCATGACGACATTCACCTGAAGACTTTCAAGGCACCTTTTGGGAACCCAGATTTTCTTCATAGGGGAACCGTTCCTGCAGTTAGTGCCAACATATCTAGCAAATCCTTCACCATTCTGATTTTTGAACAACTTATAGTTGGAGTCAAATGACTCATCAAAAGAATGAGGAGATTCACATGTAAAGCCAGATAGAGTAGATGGATCTACTGGAGGTCCCTTTGCAGCAACCCATGAGGTTTTGGGATACTGCTCAGGCTTCTAGTATGTTCCATCAGCATTGAGTTTCCTCTCATAGGCAATACCCTCTTTCCTAGGGTTCCTGTTGAGGATCTGCTTTTTAAGCACATCACAAAGAGCCTGATACCCTTTGAGGCTTTTGTACATGCCTGTCATATACAATTCCTCTAGCCCAGCATTGTCAGTGGTACTAACAATATCCTCAGATGAGGAATTAGTGATAGCAGAGACAGGTGAAGAATTTGCAGCAATAGAAGCATTCGAACTTTCAGGTGAAGAATTAGCAGATTCACGTTCAATGCACTTCAAACATGGTGGAATGAATTCTTCCTGAGCAGCGCTGATTTGTTGAGCGAGTAATGAATCACACTCCTTCTGAAGATCTTCATAACTCACCCTTAGCTTCTCAAGATCTTGCTTTCTTTGAAGAAATTCATAAGAAAGCTTCTCATGATCAGATAAGAGAGTGTTATGATGACTCTGAAGATTGTCAAACTTGGACTGAAGTCTCTGAAGATTTTCAGTCCAAGTTTTGGTGCGATCCATTTCTTCACCCAACATATCATTGCTCTTGTGTAGCATGTTTTGAACCTTTTCAAAAGTCTTTTGTTGTTTCACAGCAATCTTAGCAAGTTTAGAATAGCTAGGCTTGAGGTTTTCATCAGATTCATCCTCACTTGATTCAGAGGAGGGATATTTGAGTACCTTGGCACCCTTTGCCATGAAGCAATAGGTGGGAGCGTAGTCATCATCGTCGTCATCAACCTTGTTGTGGAAGCCATTTTCTTCAGAGTTGAAGATGGACTTGCTGACGAACGCAGTAGCGAGGGTGGCTCGCCACACCAGATTCTGACTCCTCAAATGCCTCATCTTCCTCATTTTCCTCAGATTCAGCCTCAGAGTCCATTTCCTTGCCAATGAATGCCCGAGCCTTCTTGGAGCTGCTCTTCTTGTGAGATGAAGACTTTGAGGATTTTGATGATGAGGACTTTGAAGATTTTTTCTTCTTCTTTGAGTCATCAGAACTGTAATCCTTGTATTTCTTCTTCTTTGATTCCTTTTCCCACTGAGGACAGTCTTGAATGTAGTGACCTGGTTTCTTGCATTTGTGGCACAGTCTCTTCTTGTAGTCACGAGATGAGGAATCATCACTTCTTGAGGGTTTTCCAAAGCGACCACGTCTTGAGAACTTCTGAAATTTCTTCACGAGCATTGAGAGCTCCTGGCTCTGTTCTTCAGGATCACCAAGGCTGCTACCAGAATCTTCACCTTCAGATTCAGACACTGCCTTGGCCTTCAGAGCGTGTGATCTGCCATATCTCGGTCCATAGAGATCTCTTTTTTCAGCAAGCTGGAACTCATGAGTGTTTAGCCTTTCGAGGATATCAGCGGGATCAAGTGACTTGTAGTCTTCACGTTCTTGTATCATCAGTGCAAGAGTGTCAAATGAGAATCAAGCGATCTCAGCAATTTCTTCACCACCTCATGGTCGGTGATGTCAGTGGCACCAAGTGCTTGAAGCTCATTTGAGATGTCAGTGAGGCGATCAAAGGTTTGCTGAACATTTTCATTGTCGAGTCTTTTGAAGCGGTTGAAGAGATTGCGAAGAACGTCAACTCGAGAGTCACGCTGTGTTGAGACTCCTTCATTGACCTTGGACAGCCTATCCTAGATAAGCTTAGCTGTCTCCAAAGCACTCACTCTGCCATACTGCGCTTTGCTCAGATGGCCACATATGATATTCTTTGCTTGAGGGTCGAGTTGCTTGAATCTCTTCACATCAGCAGCGTTCACGGAAGGAGTGACAGTAGGAACGCCATTTTCCACAACGTACCAGAGATCGTTGTCAATTGCCTCAAGATGCATTCACATCTTATTCTTCCAGTAGGGGTAGTCTGTCCCATCGAAGGTAGGACACCCAGCAGAGACCTTGATCATACCTGCGGTCGACATAACTAAAACTCCAGGCGGTTAAACCAAAATCACACAGAACAAGGGAGTACCTTGCTCTGATACCAATTGAAAGTGCGTTAAGTCGACTAGAGGGGGGTGAATAGGCGATTTTTATGAATTCTTCACTGAGGAATTTCAAGGTGCGGAAATTCCTAAGCGAAGAACTACTTGCAGCGGAATAAGTACTCAGATGCAGACATAACACTACTAGGGAAAACGTTATACACAGAACTTTAGCAGTAGCGCTTGTTAAAAAAGCACGCTACTGCTAGACAGCAGTAGCGCGTGCAAAATAAGCGCGCTGCAGATGGACATATATCAGTAGCGCGTCTCACCCAAAACTCGCTACTACTAAAATTCCAATCACTTAGCCGATGGGCTATACATAGTAGTAGCGATCTTCCAAAAACCGCGCTACCGCTAATACACTTATAGCAGCGCGTTTATGCGTAAAGCGCTACTGCTAACGAAAATAAAATAAAATGAAAAACGAATAGAAAAGTAAAAAAGAATGGAAGAAATAGAAAAAGGAGAAAGGAAAAATATATAATGTAAAGAAAAATAAATGAAAAAAGGGAAAAAATGATGAAGACGTAGCAGTAGCACGTTCTCGGAAACGCGCTATAGCTAACTTAGCTATAGCGCGTTTTCTGTAACACGCTACCGTTACTTTTGACTTAACCAAAAACGGTTTCCCCCCGGCCACCACTTTTCCCCCAAATCGGTCCCTCGCCCCACTTCGCCACCGTCTCCCCCACTTCGCCGTCACCCCCACTTCGCCGCCGTCTCCTGCCGGCGTCGACGTCGCGCTCATCCTCACGGCCGCTGCCCGAGGCCGCCCAGCCTCACCGCCGCCGCCTCTCGGGCCGCCCTCGACCTCATCATCGCCGCCTCTCGGGCCGCCCTCGACCTCATCGTCGCCTCCCTCGACCTCACCGCCGCCGCCCTCGACCTCACCGCCCCCGAGCCCGCCAGGACCGTCGCGTCCCGATCATGAGCCCGCCCTCGCCGCCCCTACCTCCGTCGCCGAGCACCTCCCCGCCACCGTCTCTCCCTCTCTGTAAGCCCCCCACCCATCCTTTTTAGTTAATAGATGTTAAAGTTAAGTAGTAGATAATGTTAATGTTTTTTAGTTAGGGTAATAATAGATGTTAAGTAGTAGATAATGTAGATGTTAATTAGTTCAGTAGGGTTTAGTTTTTTAATTGAGTTTGTTTAACTAGATGTTAATTAGGGCAGTAGGGTTTAGTTTAGAGTAAAGTTTAGTTTAGTAGTTAAATAAATATAATATATATTTGTTTTTTGAATTGAAGTTTGAGAGAGCATGAGATTTGTGTAGATTTTCTTGATGTGTCAAACGCTAGGACATGCAAATTTGAAGTGGTCAGGATATATGCAAATTCCTCAATTGTGTTTGCCCATGTTTCGATTGTGCCCAAGTGGCCTTTTGTTGTTTCCAGGGAATGAAGCTGAGTGGCCTATGTTTTGCCGGAATGTTGATTCATTTCCGTTCCGGCAAATTTCAGGTTCTCGATTTGTCCACTTTTTAGCAAAGGTCATGCCAAAATTTTCCGTGAATTTCGGTATGACTCATGCTACAAACTAGGACATATCGAGTGCCCGGGATTTGCCGCACCGGGAAGGAGTCAACGTTCCTGCAAAACATAGGCCTTTTTTATGTCATTACTCATTTTATTAGGTCTAGAATTAATTGACTAGATTTAATCGTAGAAAACATGGCTAGCAACGATGAAGGACAGGGTTCTGGTTATTGCGATGACGTCTACCTGGCGGAAGACGAATTTTTGAGCCTTGCCGACGATCAACCGATGTTGTTGCTGGGCCCACTGGTCGCATCGGGGACTGAGACCGACATGCAGACCGGTGCTGAGACTGAGACCGGCGCTGAGACTCAGACCGGCATCGAGACCGGCGCTGAGACTGAGGCCGGCGTTGCCTCGGGGAGCGGAGCCGTTGTAGAACCGAAAGCAAAGAGGCAACGGCTTCCTAACAAACTCAGGACTACTAGACTGGTGGTCACGTCGGTGGACGATGGCAATTTTGAGCAAACCGCGCCCGAGGAAGCGCGCGCGTGCTACGGCAATCAAATAGGTTGCATCATACGGACAACCGCCACGATCAACGATGAGAAACTACAGAAGATAGATAATATGAGGCCCTCCCTCCTAAAGAAGCTGCACCAGATATTCTTGTTCCCGGGCCGGAATGAAAAGGATTATAAAGATCCAGATAAGGACCCGGCAATGAAGAAGATAAACAAACACGCCATGTCCAAGTTTAGCGATGCGTTGGCCGCTTGGAAAACAAGGGTGAAAGCAAAGATCGACAAAAAGGAACCCTACTTCGAGATTGTAAAGGATAATCCGACAATCACGGCAGAGCAATTTGAAATATTCAAGGCGGCTTGCGAGGCCGAAGATGCCAAAAAAAGTCAAAGTACATAAAGGGGCTTCAACAGAGGAACATTGGGTGCCACCATCTCGGAAGCCGTGGTTACGGTGGGAAGAGGTCCATATGGGCCAAGGAGGACGCGGAAGCCGCGAGTCTGGGCATCCCAGACCCCTTGGCGGAGTTCACCGTCCCGCAGGAGCGTGACATCCTCAGGGCCCGGCACCGTTGGGACCCAGTGAAGACCGACTTCTGCTGCATCCAGCAACCGAGTGGTTCTCTTAATGATGGATTCTATGTCCTACACCACATGCTGGAGTACAGACGGGATCACCAGAACCTTCGCATGTCACCTACATCCGGCGATGCCCATATTCTGCAATGGGCAAAGAACGTAGGAGATATCAAGGATCGTCGACTTCGAGCCGAGTTCTATCACATCCAGCACGAACTTGCCCAAATCATCATGAAGGAGGTCGTCGGAAAAAACAGGGATGTTCTACGAAGAAGGACAAATGTCGCGGGAAGACGTCCGAACACGGGTAGCCTCTCAGCGTCTCGACCTGAAGCCTTTCACTAGGCTCGGGGACTATCTCCCTGACTTGGATGGATGGCATGACATGTTGGAGTGATTGTCGATATATGACAATGTGTCCGTTTAGTCCATACTTTCTGTATGACAAAACTTTGAGTTATGCACGACGAAACTTTATTTGTGATGTAATTAAACCGTCGTCCTCGACTAGCGACGATCACTCTAGTTAGGGCATTTTGGGTACGATCAACTTTGTTATTTATGCTTATGATATGTTGCTTCTATTTTTGCCAAGTCTGTCTCTTTCTGTTGCTCAACTATATATGTTGCATATCATCGACTCATGTGACGATGCAGGTGCACAGATCATCGATGGCAAAGAAGTGCTACGCCAGGAGTATATATACGACGAGTGGCTGGAGTGTCAGGCCCAGGTGTACCGGTTTCCGGTTTCCGAGCGACAGGCAGTAGTTAGTTTAGGTTCACGCTGATGCGAGAGAGGGATACGAACTCGTGTACTGCATAGTTCCGCTCTCACTCAAAGTGATAGCTCTTCTCGCGTATATCATTGTTTAGATGGATGACGATGTAGTTGCAAGTAATCGAGACTTGTATCGCTATTTTCGAGATGATGAAGAGAGACCACTTTGTGTTGGATGATGATTATGATGATGACATGATTTGTTGAGACTATTTGTATGTATATGCTATGATTACATTTGTATGTGTATGATATGCTAAAGATTATTGTATAAAGCCTATTCAAATACAAAACAAATATGCAGAAAAAAACTAATAAAACTAGTAGTAGCGAGGGGTAGAAAGTTAGCAGTAGCGCCGCCTTACCAGTAGCGCTTCCATGTAAAAAGCGCTGCAGATATTATCAGCAGCGCTCTTCACCAAAGCGCGCTACTACTATCCATGTATAGCAGTAGCGTGGGACGACAGGCGCTACTGCTACATGTTAGCTGTAGCGCCTTATCAGTAGTGCACCGTCTCACGCTACTGATAGGCATAAAACCCGCGCTGCTGCTAGGCTTTTCCCTAGTAGTGTAACATCACATAAGCACAATCATCATGATGAAATGAAAACAAACACAGAGTACAGAAAGCGTAAGCACAGGATAAACAGGATGAAGACAAATAGACTGAAGAAATTGAACTGAGGAAATTGAGAAAGTCTTCAGTCAAAGTCTTCAAACAGATATGAACAAGCACACAACACAGTAATGAGGAATTGGAAGGGTTGAAGAAATAGAACTAGTCGGCTTGGTGAAGACAGTGATTTGGTAGACCAGTTCCAACTGCTGTGACAGTTGTACGTCTAGTCGGAGCGGCTAGGTATTTAAACCTGAGGACACACAGTCCTCACCGTATTCTCCTTGAGCTAAGGTCACACAGACCTCGCCCAATCACTCGTGGTAAGTCTTCAGGCGACTTCCAAACCTTCACAAACTCGGTCACTCGGTGATCCACAATTTTCTCTTGGATGCTCTAGACCATGACGCCTAACTGTCTGAAGATGCACAGTCTTCAATGGTAACAAGCGTCGGATCCACACAGGAACAATTTCTTCAGTGATGCTCAATCACTTTGGGTTTGTAGGTGTTTGGGTTTGGGTTTTCCTCACTTGATGATTTTCGCTCAAAGTCCTCGGAGGATGGGATGCTCTCAATGACAAGTGTCAGTTTCTCTCGGAGCAGCCAACTAGCTAGTGGTTGTAGGGGGCGGCTATTTATAGTCTAGGGAGCAGCCCGACATGATAAGACATAAATGCCCTTCAATAATATGACCGTTAGGTATTTTGGGACAGCTGGTGCATAGCACAACAATGGTCGGAAATTTGAGGTTCAAATTCCTCAGGGCTATCATGTTCCTCACTTGTAGGCAATTCGCACTGACGAATTCCTAACTCCTCAGTCAGAACAAATTCCTCAGAGACCAGAAGAACTTTGTCTCTGTCACTGAAGAAATTGACTAAACTGTATGTGATTTCCAATGGCATCACTCGAAAGGATTGGTAGGTGTAAGATTTTGAGATGAGCATCACTTGGAACTTTTCCTTAGTTTTTCCTCGACCCCCTTTAACAGTACGGTGTTTCCTATGACTCAAGAAAGAGAAAATGAAACTACGAAAACAAAAGTCTTCACGCTTCATGTTCCTCGCATGAATACCAAGTCTTCAGGGTCACATCAATTTCTTCACTTTCAAAGTCTTCAGAAAGTCTTCAGAAATCCAAAGTCTTCAGTTGAAGACATTCATTTTTAGGGGTCGACTTTCTCTGTAAATATCAAACTCCTCATAGACTTATAGACCTGTGTACACTCACAAACGCATCAGTCCCTTAACCTATAAGTCTTCAATACACTAAAATCACTAAGGGGCACTAGATGCACTTACAAACAGTTTCATCAAGAAGGTTTTCTTAGACATCCTGTCTTTTCTCCAACCTCGTCTCTCCATCATGGCGCGTGCAGAGCTCCTCCTCCTGAACATTGAGACATCCTAGATCCTACAACTAATTAAATGAAGTAAACTTAGTTACAACAAATTAAGTATCTATCAGGTAGGTAGGTTAGTTCCTAACACAAACTGGTGCATTTGCTATAAACATCTTTCTATGGGTATTTGCTATAAGCATTTGTGAGTTTGGAAGGGTCTTACTGGTCTCCTTTTGCCACGTTACAAGATGATATGGGCCTTCATTCACTAAAATTGATGGCCCACAAATATCTAACCCACTCCCAATAACCAAGTACTATTTTCTTGGCATTACTATTCTAGTACTACCTATAACCTTCCTTTCTTCCTTTTTGAATCTAGTAATTTTAGTTGAGAGAAGTCCACTTTACAAGCCAAAACTATTGAACATGTCTAAGAATCAAGCCTCAACACTAAAACCGTGTAAAAATCAACCCATAACTTGAAAACCGTTCAGATTCAACCCTACCCGCCCTGCCCTAGTTTTGGCTAGTGTAGGTCGCGTTTGACCCTGTTGGCCGCCAAGTCAGTAGCCACGTCAGCACATGGACTAAAATAGTAAAATAGGGCAGAAAATGGAATTTCCATGTATTCAACCAAAATAGCTGAAAATTTCCAAAAAAGATCAATCTATTATTATTATTTAGAAAATTATTTCAATTTTTTATGGGCACTTTTATTTTTTGAAATTTTTGGACAAAAAAGTTCCTGGAATTGTAATTTCAGGGTATTTTCAAATCTGTATGGCAAAAATATCTCAAATTTTCTAGAATGTTCATTATATTATTATTTATTTTACAACTTTATTCAATTTTTTCTGGTTACTTCCATTTTTTGGCCAAATTTGGCAAAATGGGCATGGGATTGTAATTTCAGGGTATTTTCAAATCATTCAACAAAAATATCTGAAACTTTCCTAGAATTATCAGTACAATAATCTTAATTTTTAAAAATTATTTCAAATTGTTAGATACATTCATTTGTTGGATAAAATTTGGCCAATAAAAGGCTGACATGGGTGCTTACTAGACTAGCTAACTGGACGGTCAACAGGGCAAACCTGGCCTACTCAGTGAAAACCAGGATCAGGGGAGGGAAAGGGTTGTATCCTAGGGGTTTTGATAGTTCAGGGTTGTAATGTCGAAAATGTCCAGTGTAGGACGAGCTACATGTAGCCCGTTTTGGAAACAACATTTTCCAGAGAGCAAAAAAATTTGAATTGTTTTCTACATATAGAAATACATATATAACACATTCAGAAAAATTCATAACAATAAACTTTCATATACGCCTTCTTAGGCATACCGCTTCCCAGAGCAACCCCGGACGGTTGTCATTGGCAGATCTCATGGCCAAAGGGCCTGGTTGAGCTGATGATCGCTCACTGGCTAGTCGGATTGTGCTACAATTTAGGTGGCTGCTACCGACGGCTTGTACCGGTGAAGTCGGGTTGCGGCGGATTCGTCTGCAGCAGGGGCCCTGGACGTGGGCTACTATCGACGGCAGATCTGGTCTGTACTCTCTGCTGCGAGCTGGACCATGGATTCGGTGTGGTGGGCGCGCTGGGCTACTACACATGAGGTGTGCGACGGGCTCAGCGTGAAAGCAATCCCCTTTGATCTGGCCATTGGCGAGTTCTGGACCTCTCCTTTGAAGGAAACAAGGACTGGCGTATATGGCGCTCTTTGGACACCTTGATTGGACAGGGCCGGTCGTGTGCACCCAAAACATCAGCATAACCAGCTTCACCGGGGTATCGCGAAGCTCTGTTTTTGTTGACACATTGGGACATGTCTGCACCAAGATTTCCAAGGTTTCAACACATGCGGAGAATGCCATGGCGTGATTGGACGTCCTGCAAATGACGAAGGCGGGGTCTTTGATGCGATGAAGACCTTGCTTCACAGGCAGTTGTTCAGGCTTGGCTTGCATGATATGTCCCCGTCGAGACCGGGCATGAGTTCTTGTGAGCATGGTGGTACGTGACTTGCAGTAGTAGCCTCCGCAAGTGGGGGCGGCAACATTGGAGGACTTTTTTGCCGGTGGTGCTCTTTTGGGTACCGAGACGTGATTTTCCAGGGTGAAAACCAAAGGTGTGGTTTTTATTGGTTGTGCCTGGCAGTGACCTTGTTGAAGTCATTGTTTTGGAAACGCGTTCTTTCTTCAGGGTGAAAACTTACGATCTTTGATCAGGCAACGACAACGCTTGTGCTTTTTTTCCTTCTTGGAGGCGTTGCTTTTGAAGAACCTTCTTTCTAGTCCGGGTGTTGTCTTTGGTGGTTGTTAGAGTGCTGCTACTGCGGGTGATTGATCACCATGGCAGGGTCGTTTTCTCTTTTTCCTTTTTTTATTTTCTTTTTTGGCTGTGTGCATCCTGAATGTTTTTAGGCATCTTGTTGGTGCAAAGGCTGGGTGTAATTGGTATCTACCTGAAAAACGGCGTAGACAAGAAGACAAATACATACATTAAAATGGGCCAATTATTTTTGTTGTTCGTCTGGATTTTTGTTTTGTGTAGCTTGCAAATCATAATATTTTTGAACATAAATTTACAGATCCATCGTGAATATGCCTAAGTTTACATAGATTATTATTATTATTTGTTTTGAAACTTAGAAATATCTTTTTTTAATTTGTTTGAAATAAAGGGCTACATGTAGCCCGGGCTACACAACTTCACATTCGTTGTAACGTGGACTTGTCTCATTTCAGTTTGCCTCTAGGAATATAGGTCTTGCAGTGTGCCAAGGTCAGTATGTCACCCTGTCCGCCTGAGAAAGCAACAACTATACTCTCAATGGTTTGTTTGTTAGGTTGACCCACTGCTCACCAACAAGCTCTTTGCCTCATCAGTCAACCAGAGTAGACAAGCAGTCCACCTGATTCAGCTGAAGCTTAGCACAAGAACCAACGAAACATGCTGCTCCAAAACCTACCGCACAGAAATATCGCACGAACGTAGCAAAATAAAAACCAGGGATCCATGAATGCTTTTCGGTCGTAACGTGTGAGTACATAAGAAACCATCCCACCTATCACACAGAACAATCTCGTCCATCTCCCAATCCTGACAAAACATCCAGATCTTCCTGAGAAGTTCTGGCACTGGCAACCAAGCATGGCAGCTGCATCGTCTCGTGCGAAGCTCCTCCTGACCTTGGTCTTGTTGCAGGCTCTGTGGGACTCGGCCGCGCCGGCCTGCTCCATCGACGCCATCTACAGCTTCGGGGACTCCATCGCCGACACCGGCAACCTCCTCCGCGAGGGCCCCGTGGGCTTCTTCTCCTCCATCGGCAGCTACCCCTACGGCCAGACCTACCGGAAGCCCACCGGCCGCTGCTCCGACGGCCTCCTCATCATCGACTACTTCGGTGAGCCAAGCTTCTCCTCTTCCCTTGGGGGACAGAGGTAGCCTCATTCATGCTCTGCTTGACGAGACGAGTTTTCTCCGGCGCGTGCAGCCATGGCGCTCGACCTGCCGCTGGTCAACCCGTACCTGGACAAGAGCGCCGACTTCAGCGGCGGCGTCAACTTCGCGGTGGCCGGCGCGACGGCACTGGACCGCACGTACCTCCTGCAGAACGCCATCATCATGCCGCCGGGGAACACGCCGCTCAGCTCCCAGCTCGACTGGTTCAAATCGCACCTCAACGACACGTGCCAGCAAGGTAAGCACTAAGCACCCCATCATCATATCGCACCAGAAACAGGGGTTGCTCTGCTCTGCTTCCTTACCCCTGCTCTGCCACTCACCGTGTTTACAGATTGCGCGAAGAAGCTGGCCGGAGCCTTGTTCTTGGTCGGGGAGATCGGCGGGAACGACTACAACTACGCATTCTTTCAGAAGAGGTCCATTGAGGCCGTCAAGGCGTACGTGCCACTGGTCGTGAAGAGCATCATGGACGTCGCAAAGGCAAGCGGCAGCGCTTAGATTTTAAGAGAGTTCGTTGAGCAGACCCAACACCCTAGGAAAGGTGAATTAACAACTAATCAATCGATCGATCTAACACCCGTACGGGCATTTGCATTTCATTGGTTATTAATCAGGAGGTCATCGAGCTGGGAGCGACCCAGATCATCATCCCGGGGAACTTCCCGATCGGGTGCTCGCCGAGCTACCTCGCCCTCTTCTCCGCCGCCGGCTCCACGGACCACGACGAGCGGGGCTGCCTCAAGAGCTACAACGCCTTCGCCGCGTACCACAACGAGCAGCTCCAGGCGGCCATCGGCGACCTCCTCAAGGTCAACGCCGACGTCTCCGTCGTCTACGCCGACTACTACGGCGCCTTCCTGCACCTCCTCGACCACGCCGCCGTCCTAGGTAATCGATCAAAGTTCTTCCAAGACGTCAGGAGCCTCAACGAGAGCCGAGAGCTGACCTGCGTGGCGTGTGCATGCCGCCTTGTGTTGTCTCATGGCAGGGTTCGACGAGGGGTCGCTGCTCAAGGCGTGCTGCGGAGCCGGCGGGGAGCACAACTTCGACATGGACATGATGTGCGGCGGGCTCGGGGCGAGCACGTGCGCTGACCCGGCACGCCACGTGAGCTGGGACGGCATCCACCTCACCCAGCAGGCCTACAGGGCCATGGCGCTGTCGATCCTGATGGAAGGGTTCGCCCAGCCTGCCGAAAGCGTGCAGGGCATATGGAGCTGCTGATGATAACTCATGGAGCTCGCGCGCGTTGTTCTAGCACAGCTAGTCTAGCGCCGTCGTCGATGGGTTGCCTTCGCTCGGTTTTGCATGCGGCTTGCAAATATCAGCTCCAATTTCGGTGTTTTCTTTTAGAACACAATCTCGCAGCATCCATATTCTTGATTTCCTTGAAAATAGGGCCATGTAATTTATAATTCACAGCTGTAGACATATGCACAGGTTACAAATCTTAAATCTTAAACAAATTTCAAATCTTAATTTATAGTTCACAGTGTTCCGGATGTACATTTTTTGGCAAACCCGAGGCAAAGTGTGTGTTGGTGGGTGGGTGGGAGGGGGAGTTGCGGTAGTCCGGGCAGCAGTCACGTAGGACTCCAACACCTCTGGCCCACCCAAAACCCCTCCCGAACCCTGCGTCTCCATCCTCCCATTTTCTCTCCTTCAGTTTCCTTTCTTGTCTTCGTCGTCGCTCCACCACCCCGACCGCCACGACACACCCCTGCCGGAACTCGACGAGTCTGTCACCTCTAGCGGTACACCTAGGCTCCACGCTACTTGTCCACCGCCGCTGTTCCACACCTCTCCTCCGACCGCCGCTCACGTACTATCCGCTCCTATGATGCTCAGCATGCCCGACAGCTGTTCGGTGAATTGTCCGAGCAACATTTTTTGTCCCTTCTTCTTTCAAGCAATGGATTCGGATATGGAGTATATCTACGAGCACTATGTTGAGTCGTTCGACTCGTCCGGCGAGGAGGACTACACGGATGAGACGGTGATGATGCAGCCGGTGATTGCAGACGCGGAGCGTGCGGAGGAGCATGTTCTCAACTTCAAGGGATCAATCAAGGGTCATTGAATGCTCAACCGCGACCGGGTGCGCGACCATTTGACGCTGATGGACGACTACTTTGCCCCCGATGTCCTCTTCGCTGACAATTTTTGCCAACGCTTTTGGATGGGCAAAAATGTCTTCGATCATCTTTACCATGGCATCCGGTCCTTTGAGGACTACTTCATCTTCAAGAACCACGACGTGGGAAGGATTGGGTTCTCTGGTTATCAGAAGTGCACAGCCGCATTGCGGATGCTGGCATATGGCACGACTGCTGGTTCGTGGGACGAGTACCTATGGATGTCCGAGAGCACATGCGGAGATGACATGGTCAGGTTTACAACTGCTGTGTTTGAGGTGATTGGACCTCAGTACCTGAGAGAACCAACTGCGGGAGGCATCGAGAGGCTCTTGGCAATCTTGGAAGCAAGAGGATGGCCAGGTTTGCTCGGATCACTTGGCTGCATGCACTGGAAATGATAGAACTATCCAAACGCTTTGCAAGGGCAATTCCAAAGAAGTTGCATCACATGATTTTTGGACTTGACACTCTTTCTTTGGCATGCCCAGGTCTCACAATGACATCAATGTGCTGTAGCTACCACCATTGTTTGCTAGGCTGACTGAAGAAAAAGCTCCTCCTTGCTGGCGGTGTCAAAACCGGCCGATCTCGGGTAGGGGGTCCCGAACTGTGCGTCTGAGGATCGAAGGTAACAGGAGACAAGGGACACGATGTTTACCCAGCTTCGGGCCCTCTTAATGGAAATAATACCCTACTTCCTGCTTGATTGACTTTGATGAGTATAGGGGTTACAAGAGTTGATCTACCTCGAGATCGTAATGGCTAAACCCTAGATGTCTAGCCTGTATGATTTGTGATTGCCTCTATGGACTAAACCCTCTGGTTTATATAGACACCGGAGGGGCCTAGGGTTGTACAGAGTCGGTTTACAGAGAAAGGAAACTTCATATCCGAACGCCAAGCTTGCCATCCATGCAAAGGA
This sequence comes from Aegilops tauschii subsp. strangulata, assembly GCF_002575655.3. NCBI lineage: Eukaryota > Viridiplantae > Streptophyta > Magnoliopsida > Poales > Poaceae > Aegilops > Aegilops tauschii. The sequence continues at coordinate 96,458,924 of NC_053037.3, read as the reverse complement.
GAGTCCCATCCGGACACGGGGGAAGGCCTTCTATCTTGTATCTTCACGGCCCATCGGTCCGGCCCATGTCACATAGCCCGGACGCTCGGGGACCCCGTAATCCAGGACTCCCTCAGTAGCCCCTGAACCAGGCTTCAATGACGATGTATCCGGCGCGCATATTGTCTTCGGCATTGCAAGGGGGGTTCCTCCTCCGAATACTCCAAAGCAGTTGAACAAAAGAACTATATCCGGCTTTGTATAACAGTTACAACCTTGAACCACAAGGGTGAAATACTTAAACAAAATAAGTCATATCCACTGACAACTTTTTCGGCGAGACGTTATGTCTGGCCTTATTACTATTCTGAACCGTTTTGTGGCCTCCCGCTCCGCACCTCAAGGCGCGGCCTCTATTGACACGTCTTGTCAAAATAGAGATCGTGTCCCCTTATTGCGGGTTTCTCATCAATACGAGTTTGGGTAATCCAACTGTGTCATTCGCACGACACCTTGGGAATAAGCGAGTTTTAAGGCTTGTGAGGGAGCGCTTGATATTCACTGCCTTTATGATAGGATGAGGACCCATCTTTTTACCTCATGCCTTCTTCTTCCTCAGCCCTTCCATCCCTGAGCTCCAGCGCCCAAGTTTCGTTCTTTTCCGTCACCACCAAACACTCTAGCCATGTCCGGATCCGGCTCGCGGGGCAAGTGGATGGCTTCCTCCGTCACGAAGAAGAACATCAAGGAACTCTGGGAAGCGGGGTACTTGGCCGCGGACATTGCCCATCGGCTCCCTGCTAACAAGCAGATCATCCCCACTCTGGAGCCTAATGAGAGGGTAGTGTTCATCCCCCACTTTCTCCGCGGACTAGGGTTTCCCCTCCACCCTTTCGTCCGTGGCCTCATGTTCTATTATGGGCTAGGTTTCCACGATCTAGCCCTGAATTCCTTCCTCCACATTTCAGCGTTCATCATCGTGTGTGAGGCGTTCCTCCGCATCCCCCCCTTTGGCCTATGGCTCAAGGTCTTCAATGTGAAGCTGAAATAGTCGATGGTCAACATGCGGAGTGCGGCGGCGCCATGGTGAGCAAGCTCCCCAACGTCACCTGGCCCTAGGGGGCCTTCGTGGAGACTGTGAAGGGATGGCGACAAGAGTGGTTCTATATCACGGAACCTCACGACACCACATGGGCTGCCACTCCTGAGTTCAAATCCGGGCCTCCAATGCGGCTTACATCGTGGGTTAAAAAGGGCCTGGACTGGGCGTCGTCCGACGAGGTGATGACGCTGCGGAAGCGTGTCAAGAGTATGATAGAGAAGAACACCAGTCTTGCCGACGTGATCCAGGTGATGCTTTTTCGCCGGATTCTCCCCTGCCAGCGCCGGACTCTCCATATGTGGGAGTTCAATCCGGCCGGCCCTCGGACCCTGCAGCGATTCTTCAGCACGATGCACGGAGAGATCTGGAAGCTGCTTTTCAAGGCCCAGAAGTCGTGGCCGGGAAGGACCGAAGACCTCGGCCTCGACTGCGCTCATCCGACCACTCCAGTAAGTTTCCAGATAACCTCAACTTGTAAATCCAAGGAGTATGCTTAGCCTTCCATTCATCCTTCAGGGCTGGACGAAGAAGGTGGAGCAGATCCGATGTCCGGCTCTGCTGCCCGAAGACCCAGCCATTCCTCTACTAATGGAGATGCTGGTCCCGGTGTTGTACCAGGCGCCGGAGAAGAAGGCCAAGAAGAAGGGCAAGGAGGCCAGAAGTGGCCTTCGCCGTAAAGGTACTTCGGACGTTGCGTCCGGAGATACCGAAGCTCTCTCCTCCCACGAGGGAGATGAAGATGAAGAGGAAGAGGAGGAGAGAAATTCTCACCTTAAGGGTGGAGAAGAAAAGGGCGGCGTCCGTGGACCTAGAGGCAGAGGCGTCCAAGAAGGGGAAGATCTCCCTTTCGGACGATTCGGACGCCGAAGCCATCCCCGAGCGGCGCCGCAGGCCGAAGCTCCTGGCCGAGTCGTAAGTATTCAAATTATTGTACATGTATCTGGCCTTTTACAAATTGTAGGGTAACATATCATTTACGTATTTTAGTCCGGCCCGTGATCTCCCCCAACAATCGTCGTCTTCGGGGAACTCGTTGGCGCCGGAGATGATGGAGAGCGAAACACCTCCGCGAGCCTCTCCGCCACATGCCGCGGATGACACCGAGGTGTTGTCCCAAAGGACCTCTCTAGGCCAGGGAGAGGTGCAGAAGGCCGCTGAAACGGCGCCAGAGGGTAATGCCTCGGCTGCCGAAAACATGGGGGGCACAACCCCTATGGAAACTGACGACGGGGGCCCGAACCAGTCCGGCCCCCAGCCGAATTCAACTCCGGAGACCCACATGGCTCCGGAATCAAGCGAGTAGCCCCCTTTAAGGGAGGGAGGAGTGCCGAATCCACCGGCGACCTCCATCAACCCGGAGGAGCCGGACACGTTGAGGGAAGCACTTCAACATGCTTCCATCGTGGAGGAGCACCGTACCGTGATGGGTACGGTGGTTGAGAAGGTTCAGTCCGCCAAAAGTGGACTGGACAAAGCTTTCACTAGCATGTTAACAGGCTTTTAGGTATGTGATATAATACGCTTAGCCGCTTTTTGCATTGGAAGAATATGCCTGTATATAGATAGTAGCCCCTGAGACTCTGTTCGGCTCTTTGGAAAAAGGAGCCAGACAGAGGATCAAATATTCGCCGGAGATAACACGCTTATCTATTTTGATAAACAGGCTTCACTGTTAGCGGCTTCAGCCAAGGACGCTGAAGTTTCCGAACTCCAGCGGAAACTGAAGCTGGCTGGCGATGAGATTGACCGTATTAACAAGCGGTTCGATGAGGCCCAAGGTATGCTTTTAAAAGACCCCTTACAAGCCTAAATTGTAATGCAAACTCAGAGTTTAAGCTCATGTGCTGCTATGTATATGATTGTAGGCAGCGCGACCGAGGTCGAGGCCCTCAAGAGTGCCCTTGCCGAAGCCAAGGAGGAGGCGAGGGCAAGCAAAAGCGGCCGCAGACAAAGCGGCTGCGGATTTAGAGGCCGAAAAGGTCACCCGCCGTCAATATGAGGCGAGGGTGACCGAAGTGGAGCAAGCGCTCCAGGATGCCGCCAACAAGTGTGAGTCCTTGGAGGAGAGTAATAAGGCCCAAGCGGCCGAACTCACCAAGGCTCTTCAGGAGGCGAAGCAGGCGCGGACCGAGTCCCGGGCGGCTCGCGAGGAGATCAAGCAAGCCGAACAGATAGCGGTTGGTAAGCCTTTTCTTTTACAGAGTATATTTGGCGGTCGAAGATATGCTTTGCTAAATCGACTATGGAGTGCTCCAGACGCCTTTGCGGATCTCCCGAGAAGTGCTGCCGACGCCGCCCAGTATTTTTGGGCCCAAGAAGGGAACGCGACAGAGAAGCTCTTCTGGTCGCAGTACTTGGCGCCGGAGTGGCCAGGGTTGCTAAACAACCAGATGATGCAGCTGGCGGAGCTGCATAGGATGTCCAGTTTGGCCATGGAGGAAAATACTTAGAGATAAAAGCATCTTTGCACTTATTCGATGAATCAATGCTATTTTTAGGCAAAGAAGATAACCAAGTTTTAGCACGATCTCTAAGCGAAAACAGAAATAGCTTCAATTTAACAATATCATTATCCACAACTTTCTTCTTTTGCATATCGCACAAATCAACAAAGTTGTTTAGATGGGTAGCGGCATCTTCACTAGGAAGGCCAGAAAATTGATCTTTGATGACAAGATTCAACAAAGCAGCATTAATTTCACAAAATTCAGCATCGGTAATAGGAGCAATCGGAGTGCTAATAAAATCATTGTTGTTGGTATTGGAAAAGTCACATATTTTAGTATTATCTTGAGCCATCGTGACAAACAATCAATCCAACACACAAGCACACAAGAAGCAAGCGAAAAGAGAGACAAACGAAAAAGAGGCGAATAAAACGGCAAAGGTGAAGTGGGGGAGAGGAAAACGAGAGGAAAATGGAAAATAATGTAATGCGAGGGATAAGAGTTTGTGATGGGTACTTGGTATGTCTTGACTTGAGCATAGATCTCCCCGACAACGGCGTTAGAAATCCTTCTTGCTACCTCTTGAGCACTGCATTGGTTTTCCCTTGAAGAGGAAAGGGTGATGCAACAAAGTAGCGTAAGTATTTCCCTTAGTTTTTGAGAACCAAGGTATCAATCCAGTAGGAGACTACACGCAAGTCACCTAGTACCTGCACAAACAATCAACAACCTTGCAACCAACGTGATAAAGGGGTTGTCAATCCCTTCACGGCCACTTGCAAAAGTGAGATCTGATCAAGATAATAAGATAAATATTTTTGGTATTTTTGTTGTATAGATTGGAAAGTAAAGATTGCAAAATAAACGGTGACAGAAATTGGCAAGTTGACGGGAAACTAATATGATGTAAAATAGACCCGGGGGCCATAGGTTTCACTAGTGGCTTCTCTCAAGATAGCATATATTACGGTGGGTGAACAAATTACTGCCGATCAATTGATAGAAAAGCACATAGTTATGAGAATATCTAGGCATGATCATGAACATAGGCATCACATTCGTGTCAAGTAGACCGAAATGATTCTGCATCTACTACTATTACTCCACACATCGACCGCTATCCAGCATGCATCTAGAGTATTAAGTTCATAAGAACAGAGTGACGCATTAGGCAAGATGACATGATGTAGAGGGATAAACTCAAGCAATATGATATAAACCCCATCTTTTTATCCTCGATGGCAATAATACAATACGTGCCTTGCTGCCCCTGCTGTCACTGGGAAAGGACACCGCAAGATTGAACCCAAAGCTAAGCACTTCTCCCATTGCAAGAAAGATCAATCTAGTAGGCCAAACTAAACCGATAATTCGAAGAGACTTGCAAAGATATCAAATCATGCATATAAGAATTCAGAGAAGAACCAAATATTGTTCGTAGATAATCTTGATCATAAACCCACAATTCATCGGATCTCAGCAAACACACCGCAAAAGAGTATTACATCGAATAGATCTCCAAGAACATCGAGGAGAACTTTGTATTGAGAACCAAAGAGAGATAAGAAGCCATCTAGCTAATAACTATGGACCCGAAGGTCTGTGGTAAACTATTCACACATCATCGGAGAGGCTATGGTTTTGATGTAGAAGCCCTCCATCATCGAATCCCCCTCCGGCAGATCGCCGGAAAAGGCCCCAAGATGGGATCTCACGGGTACAGAAGGTTTGCGACAGTGGAAAAGTGGTTTCGTTGCTCTCCTGGATGTTTTCAAGGTATAAGAGTATATATAGGCGAGAGAACTTGGTCGGTGGGGCTACGAGGGGCCCACGAGGGTGGGGGGCGCGCCTACCCCCCAGGGCGTGCCCTCCTGCCTCATGGCCGCCTCGTTGCATCTCTGACTTCGACTCCAAGTCTCTTGGATTGTGTTTGTTCCAAGAAAGATCCTCGCGAAGGTTTTGTTCCATTTGGATTCCGTTTGATATTCCTTTTCTATGGAACACTGAAATAGGCAGAAAAACAGCAACTGGCACTGGGCCTCTGGTTAATAGGTTAGTCCCAAAAATAATATAAAAGACCATATTAAAGCCCATTAAACATCCAAAACAGATAATATAATAGCATGGAACGATAAAAAATTATAGATACATTGGAGACGTATCATGGATCAATACCCATTTTGCGGACAATGTCCTAATAAAGCAGGTTAAGACTATTGCTGCCGTCCATCAGGACTCGCGTAAGGTGGAATCCGTCGATAATTGGATCAAGGACCAATGATGCCGAACCTCCATGACGGATACTGGTCGGATGGTCTCTGCGATCGAAAGTGATCGGACAGACTGACCATGGGTTAAATTTTGGGGCGACTGACTCTATGGCATAGACGTCCCTTAATGCGCGCATGCGCTCCCGCTTAGGGATATGAGGAACGTATATCATATTCACCATTTTTACCTCATGGGGGGGGGGGATTTCTTCTGTCCCCCTATGTTCAGTGGGCGAGGCTCTTCATCGTCGTCCTCGTTGGGCGGCCCTTTCCCCTTATGTTCGGTGTTTAGCTTACCGGCCTGTTTAAAGACCCAACAATTTCCATTGGTATGATTGGCAGATGCTACCTCTTGAGCATGCGTTGGTTTTCCCTTGAAGAGGAAAGGGTGATGCAGCAAAGTAGCGTAAGTATTTCCCTCATTTTTTGAGAACCAAGGTATCAATCCAGTAGGAGATAACACGCAAGTCACCTAGTACCTACACAAACAATCAAGAACCTTGCAACCAACGCGATAAAGGGGTTGTCAATCCCTTCAGGGTCACTCGCAAAAGTGAGATCTAATAAAGATAGTAAGATAAATATTTTTGATATTTTTGTTGTATAGATTGGAAAGTAAAGATTGCAAAATAATAAACAAGATGCGATGTAAATAAAAGAGATGCAATATAATAAGAAAGAGATCCGGGGGCCATAGGTTTCACTAGTGGCTTCTCTCAAGATAGCATGTATTACGGTGGGTGAACAAATTACTGCCGAGCAATTGATAGAAAAGCGCATAGTTATGAGAATAACTAGGCAATGATCATGAATATAGGCATCACGTCCGTGTCAAGTAGACCGAAACGATTCTGCATCTACTACTATTACTCCACACATCGACCGCTATCTAGCATGCATCAAAGCGCATAGTTGATTGATGCTTGCGGTGCTTGTTGAGCGAGGTACGTAACCACAACGCCTGATTGATGCTTGAAGGGAACAAGCTTAGAAAACCAGAAGGATGGCTCCAACGGCTCTGGGGCGGCCTGCCGACGCGGGCGGCGCGGAGGCTGGCGGGGCGGCCGGGGCCGCTGGCCACGGCGAGGCGGAGGCTTGGACGGAGGTGCGGGCGTCGGGGCGTCCGGCGCCCTCCTCCCCCCCCCCCCGGTCGCCGGCTTCAGGCGTGGCGACGACGACGGATCTGGGGTGGGGCGGGAGTCGCTTCTGGGAGCTTTCGGAGGTAAGTGACAGCGAGGTTTCGGAGGCGAAGGACGGCGAGAGTGGTGCCCGGCGAGGTGGCCGGGCGCCGCCGTCGTTTGGTGAGTTTGTGGCCCGTGCTGAGGAGCTAGGGGGCTCGCTCAGAGCGTGGCAGCGTCGGGCGTTCGTGCCTGGTGGCCGTGGTGCCCGTCGGCCAGGGAGGCCGGGGAGGGCATCGCTGCGGTCCGTGGCGGAGACGCCGCGGCCGCTGGCAGGTCGGGAGGTCCGGCGTGCCAAGCCGGCAGTGGTGGCGGCGGCCCCTTCCGACAGGTCTCGGGGCCCGCGCTGGAGCCGGTGGCTGGGGCGGCGGCGCCGGCAGGGGCGCAGGAGGTGGCGGCGGAGTTGCCCGATCCCTGGCCTAGGGTTGGCGCCGGCGGCCAGGTTGGGCTGGTGGGCCTGGGTGCAGACGCGGGCCGCTCGGTTCGCGCGGCCCAGTTGGCGCCCATTGCGGAGGGAGGGGTGCCCGCGGCAGGGGCTAATTTGGTGCAGCCCAGGCCTGTTTCCCCGGCCCGGAGCCCAGGCCCGCGGGTGGAGCGCCCACTACATAAGTGGATGTGGATCCGCCGGGGCGCCCTAGACTGCTCATTAGGGTTCCCTGCCACTGCTGCGGAGGGGCGGCGCTTCGGCCGTTCCGCCCGTTCTTTCTCCCCTCCCACCCATCCACCTCCCCTGGATCGATCTTTCGCTGAGGTCATAGCCATGGGCTCGAAGGCGGATCGACGTGCTGACAAGAGGGCGGCGTTGGATCCGGAGGCGGAGCGGCGACGTGAGCGAGATCTGCCGGCTCAGGCGAATATCCGTGCGGAGGAGCGGGCCGGCGCCGACGGCGGCGGCGGCTGGGGGCCGCCTCCCCCATGGTGGCTCAAGGAGCAGGAGCGGAAAAAGAAGAAGATGGAGGAGTACAAGAGAAAGGGGCTGGAGCTCAAGCGCAAGGAGTCGCTCCTACCGCCCAGAGGCGACCGCGTCGGAGACCCCTACGCCAAGCAGAAACTGAAGAAGCACAAGCCCGTGATGAAGCAGCAGTCGAAGCCTTCTTCTTCCAAGGGCACGGCGGCGGAACCGATTCCTGTCGAAGTGGAGGAGGGGCCGGAGTGCTTTCGGTGTGGGCGCACGGGTCACTTCCAAAACGAGTGCGCCTTCAAGCAACTCTGCGTCATCTGCAACCAAGAGGGCCATGCCTTGGCCTACTGCCCCTCGCGCGGCAAGCCCTTGATGCTCCAATCCATGGGGCACGCGTTCGCGGGCGGGGGCTTCTTCTGCCTTCAATATCCCGAGGAGGCGGACGCGGTGTCGGAGGGCTCGTTAGGGGCCAACGCGGCGCTGGTCTCGGCGGAGCCGGGGGTTCTGTCCAAGGAGATTCTAGAGAATGAGCTCACACATCTCTTCGAGGGCGAGTGGGATTGGATGGTCACCCCCTTTGACGCGGATTCCTTCTCGGTGGCTTTTCCCGATCCGGCCATGCTGAGGATGGCGACGCGCAGTGGCAAGCTTTTCCTCTCCATCCACAATATCATGGCCGATATCCGGGACGCTGCCCTCGCTGAGCCCAAGGCGCTATCGATGCCGGAGGTGTGAGTGAGCTTTGGGGCATTCCGCCGAAGCAGCGTCGGGTGGAGAGGCTGATGGCGGCGACGACGATGATTGGGCGCCCGCTGGTGGTGGACGAGCTGTCCCTGATCCGGGCGGGTCCGGTGTGCATGCTCTTTGCGTGCCGGGCGCCGGCCAAGCTGCGAGGTTCTGTGCAGATCTGGTTCAATGGGGCTAGGTACAATGTTAAGCTCGAGCCAGAGCTTGCTGCCCCGCGTCCAGCGGCCCCTGCTCTCCCCCTCCCCCCTCCCCCCTCCCCCTCCACCCAGCGGAGGGGATTCGGGTGACCAAGACAAAGACAAGACCAAGGACAAGGGCAAGGATTCGGAGCCAGCTACGAGTATGGAGGAGGATGATTCCATTGATACGACTGCTTGGGACAAACTGGGGATCTCTGCGGCTGGTGCGGCGGCAACAGCGGAGGGGGTGGAGGTGCCTCGTTCTGATGTGGAGATGGGCTCTGCTGAGATGGTGCTTTCGGTGCCCAACCAATACGGGTCCAACCTGGGGTCAGTGTCCTCTCCACCCAGGGTTGCGGCCCCGTCGGGTCCAGCAGGGGCGGGCGGTGCGCGCTCTCCGATCGCCCTCTCTCCCAGCCCTTCGCGCATGATTCCAGGCGGGTCGCCGGCTTCGGGTGGACGCGGCAACTCCCTCAGTGGCTCAGTGAAGATGATGAAGAAGACGGCGGTGCGCAAGGTTAGCGTGGAGACGGTACGCGCGATGGATCCTCTTGGTGCTCCCCCCACCCCAAGGCAGTCCGTCATGGCGTTGGCGGCCCCGACGGCTCCTCCGGACGTTGATCCGCTGCTGCAGGAGGCCTCCTTGATGGCGCGAAGCTCCAAGGCCAAGCGTACCAAGACGGTGGCAGCGGTGCCGGTGCGCACGAGCTCGCCCTCCAAGGGCGCCAAGGGCAACATGCCTTCCTTGCAGCGGGCGCAACTTCTTCAGGCCCAGAAGAATATGGAAATTTCAGGTAATCCACCCCCCCCCCCCCGATTCACGGTGCTTGATGCATTTTCGGATGATCATTTGTTGGAGGTGTTAGATGCAAGTGGTGTCGACCCCGCTTGTGTGGGAGGTCAACGAGAGCTGATTTCTCTGGTGCGCGCTAAGGAGCTGGCGCAGGCCGCGCTCGCGGCTTCTGCTGCAGCGCGTGCCGAACAGAGGACGGAGGGCCCCGAGGGAGGGGCCGTCGCGGTTCTTTCTGTGCCCGAGGAGGAGGGACAGGCAACAGGGGTTGCCCCTTCTCCCTCGCCTTGCAGGGGCAAGGTGAGGCGCGTGGCGAAAGCGGTCACCTCTAGGGGTGTACGGCTTCCCAATCGTGTCATTTAGATGCGAGCGCTGTTTTGGAATATTCGTGGCTTTGGCCACATGGGTCGGCGCACCCTCCTCAAAGAGTACATGCGCAAAGAGGACGTGGACATCGTAGGTTTGCAGGAAACTATTAAGACGGATTTCCGCTTCCATGAGCTGCTTTCGCTAGATCCGTTAGAACGTTTTGAGTGGCACTTTACTCCCGCGGTAGGGTGCTCGGGGGGCATGTTGATGGGTCTAAGCCGTGATGCGTATGACATTATCAACTAGGATAGGGGCTCTTTCTTCTTAGCTGCTCATTTTCGCATTCGTGCTACGCTTCGCGAGTTAGTAGTTATTCAGGTCTATGGACCTACCGATCATTCCAGATCGGCGGAGTTCTTGGGAGAACTCCAATAGAAAGTCACTACGGTGACAGCCGCGGCACTCCCGGTCCTCGTGGGAGGGGATTTCAACCTAATTAGGTCCGGAGCCGACAAGAATAATGGCATCATTAACTGGCCGAGGGTGGCCATGTTCAATGCGGCTATTGCCACCATGGCACTTAGGGAAGTGGCCCGAACGGGCGCGCGCTTTACTTGGAATAATAAGCAGCTTGCCCCGGTTCGTTCGGTGCTTGACAGGGTGTTTATGTCGCCGGAGTGGGAAATGGGCTATCCTATGTGCGCGTTGGTCGCTGAGACACGGGTTGGATCAGACCACGTTCCGCTAGTCTACTCCTCAGGGGAGGATAGGCTGCGACGCAGCCCGCGGTTTTTCTTTGAAACGGCCTGGTTTGAAGTGCCAGGCTTTGAGTCGCTCTTCAAAGAGAAATGGCTAGCGTGCGTGCAGCAGGTCGGACCCCGGCGTGGCCCGATGGAATTTTGGAATGCTGTCGGGGGCCGATTGAGAGCGAGCCTCAAGGGGTGGGGCGCCAATCTAGGGAGGATGGACAAGGAGCACAGAACGCTGATCACGGACGAGATCGCCAGGATCGATGCGCAAGCTGATGCTCGTGTCTTCTCGGAGCAGGAGTGGGCTTATCGATACGCTCTTGAGGGGCAGGTTGAGGCCCTACTTCGCGCCGAGGAGGAATACTGGCGGCGGCGTAGTGGACTAAAATGGACCCTTAAGGGTGACGCCAATACCAAGTATTTCCAAGCATACGCCAACGGTCGGCGTCGCAAATGTGCTATACTCAGGCTTCAATCGGAGCAGGGGCTCTTGCTACGCCAAGAAGACATTTCGCGACACATTTACGAGTTCTACATCAACCTGATGGGAACAAGTGAGGCCCAGGGAGCGGGCCTTCGTGAGGACGTGTGGGAGGGATCTCAACGTGTGCTAGAAGAGGAGAACGACGAGTTGGGGCTCGCGTTTCCCCCTGAAGAAATCGACGCCGCTCTCATGGGGATGAAAGTGGACACAGCACCGGGACCGGACGGGTGGCCGGTTGCTATGTTTAAGCGATTTTGGCCCACCCTTAGAGGGCCGATCTTCGAGATATGTAACGGTTTCATGCGGGGCCAGGTAGATATTTCCCGCCTTAACTTTGGAGTGCTCTCGCTCATTCTGAAGGTTCAGGGGGCTGACAACATTAGACAGTTTCGCCCGATTGCGTTGATTAATGTGCCTTTTAATATCTGCGCCAAAGCGAGCGCTACGCGATTAGGTCCGATTGCTCAACGCTCGATCCACCGTAACCAGTCTACGTTTATCCGTGGGCGTAATATCCTGGAGGGTCCGCTCGCTCTCCAGGAGATTGTCCATGAGCTTAAACGCACGAAGGAACCAGCCGTTCTGTTGAAGCTAGACCTCGAGAAGGCGTATGACCGGGTTAATTGGGATTTCCTGCGCCAAGTGCTCCTGGGTCGTGGGTTCTCCGCGGTGTGGGTTCATCGTGTCTTGCAGTTGGTCTCGGGTGGCCAAACTGCAGTGTCGGTGAACGGAGAAATAGGGCATTTCTTCAGGAACAAACGCGGCCTTAGGCAGGGCGACCCGATGTCGCCGCTGCTGTTCAACTTTGTTGTTGACGCGCTGTCCGCTATGCTATCGAAAGCAGCAGCGGCTGGCCATATCCAACGGCTGGTAGGCCATCTCATTCCGGGGGAGTGACTCATTTGCAATATGCGGATGATACACTTTTGAGGTTTCGCCCGGACCTTCAGAGTATAGCTTCGGTCAAGGCGATTCTCATTAGCTTCGAGCTCATGTCCGGTCTCAAAATCAACTTCCACAAGTGTGAGTTGATTGCGATGGGGGTGGAGCCGGACGAGGGTAGACGTATAGCGGATTGGTTTAATTGCAAAGTTGGCAAATTTCCCTTTACGTACCTCGGGCTTCCAATTGATACCAAACGACCCACGATAGAGGATTGGGATCCGCTGTGCGGCAAGGTGCGCGGGAGGGTGTGCCCCTGGCGAGGGAAATTCCTCTCCAAGGCGGCTAGACTCATTCTTACGAATTCCAGTTTGTCCTCCTTGCCGATGTTTGCCATGGGTTTGTTTCTTCTCGCAGAAGGGGTTCATGCGAAGTTCGACACGCCCCGAGCCATGTTCTTTGGGAAGGAACCAGCCCAAACCGTAAATACCATATGGTTAAATGGGCTTCGGTGTGTCGGCCCAAGGCCTTGGGGGGCCTCGGGATCACCAATTCCAGACTCTTAAACATCGCCTTGATGTGTAAGTGGATTTGGAAAATCACCCAAGGTGCTTCAGGCCTTTGGGTTGATCTCCTCAAGGCCAAGTACTTTCTAGGAGGAAAGTTTTTCGAAGGGCGGGCACGGGGCTCCCCCTTCTGGAACGACTTGCAGTCAGTCAAACCGGCGTTCGCCATGGGGGCGAAATTTTCGATTGGGAACGGACGCTCGACCCGATTCTGGATGGATAGGTGGCTTGGAGCCCAACCTCTATGGATGGAATTCCGGGATTTGTACGAGCTGGCCGTCGATCCATCCATCACGGTGGCGGCTGCGCTCGCGGCTAGTCCTCCCGTGATCTATTTTAAACGAGAACTAAACGGTTTAGAGCAGACCAATCTCTTGGCTCTGATGCACCTTATTAACCCGATCACCCTTGTGGACGATCCAGATACGGTCAGCTGGGCGCTCACCAGTTCTGGCAAGTTGTCGGTTAACTCACTGTACCGTAGGTTATGCCGAGGGACGCCACAGCAGGCGATCGTGGGGCTATGGAAAGCGCAGTTGCCCTTGAAGATCAAACTCTTCATGTGGCAATTGTTTCGCGATAAGTTGCCGACCTCCTTAAATGTGGCCAAACGCAATGGGCCGGCAACTGGCCCTTGCGCATTGTGTGGGGAGCCTGAGGACGCCAGCCATGCGTTCTTCAGATGTTCCCTTGCTAGATTTGCTTGGAGCGCGGTCCGGTCCGCGGCTGGTGTTCAGTGGGATCCCAGATCGGCCGTAGAGCTTACTCACCTTTTAGATACGATTTACGGGAGCGCTAAACAGGTGATGTGGAGATGTGTCGGGGCACTTCTCTGGTCTATATGGCTTACTAGGAACAAATTTACTATTGAGGGTTGCTTTCCTTCGCATCCGGCTAACATCCTCTTCAAATGCAACCTTCTATTGCAGCAGTGGAGTCCGTTGGGGAGGCGCAGGGATACTGAGTTGATCAACACCGCTCAACAACGTTTGCTGCAAGTTTACGTGATGGCTAGGGAGCCTTGACTATGGTGCTGTCCATGGTCCCTTTTGTTGCTTGACGAGCCTGCGCGCTCTGTACAGGCTATGCCCTGTAATGTGTCTTCGGTTCGGTTGAGTCGCGCATGCAACTTTCGATGATCCTTTTGCGCTGGTCGGGTAGGTCTGTGGGGTTGTAATATGACTTGTTCACGCTGCCGTTGTGGCTTTATTAATTTAAAGCCGGACGCGTCCGTGCGTCTTCATTCAAAAAAAAGCATGCATCTAGAGTATTAAGTTCATAAGAACAGAGTAACGCATTAAGCAAGATGACATGATGTAGAGGGATAAACTCAAGCAATATGATATAAACCCCATCTTTTTATCCTCGATGTCTTGCTACCCCTAATGTCACTGGGAAAGGACACCGCAAGATTGAACCCAAAGCTAAGCACTTCTCCCATTGCAAGAAAGATCAATCTAGTAGGCCAAACTAAACCGATAATTCGAAGAGACTTGCAAAGATATCAAATCATGCATATAAGAATTCAGAGAAGAACCAAATATTATTCATAGATAATCTAGATCATAAATCCACAATTCATCGGATCTTGGCAAACACACCGCAAAAGAGTATTACATCGAATAGATCTCCAAGAACATCGAGGAGAACTTTGTATTGAGAACCAAAGAGAGAGAAGAAGCCATCTAGCTAATAACTATGGACCCGAAGGTCTGTGGTAAACTACTAACACATCATCGGAGAGGCTATGGTGTTGATGTAGAAGCCCTCCGTGATCGATTCCTGATGACCCACAAGTATAGGGGATCTATCGTAGTCCTTTCGATAAGTAACAGTGTCAAACCCAACGAGGAGCAGAAGGAAATGACAAGCAGTTTTCAGTAAGGTATTCTCCGCAAGCACTGAGATTATCGGTGACAGATAGTTTTGTGATAAGGTAATTTGTAACGGGTAACAAGTAACAAAAGTAAATAAAGTGCAGCAAGGTGGCCCAATCCTTTTTGTAGCAAAGGACAAGCCTGGACAAACTCTTATATGAAGGAAAACGCTCCCGAGGACACATGGGAATTATCATCAAGCTAGTTTTCATCACGCTCATATGATTCACGTTCGTTACTTTCATAATTTGATATGTGGGCGGACCGGTGCTTCGGTGCTGCCCTTCCTTGGACAAGCATCCCAATTATGATTAACCCCCCTTGCAAGCATCCGCAACTACAAAAGAAGTATTAAGGTAAACCTAACCATAGCATAAAACATGTGGATGCAAATCAGCCCCTTACGAAGCAACGCATAAACTAGGGTTTAAGCTTCTGTCACTCTAGCAACCCATCATCTACTTATTACTTCCCAATGCCTTCATCTAGGCCCAAACAATGGTGAAGTGTCATGTAGTCGACGTTCACATAACACCACTAGAGGAGAGACAACATACATCTCATCAAAATATTGAACGAAAACCAAATTCACATGACTACTTATAGCAAGACTTCTCCCATGTCCTCAGGAACAAACGTAACTACTCACAAATTATATTCATGTTCATAATCAGAGGGGTATTAATATGCATAAAGGATCTAAACATATGATCTTCCACCAAATAAACCAACTAGCATGAACTACAAGGAGTAATCAACACTACTAGCAACCCACAGGTACCAATCTGAGGTTTTGAGACAAAGATTGGATACAAGAGATGAACTAGGGTTTGAGAGGAGATGGTTCTGGTGAAGATGTTGATGGAGATTGACCCTCTTCCGATGAGAATATCGATGGTGATGACGATGCTGATGACTTCCCCCTCCCGGAGGGATGTTTCCCCAGCAGAACAGCTCCGCCGGAGCCCTAGATTGGTTTCGCCAGGTTCCACCTCGTGACGGCGGTGTTTCGTCCCGAAAGCTTCCTCCTTATTTTTTCTAGGATGAAAGACTTCATATAGCAGAAGATGGGCACTGGAGGCCTGCCAGGGGGCCCACGAGACAGGGGGTGCGCCCAGGGGGGTAGGGCGCGCCCCCACCCTCGTGGTCAGGGTGTGGGTCCCCCTCTGGTTGATTCTTTCTCCGGTATTTTTTATATATTCCAAAACATGCCTCTGTGAAGTTTTAGGACTTTTGGAGTTGTGCAGAATAGGTCTCTAATATTTGCTCCTTTTCCAGCCCAAAATTCCAGCAGTCGGCATTCTCCCTCTTCATGTAAACCTTGTAAAATAAGAGAGAATAGGCATAAGTATTGTGACATAATGTGTAATAACAGCCCATAATGCAATAAATATCGATATAAAAGCATGATGCAAAATGGACGTATCAACTCCCCCAAGATTAGACCTCGCTTGTCCACATGTTTAGAGATAGAGGTGTCGATAAAATAAAATACGGACATGAGGGCATCATGATCATTCCTATAACAGCAACATATATATATATATATCTATATATATATATTTTTATATGATTTCTTATGCTAAAGTAACAATCTATTCACAATGTAAAGTATGAATCAGAAACTTCATTGAAAACTAACAAACTATGATCTCGGTCATTGAGGCAATTGCAATTTATCATAACAAAGGAAAGAGTCAATATAAGAGCTTTTCAGCAAGTCCACATACTCAACTATCATTTAGTCTTTCACAATTGCTAACACTCGCGCAATACTTATGGTTATGGAGTTTTAATCGGACACAGAGAAAGATAGGGGCTTATACTATTGCCTCCCAACCTTTTACCTCAAGGGTAGTGTCAACAATAATAGCTCATGCTAACTTACATCCAATTGGATATATATATATATATATATATATCAGGATCTTTCCAACACAATGTGCTTGCCAAAGGATAAAATATAAAAAAGGAAAGGTGAAGATCACCATGACGCTTGCATAAGGTATAAGACAAAAGTAAAAGATAGGCCCTTCGCAGAGGGAAGCAGAGGTTGTCATGTGCTTTTATGGTTGGATGCACGGAATCTTAATGCAAAAGAACGCCACTTTATATTGCCACTTGTGATATGGACCTTTATTATGCAGTCCGTCGCTTTTATTGCTTCCACATCATAAGATCGTATAAAGCTTACTTTCTCCACACTAATAAATCATACATATTTAGAGAGCAATTTTTATTGCATGCAACGATGACAACTTACCTGAAGGATATTACTCAATCTGTAGGTAGATATGGTGGACTCTCATGGCAGAACCGGGTTTAAGGATATTTGGAAGCACAAGTAGTATCTCTACTTGGTGCAAAGTATTTTGCTAGCATGAGGGGGAAAGGCAATCCCAACATGTTGGACGATCCATGACAATATACTTTATTTCGGATATAAGAAACATAACCCATTACGTTGTCTTCCTTGTCCAACATCAACTTTTTAGCATGTCATATTTTAATGAGTGCTCACAATCATAAAAGATATCCAAGATAGTATATTTATATGTGAAAACCTCTCCTTCTTTATTACTTCCTATTAATTGCAACGATGACCAAAACTATGTTTGCCAACTCTCAACAACTTTTATTCATCATACTCTTTTATATGTGAAGTCATTACTCTCCATAAGATCATTATGTTCTTTTTATTTCTTTTTATTCTTTCTTTTATTTTTATTCCCTCAAGATCATAGCAAGATAACCAAGCCCTTGACTCAAAACTAGTCTTTATTATATATAGCTCACGGACTCGATTATATAAAAGGATTGTAAAGCAAAACTCAAAACTAGATCATACTAAAACTTTATTCTACTAGATCAAGATATTACCAAAATGATCGAACTAAGAAAAACAGTAAAGATAGGAGTGTGATGGTGATATGATACCGGGGCACCTCCCCCAAGCTTGGCAGTTGCCAAGGGGAGTGCCCATACCCATGTGCTTATGTCTCTTTCTTCGGAGGTGGTAATGTGATATTCTTGGCGATGATGCCCCTGAGGATATGATTCTCTTCCTCGAGCTTATTGACTTGCTGCTTGAGGTCCATTATTTCCTTATGGAGCTTGCCCGTGACGGCTAAAGCCCCTTTCATCCATGGGTGTTGCATAGCTGCGGGAGAACAAGTAACACTCTTTTTCATATTTTCATAAGAAAGAAATCTAACATTGGAAGGGATGACCGAGTTTGGAATAGCTGAGCTCTGTAGTTCCCCCATCATGAATCCGGCTCGGAAACGAGAAGTAACTTCTTGATCCTCTTCCATGGCATCTATCCTTTTCAAGTCGGCCTCCATCTCCTCCTCCGTTGACGGCCCAAAGTGGTCAGCATCACTGTTTGCTCCTAGTCCCGGTGTCGGATGAGACACCCAACTCTCCCTGACCGACTCTTGAGAAGACATCTTGCTCTAATCTGCGGCAGAAACAGCTTGAAACAAAAGCAGAGGATATTTGCATGGTACGGTGGTCAAAACCTTCGGGAGATTATATAATGATTTTTTACCGACCAAAAGAAGTATCGTGCAAGAAAACAGAGTCCGGAGGGCACACGAGGTGCCCACGAGGCAGGGGGGCGCGCCCTCCACCCTCGTGGACGCCTCGTGTCCTTCCCGGACTACTTCTTATTTTCCTATTTTCTTAAATATTCCAAAACGGAGAAAAATTGCTATTAGAACTGTTTTGGAGTCGGTTTACTTACCGTACCACATACCTATTCCTTTTCGGAGTCCGAAACGTTCTGGAAAGTGCCCCTTATGTACTCCTTCGGGGTTACGGTATCAATAACATTAATTTCAACATTTATGGGATTACCTGAGATATAATGTTTGATTCTTTGACCGTTCACCACCTTCGGATTTGTGCCTTCGAAGTTGTTGATTTTTATGGCACCGGAACGATAGAGCTCCTCGATAACGTAAGGACCTTCCCATTTAGAGAGAAGTTTTCCTGCAAAAAATCTTAAACGAGAGTTGTATAGCAAAACATAATCACCTACATTAAACTCGTGCTTTTGTATCCTTTTATCATGCCATCTTTTAACTTTTTCTTTAAACAGTTTGGCATTCTCATAGGCCTGGGTTCTCCATTCATCAAGTGAGCTAGTGTCAAATAGTCTCTTCTCACTGGCAAGTTTGAAATCATAATTGAGCTCTTTAATGCCCAAGATGCCTTATGTTCTAGTTCGAGAGGTAAGTGACATGCTTTTCCATAAACCATTTTATACGGAGACATACCCATAGGATTTTTATATGCAGTTCTATAGGCCCATAATGCATCATCAAGTTTCTTGGACCAATTCTTTCTAGATCGATTAACAGTCTTTTGCAAAATTAATTTGAGCTCTCTATTACTAAGTTCTACTTGACCACTAGACTACGGGTGATATGGAGATGCAATTCTATGATTGAAATCATATTTAGCGAGCATTTTACGAAAAGCACCATGAATAAAATGTGAACCACCATCAATCATTAAATATCTAGGGACTCCAAACCTCGGAAAAATAACTTCTTTAAGCATCTTAATAGAGGTGTTATGATCTGCACTACTAGTTGGACTAGCTTCTACCCACTTAGTAACATAATCAACAGCAACTAAAATATGTGTATACCCATTAGAGGAAGGAAACGGTCCCATATAATCAAAGCCCCAAACATCAAATGGTTCAATAACAAGTGAATAGTTCGTAGGCATTTCTTGACATCTACTAATATTACCAATTCTTTGATATTCATCACAAGACAACACAAACTTATGGGCATCTTTGAAGAGAGTAGGCCAATAAAAACCGGATTGCAATACCTTATGTGCAGTTTTATCTCCAGCGTGGTGTCCTCCATAAGCCTCGGAGTGACACTTGTGTAGGATCTGTTCCTGTTCATGCTCAGGTACACAACGTCTAATAACACCATCTACTCCTCCTTTATAAAGGTGTGGGTCATCCCAGAAGTAATGTCTCAAATCATAGAAAAACTTTTTCTTTTGCTGGTATGTGAAACTAGGTGGTATAAATTTAGCAACAATGTAATTAGCATAATCAGCATACCATGGAGCAGTACGAGAAGCAATTATGACAGCTAATTGTTCATCAGGAAAGCTATCATCAATAGGTAGTGGGTCATCAAGAACATTCTCTAACCTAGACAAGTTGTCTGCAACGGGGTTCTCAGCTCCCTTTCTATCAATAATATGCTAATCAAATTCTTGTAGCAAGAGAACCCATCTAATAAGTTTAGGTTTAGCATCTTACTTTTCCATAAGATATTTAATAGCAGCATGATCAGTGTGAACAGTTACTTTAGAATCAACAGTATAAGGTCTGAACTTATCACAAGCAAATACAACTGCTAAAAATTCTTTTTCAGTAGTAGCATAATTTCTCTGGGCACTGTCTAGAGTTTTACTAGAATATTGGATAACATTTAATTTCTTATCAACTCTTTGGCCTAGAATAGCACCTACAGCATAATCACTAGCATCACACATAATTTCAAAGGGTAAATTCCAATCAGGTGGCTGAACAATAGGTGCAGAAATCAAGGCTTTCTTAAGTGTTTCAAATGCTTCTACACAATCATCATCAAAGACAAAAGGAACATCTTTTTGTAAGAGATTAGTCAGAGGCCTAGAAATTTTAGAAATTCCTTAATGAACCTCGTATAAAAACCGGCATGACCAAGGAAACTTCTTATACCTTTAATGTCCTTAGGACACGGCATCTTTTCAATAGCATCAACTTTGTTTTATCAACTTCAATACCTCTTTCAGAAATTTTAT
Source organism: Aegilops tauschii subsp. strangulata (assembly GCF_002575655.3). NCBI lineage: Eukaryota > Viridiplantae > Streptophyta > Magnoliopsida > Poales > Poaceae > Aegilops > Aegilops tauschii. The sequence continues at coordinate 96,438,641 of NC_053037.3, read as the reverse complement.
GCCCCAAGACAATACCTTCATTAACCATAAAGTGGCACTTCTCCCAATTCAAGACAAGATTAGTTTCTTCACATCTCTGCAAAAATCGATCAAGGTTGCTTAAGCAATCATCAAAAGAATTTCCATTCACGGAGGAATCATCCATGAAAACCTCAACAATCTTTTCACAAAAGTCAGAGAATATAGCAGTCATACATCTTTTAAAGGTAGCAGGTGCATTGCATAAACCAAAAGGCATACGTCTATAAGAAAAGGTACCAAAAGGGCAAGTAAAAGTGGTCTTTTCTTGATCCTCTTTTGACACGGGTATTTGAGAGAAACCAGAATAACCATCTAGAAAGCAAAAATGTGTATGTTTGGATAATCTTTCTAGCACTTGATCAATAAAAGGCAAAGGGCAATGATCCTTTTTAGTAGCTTTATTTAGTTTGCGGAAATCAATTACCATTCTATAACCTCTAACAATTCTTTGTGGGATCAATTCATCTTTATCACTAGGAACAACAGTAATACCTCCCTTCTTAGGGACACAATGGACATGACTTACCCACTGACTGTCAGCAACTGGATAAATTATACCTGTCTCCAGGAGCTTTAGTATTTCTTTTCTTACCACTTCTTTCATCTTAGGATTTAACCGTCATTGGTGATCAACAACTAGTTTAGCGTCTTTCTCCAATTTTATTTTGTGATGGCATAGAGTGGGACTAATGCCCTTAAGATCATCAAGAGTATATCCAATAGCAGCACGGTCCTTCTTCGGAGTTTTCAATAATTTCTCTTCTTCTTGCTCTGAAAAGTTAGCACTAATAATAACATGATATATCTTCTTTTCATCAAGATAAGCATATTTAAGAGTATCAGGTAATGGTTTAAGCTCAAACACGGGATCACCCTTGCGTGGAGGAGGATCCCCTAGAATTTCAACAGCCAAGTTGTGTTTCAAGATAGGTCCTTGTTTAAAGAATACTTCATCTATTTCCCTTCTTTCATTCATAAACATATCATTTTCATGGTCTAGCAAATGTTGCTCTAAAGGATCATTAGGAGGCATGACAATAGAAGCAAGACCAATAATTTCATCTTTACTAGGCAATTCTTTATCATGGGGTTGTCTACGAAATTTAGCAAAATTAAACTCATGAGACATATCCCCTAAACCAATAGTAACAACATCCTTTTTTCAATCTATCTTAGCATTAACAGTATTCAAGAAGGGCCTACCAAATATAATGGGACAAAAGTGATCTTGTGGGGAACCAAGAACAAGAAAATCAGTAGGATATTTAACTTTCCCACACAAGACTTCAACATCTCTAACAATCCCAATTGGTGAAATAGTATCTCTATTGGCAAGCTTAATTGTAACATCTATCTCTTCTATCTCAGTAGGTGCAATATCATGCATAATTTCTTTGTATAAGGAATGAGGTATTGCACTTGCACTAGCACCTATATCACACAAGCCATGATAACAATGATCTTCTATTTTAACAGAAACAACAAGCATGCCAACAATAGGTCTATGTTTACCCTTAGTATCGGGTCTAGCAATTCTAGCAGCTTCATCACAGAAGTAAATAAAATGCCCATCAATATTATCAGCCAAGAGATCTTTAACCATAGCAATACTAGGTTCAACTTTAATTTGCTCAGGGGGTGTAGGTGTTCTAGTATTATGATGACCCACAAGTATAGGGGGTCTATCGTAGTCCTTTCGATAAGTAAGAGTGTCAAACCCAACGAGGAGCAGAATGAAATGATAAGCAATTTTCAGTAAGGTATTCTCTGCAAGCACTGAAATTATAGGTAACAGATAGTTTTGTGATAAGGTAAATTGTAACGGGTAGCAAGTAACAAGTGTAAATAAAGTGCAGCAAGATGGACCAATCATTTTTGTAGCATAGGATAAGCCTGGACAAACTCTTATATAGAGAAAAGCGCTCCCGAGGACACATGGGAATTATCGTCAAGCTAGTTTTCATCACGCTCATATGATTCGCGTTCGGTACTTTGATAATTTGATATGTGGGTGGACCGGTGCTTGGGTGATGTCCTTACTTGGACAAGCATTCCACTTATGATTAACTCCTATTGCAAGCATCCGCAACTACAAAAGAAGTATTAGGGTAAACCTAACCATAGCATGAAACATATGGATCCAAATCAGCCCCTTATGAAGCAACGCATAAACTAGGGTTTAAGCTTCTGTCACTCTAGCAACCCATCATCTACTTATTACTTCCCAATGCCTTCCTCTAGGCCCAAATAATGGTGAAGTGTCATGTAGTGGACGTTCACATGACACCACTAGAGGAGAGACAACATACATCTCATCAAAATATCGAACGAATACCAAATTCACATGACTACTAATAGCAAGACTTCTCCCATGTCCTCAGGAACAAACGTAACTACTCGCAAAGCATATCCATGTTCATAATCAGAGGAGTATTGATATGCATATAGGATCTGAACATATGATCTTCCACCAAATAAACCAACTAGCATCAACTACAAGGACTCAAGGAGTAATCAACACTACTAGCAACCTACAGGTACCAATCTCAGACTTAGAGACAAGAATTGGATACAAGAGATGAACTAGGGTTTGAGAGGAGATGGTGCTGGTGAAGATGTTGATGGAGATTGACCCCCTCCCAATGAGAGGAGCGTTGGTGATGACGATGGCGATGGTTCCCCCCTCCCGGAGGGAAGTTTCCCCGGCAGAACAGCTCCGCCATAGCCCTAGATTGGTTCCGCCTCGTGGCGGCAGAGTCTCGTCCCGAAAGCTTGCTTATGATTTTTTCTCGGACGAAAGACTTCATATAGCAGAAGATGGGCACCGAAGGGCCACCAGGGGGCCCATGAGCCAGGGGGCGCGCCCAGGGGGGTAGGGCGCGCCGCCCAGCCTCGTGGCCAGGGTGTGGCTCCCCTCTGGTATTTTCTTCGTCCAGTATTTTTTATTAATTCGAAAAATGACTTCTGTGACGTTTCAGGACTTTTGGAGCTGTGCAGAATAGGTCTCTAATATTTGCTCCTTTTCCAGCCCAGAATTCCAGCTGTTGGCATTCTCCCTCTTCATGTAAACCTTGTAAAATAAGAGAGAATAGGCATAAGTATTGTGACATAATGTGTAATAACAGCCCATAATGCAATAAATATCTACTATTAAAGGGGGATCGAACGTCGTGATGGTTCGACCTCCCCTCGTGATTCCACCACCTCGTTCGAGCCCCCCCCCCCCCCCCCGCATCCTACGATGCATCCCACCCCTCGATGGCACGCAGTAAAAAAACGTTGCATCCCGCACGCACAAGAAACCCGAAAAACCAGCACACGATCCCACACATCGTGGCTCAAATTTTTTTGAGAGAATAAACCGCCCCCACACATACACGTCCCGCCTCCACCTCTCCCTGAGCCCTCGCTCTCGATCTCGTCTCTCTCCTGCCAAATACTGTCGCCGCCAGAGAGAGGAAGGAGCGCAGGGGGTCGCCTCGCTCGCTTCTGCTGACCACCGCCACCTCCACCCCCGTCGACGCCGTGGCGGACGCGGTGAGTCCCAAGCCGCGGGACACTGGGCGTGGCCACCCCGTCGGAGCGACAGGAAGAGCAGGGCCGCGGGAGCCGTCGACAGCTCTGGCCCGCCCCCAAGCTGACCTCCGCCCCCAGGCGAGCTCCGGTTCCGCCGCCCCGTAATCCGCTCGAGTCGCGCCTAACGCCATGGTTTATTGCAGGTGGAGGTGGAGTACGTGCCGGAGATGCCCGACCTCGGCGCCGACGACCCCCTCCCCCTCGACGCCTTCGCGGCGGCCCCCGCCCCCAGGCGAGCTCCGGTTCCTCCGCCCCGTAATCTGCTCGAGCCGCGCGCCTAAGGCCATGGCGGCGAGAGCATGGGCGGTCGCGGTGGTGACGACTAGCTCGAAGAGGAGGAGTCCGCCACTATGAGGACCTTGTTCAACAACACTACTCGGGCCTCCAGTAATGGCAGGTTGGGGATATCTGAGATGTGTCCTCTCCGCCTCCAGTAAAGATTTTGTGTGATTGTTTGTTTTGCAATATATTAGGCAGTGTTATTTCTTCATGTTATTAGCTGCCCATTTGAGACATGAACAAAAGAACGACGGCGATGCACAACCCTACACAGCGCCACTCGTTGTCATCTTGTCGGTCAAGTAGGCGCATCGGCGGCTGCTGCACGCCTCCACCATGGAATCAAATGGGTGAGGTCTGTTGCCCCTTTCCAAATTCTGAAACCTCCCACTTCTATGTATATGAACTTGTTCTTACTTGTTACTCCAATGTTTTAATTAGTATAAGGGTGCAGCAGCTGTTCTATTCATTAGTTGATCCATCTCCCACTTTATATTGCACCTCATCTCCCACTTTTTTTATCACACAATTCAGCAGAAATTCTTTTCGCTTGTATCTTGCCAAATTGAAGTAATATATTCAGGCCAAAGACTGTACTGGCAACAATTGTAAATTCAGAAAACAGGAAGAAAATAAACTTGCTGATAATGCAATCAGAACAGAGAGTTATTGTAACGCCCACGATGCGGCTATATCTCCCACGTGTCGAGGCACGACTTAGAGGCATAACCGCATAGTGGTTTTGTCGCAAGAAGGGTCATCTTCACACAATCCCATGTAATGAACAAGAATGGGATAAAGAGTTGGCTTACAATCGCCACTTCACACAATACATAAATATCATTCATACATCATCCAAAATACAATCATATAGACCGACTACGGCCAAAATCCAGATGAAAATAAGACAACCCCAAATGCTAGATCCCCGATCGTCCCAACTGGGCTCCACTACTGATCATCAGGAAAAGACACATAGTAACGACCACGTTCCTCGTCGAACTCCCACTTGAGATCGACGCCATCGTCTGCACTGGCATCGTCGGCACCTGCAACTGTTGTTGGAAGTATCTGTGAGTCACGGGGACTCAGCAATCTCACACCCGCGAGATCAAGACTATTTAAGCTTATAGGACAAGAAGGGTGCAAGAGGTGAAGCTGTAGCGGCAAAAGCATATATGGTGGCTAACTTGCGCAAATGAGAGCGAGAAGAGAAGCAAAGGAACGGACGTCATCTAGCAATGACCAAGAAGAGGTCCTGAACACCTACTTACGTCATACATAACACAGACCGTGTTCACTTCCCGGACTCCGCCGAGAAGAGACCATCACGGCTACACGCGCACTTGGTGTATTTTAATTGGGTCAAGTGACAAGTTATCTATAACCGGACATTAACAAATTCCCATCTGCCTCATAACCGCGGGCACGGCTTTCGAAAGATATTACCCTGCAGGGGTGTCCCAACTTAGGCCATCATAAGCTCTCACGGTCAACGAAGGATAAACCTTCTCCCGGAAAGACCCGATCAGTCTCGGAATCCCGGTTTACAAGACATCTCGACAATGGTAAAACAAGACCAGCAAAGCCGCCCGAATGTGCCGACAAATCCCGATAGGAGCTGCACATATCTCGTTCTCAGGGCACACCGGATGAACACTACGTACAGCTAAAACCAATCCTCGAGTTTCCCCAAGGTGGCGCTGCAAGTGGCTCTAGTTTGGACCAGCACTCAGAGGAACACTGGCCCGGGGTTTAAAATAAAGATGACCCTCGGGCTCTAGAAAACCCGGGGGAAAAAGGTATAGGTCGCAAATGGTAAAACCAAGGTTGGGCCTTGCTGGAGGAGTTTTATTCAAGGCGAACTGTCAAGGGGGTCCCATAAATCACCCAACCGCGTAAGGAACGCAAACTCAAGGAACATAATCTCGGTATAACAGTAACTAGGGCGGCAAGAGTGGAACAAAACACCAGGCATAAGGCCGAGCCTTCCACCCTTTACCAAAATATATAGATGCATTAATTAAATAAGAGATATTGTGATATCCCAACATATCCATGTTCCGACATGGAACAAACTTCAACTTCACCTGCAACTAGCAACGCTATAAGAGGGGCTGAGCAAAAGCGGTAACATAGCCAAACAACAGTTTGCTAGGAAAGGATGGTTAGGGGCTGACATGGCTAAAATAGGAGACATGATATAGCAAGTGATAGGTAGCGGAGCATAGCAATAGAGCGAACAACTAGCATAGCAAAGATAGAAGTGATTTCGAGGGGTGGTCATCTTGCCTGCAAGATTCTCAGAGTTGTCGAAAGCTTGATCCTCGTAAGCGTACTCGACAGGTTCCTCGTTCACGAACTCGCCTCCCGGCTCTACCCAAGACAAGAACACAAACAAACGGAACCACAATCAACAACGAGAAATGCACAAGCAACATGATGCAAGACATGTATGATATGCAAGATATGATTTGCGATGCATATGCGTGCTCCGGAAGGAAAATGATGAACATGGCAGTAACTTGGCAAACCAAGCATGCCACTGGAAAGATGATATGATTTCGGTCGAAATCGATATAAAGATCACCGGAATCGGATGCACGGTTTGCAGATGGCAAGCAAAACAAGAATGACACTAAACTGCGATAAACAGCAAGATAGCACCTAAAATGCAACAAGTAGCAATGCTACAGCACCCCAACATAGCAACAAAGCACATGGCAGTAATCTACAGGAGATGCTTGACAAAAGATGAACACTGAGCTACGACTAGTTTACAACATATCAAGCTCAAACAAGCATGGAAAAAGTGCAAAAGATTACAGGTTCACAGACTCAGTGAAAAACTGGACATGGCAGAAATCAGCATCAGGTAGCAATGTTCAGAGCACGAAATCAACATGCTACAGGAACTTAACATAGCAAAACAAGGCATGGTAGTGTTCTACTAAATTCACATGACAAAAGTCCCTTACTGACCATAAGCCAAAAAGGACCAGAAGATATGATGGCAAGCATGTAAACATAGCAAGTTTCGTTATCAGGTTTCAGACTTAGCAGAAAACAGAGCATGGCAGAAATATTAATATGTAGGCCTCTTTGTGAGCTTGATGCACTCACTACAGACCAATTCATGACAAACCAAGCATAACTACAGCAAGATGGCATGTTTATGAAGCTATCCATCGCAAGAACAATTGCATAGCATGTATGGATCAACTACAATAAGCTTGGCAAAAATGCATCTCATGTTAAGGATCTGCCAGAAATATTTTATAGCAAAAGTAGAGCAAGATTGAGTCATGCTATGGTACTCTAAAATTGCAAACAATTGCAGGAATGGATCAATTACAACTATATCTACAAAACATCCTTACTGAAAATCTCCAAAATATGCATGGATCTCTCTGTAGCATCAAGTTTACATGGCAACAAAATTACAGCAGACTAGGACTTAGAGAAATCACTGTCCCTGAAATCAGAATTATTACGGGGCCTACTTTGCATGATTGTGCTAGTCACCACAGAGATCAAAAAAATACATGGACTATACCACTGGAAAGATGGCATGGCATACTTCAAAACACATGTAGAGCTCATGCTCAAACGATGCACAGAATAAATGATACAAAAATGACAAATCTCCAAGTTCTGATAAGAACCAGAGAATAACAGCAACTAGCCCTCTTCCAACGAATATTTGGGCATCAATATGACCGCTAATGAACATGGTGCAATTGAACAAAATGAAGAGCATCACGAGGCGAACAATTTGACATATTATACGCGTGAATCGGAGCTACATGCAAGAAGTTATCGCATCTCGAACAGGAGCACATGCTGAGAATTTTCCAGACTTGGAGAAAAAAAACGGGCGCGAGAAAGAGTCAACGTACGGTGGTTCGATCGGATCTGGATCGAGCAACTGCTACAGGAGCTCGCCGGCTCGGGCTGGGCTCGGCCGGAGCGGGCACCGGAGGAGGAGAGGGAGGCCGCGGAGGAGGGCGGAGGAGGGCGGCGCCGGCGGGGAGGGACCGGTCGCCGACGGGCGGGGCACGGCGGGGCCGGCGGCGGCGCCCGGCGCGGGAGGCGAGGCGGCGGCGGGCGCGCGCGGCGCGCGCGGCGGCGATGCGGGCCGGCGGGCCCGCGGCGGGCTCGCGGGCCGGCGCGGTGGGAGGCCGGAGGCGGGCGGACGTTGTCCGGCCGGAGCGGACGCGTCCGGCGCGGCACGGAGGGAGAGGGTTAGGGTTTGTCTGTGATTTCGTTTTTCGGGATGCCCACTTATAAATAGGTAGAGGGAGCTAGGAGACTCCAAATGAGGTGCGGTTTTCGCCCACACGATCGTGATCGAACGACCTAGAGCATGGAAGAGAGTTTGGTGGGTTTTGGGCTGGTTTTGGAGGGGGTTTTTGCTGGACACTCAAATGGACTTTGCGGATGCCCGGTTAACCGTTGGAGTACCAAACGACCTCCGAATGGAACGAAACTTGACCGGCAGTCTCCGGGTGGTATATTAAGACCACTTGACAAGCCTCGGTCCATTCCGACAAAGTTTGACACACGCACACGAAAGAAAACAAGAGGGGTGCACCGGAGGAGATAGGAGCGCCAGATTGGAAAACGGACAACGGGGAAAATGCTCGGATGCATGAGACGAACACGTATGCAAATGCAATGCACATGATGACATGATATGAAAATGCATGACATGAAAAAATACAAAACAAAAGACAAAACCCGACAACGGAGGGAAAAACATATCACATAGCCGGAAATGGCAAGAGTTGGAGTAACAAATATGGCAAGTTAAATGCAGGGTGTTACAGTTATGTACATGTTTCTTTACTTTTCGCGTTCTTTTGCACCATCAATTATCAGTTGTGAATTGTGATCACTCGGTTCACTAATATAGTTGCTTGTTGATCTTGGTCGCCATTTCCAGTTTGCCCTGTCATCTTGCTCATAATGCAGTCAACTTTATTTCACTTTCAGCATCATGGATCATTCGATCCTTCTACACACTCAATGAACAAGGGAGCTAGAGCGCTGAAACTTCCCGTATTTTTAGTTTGTTGATGCATGACTGTTTTTCTTGCTATCATTGTCATGACAATGACTGGCTAGGATGTACTAATGTATTTTTTCATCCATGTTAACCACTAACCCACAGCTTAGCTAGACATAGCTTCTTCTTTTTTTGCTATACAAACGCTTATATACCTTACATATTCTTTTATTAGCATACAATTAATCAGTGTTGCACACTGATGGCAGGAATTCTACTATACAGGATTATAACAGGGGGAAAGGATAAGGGAGAAGGGGACTCTATGAAGAAAGAACAAGAAGGTGTCCCTGAAAAATAAGCAGCTGGAGAACAACAAGTTTATTGTTGACTTTCTAGAGAAAATGTCGTAACAACTGAGAAAATTGCTGGTGAGAACATCACACATGTTCTTATAGTTTTTAAATGAAAAACTTTTATGTTTATCTCTTTTTTACTAGAATAGTAGATAATGGGGCATAGACATTTGAGAAGGCTTAGTGCAATTAATCCCTTTATCTTGCAGTACTTTACACATGGGTTCCATTATCAGAATAGGAGGGCCTAGCAGTACAAAATCAAGGCTCTGTACTATATTGTTGGACAAAGGTTATACATATGTACCTATACTGATTTATTTATATTTGTAGCATTTGAGATGGTTGCCTTGTCAATGCACAAATCGGTATTTCTACTTCTAGAGAAATGTATGTTCGTTTTCCGAATAACTGCTATTGACCTTACATGATTCTTTGAAGTCATACTAATTTGGATTTGTTATGACATACACTTGAAATTTATAGTAGAGATATCTGACTTTGTCTGTTGGAAATTGATATCAACCAACATGGATAGTGCTATTGTTCCTTTGCATAAGCCAAATTAGTCCTGACTATTATAGACTGCCATTTCTTATAGCACTAGGCAAAATGAATGTGGTTACTCACTGTTTCAGATGAGTTTGTCAATAATTTGGCAATGTGGTGTCGAGGTCTTTGCCCATGAGGTTACACCTTCAAGGGTGACATTGAAGAAGCATTCAAATGCATAGATATAAGAGAAGATCAACTTGCACGTACAAGTTGTGTTGCAGACGACGGGGCCATGCGGTTGAATGTGTCTGGTCAAGTTGACCAAGAAGCATGATATCATTAACAAGATGTTCACAAAATTTCTTCAAAGTTTATTTGATGGTGTGGCATATTTTTTTCTGGTTAAGTTTTCTGTATATTTCTATATTTATTTGTACAAACTGGAAGCTACAGATGAACTTCATATATACTCTGCCAACTTCGTTCAATAAGATCAAAGTATGCAATATGTTTTCGAATAGTATATGTACTATATGTTTCTGAATAGTATATGTATGTTCAATAGTATTCAAATTCTTTATTTTCAGAGGGAAATAATCTTTTCGATGGTAAATATATTCCAAAGCAATAACTATCATTGGATTCACTAATTCATGCATTATCGATAGTGGTAGAGGCAGAGAAAATGTTGTCAGATTAGAAGAGTGTAGGTTGTTCTATGGTGATGGGTACGATTGTGGTGTGGAGCCTTGAGGTCTTACATGCCATAAGTAGAGGATGCTAGCACTGCCTAAATTTGTTGCTCCGTGGCAACGCACGGGCATTCAGCTAGTATCGATATAAAAGCATGATGAAAAATGGACGTATCAACTCCCCCAAGCTTAGACCTCGCATGTCCTCAAGCGGAAGCCGATAACGATCAATATGTCCACATGTTTAGAGGTAGAGGTGTCGATAAAATAAAATACGGACATGAGGGCATCATGATCATTCTTATAACAGCAACATATATGGATATTGTCATATGATTTCTTATGCTCAAGTAATAGTCTATTCACAATGTCAAGTATGAATCAGAAACTTCATTGAAAACTAACAAACTATAATCTCAGTCATTGAAGCAATTGCAATTTATTATAACATCGGAAAGAGTCTATGTAAGAGCTTTTCAGCAAGTTCACATACTCAACTAGCATTTAGTCTTTCACAATTGCTAACACTCACGCAATACTTATGGGTATGGAGTTTTAATCGGGCATAGAGAAAGATAGGGGCTTATAGTTTCGCCTCCCAACCTTTTACCTCGAGGGTAATGTCAACAATAATAACTCATGCTAACTTACATCCAATTGGATATATATATATTAGGATCTTTCCAACACAATGTGCTTACCAAAGGATAAAATGTAAAAAAGGAAAGGTGAAGATCACCATGACTCTAGCATAAAGTAGAAGATAAAAGTAAAAGATAGGCCCTTCACAGAGGGAAGCAGATGTTGTCATGCGCTTTCAGGGTTGGATGCACAAAATCTTAATGCGAAATAACGTCACTTTATATTGCCACTTGTGATATGGACCTTTATTATGCAGTCTGTCGCTTTTATTTCTTCCATATCACAAGATCGTATAAAGCTTATTTTCTCCCACACTAATAAGTCATACATATTTAGAGAGCAATTTTTATTGCTTGCACCGATGACAACTTACTTGAATGATCTTACTCAATCCATAGGTAGATATGGTGGACTCTCATGGCAAAACTGGTTTTAAGGGTATTTGGAAGCACAAGTAGTATCTCTACTTGGTGCAAGGAATTGGCTAGCATGAGGGAGAAAGGCAAGCTCAACATGTTGGATGATCCATGACAATATACTTTATCTCAGATATAAGAAAACATAACCCATTACGTTGTCTTCCTTGTCCAACATCAACTCTTTAACATGTCATATTTTAATGAGTGCTCACAATCATAAAAGATGTCCAAGATAGTATATTTATATGTGAAACCTCTCTTTCTTTATTACTTCCTATTAATTGCAACAATGACCAAAACTATGTTTGTCAACTCTCAACAACTTTTAATCATCATACTCTCTCAATGTGAAGTCATTACTCTTCATAAGATCAATATGATCTCTTTACTTCTTTTTATTCTTTCTCTTTTCTTTTATTCCCTCAAGATCAAAGCAAGATAATCAAGCCCTTGACTCAACACTAATCTTTATTATATATAGCTCACGGACTCGATTACATAAAGGGATCATAAAGAAAAACTCAAAACTAAATCATACTAAGACTTTATTCTACTAGATCAAAATATTACCAAAAGGATCGAACTAAGAAAAGCGGTAAAGATAGGAGTGTGATGGTGATACGATACCAGGGCACCTCCCCCAAGGTTGGCAGTTGCCAAGGGGAGTGCCCATACCCATGTGATTATATCTCCTTCTTCGAGGGTGGTGATGTGATATTCTTGGCTATGATACCCCTCAGGATACGATTCTCCTCCTCGAGCTTGTTGACTTGCCGCTTAAGATCCATTATTTCCTTACGGAGCTTACCCGTGACAGTTAAAGCTCCTTGCACCCATGGATGTTGCATAGTTGCGGGAGAACAAGTAACACTCTTCTTCATATTTTCATAAGAAAGAAATCTAACACTGGAAGGGATAACCGAGTTTGGAATAGCCGAGCTCTGTAGTTCCCCCATCGTGAATCCGGCCTGGTAGCGAGAAGTGACTTCTTGATCCTCCTCCATGGCATCTATCCTTTTCAAATCGGCCTCCATCTCTTCCTCCGTTGCTGGCCCAAAGTGGTCAGCATTGCTGCTTGTTCCTAGTCCCGGTGTCAGATGAGACACCCGACTCTCCCCGACCGACTCTTGAGAAGACATCTTGCTCTGATCTACGGCAGAAACAGCTCGAAACGAAAATAGAGGATATTTGCGTGATATGGTGGTCAAAACCTTCGGGAGATTATATAATGAATTTTTACCGACCGAAAGAAGTATCGTGCAAGAAAACGGAGTCCGAAGAGCACACGAGGTGCCCACGAGGTAGGAGGGCACGCCCAGGGGGGTAGGGCGTGCCTCCCACCCTCATGGAAGCCTCGTGTCCTTCCTGGACTGCTTCTTATTTTTCTATTTTTCTAAATATTCCAAAACAGAGAGAAATTGCCATTAGAACTGTTTTGGAGTCGGTTTACTTACCGTACCACATACCTATTCCTTTCCGGAGTCTGAAACGTTCTGGAAAGTGTCCCTTATGTATTCCTCTGGGGTTACGGTTTCAATAACATCAGTTTCAACATTTATAGGATTACCTGAGATATAATGTTTGATTCTTTGACCGTTCACCACCTTCGGATTTGTGCCTTCGAAGTTGTTGATTTTTATGGCACCGGAACGATAGACCTCCTCGATAACGTAAGGACCTTCCCATTTAGAGAGAAGTTTTCCTGCAAAAAAATCTTAAACGAGAGTTGTATAACAATACATAATCACCTACATTAAACTCACACTTTTGTATTCTTTTGTCATGCCATCTTTTAACTTTTTCTTTAAACAACTTGGCATTCTCATAGGCTTGGGTTCTCCATTCATCAAGTGAGCTTATGTCAAATAGCCTCTTCTCACCGGCAAGTTTGAAATCATAGTTGAGCTCTTTAATGGCCCAATGTGCCTTATGTTCTAGTTCGAGAGGTAAGTGACATGCTTTTCCATAAACCATTTTATATGGAGACATACCCATAGGATTTTTATATGCAGTTCTATAGGCCCATAATGCATCATCAAGTTTCTTGGACCAATTCTTTCAAGATCTATTAACAGTCTTTTGCAAAATTAATTTAAGCTCTCTATTGCTCAATTCTACTTGACCACTAGACTGTGGGTGATAAAGGGATGCAATTCTATGATTAACATCATACTTAGCAAGCATTTTACGGAAAGCACCATGAATAAAATGTGAACCACCATCAGTCATTAAATATCTAGGGACTCCAAACCTCGAAAAAATAACTTCTTTAAGCATCTTAATAGAGGTGTTATGATCAGCACTACTAGTTGGAATAACTTCTACCCACTTAGTAACGTAATCAACAGCAACTAAAATATGTGTATATCCATTAGAGGCAGGAAACGGTCCCATATAATCAAAGCCCCAAACATCAAATGGTTCAATAACAAGTGATTAATTCATAGGAATTTCTTGACGTCTACTAATATTACCAATTCTTTGACATTCATCACAAGATAAGACAAACTTACAAGCATCCTTGAAGAGAGTAGGCCAATAAAAACCGGATTGCAATACCTTATGCGCAGTTCTATCTCCAGCGTGGTGTCCTCCATAAGACTCGGAGTGACACTTGCGTAGGATCTGTTCCTGTTCATGCTCAGGTACACAACATCTAATAACACCATCTACTCCTTCTTTATAAAGATGTGGGTCATCCCAAAAGTAATGTCTCAAATCATAGAAAAACTTTTTCTTTTGCTGGTATGTGAAACTAGGTGGTATAAATTTAGCAACAATGTAATTAGCATAATCAGCATACAATGGAGCAGTACGAGAAGCATTTATGACATTTAGTTGTTCATCAGGAAAGCTATCATCAATAGGTAGTGGGTCATCAAGAACATTCTCTAACCTAGACAAGTTGTCTGCAACGGGTTCTCAGCTCCCATTCTATCAATAATATGTAAATCAAATTCATGTAACAAGAGAACCCATCTAATAAGTCTAGGTTTAGCATCTTTCTTTTCCATAAGATATTTAATAGCAGCATGATCAGTGTGAATAGTTACTTTAGAATCAACAATATAAGGTCTGAACTTATCACAAGCAAAAACAACTGCTAAGAATTCTTTTTCAGTAGTAGCATAATTTCTCTGAGCACTGTCTAGAGTTTTACTAGCATATTGAATAACATTTAAATTCTTATCAACTCTTTGCCCTAGAACAGCACCTACAGCATAATCGCTAGCATCACACATAATTTCAAAGGGTAAATTCCAGTCAGGTGGTTGAATGATAGGTGCAGAGATTAATGCTTTCTTAAGTATTTCAAATGCTTCTACACAATCATCATAAAAAACGAAAGGTATATCTTTTTGTAATAGATTAGTCAGAGGCCAGGAAATTTTTGAGAAGTCCTTAATGAACCTCCTATAAAAACCGGCATGACCAAGAAAACTTCTTATACCTTTGATGTCCTTGGGACATGGCATCTTTTCAATAGAATCAACTTTAGCTTTATCAACTTCAAGACCTCTTTCAGAAATTTTATGCCCCAAGACAATGCCTTCATTAACCATAAAGTGGCACTTTTCCCAATTCAGGACAAGATTAGTTTCTTCACATCTCTGCAAAACTCGATCAAGGTTGCTCAAGCAATCATCAAAAGAGGATCCATAAACGGAGAAATCATCCATGAAAACCTCACATATCTTTTCACAAAAGTCGGAGAATATAGCCATCATGCATCTTTGAAAGGTAGCAGTTGCATTACACAAACCTAAAGGGATACGTCTATAAGCAGAAGTACCGAAAGGGCAAGTAAAAGTGGTCTTTGCTTGATCATCAGCTGACACAGGTATTTGAGAGAAACCAGAATAACCATCTAGAAAGCAAAAATGTGTATGTTTGGATAGTCTTTCTAGCATTTCATCAATAAAATGTAAGGGGTAATGATCTTTTTAGTAGCTTTATTTAATTTACAGAAGTCAATTACCATCCTATATCCTGTAATAATTCTTTGCGGAATCAATTCATCTTTATCATTAGGAACGACAGTAATACCTCCTTTCTTAGGGACACAATGGACAGGACTTAACCACTAACTATCAGCAACGGGATAAATTATACATGCCTCAAGGAGCTTTAATATTTCCTTTCTTACCACTTCTTTCATCTAGGATTCAGCCGTCGTTGGTGATCAATAACTGGTTTGGCGTCTTTCTCCAGATTTATTTTGTGTTGACATAGAGTGGGACTAATGCCCTTAAGATCATCAAGAGTATATCCAATAGCAGCACGGTGTTTCTTCAGAGTTTTCAATAATTTCTCTTCTTCATGCCCTGAAAGGTTAGCACTAATAATAACAGGATATATCTTCTTTTCATCAAGATAAGCATATTTAAGAGTATCAGGCAATGGTTTAAGCTCAAACACGGGATCACGCTTGGGTGGAGGAGGATCCCCTAAGATTTCAACAGGTAAATTGTGTTTCAGAATGGGTCCCTGTTTAAAGAATACTTCATCTATTTCCCTTCTTTCATTCATAAACATATCATTTTCATGGTCTAGCAAATATTGTTCTAAAGGATCATTAGGAGGCACAACAATAGTAGCAAGACCAATAATTTCATCCTTACTAGGCAATTCCTCTTCACGGTGTTGTCTACGAAATTTAGAAAAATTAAACTCATGAGACATATCACCCAAACCAATAGTAACAACATCCTTTTTGCAGTCTATCTTAGCATTAACAGTGTTCAAGAAGGGTCTACCAAATATAATGGGACAAAAGCTATCTTGTGGGGAACCAAGAACAAGAAAATCAGCAGGATATTTAGTTTTCCCACACAAGACTTTAACATCTCTAACAATCCCAATTGGTGAAATAGTATCTCTATTGGCAAGTTTAATTGTGACATCAATTTCTTCTAACTCAGTGGGTGCAATATCATGAATAATTTCTTTGTATAAAGAGATAGGTATTGCACTAGCACTAGCACCCATATCACACAAGCCATGATAACAATGATCTCCTATTTTAACAGAAATAACAGGCATGCCTACCACAGGTCTGTGTTTATCTTTAGTACCAGGTTTAGCAATTCTAGCAATTTCCTCACAGAAATAAATAACATGCCCATCAATATTATCAGCCAAGAGATCTTTAACAATAACAATATTAGGTTCAACTGTAACTTGCTCATGGGGTGTATAAGTTCTGATATTACTTTTACGAACCAAAGTTGAAGTTTTAGCATGATCCTTTATTCTAACAGGGAAAGGTGGTTTCTAAACATAAGGAGTAGGAACAATAGGATCATTATAAGTGATAGTATTTTCTTCAACTTTAATAGGTGCAACTACTTTTACTTCTGTGGGAGAATTATATTTAAACCACTTCTCCTTAGGGAGAAAAACATGAGTAGCAAAGGATTCACAAAAAGAAGCTACTATCTCAGAGTCAAGTCCATATTTAATGCTAAATTTACGGAAAACATCGATATCCATAAAAGATATAACACAATCAAACTTAGGTGCTATACCTGACTCCTTACCTTCGTCGAGATCCCAATCTTCAGAGTTGCGTTTAATTCTTTCCAATAAATCCCATTTGAATTCACTAGTCTTCATCATAAAGGAACCAGTACAAGAAGTATCGAGCATGGAGCGATTGTTGTTAGAAAGCCGAGCATAAATTTTTTGAATAATCATTTCTCTTGAGAGCTCATGGTTGGGGCATGAATATAACATTGACTTAAGCCTCCCCCAAGCTTGAGCGATGCTTTCTCCTTCGCGAGGCCAAAAATTATATATATAATTACGATCACGATGAACAAGATGCATAGGATAAAACTTCTAATGAAATTCCAATTTCAATCGCTTGGAATCCCATGATCCCATATCATCACATAGCCTATACCATGTCAATGCATATACCTTCAAAGATAAAGGGAAGACCTTCGTCTTGATAACATCATCAGGCATACCTGCAAGCTTAAATAATCCACAAACTTCATCCACATAGATTAAGTGTAAATCGGGATGCAATGTTCCATCTCCTGCAAAAGGATTAGCTAGCAGTTTCTCTATCATACCCGAAGGAATATCAAAGTAAACATTTTCAATAGGTTGAGTAGGTTGAGGAGCAACTCTTTGCTCTACTGGTCGGGGTGAAGATACCCCGAACAAGCCCCTCAAAGGATTACTTTCCATAGTAACAAGTGACAGTAAATTTCAGCACACTATATAAATTTTTCCTTACCAATTTCCACCTACCAAAGGCGCTTCACTCCCCGGCAACGGCGCCAGAAAAGAGTCTTGATGACCCACAAGTATAGGGGATCTATCATAGTCCTTTCGATAAGTAAGAGTGTCGAACCCAACGAGGAGCAGATGGAAATGATAAGCGGTTTTCAGTAAAGTATTCTCTGCAAGCACTGAAATTATAGGTAACAGATAGTTTTGTGATAAGGTAAATTGTAACGGGTAGCAAGTAACAAGTGTAAATAAAGTGCAGCAACATGGCCCAATCCTTTTTGTAGCAAAGGACTGTGACGCCCGGATAATTAAGCTACAGTAAACCTCTGTTAACGATGCCACGTCACCATGATTACTGTTATTAATCTGGTGTTAGTTCGAAACCGATTATAATTCAAAATTCAAACTCAAGCAAACAATAAAATATTTTCAAATATTAAAACTAAAATGTTGGGGTGTTGCCGAATAATTCATGAGTAATAATGGTGGAGAAACCAACATTTCTTATAATATTTAAATTCACTAAAATAACCAAAGCATAGGGCAAAACAATTAATTTAATGCCTTTTATAACGTTATAATAATATAACTAGATTAGTAGTGTGCCAAAATAATTATGGCAGTGGCCTAATTAGTAATACTAATTTTGGTGCTAACTTGGTATTTTATAAAACTAAAATAATAGAAACTATAAATGAAAACAGTAAAGAAATAAAAGAAAAATATAAAAGGAAAAGCAAATCAAGAAAGAAGAAACAAAAAAAGGGGCAAAGCCCCCCCCCTCCTTGGGCCGAGTGGCCCAACTGGCCACCCAGGCCACCAGGAGGCCCACCCCGCTCTCCCCATATCCCCCACCCCCCGAAACCCTAGCCCAACCACCCACACTCCCCCCCGATTCACTCGCTCCCTCTGCCCCTCCCCCGATCCAGATCGAGGGGCAGAGACTCCAGCGACCACGCCGCCCCGCGCCTGGACGCCGGCGCCCACCCCGATGCTGCACCTCGCCGCACGTCTCGCCTTCCTCCCCGAAGCCCACCTCGTCGGGACGCCCCCCCCCCCCCCCCCCGCCTCTGGATCGTTCCGCCAACGCCACCTGGAACGCCACTGCCACGGCCACCTCATCGCCCGGAGCTTCCTCGCCGGACTGCTTCCTTCACGTCGCCGTCGTCCCCGTCGACCACCCCGACCCCCGCTGCCTTTCCCCCTACCGGCCCCGTGAGCTCCGCTCCTCCTCCTCCTTCCCCTATTCTCGTGCGCGCAAGCCCACGGCCGCGCACGCACGCGCGCACCCTGGCCCCCCGGTCCCCGACTGCCGCTCCCTGCGCGGCCCTGCTCGCCGTCCCCTCCCGTTGTCCGCCGTGGCCGCGCTCCGGCCGCGTCCAGTCTGGCCTCTCACGCGCTCGCGCAGGCCCTCGTCGCGCCCTGTCTTTGCAGCCCACCGGCCGGCCTCACGCCGCTCCGGCCACGGCCGTGCTCGGAGCACCCACCCCCCCACCAGCTCGCCGGGCCGCCGCCCACTCGCCATGCCGCTTCGGCGCCCGGCTGACGCAGTCGCCGTTTCCCCCTGTTGGCCTGGGCGGGCGCCCATTCCGGCTGGCGCCCGTCGCCCGCACGCCCGATCCGCTAGGCCCCTGTGGGCCTATGACAAGTGGGGCCCCGCCCCTAAGAACGTTTTAAAAAAAGATTTTAAAAATAAAAATAATATATTAATTAATTAATTAACTTAATTATGTTTAATTAATCTAATTAACTAGTTAGTTTAATTAAACAGTAATTAGTTTAGCTAAACCCTAATTAACCTAAACAGAGAATGACAGGTGGGTCCCACTGGACCCACATGTCAGTTTGACTTAGTCAACCCCTGTTGGCTGCTGATGTCAGCACGACATCATGCTAATGTCATAAATCCAATTTCGAATTAAATTAAATGATTAATTAAATTCCAGAAATTAGTAAATCTTTAGAAAATCATATCTTTTAAACCGTAGCTCAGATGAAAATACTTTCTACATGAAAGTTGCTCAGAACGACGAGCCGAATCCGAATACGTAGTCCGTTCGTCCGCCACACGTCCCTAGCATAGCAAACTTGCAACTTTCCCCCTCCGTTTCATTTGTCCGAAAAATGCAAACTTCGGGAAAACTTTCCCGGATGTTTCCCCCTTCCACGGTATCGCGTGACACCGCGTTAGAACACGTCTAGCTCTGCCTGTTGTCCTGTTATGCACTTGCTTGCTATGTATTTACTGTTTCTTCCCCCCTCTTCTCTCCGGTAGACCCCGAGACTGCCGCTGTGATCAACTACGTCGACGACGACCCCTTCTTCTTGTCTGAGCAACCAGGCAAGCCCCCCCTTGATCACCAGATATCGCCTAGTCTTCTCTATACTGCTTGCATTAGAGTAGTGTAGCATGTTACTGCTTTCCGTTAATCCTATCCAGATGCATAGCCTGTCATTGTTGCTACAGTTGGTACCCTTACCTGCTACCCTACTGCTTAGTATAGGATGCTAGTGTTCCATCAGTGGCCCTACACTCTTGTCCGTCTGCCATGCTATACTACTGGGCCGTGATCACTTCGGGAGGTGATCATGGGTATATACTATATACATTATATACATGACACATGTCGTGACTAAAGTCGGGTCGGCTCGAGGAGTACCCGCAAGTGATTCTGATGAGGGGGCTGAAAGGACAGGTGGCTCCATCCCGGTAGAGGTGGGCCTAGGTTCCTGACGGCCCCCGATTGTTAATTTATGGCGGAGCGACAGGACAGGTTGAGACCACCTAAGAGAGAGGTGGGCCTGGCCCTGGTCGGCGTTCGCGGATAAATAACACGCTTAACGAGTTCTGGGTATTTGATCTGAGTCTGGCCATTTGGTCTATATGCACTAACCATCTACGCGGGAGTAGTTATGGGTATCCCGACATCGTGGTATCAGCCGAAGCTCTTCTTGACGTCAGCGACGGAACGGCGCGCGCCGGATTGGACTAGAACGCCTACTAGGCTAGGTCTGCTTCCGGCCGCGCACGCAACATGCAGGTGTGCAATGGGCGATGGGCCCAAACCCCTGCGCTCATAGGATTTAGACCGGCGTGTTGACCTCTCTGTTGAGCCTAGGTGGGGCTGCGACGTGTTGATCTTCCGCGGCCGGGCATGACCCAGAAAAGTGTGTCCGGCCAAATGGGATCGAGCGTGTTGTGTTATGTGGTGCACCCCTGCAGGGAAGTTTATCTATTCGAATAGCCGTGTCCCTCGATAAAAGGACGACCCGGAGTTGTACCTTGACCTTATGACAACTAGAACTGGATACTTAATAAAACACACCCTTCCAAGTGCCAGATATAACCCGGTGATTGCTCTCTAACAGGGCGACGAGGAGGGGATCGCCGGGTAGGATTATGATATACGATGCTACTTGGAGGACTTCAATCTACCCTCTTCTACATGCTGCAAGATGGAGGCTGCCAGAAGCGTAGTCTTCGACAGATTTAGCTATCCCCCTCTTATTCTGGCATTCTGCAGTTCAGTCCACCGATATGACCCTTTACACATATACCCATGCATATGTAGTGTAGCTCCTTGCTTGCGAGTACTTTGGATGAGTACTCACGGTTGCTTTTCTCCCTCTTTTCCCCTTTCTATACCGGATTGTCGCAACCAGATGCTGGAGTCCAGGAGCTAGAGATCCCGAGGATGATTCTACGTGGAGTTCGGCTTCGAGGAGTAGTTAGGAGGTCCCAGGCAGGAGGCCTTGCCTTTTCGATCGTTCCTACTTTTGTGCTAGCCTTCTTAAGGCAAACTTGTTTAACTTATGTCTGTACTTAGATATTGTTGCTTCCGCTGACTCGTCTATGATCGAGCACTTGTATTCGAGCCCTCGAGGCCCCTGGCTTGTATTATGATGCTTGTATGACTTATTTATGTATTAGAGTTGTGTTGTGATATATTCCCGTGAGTCCCTGATCTTGATCGTACACATTTGCGTGCATGATTAGTGTACGGTCAAATCGGGGGCGTCACAAGTTGGTATCAGAGCCAACTGCCTGTAGGAATCCTCCTTCCATACTCCTTGGCCGAAGTCGAGTCTAGTCATTGAAAAACTTTTACTAACATGGCTGTGTGGCTTACGGGCCCACGTCGCCATTGGGTAGTATTAGGATCTTTTACTCCTTGTCTATACTCTGGGACTCTGATCTCTCTTCTATTCGGGTTAAGTAAATTTTGCTAAATCTAACATTAGGATCTCGTTATCACTTTCACCCGGAGAGCCCCTTATTACTGATGATCATCTGCTGCACGTGAAGACCCTGAAGATACTCTCCGCTGTTAACCCGAGAACTTGTGTTCATCGCTTTTGCAATTCCCTTTCATCGATAAACTCCTATAGATAACCACGTATACTCGCCATTCATACAATGTTTCCCAGTTGATCTTGTTATTACAAGATACCCCGAAATTCCCTCTGTTGTTTCGAGAATCCTTTGAGCTTACTGCCTTGCTGTTCTTTGTCACCTGAATACCCCTACGGATAATTCTCGCACTTACCGAGTATCCGCTCATCCCCAGTTGATTCAAGTATTTCACAAAAGTGTTCAGAATACCATTCGATCTTCCGAAAATCCTCAGGAGCCTATTGCTCTTGAAATTCTTGCTTACTAGCATTATGATTAATCCCATAAGTCTCGAAATCTTATTGGCACCCCTTGTCATTATCATTTTGAGTCCGTTGATTCAATTTGTTGCGAAAGCTCGCAATCCTTAATCAGATCCTATAATTCATCCTTCCGGCTCAGACGTCATTTAAACATGAGCTGGATCTCGACCAATCAAATTTGCCATCGATTGTACCCGTAAGTTTACTCGACTTATCCATCCCTAATCAGAGCATTGCTTCTGATCCCTTGTCTTGGAATTCATAATTCCTTTGCATTTGAGCTTTTGAGTTAGTCAGTTGTTTCTATAATCTGATCTCCTTGCATTCTTTCTTCCTCTGATTGAGTACTGATGCTCACATCAGATCCCTTGTGGACCACCAGACCCTTTTGTCGGATTTTATCCGACAATGTCCTCCATATTAAATAAGCTTGTGAGCTTTTTCTCGGATACATGATGCCTTTGGTAAATTGTATCCTCTGCTTTGTGAACCATGCTCTACTTTCGAGCTTGTATTATTTACTCCGAAGTTTGTGGTATATGTTCCTAAGATGCCCTGATGGGTTGAACCTACACCTTCCCTAATCCGTGTGAACCCGAAAGATTTCACGGGTCATACTTATCTGGTATTGCATCAGCTAAAAACTTTCGACAACTAATGTCATTATCAAAATACGAGAGGCGAATGGAAGGTTATGCATTGAAGAAGTGGGAGTCGACCTTGAACCTTTGTGTTCATGCCCATGGACACGATGTAGATCCTATCATGGAAGCTTCTTATAATAATAGCTATTTCCCTGGTATAATATCATCTGGTATCGGTGAATTGATCCTTTGCAATCGTGGTTCCGACCATGTTCTCCTTTAAATACCATTTCTCGTACAAGTTGAGCACTTGTCTTCTGCAGAGCAATACCCCAGTCCAACCTCTACTTTGATCTACCGTCGAGCATTACCCTCTGGTATCTCGAGATTATCACGGAACTGCATAACTTCTTATGAGTTCTCCATCAAGTATTACATTATCATTGATTCCAATTTTTCACGGGCTTCGAGTTTTTAAACACTCAAAACCACCAATAACTGAATCGAGACGCACTGCGATTAAACAACTCTTAGTAATCTTCTTTACTTATGAGTTTGTACCCGATCACGTCATTCCTAGCCTGATTGGCTACATCATTATCGTGCTGGATTTTAACTGTGCTACCTGGACCTTCCCAGCGCACAAATTTCGACAGTGAGCTAAGCTTGTCGATCTTCCTCATCTTATCGTTTCACCTCCAACAACAAGCTTGGTTTGGAGTTTGTGTCGTACCCTTGGTTCCAATAACCTTTCGCTTCATCATTCCTTGGACTTGATGTCATCGCCGAGCGATTGCATCTTCATGGAATCTCTCGACAAATGTGTCGTGATCATCATGAGCATTCTGAGTCCTTCCAGAATATCAATTGAATTCATGATGAGAAAGATCATCCTTTCCCTTGATGATTTGTGTTATCATCAGCCACTTTACTGCCTTCCCTCCAACACAAACTTGTTCGTGTTTTGTGTTATACCTTGAGATCCTTGCTATCCAGCATTTGTTCCTCTTTACTTTGGAGTATTACCAAATTTTATATCAAGAATGTCGTGAGAATTTCACCACCTCTTTAGAATTCTTGATACAGTAATACATCTTGCCGTCTACATTCAGTTCTTGGTCCCCATGTTGATTTTAACCGAAGTACCCACAAATGAACTGTGATGTGTAAAATTCAAAACTTCCAGCAACCCTATTGCTTGTAAGTTAATGAACGATAGTTCATTCCTTGTGTATTGGTTATCGAATCACCATTCTAACCTTGATCATGCTACCTAAGCCCATATTCGGGTGCACCTTTCAACCAATGTTTAATTGTGTATGTTTTCCTCGAGCATACATCATTAAGTCATTCGATCTAGCTAATGTTATCTCCTTGTTCACATAGTTGTGGAAATCCATCTTTTGGAAATCTCAGTGGGTTGTCGCTGAGTCAATCAGTCACCTCCTCACCTCTCCTTGATTTAATGATGAACCCTTGTTCGGAACTCGCTTCCATAGTTCATCTCCCGAGAATCTTCGATGTCGTTTCGACAATTTGTGTTCCACCTTTCTTCTCAGGCATCCTGAGTCTGAGTTATCCTGACACCAATCAGATCTGAATCTCGGTCAGATATGATGGTTGGAACATATTTCCAAGAGTTATAACATTGGTCTATTTATGACCCGGTAAGATGATGTCATGGCTCGCACACCTGGCTGGAGGACCTATTGTTATAAGTTTTCCTTTTTAGCAAGGTTAGCTATTCTTCCATGAGGAAATTGTAAGACTTACTCTATAAAGTTGTTCCTGATGGATCCTTTGTGTATCCATAGCCTGATCTTACCTAATGACCATGTCAATGCTATCTCGAAGCATGTCTATGGTACTTCGATTTTCAACAAGAACATTTGAAGCCCAATGCCAAATGTTTCTTGCTCAATTATCCAAACACCGTTGTACGGGTAATGTCATGAAATTTCTCTCCCCTTTCCTAAAGGGTTTTCTACATTATATCCTCTCATGGATATCATGCTCTGCTTGCCTTTGGGAAGGATATACCCCTGAAATATGTGTTTTAACACATTTTCCTTTCCATTGTTCTGTTTAATCTGATAATCACATTTTCCTTTCCATTGTTTGGATTAACGTTTCTTGTAATCTGACTTAGCTGAGCAGTGATAATTCCCTGCTTAGGGAAGCACCTTGTTGCACCACTCTGTCAGTAAGGCCCTGTTACTATTGTTGATGACATTCCGGTAATCACCGATGGACGAGAACCTTGCCTATTGGTCCGCCTCGTTCCAACGAGCAGGAAAATGGTTCTCTTCGTCCCTCGCCCTTGGTACCAACGTTGTTGCCAACAAAACTGACAGGCTACCCTCTGACATGCCTTGCTACCATGACCGTGCAAGATGTTACCATTCCTCATACTTTTAATCCACAGGGTGGGCCCATAACCCACAGTTCCACAGGATCGAAACCTGACTCTTCTTTACAACCCGGATTCTAATGTATCCTGTGCACCTAGCTTCGTATGTGATTTGCGGGCTAAAATCTATACCATTATTCATCCTGGAATCAAACACCATGTTATTCTCGTTGCTCTGAACCCCTTTTCACACTTCGTTTCAGGCAACGAACGATTGCATGCCCGCTCGAAACTTCTCATGCTACCTTCATACTTTGTTCTCGATATTTTCTTAAGTTTCAATTCAAGAGTTACTTTCCACCTTCCCCCGATGTTATCAACCAGATAGTTAACCTTTCGGAGGTCCGTTTTTCCGAAGTTACCCCTTGTCCGTCATATGTACAATGAAAACTCCGAAGAAAGGATCACGACTTCATCATGATGACCCGAAGCAGAGAATTGAAGACATCAACAAAAGGGATCAACCTCTTCGAAAGGGCAGCCAAGACCGAGAAGACTCGTTAGGTTTTCGCTACCAACACTTTCCTCCCTTACTCCACCACTTAAATCTCGGGACGAGATTTCTTGTAGTGGAGGAGAATTGTGACGCCCGGATAATTAAGCTACAGTAAACCTCTGTTAACGATGCCATGTCACCATGATTACTGTTATTAATCTGGTGTTAGTTCGAAACCGATTATAATTCAAAATTCAAACTCAAGCAAACAATAAAATATTTTCAAATATTAAAACTAAAATGTTGGGGTGTTGCCGAATAATTCATGAGTAATAATGGTGGAGAAACCAACATTTCTTATAATATTTAAATTCACTAAAATAACCAAAGCATAGGGCAAAACAATTAATTTAATGCCTTTTATAAAGTTATAATAATATAACTAAATTAGTAGTGTGCCAAAATAATTATGGCAGTGGCCTAATTAGTAATACTAATTTAGGTGCTAACTTGGTATTTTATAAAACTAAAATAATAGAAACTATAAATGAAAACAGTAAAGAAATAAAAGAAAAATATAAAAGGAAAAGCAAATCAAGAAAGAACAAACAAAAAAAGGGGCAAAGCCCCCCCCCTCTCCTTGGGACGAGTGGCCCAACTGGCCACCCAGGTCACCAGGAGGCCCGCCCCGCTCTCCCCATATCCCCCACCCCCCAAAACCCTAGCCCAACCACCCACACTCCCCCCCCCCGGTTCACTCGCTCCCTCTGCCCCTCCCCCGAACCAGATCGAGGGGCAGAGACTCCGGCGACCACGCCGCCCCGCGCCCGGACGCCGGCGCCCACCCCGATGCTGCACCTCGCCGCACGTCTCGCCTTCCTCCCCGAAGCCCACCTCGTCGGGACGCCCCCCCCCCCCCCCCCCGCCTCTGGATCGTTCCGCCAACGCCACCCGGAACGCCACCGCCACGGCCACCTCATCGCCCGGAGCTTCCTCGCCGGACTGCTTCCTCCACGTTGTCGTCGTCCCCATCGACCACCCCGACCCCCGCTGCCTTTCCCCCTACCAGCCCCGTGAGCTCCGCTCCTCCTACTCCTTCCCCTGTTCTCGTGCGCGCAAGCCCACGGCCGCGCATGCACGCGCGCGCCCTGGCCCCCCGGTCCCCGACTGCCGCTCCCTGCGCGGCCCTGCTCGCCGTCCCCTCCCGTTGTCCGCCGTGGCCGCGCTCCGGCCGCGTCCAGTCTGGCCTCTCACGTGCTCACGCAGGCCCTCGTCGCGCCCTGTCTCTGCAGCCCACCGGCCGGCCTCCCGCCGCTCCGGCCACGGCCGTGCTCGGAGCACCCCCCCACCAGCTCGCCGGGCCGCCGCCCACTCGCCGTGCCGCTTAGGCGCCCGGCTGACGCCGTCACCGTTTCCCCCTGTTGGCCTGGGCGGGCGCCCATTCCGGCTGGCGCCCGTCGCCCGCACTCCCGATCCGCTAGGCCCCTGTGGGCCTATGACAAGTGGGGCCCCGCCCCTAAGAACGTTTAAAAAAAAGATTTTAAAAATAAAAATAATATATTAATTAATTAATTAATTAACTTAATTATGTTTAATTAATCTAATTAACTAGTTAGTTTAATTAAACAGTAATTAGTTTAGCTAAACCCTAATTAACCTAAACAGAGAATGACAGGTGGGTCCCACTGGACCCACATGTCAGATTGACTTAGTCAACCCCTGTTGGCTGCTCATGTCAGCATGACATCATGCTGATGTCATAAATCCAATTTCGAATTAAATTAAATGATTAATTAAATTCCAGAAATTAGTAAATCTTTAGAAAATCATATCTTTTAAACCATAGCTCAGATGAAAATACTTTCTACATGAAAGTTGCTCAGAACGACGAGCCGAATCCGAATACGTAGTCCGTTCGTCCGCCACACGTCCCTAGCATAGCAAACTTGCAACTTTCCCCCTCCGTTTCATCTGTCCGAAAAATGCAAACTTCGGGAAAACTTTCCCGGATGTTTCCCCCTTCCACGGTATCGCGTGACACCGCGTTAGAACACGTCTAGCTCTGCCTGTTGTCCTGTTATGCACTTGCTTGCTATGTATTTACTGTTTCTTCCCCCCTCTTCTCTCCGGTAGACCCCGAGACTGCCGCTGATGCCGCTGTGATCAACTACGTCGACGACGACCCCTTCTTCTTGTCTGAGCAACCAGGCAAGCCCCCCCTTGATCACCAGATATCGCCTAGTCTTCTCTTTACTGCTTGCATTAGAGTAGTGTAGCATGTTACTGCTTTCCGTTAATCCTATCCTGATGCATAGACTGTCATTGTTGCTAAAGTTGTTACCCTTACCTGCTATCCTACTGCTTAGTATAGGATGCTAGTGTTCCATCAGTGGCCCTACACTCTTGTCCGTCTGCCATGCTATGCTACTGGGCCGTGATCACTTCGGGAGGTGATCATGGGTATATACTATATACATTATATACATGACACATGTGGTGACTAAAGTCGGGTCGGCTCGAGGAGTACCCGCAAGTGATTCTGATGAGGGGCTGAAAGGACAGGTAGCTCCATCCCGGTAGAGGTGGGCCTGGGTTCCTGACGGCCCCCGATTGTTACTTTATGGCGGAGCGACAGGGCAGGTTGAGACCACCTAGGAGAGAGGTGGGCCTGGCCCTGGTCGGCGTTTGCGGATAAATAACACGCTTAACGAGTTCTGGGTATTTGATCTGAGTCTGGCCATTTGGTCTATACGCACTAACCATCTACGCGGGAGTAGTTATGGGTATCCCGACGTCGTGGTATCAGCCGAAGCTCTTCTTGACGTCAGCGACGGAACGGCGCGCGCCGGATTAGACTAGAACGCCTACTAGGCTAGGTCTGCTTCCGGCCGCGCACGCAACGTGCAGGTGTGCAATGGGCGATGGGCCCAGACCCCTGCGCGCATAGGATTTAGACCGGCGTATTGACCTCTCTGTTGAGCCTAGGTGGGGCTGCGACGTGTTGATCTTCCACGGCCGGGCATGACCCAGAAAAGTGTGTTCGGCCAAATAGAATCGAGCGTGTTGGGTTATGTGGTGCACCCCTGCAGGGAAGTTTATCTATTCGAATAGCCGTGTCCCTCGGTAAAAGGACGACCCGGAGTTGTACCTTGACCTTATGACAACTAGAACTGGATACTTAATAAAACACACCCTTCCAAGTGCCAGATATAACCCGGTGATCGCTCTCTAACAGGGCGACG
Organism: Aegilops tauschii subsp. strangulata; assembly: GCF_002575655.3. Classification (NCBI taxonomy): domain Eukaryota; kingdom Viridiplantae; phylum Streptophyta; class Magnoliopsida; order Poales; family Poaceae; genus Aegilops; species Aegilops tauschii. Next base: position 96,409,582 of record NC_053037.3, on the reverse strand, counting down.
AGGAGGGGATCGCCGGGTAGGATTATGCTATACGATGCTACTTGGAGGACTTCAATCTACCCTCTTCGACATGCTGCAAGATGGAGGCTGCCAGAAGCGTAGCCTTCGATAGAATTAGCTATCCCCCTCTTATTCTGGCAGTCTGCAGTTCAGTCCACCGATATGACCCTTTACACATATACCCATGCATATGTAGTGTAGCTCCTTGCTTGCGAGTACTTTGGATGAGTACTCACGGCTGCTTTTCTCCCTATTTTCCCCTTTCTATACCGGATTGTCGCAACCAGATGCTGAAGTCCAGGAGCTAGAGATCCCGAGGATGATTCTACGTGGATTTCGGCTTCGAGGAGTAGTTAGGAGGTCCCAGGCAGGAGGCCTTGCCTTTTCGATCGTTGCTAATTTTGTGCTAGCCTTCTTAAGGCAAACTTGTTTAACTTATGTTTGTACTCAGATATTGTTGCTTCCGCTGACTCGTCTATGATCGAGCACTTGTATTCGAACCCTCGAGGCCCCTGGCTTGTATTATGATGCTTGTATGACTTATTTATGTATTAGAGTTGTGTTGTGATATCTTCCCGTGAGTCCCTGATCTTGATCGTACACATTTGCGTGCATGATTAGTGTACGGTCAAATCGGGGGCGTCACAAGGACAAGCCTGGACAAACTCTTATATAGAGAAAAGAGCTCCCGAGGACACATGGGAATTATCGTCAAGCTAGTTTTCATCACGCTCATATGATTCGCGTTCAGTACTTTGATAATTTGATATGTGGGTGGACCGGTGCTTCGGTGTTGTCCTTACTTGGACAAGCATCCCACTTATGATTAACTCCTATTGCAAGCATCCGCAACTACAAAAGAAGTATTAAGGTAAACCTAACCATAGCATGAAACATATGGATCCAACTCAGCCCCTTACGAAGCAACGCATAAACTAGGGTTTAAGCTTCTCTCACTTTAGCAACCCATCATCTACTTATTACTTCCCAATGCCTTCCTCTAGGCCCAAATAATGGTGAAGTGTCATGTAGTCGACGTTCACATGACACCACTAGAGGAGAGACGACATACATCTCATCAAAGTATCGAACGAATACCAAATTCACATGACTACTAATATCAAGACTTCTCCCATGTCCTGAGGAACAAACGTAACTACTCGCAAAGCATATTCATGTTCATAATCAGAGGAGTATTAATATGCATATAGGATCTGAACATATGATCTTCCACCAAATAAACCAACTATCATCAACTACAAGGACTCAAGGAGTAATCAACACTACTAGCAACCTACAGGTACCAATCTCAGACTTAGAGACAAGAATTGGATACAAGAGATGAACTAGGGTTTGAGAGGAGATGGTGCTGGTGAAGATGTTGATGGAGATTGACCCCCTCTCGACGAGAGGAGCGTTGGCGATGACGATGGCGATGGTTTCCCCCTCCCGGAGGGAAGTTTCCCCGGCAGAACAGCTCCGCCAGAGCCCTAGATTGGTTCCGCCAAGGTTCCGCCTCGTGGCGGCGGAGTCTCGTCCTGAAAGCTTGCTTATGATTTTTTCTCGAACGGAAGACTTCATATAGCGGAAGACTTCATAAGTGCAATACCTCATTCCTTATACAAAGAAATTATGCATGATATTGCACCCGCTGAGTTAGAGGAAATTGATGTTACAATTAAGCTTGCCAATAGAGACACTATTTCACCAGTTGGGATTGTTAGAGATGTTGAAGTGTTGTGTGGGAAAGTTAAATATCCTGCTGATTTTCTTGTTCTTGGTTCTCCACAAGATAACTTTTGTCCCATTATATTTGGTAGACCCTTCTTGAATATTGTTAATGCTAGGATAACTGCAAAAAGGATGTTGTTACTATTGGTTTGGGTGATATGTCTCATGAGTTTAATTTTGCTAAATTTCATAGACAACCACATGATAAAGAATTGCCTAGTAAAGATGAAATTACTGGTCTTGCTTCTATTGCCGTGCCTCCTAATGATCCTTTAGAGCAATATTTGCTCGACCATGAAAATGATATGTTTATGAATGAAAGAAGGGAAATAGATGAAGTATTCTTTAAACAAGGACCTATCTTGAAACACAACTTGCCTGTTGAAATCCTAGGGGATCCTCCTCCACCCAAGGGTTATCCCGTGTTTGAGCTTAAACCATTACCTGATACTCTTAAATATGCTTATCTTGATGAAAAGAAGATATATCCTGTTAGTGCTAACTTTTCAGAGCAAGAAGAAGAGAAATTATTGAAAACTCCGAAGAAGGACCGTGCTGCTATTGGATATACTCTTGATGATCTTAAGGGCATTAGTCCCACTCTATGCCATCACAAAATAAAATTGGAGAAAGACGCTAAACTAGTTGTTGATCACCAATGACGGTTAAATCCTAAGATGAAAGAAGTGGTAAGAAAAGAAATACTAAAGCTCCTGGAGACAGGTATAATTTATCCAGTTGCTGACAGTCAGTGGGTAAGTCATGTCCATTGTGTCCCTAAGAAGGGAGGTATTACTTTTGTTCCTAGTGATAAAGATGAATTGATCCCACAAAGAATTGTTAGAGGTTATAGAATGGTAATTGATTTCCGCAAACTAAATAAAGCTACTAAAAAGGATCATTGCCCTTTGCCTTTTATTGATCAAATGCTAGAAAGATTATCCAAACATACACATTTTTGCTTTCTAGATGGTTATTCTGGTTTCTCTCAAATACCCGTGTCAAAAGAGGATCAAGAAAAGACCACTTTTACTTGCCCTTTTGGTACCTTTTCTTATAGACGTATGCCTTTTGGTTTATGCAATGCACCTGCTACCTTTCAAAGATGTATGACTGCTATATTCTCTGACTTTTGTGAAAAGATTGTTGAGGTTTTCATGAATGATTCCTCCGTGAATGGAAATTCTTTTGATGATTGCTTAAGCAACCTTGATCGATTTTTGCAGAGATGTGAAGAAAGTAATCTTGTCTTGAATTGGGAGAAGTGCCACTTTATGGTTAATGAAGGTATTGTCTTGGGGCATAAAATTTCTGAAAGAGGTATTGAAGTTAATAAAGCTAAAGTTGATGCTATTGAAAAGATGTCGTGTCCTAAGGACATTAAAGGTATAAGAAGTTTCCTTGGTCATGCCGGTTTTTATAGGAGGTTCATTAAAGACTTCTAACAAATTTCCAGGCCTCTGACTAATCTCTTACAAAAGGATGTTCCTTTTGTCTTTGATGATGATTGTGTAGAAGCATTTGAAATACTTAAGAAAGCCTTGATTTCTGCACCTATTGTTCAGCCACCTCATTGGAATTTATCCTTTGAAATTATGTGTGATGCTAGTGATTATGTTGTAGGTGCTGTTCTAGGACAAAGAGTCGATAAGAAATTAAATGTTATCCAATATGCTAGTAAGACTCTAGATAGTGCCCAGAGAAATTATGCTACTACTGAAAAAGAATTTTTAGCAGTTGTGTTTGCTTGTGATAAGTTCAGACCTTATATTGTTGATTCTAAAGTAACTGTTCACACTGATCATGCTGCTATTAAATATCTTATGGAGAAGAAAGATGCTAAACCTAGACTTATTAGATGGGTTCTCAAACTACAAGAATTTGATTTGCATATTATTGATAGAAAGGGAGCTAAGAACCCCTGTTGCAGAAAACTTGTCTAGGTTAGAGAATGTTCTTGATGACTCACTACCTATTGATGATAGCTTTCCTGATAAACAATTAGCTGTCATAAATGCTTCTCGTACTGCTCCATGGTATGATGATTATGCTAATTACATTGTTGCCAAATTTATACCACCTAGTTTCACATACCAGCAAAAGAAAAAGTTTTTCTATGTTTTAAGACATTACTTCTGGGATGACCCACACCTTTATAAAGAAGGAGTAGATGGTGTCATTAGATGTTGTCTACCTGAGCATGAACAGGAACAGATCCTACGCGAGTGTCACTCCGAGGCTTATGGAGGACACCACGTTGGAGATAGAACTGCGCATAAGGTATTGCAATCCGGTTTTTATTGGCTTACTCTCTTCAAAGATGCCCGTAAGTTTGTCTTGTCTTGTGATGAATGTCAAAGAATTGGTACTATTAGTAGACGTCAAGAAATGCCTATGAACTATTTAGTTATTGAACCATTTGATGAAAGGGGTTTTGATTATATGGGACCGTTTCCTTCCTCTAATGGGTATACACATATTTTAGTTGCTGTTGATTACGTTACTAAGTGGGTAGAAGCTATTCCAACTAGTAGTGTTGATCATAACACCTCTATTAAGATGCTTAAAGAAGTTATTTTTCCGAGGTTTGGAGTCCCTAGATATTTGATGACTGATGGTGGTTCACATTTTATTCATGGTGCATTTCGTAAAATGCTTGCTAAGTATGATGTTAATCATAGAATTGCATCTCCATACCACCCCCAGTCTAGTGGTCAAGTAGAATTGAGTAATAGAGATATCAAATTAATTTTGCAAAAGACTGTTAATAGATCTAGAAAGAATTGGTCCAAGAAACTTGATGATGCATTATGGGCCTATAGAACTGCATATAAAAATCCTATGGGTATGTCTCCATATAAAATGGTTTATGGAAAAGCATGTCACTTACCTCTCGAACTAGAACATAAGGCATATTGGGCAATTAAAGAGCTCAATTACGATTTCAAACTTGCTGGTGAGAAGAGGTTATTTGACATTAGCTCACTTGATGAATGGAGAACCCATGCCTATGAGAATGCCAAACTATTTAAAGAAAAAGTCAAAAGATGGCATGACAAAAGAATACAAAAGCGTGAGTTTAATGTAGGTGATTATGTGTTGCAATTCAACTCTCGTTTAAGATTTTTCGCAGGAAAACTTCTCTCTAAATGGGAAGGTCCTTACGTTATCGAGGAGGTCTATCGTTCCGGTGCAATAAAAATCAACAACTTCGAAGGCACAAATCCAAAGCTGGTGAACGGTCAAAGAATCAAACATTATATCTTAGGTAATCCTTTTAATGTTGAAACCAATGTTATTGAAACCGTGACCCCGGAGGAATACATAAGGGACACTTTCCAGAATGTTTCAGACTCCGAAAAGGAATAGGTATGTGGTACGGTAAGTAAACCGACTCCAAAACAGTTCTAATAGCAATTTTTCTCCGTTTTGGAATATTTAAGAAAATAGGAAAATAAGAAGTAGTCCGGGAAGGACACGAGGCGTCCACGAGGGTGGAGGGCGTGCCCCCTGCCTCGTGGGCACCTCGTGTGCCCTCCGGACTCGGTTTTCTTGCACGATACTTCTTTTGGTCGGTAAAATTTCATTATATAATCTCCCGAAGGTTTTGACCACCGTACCACGCAAATGTCATCTGTTCTTGTTTCGAGCTGTTTTTCTGACAGATCTAGATCACCATGACGTCTCCAAGTGCCCCCAAGGACAAGTTCTTTGAGAAGGTCATCAACCCCTACCTTGCAGAAGTGCTGCGACATCCTCAAACCATTGGGATGCATGAGGGGGTGCTGCACATCCGCGATGTTGAGGGACCCAGGAGGACCGGAAGCGTGGAGACAAGATTCGAAGCAATGGAGTAGCAAGTTTTCAAGTGCCAAGGGATGGTGGAACGCGGACTCGACACCAACCACATGATGATCGCGGAGTTCACCAACAACCACAAGCTGGATGCCAAGAACATTGGGGAGGCCATCTTCAAGCTTCACGAGAAAATCGAGCACCTCCAAGCCCAGATCTATGACCTGCAAAACCAAAACTGTGAGTATGAATATAGATTCAAGAGGATGAGTTTGGTTGCAGATTTGAGGATTCCAGAGACTCGATCATCCTTCTATGATGGTGAGCCTATGCCTTAGAAGATGGACGACAAGCCTACATCATCAACAACTCCATCATCACCACCCCCGAGGAAAGAGATATAATCACATGGGTATGGGCACTCCCCTTGGCAACTGCCAAGCTTGGGGGAGGTGCCCCGGTATCGTATCACCATCACACTCCTATCTTTACCGTTTTTCTTAGTTCGATCCCTTTAGTAATATCTTGATCTAGTAGAATAAAGTTTTGGTATGATTTAGTTTTGAGCTTTGCTTTATGATCCTTCTATGTAATCGAGTCTGTGAGCTATATATAATAAAGATTAGATTTGAGTCAAGGGCTTGATTATCTTGCTATGATCTTGAGGGAATAAAAATAAAAGAAAAGAAAAAGAATAAAAAGAAACAAAGAGATCATATTGATCTTATGGAGAGTAATGACTTCACATATAAAGAGTGTGATGAATAAAAGTTGTTAAGAGTTGACAAACATACTTTTGGTCATCGTTGCAATTAATAGGGAGTAATAAAGAAAGAGAGGTTTTCACATATAAATATACTATCTTGGACATCTTTTATGATTGTGAGCACTCATTAAAATATGAAATGCTAAAGAGTTGATGTTGGACAAGGAAGACAATGTAATGGGTTATGTTTTCTTATATCCGAAATAAAGTATATTTTCATGGATCATCCAACATGTTGAGCTTGCCTTTCCCTCTCGTGCTAGCCAAATTCTTTGCACCAAGTAGAGATACTCCTTGTGCTTCCAAATATACTTAAACCCGGTCTTTGCCATGAGTGTCCACCATACCCTACCTATGGATTGAGTAAGATCCTTCAAGTAAGTTGTCATTGTTGTATGCAATGAAAATTTCTCTCTAAATATGTATGATTTATTAGTGTGGAGAAAATAAGCTTTATACGATCTTGTGATATGGAAGTAATAAAAGCGACGGACTGCATAATAAAGGTCCATATCACAAGTGGCAATATAAAGTGACGTTCTCTTGCATTAAGATTTCGTGCATCCAACCATAAAAGCACATGACAACCTCTGCTTCCCTCTACGAAGGGCCTATCTCTTATTCTTGTCTTATACCTTATACAAGAGTCATGGTGATCAAATTATCAAAGTACCGAACGCGAATCATATGAGCGTGATGAAAACTAGCTTGACGATAATTCTCATGTGTCCTCGGGAGCGTTTTCCTTCATATAAGAGTTTGTCCAGGCTTGTCCTTTGCTACGAAAAGGATTGGGCCATCTTGCTGCACCTTATTTAGTTTCGTTTCTTGTTACCCGTTACAAATTACCTTTTCACAAAACTATCTGTTACCGATAATTTCAGTGCTTGCAGAGAATACCTTACTGAAAACCGCTTGTCATTTCCTTCTGCTCCTCGTTGGGTTCGACACTCTTACTTATCGAAAGGACTACAATAGATCCCCTATACTTGTGGGTCATCACTGCCCTTCCTTGGACAAGAATCCCACTTATGATTAACCCCCCTTGCAAGCATCCGCAACTACAAAAGAAGTATTAAGGTAAACCTAACCATAGCATGAAACATGTGGATCCAAATCAGCCCCTTACGAAGCAACGCATAAACTAGGGTTTAAGCTTCTGTCACTCTAGCTACCCATCATCTACTTATTACTTCCCAATGCCTTCCTCTAGGCCCAAACAATGGTGAAATGTCATGTAGTTGATGTTCACATAACACCACTAGAGGAGAGACAACATACATCTCATCAAAATATCGAACGAATACCAAATTCACATGACTACTTATAGCAAGACTTCTCCCATGTCCTCAGGAACAAACGTAACTACTCACAAATCATATTCATGTTCATAATCAGAGGGGTATTAATATGCATAAAGGATCTGAACATATGATCTTCCACCAAATAAACCAACTAGCGTCAACTACAAGGGGTAATCAACACTACTAGCAACCCACAGGTACCAATCTGAGGTTTTGAGACAAAGATTGGATACAAGAGATGAACTAGGGTTTGAGAGGAGATGGTGCTAGTGAAGATGTTGATGTAGATTGACCCCCTCCCGATGAGAAGATCGATGGTGATGACGATGGTGATGATTTCCCCCTCCCGGAGGGATGTTTCCCCGGCAGAACAGCTCCGCCGGAGCCCTAGATTGGTTTCGCCAGGTTCCGCCTCGTGGCGGCGGTGTTTCGCCCCGAAAGCTTCTTCTTTATTTTTTCTAGGACGAAAGACTTCATATAGCAGAAGATTGGCACCGGAGGCCTGCCAGGGGGCCCACGAGACAGGGGGCGTGCCCAGGGGGTAGGGCGCGCCCCCACCCTCGTGGCCAGGGTGTGGGCCTCCTCAGGTTGATTCTTTCTCCAGTATTTGTTATATATTCCAAAACGTGTCGCCGTGAAGTTTCAGGACTTTTGGAGTTGTGCAGAATAGGTCTCTAATATTTGCTCCTTTTCCATCCCAGAATTCCAGCTGTCGGCACTCTCCCTCTTCATGTAAACCTTGTAAAATAAGAGAGAATAGGCATAAGTATTGTGACATAATGTGTAATAACAGCCTATAATGCAATAATATCGATATAAAAGCATGATGCAAAATGGACGTATCAATTCCCCCTCCGACAGATCGCCGGAAAAGGCCCCAGGATGGGATCTCACGGGTACAGAAGGTTGCGGCGGTGGAAAAGTGGTTTCGTGGCTCCTCCTGATGTTTTTAGGGTATAAGAGTATATATAGGCGAAAGAAGTACGTCGGTGGAGCTCCATGGGGCCCATGAGGGTGGGGGCGTGCCTACCCCCCCCCCCTCGGGCGCGCCCTCCTGCCTCGTGGCCGCCTCACGGAGTTCTAGAATTCAACTCCAAGTCTTCTGGATTGCGTTTGTTCCAAGAAAGATCATCACGAAGGTTTCATTCCGTTTGGTATTCCTTTTCTGCAAAACACTGAAATAGGCAAAAAAACAGAAACTGGCACTGGGCCTTCGGTTAATAGGTTAGTCCCAAAAATAATATAAAAGAGCATATTAAAGCCCATTAAACATCCAAAACAGATAATATAATAGCATGGAACAATCAAAAATTATAGATACGTTGGAGACGTATCAAGCATCCCCAAGCTTAATTCCTGCTCGTCCTCGAGTAGGTAAATGATAAAAACAGAATTTTTGATGTGGAATGCTACCTAACATAATTTTCATTGTAATTCTCTTTATTGTGGCATGGATGTTCAGATCCATAAGATTCAAAACAAAAGTTTAATATTGACATAAAAACAATAATACTTCAAGCATACTAATAAAGCAATCATGTCTTCTCAATATAACGTGGCCAAGGAAAGTTATCCCTACAAAATCATATAGTCTGGCTATGCTCTATCTTCATCACACAAAATATTTAAATCATGCACAACCCCGACGACAAGCCAAGCAATTGTTTCATACTTTTGATGTTCTCAAACTTTTTCAATTTTCATGCAATACATGAGCGTCAGCCATGGACATAGCACTATAGGTGGAATAGAATGGTGGTTGTGGAGAAGACAAAAAGGAGAAGATAGTCTCACATCAACAAGGCGTATCAACGGGCTATGGAGATGCCCATCAATAGATATCAATGTTAGTGAGTAGGGATTGCCATGCAACGGATGCACTAGAGCTATAAGTGTATGAAAGCTCAACAAAAGAAACTAAGTGGGTGTGCATCCAACTTGCTTGCTCACGAAGACCTAGGGCAATTTGAGGAAGCCCATCATTGGAATATACAAGCCAAGTTCTATAATGTAAAATTCCCACTAGTATAAAAGTGACAACATAGGAGACTCTCTATCATGAAGATCATGGTGCTACTTTGAAGCACAAGTGTGGTAGAAGGATAGTAGCATTGTCCCTTCTCTCTTTTTCTCTCATTTTTTTATTTTTTTATTTGGGCCTTTCTCTTTTTTATGGCCTCTTTTTTTTGTCCAGAGTCTCATCCTGACTTGTGGGGGAATCATAGTCTCCATCATCCTTTCCTCGCTGGGACAATGCTCTAATAATGATGATCATCACACTTTTATTTACTTACAACTCAAGAATTACAACTCAATATATACGTAGAACAAAATATGACTCTATGTGCATGCCTCCGGCAGTGTACCGGGATGTGCAATGAATCAAGAGTGACATGTATGAAAATCATGAACGGTGGCTTTTCAACAAATACGATGTCAACTACATGATCACACAAAGCAATATGACAATGATGGAGCGTGTCATAATAAACGGAACGGTGGAAAGTTGCATGGCAATATATCTCGGAATGGCTATGGAAATGCCATAATAGGTAGGTATGGTGGCTGTTTTGAGGAAGGTATATGGTGGGTGTATGATATTGGCGAAAGGTGCACGGTATTAGAGAGGCTAGCAATGGTGGAAGGGTGAGAGTGCGTATAATCCATGGACTCAACATTAGTCATAAAGAAATCACATACTTATTGCAAAAATCTATTAGTTATTGAAACAAAGTACTACGCGCATGCTCCTAGGGGGATAGATTGGTAGGAAAAGACCATCGCTCGTCCCCGACCGCCACTCATAAGGAAGACAATCAATAAATAAATCATGCTCCGACTTCATCACATAACGGTTCACCATACGTGCATGCTACGGGAATCACAAACTTTAACACAAGTATCTCTCAAATTCACAACTACTCAACTAGCATGACTCTAATATCACCATCTTCATATCTCAAAACAATCATAAGGAATCAAACTTCTCATAGTATTCAATGCAATTTATATGATAGCTTTTATTATACCCATCTTGGATGCTCATCATATTAGGACTAATTTTATAGCCAAAGCAAATTACCATGATGTTCTAAAATACTCTCAAAATAATATAAGTGAAGCATGAGAGATCAATAATTTCTATAAAATAAAACCACCACCGTGCTCTAGAAAGATACAAGTGAAGCACTAGAGCAAAATTATCTAGCTTAAAAGATGTAAGTGAAGCACATAGAGTATTCTAATAAATTCCGATTCATGCGTGTCTATCCAAAAGGTGTGTACAGCAAGGATGATTGTGGTAAACTAAAAAGCAAAGACTCAAATCATACAAGACGCTCCAAGCAAAACACATATCATGTGGTGAATAAAAATATAGCCTCAAGTAAAGTTACCGATAGACGAAGACGAAAGAGGGGATGCCTTCCGGGGCATCCCCAAGCTTAGGCTTTTGGTTGTCCTTAAATTTTACCTTGGGGTGCCTTGGGAATCCCCAAGCTTAGGCTCTTGCCACTCCTTATTCCAAAATCCATCAAATCTTTACCCAAAAACTTGAAAACTTCACAACACAAAACTTCAACAGAAAATCTCATGAGCTCCGTTACTATAAGAAAATAAACCACCACTTTAATGTACTGTAATGAACTCATTATTTATTTATATTGGTGTTAAACCTACTGTATTCCAACTTCTCTATGTTTCATACCCCCCGATACTACTCATAGATTCATCAAAATAAGCAAACAACACACGAAAAACAGAATCTGTCAAAAACAGAACAGTCTGTAGCAATCTGATTTGTTCGAATACTTCTGGAACTCCAAAAATTCTGAAATAAATTGTTGGACGTGAGGAATTTGTTTATTAATCATCTGCAAAAAGAATCAACCTAAAATCACTCTCCAGTAAAAAATGGCATCTAATATCGTGAGCGTAGAAGTTTCTGTTTTTTACAGCAAGATCGCAAAGACTTCACCCAAATCTTCCCAAAGGTTCTACTTGGCACAAACACTAATTAAAACATAAAACCACATCTAAACATAGGCTAGATGAATTATTTATTACTAAACAGGAACAAAAAGCAAAGAACAAAAATAAAATGGATTGCCTTCCAACAAGCGATATCGTTTAACGCCCCTAGCTAGGCAGTGATAATTTCAATGATGCTCACATGAAAGACAAGATTTGAAGCACAAAGAGAGCATCTTAAAACACGTGACAAACACATCTAAGTCTAACATACTTCATATGCATAGGCATCTTATAGGCAAACAAATTATCAAGGCCGCAAAAACTAGCATATGCAAGGAAGCGGAAAGAAACAATAGCAATCTCAACATAACGAGAGGTAATTTAGTAACATGAAAATTTTAACAACCATATTTTCCTCTCTCATAATAATTACATGTAGGATCATAAGAAAATTAAAAAATATAGCTATCACAAAACATATTCTTAACATGATCGACATGTATGCAAAGTTGACACTCTTCCAAAATAGTGGGATTAACATTAACTAAAGTCATGACCTCTCCAAACCCACTTTTATCAAAAACTTCATAAGATTGAACATTCTCCAAATATATGTGGGATCTAAAGTTGACATTCTTCCAAACCCACTTTCAATAATATTGCAAACATTATTATCAATCTCATATTCATCATGAGGCTTAAATAAATTTTCAAGATCATAAGAAGAATCACCCCAATCATGATCGTTGCAACAAGTAGAGGATATAGCAAAACTAGCATCCCCATGCTTAGGGGTTTGCATATTATTAGCACAACTGACATTAATAGAATTTATAATACCATCATTGCAATCATGCTTTTCATTCAAAGATCTACCATGAATCACTTCATAAAGTACTTCATCACAATTTCCAGATTCACGGATTTCAAGCAAAACCTCATAAAGATAATCTAGTGCACACAACTCACTAGCAATTGGTTCATCATAATTGGATCTCTTAAAAAGATTAGCAAGGGGATGCAGATCCATATCAATAGATTTTTAGCAAGCGAAGATGCAAGCACATAGAAGGCACATGGCAACACAAGCAAACGAAAAAGACGAACGGAAGAGGGGCAAAGAAAAGGCAAAGGTTTTCGAAAATCGTTTTAGAAGTGGGGGAGAGGAAAACAAGAGGCGAATGGCAAATAATGTAATGCGAGGGAGAAGAGTTTATGATGGGTACTTGGTATGTCTTGACTTGAGGGTAGATCTCCCCGGCAACGGTGCCAGAAATCCTTCTTGCTACCTCTTGAGCATGCGTTGGTTTTATCTTGAAGAGGAAAGGGTGATGCAGCAAACTAGCGTAAGTATTTCCCTCAGTTTTTGAGAACCAAGGTATCAATCCAGTAGGAGATAACACGCAAGTCACCTAGTACCTGCACAAACAATCAAGAACCTTGCAACCAACGCGATAAAGGGGTTGTCAATCCCTTCACGGTCACTCGCAAAAGTGAGATCTAATAAAGATAGTAAGATAAATATTTTTGGTATTTTTGTTGTATAGATTGGAAAGTAAAGATTGCAAAATAATAAATGAGATGTGATGTAAATAAAAGAGATGCAATATAATAAGAAAGAGACCCGGGGGCCATAGGTTTCACTAGTGGCTTCTCTCAAGATATCATGTATTACGGTGGGTGAACAAATTACTGTCGTGCAATTGATAGTAAAGCGCATAGTTATGAGAATATCTAGGCAATGATCATGAATATAGGCATCACGTCCGTGTCAAGTAGACCGAAACGATTCTGCATCTACTACTATTACTCCACACATTGACCGCTATCCAGCATGCATCTAGAGTATTAATTTCATAAGAACAGAGTAACGCATTAAGCAAGATGACATGATGTAGAGGGATAAACTCAAGCAATATGATATAAACCCCATCTTTTTATTCTCGATGGCAACAATACAATACGTGCCTTGCTGCCCCTACTGTCACTAGGAAAGGACACCGCAAGATTGAACCCAAAGCTAAGCACTTCTCCCATTGCAAGAAAGATCAATCTAGTAGGCCAAACTAAACCGATAATTCGAAGAGACTTGCAAAGATATCAAATCATGCATATAAGAATTCAGAGAAGAACCAAATATTATTCATAGATAATCTTGATCAGAAATCCACAATTCATCGGATCTCGGCAAACACACCGCAAAAGAGTATTACATCGAATAGATCTCCAAGAACATCGAGGAGAACTTTGTATTGAGAACCAAAGAGAGATAAGAAGCCATCTAGCTAATAACTATGGACCCGAAGGTCTGTGGTATACTACTCACACATCATCGGAGAGGCTATGGTGTTGATGTAGAAGCCCTCCATGATCGATTCCCCCTCCGGCAGATCGCCGGAAAAGGCCCCAAGATGGGACCTCACGGGTACAGAAGGTTGCGGTAGTGGAAAAGTGATTTCGTGGCTCCCCCTGATGTTTTAGGGTATAAGAGTATATATAGGCGAAAGAAGTATGTCAGTGGAGCTCCGTGGGGCCCACGAGGGTGGGGGGCGCGCCTACCCCCTGGGCGCGCCCTCCTGCCTCGTGGCCGCCTCACGGAGTTCCAGACTTCAACTCCAAGTCTTCTGGATTGCGTTTGTTCCAAGAAAGATCAGCGCGAAGGTTTCATTCCGTTTGGTATTCCTTTTCTGCAAAACACTAAAATAGGCAAAAAAACAGAAACTGACACTGGGCCTTCGGTTAATAGGTTAGTCCCAAAAATAATATAAAATAGCATATTAAAGCCCATTAAACATCCAAAACAGATAATATAATAGCATGGAACAATAAAAAATTATAGATACGTTGGAGACGTATCGGCAGGCTTGTCAGGGGTGCCATGAATCTGGCAAGTCCGATCAAGTATTCTGTCCAAACTAGATGGACCATCCTTGTTTCCTTTGAATGGCTTCTTCCGCTGACCGGGTTTAGAGCCACTTAATCCGGCGTTGATCGCCGTGTCTTTGGTATCTTCATTATTGCTTCGACGCTTGTGTTTGTTGCGTCGTGGCTTGCCGTTGCGATCTCTGGCTTCGGAGGTGCCAGGGTTGCTGGTACTGTTGCTTCTACAAGCGAGCCAGCTGTCTTCTCCCACGCAAAAGCGGGTCTTGAGTGTGGTAAGGGCTGCCATGGACTTCGGTTTTTCTTGGCCGAGGTGTCGGGCGAGCCACTCGTCCCGGATGCTGTGTTTAAAGGCCGCGAGGGCTTCGGCGTCCAGACAATCCAAAATTTGGTTCTTTTTAATTAAGAACCTAGTCCAGAGCTTCCGGGCTGATTCTCCGGGTTGCTGGACTATATGACTAAGGTCATCGGCGTTTGGAGGCCGAACATAGGTACCTTGGAAGTTATCTCTAAAGGCATCTTTCAAATCTTCCCAGCTACCAATAGAGTTTTCTGGGAGGCTGTTTAACCAGTGTCGTGCTGGTCCCTTGAGTTTTAGAGGGAGGTACTTGATGGCATGGAGATCATCACCGCGGGCCATGTGGATATGGAGAAGGAAATCTGTTGGAGATCGTTGCAGAAATTAAAAAATTTCTACGCATCACCAAGAATAATCTATGGAGTCTTCTAGCAACGAGAGGGAAAAGAGTGCATCTACATACCCTTGTAGATCGCGAGCGGAAGCGTTCAAGTGAACGGGGTTGATGGAGTCGTACTCGTCGTGATCCAAATCACCGATGACCGAGCGCCGAACGGACAACACCTCCGCGTTCAACACACGTACGGTTGGGGAAGACGTCTCCTCCTTCTTGATCCAGCAAGTGGAGGGAGAGGTTGATGGAGATCCAGCAGCACGACGGTGTGGTGGTGGAAGCAGCGGGGATCTCGGCAGGGCTTCGCCAAGCTCAGCGAGAGGGAGAGGTGTCACGGGAGGGAGAGGGAGGCGCCAGGGCTTGGGGTGCTGCTCCCATGCGCCTCCCCACTATATATAGGGGTGGAGGGGGCTGGTTTCTTGCCCTCCAAGTCCATTGGAGGCATTGGCAAAGGTAGGGGAAAGAAATCCCATCATTTCCCTTCCCCACCGATTGTTATCCCCCTTTTTTAGGGATCTTGATCTTATCCCTTCGGGATATGATCTTATTCCTTCTAAGGTGGGATCTTGGTGCGCCTTGACCAGGGGTGTGGGGCCTTGCCCCCACTACCCACGTTCATGTGGGTCCCCCATGCAGGTGGGCCCCACTTCGGAACCTTCTAGAACCTTCCCGGTAAAATACCGAAAAATCCCGAACATTTTCCGGTGGCCAAAATAGGACTTCCCATATATAAATCTTTACCTCCGGACCATTCCGGAACTCCTCGTGACGTCCGGGATCTCATCCGGGACTCCGAACAACTTTCGGTTAACTGCATACTAATATCTCTACAACTCTAGCGTCACCGAACCTTAATTGTGTAGACCCTACGGGTTCGGGAGACATGCAGACATGACCGAGACGACTCTCCGGTCAATAACCAACAGCGGGATCTGGATACCCATGTTGGCTCCCACATGTTCCACGATGATCTCATCGGATGAACCACGATGTCGAGGATTCAATCAATCCCGTATACAATTCCCTTTGTCAATCGGTACGTTACTTGCCCGAGATTCGATCGTCGGTATCCCAATACCTTGTTCAATCTCGTTACCGGCAAGTCACTTTACTCGTACCGTAATGCATGATCCCGTGACCAAACACTTGGTCACATTGAGCTCATTATGATGATGCATTACCGAGTGGGCCCAGAGATACCTCTCCGTCATACGGAGTGACAAATCCCAGTCTCAATTCGTGCCAACCCAACAGACACTTTCAGAGATACCCGTAGTGCACCTTTATAGCCACCCAGTTAGGTTGTGACGTTTGGCACACCCAAAGCACTCCTATGGTATCCGGGAGTTGCACAATCTCATGGTCTAAGGAAATGATACTTGACATTTGGAAAAGCTCTAGCAAACGAACTACACGATCTTGTGCTATGCTTAGGATTGGGTCTTGTCCATCACATCATTCTCCTAATGATGTGATCCCGTTATCAATGACATCCAATGTCCATAGTCAGGAAACCATGACTATCTGTTGATCAACAAGCTAGTCAACTAGAGGCTCACTAGGGACATGTTGTGGTCTATGTATTCACACATGTATTACGATTTCCGGATAACACAATTATAGCATGAACAATAGACAATTATCATGAACAAGGAAATATAATAATAACCATTTTATTATTGCCTCTAGGGCATATTTCCAACAGTCTCCCACTTGCACTAGAGTCAATAATCTAGTTACATTGTGATGAATCGAACACCCATAGAGTTCTAGTGTTGATCATGTTTTGCTCTAGGGAGAGGTTTAGTCAATGAATCTGCTACATTCAGGTCCGTATGTACTTTACAAATATCTATGTCTCCATTTTGAACATTTTCACGAATGGAGTTGAAGCGACGCTTGATATGCCTGGTCTTCCTGTGAAACCTGGGCTCCTTGGCAAGGGCAATAGCTCCAGTGTTGTCACAGAAGAGAGCCATCGGGCCCGACGCATTGGGAATAACTCCTAGGTCGGTAATGAACTCCTTCACCCAGATTGCTTCTTGTGCTGCCTCTGAGGCCGCCATGTATTCCGCTTCACATGTAGATCCTGCCACAACGCTTTGCTTGCAACTGCACCAGCTTACTGCCCCACCATTCAAAATATACACGTATCCGGTTTGTGACTTAGAGTCATCCAGATCTGTGTCGAAACTAGCATCGCCGTAACCCTTTACGACGAGCTCTTCGTCACCTCCATAAACGAGAAACATATCCTTAGTCCTCTTCAGGTACTTCAGGATATTCTTGACCGCTGTCTAGTGTTCCATGCCGGGATTACTTTGGTACCTTCCTACCAAACTTACGGCAAGGTTTACATCAGGTCTGGTACACAGCATGGCATACATAATAGACCCTATGGCCGAGGCATAGGGGACGACACTCATCTTTTCTCTATCTTCTGCCGTGGTCGGGCATTGAGCCGTGCTCAATTGCACACCTTGCAATACAGGCAAGAACCCCTTCTTGGACTGATCCATATTGAACTTCTTCAATATCTTGTCAAGGTACGTACTTTGTGAAAGACCAATGAGGCGTCTTGATCTATCTCTATAGATCTTGATGCCTAATATATAAGCAGCTTCTCCAAGGTCCTTCATTGAAAAACACTTGTTCAAGTAGGCCTTTATGCTTCCCAAGAATTCTATATCATTTCCCATCAATAGTATGTCATCCACATATAATATGAGAAATGCTACAGAGCTCCCACTCACTTTCTTGTAAACACAGGCTTCTCCATAAGTCTGTGTAAACCCAAACGCTTTAATCATCTCATCAAATCGAATGTTCCAACTCCGAGATGCTTTCACCAGCCCATAGATGGAGCGCTGGAGCTTGCATACCTTGTTGGAATTCTTAGGATCGACAAAACCTTCCGGCTGCATCATATACAATTCTTCCTTAAGAAAGTCGTTAAGGAATGCCGTTTTGACGTCCATTTGCCATATCTCATAATCATAGTATGCAGCAATTGCTAACATGATTCGGACGGACTTCAGCTTCGCTACGGGTGAGAAAGTCTCATCGTAGTCAACCCCTTGAACTTGTCGATAACCCTTAGCGCAAGTCGAGCTTTATAGATGGTAACATTACCATCCGCGTCTGTCTTCTTCTTAAAGATCCATTTGTTTTCTATCGCTCGCCGATCATCGGGCAAGTCTGTCAAAGTCCACACTTTTTTTTCATACATGGATCCTATCTCGGATTGCATGGCTTCAAGCCATTTGTCGGAATCTGGGCCCGCCATTGCTTCTTCATAGTTCGAAGGTTCACCGTTGTCTAACAACATGATTTCCAAGACAGGGTTGCCGTACCACTCTGGCGCGGAACGTGTCCTTGTGGACCTACGAAGTTCAGTAGGAGCTTGATCCGAAGTACCTTGATCATCATCATCATTAACTTCCTCTCTAGTCGGTGCAGGCACCACAGGAACATCTTCCTGAGCTGCGCTACTTTCCGGTTCAAGAGGTAGTACTTCATCAAGTTCCACTTTCCTCCCACTTACTTCTTTCGAGAGAAACTCTTTCTCCAGAAAGGACCCGTTCTTGGCAACAAAGATCTTGCCTTCGGATCTGAGGTAGAAGGTATACCCAATGGTTTCCTTAGGGTATCCTATGAAGACGCATTTTTCCGACTTGGGTTCGAGCTTTTCAGGTTGAAGTTTCTTGACATAAGCATCGCATCCCCAAACTTTTAGAAACGACAGCTTAGGTTTCTTCCCAAACCATAATTCATACGATGTCGTCTCAACGGATTTTGACGGAGCCCTATTTAAAGTGAATGCGGCAGTCTCTAAAGCATAGCCCCAAAATGAGAGCGGTAGATCGGTAAGAGACATCATAGATCACACCATATCCAATAGAGTGCGATTACGACGTTCGGACACACCATTTCGCTGAGGTGTTCCAGGCGGCGTGAGTTGTGAAACTATTCCACATTTCCTTAAGTGTGTGCCAAATTCGTGACTCAAATATTCCCCTCCAAGATCTGATCGTAAGAACTTTATTTTCCTGTCACGTTGATTCTCAACCTCACTCTGAAATTCCTTGAACTTTTCAAAGGTCTCAGACTTGTGTTTCATTAGGTAGACATACCCATATCTACTCAAGTCATCAGTGAGAGTGAGAACATAACGATGGCCACTGCGAGCCTCAACACTCATTGAATCGCACACATCAGTATGTATGATTTCCAATAAGTTGGTTGCTCGCTCCATTGTTCCGAAGAACGGAGTCTTGGTCATCTTACCCATGAGGCATGGTTCGCACGTGTCAAATGATTCGTAATCAAGAGACTCCAAAAGTCCATCTGCATGGAGCTTCTTCATGCGTTTGACACCAATGTGACCAAGACGGCAGTGCCACAAGTATGTGGGACTATCATTATCAACCTTACATCTTTTGGTATTCACACTATGAATATGTGTAACACAACGTTCGAGATTCATTAAGAATAAACCATTAACCAGCGGGGCATGACCATAAAACATATCTCTCATATAAATAGAACAACCATTATTCTTGGATTTAAATGAGTAGCCATCTCGAATTAAACGAGATCCTGATACAATGTTCATGCTCAAAGCTGGCACTAAATAACAATTATTGAGGTTTAAAACTAATCCCGTAGGTAAATGTAGAGGTAGCGTGCCGACGGCGATCACATCGACCTTGGAACCATTCCCGACGCGCATCGTCACCTCGTCCTTTGCCAGTCTCCGTTTATTCCGCAGCTCCTGCTTTGAGTTACAAATATGAGCAACTGCACCGGTATCAAATACCCAGGAGCTACTACGAGTGCTGGTAAGGTACACATCAATAACATGTATATCACATATACCTTTGGTGTTGCCGGCCTTCTTGTCCGCTAAGTACTTGGGGCAGTTCCGCTTCCAGTGACCACTTCCCTTGCAATAAAAGCACTCAGTCTCAGGCTTGGGTCCATTCTTTGGCTTCTTCCCGGCAACTGGCTTACCGGGCGCGGCAACTCCCTTGTCGTCCTTCTTGAAGTTCTTCTTACCCTTGCCTTTCTTGAACTTAGTGGTTTTATTCACCATCAACACTTGATGTTCCTTTTTGATCTCCACCTCCGCTGATTTCAGCATTGAATATACCTCAGGAATGGTCTTTTCCATCCCCTGCATATTGAAGTTCATCACAAAGCTCTTGTAGCTAGGTGGAAGCGACTGAAGGATTCTGTCAATGGCCGCTTCATCCGGGAGATTAACTCCCAGCTGAGTCAAGCGGTTGTGTAACCCAGACATTTTGAGTATGTGCTCACTGAGAGAACTATTTTCCTCCATCTTACAACTGAAGAACTTGTCGGAGACTTCATATCTCTCGACCCGGGCATGAGCTTGGAAAACCATTTTCAGCTCTTCGAACATCTCATATGCTCCGTGTTGCTCAAAACGCTTTTGGAGCCCCGGTTCTAAGCTGTAAAGCATGCCGCACTGAACGAGGGAGTAATCATCAGCACGCTGTTGCCAAGCGTTCATAACGTCTTGGTTCTCTGGGATGGGTGCGTCACCTAGCGGTGCTTCTAGGACATAATCTTTCTTGGCAGCTATGAGGATGATCCTCAGGTTCCGGACCCAGTTCGTATAGTTGCTGCCATCATCTTTCAGCTTGGTTTTCTCTAGGAACGCGTTGAAGTTGAGGGCAACATTAGCGTGGGCCATTTGATCTACAAGACATATTGTAAAGATTTTAGACTAAGTTCATGATAATTAAGTTCATCTAATCAAATTATTCAATGAACTCCCACTCAGATAGACATCCCTCTAGTCATCTAAGTGAAACATGATCCGAGTCAACTAGGCCGTGTCCGATCATCACGTGAGACGGGCTAGTCAACATCGGTGAACATCTTCATGTTGATCGTATCTTCTATACGACTCATGCTTGACCTTTCGGTCTTCCGTGTTCCGAGGCCATGTCTGTACATGCTAGGCTCGTCAAGTCAACCTAAGTGTATTGCGTGTGTAAATCTGGCTTACACCCGTTGTATTCGAACGTTAGAATCTATCACACCCGATCATCACGTGGTGCTTCGAAACAACGAACCTTCGCAACGGTGCACAGTTAGGGGGAACACTTTCTTGAAATTATTGCGAGGGATCATCTTATTTAAGCTACCGTCGTTCTAAGCAAATAAGATGTAAAACATGATAAACATCACATGCAATCAAATAGTGACATGATATGGCCAGTATCATATTGCTCCTTTGATCTCCATCTTCGGGGCGCCATGATCATCTTCGTCACCGGCATGACACCATGATCTCCATCATCATGATCTCCATCATCGTGTCTTCATGAAGTTGTCACGCCAACGATTACATCTACTTCTATGGCTAACGTGTTTAGCAATAAAGTAAAGTAATTTACATGGCGTTATTCAATGACACGCAGGTCATACAAAAAATAAAGACAACTCCTATGGCTCCTGCCGGTTGTCATACTCATCGACATGCAAGTCGTGATTCCTATTACAAGAACATGATCAATCTCATACATCACATATATTTCATTCATCACATCCTTTTGGCCATATCACATCACAAGGCATATGCTGCAAAAACAAGTTAGACGTCCTCTAATTGTTGTTGCATGTTTTTATGTGGCTTCTATAGGTTTCTAGCAAGAACGTTTCTTAACTACGTAAAACCACAACGTGATATGCCAACTTCTATTTACCCTTCATAAGGACCCTTTTCATCGAATCCGATCCGACTAAAGTGGGAGAGACAGACACCCGCTAGCCACCTTATGCAACTAGTGCATGTCAGTCGGTGGAACCTGTCTCACGTAAGCGTACGTGTAAGGTCGGTCCGGGCCGCTTCATCCCACGATGCCGCCGAAACAAGATAAGACTAGTAGTGGCAAGAAAATTGACAACATCTACGCCCACAACAAGTTTGTGTTCTACTCGTGCATAGAAACTACGCATAAACCTGGCTCATGATGCCATTGTTGGAGATCGTTGCAGAAATTAAAAAATTTCTACGCATCACCAAGAATAATCTATGGAGTCTTCTAGAAACGAGAGGGAAAAGAGTGCATCTACATACCCTTATAGATCGCGAGCGGAAGCGTTCAAGTGAACGGGGTTGATGGAGTCGTACTCGTCGTGATCCAAATCACCGATGACCGAGCGCCGAACGGACGGCACCTCCGCGTTCAACACACGTACGGTTGGGGAAGACGTCTCCTCCTTCTTGATCCAGCAAGGGGAGGGAGAGGTTGATGGAGATCCAGCAGCACGACGGCGTGGTGGTGGAAGCAGCGGGGATCTCGGCAGGGCTTCGCCAAGCTCAGCGAGAGGGAGAGGTGTCACGGGAGGGAGAGGGAGGCGCCAGGGGCTTGGGGTGCTGCTCCCATGCGCCTCCCCACTATATATAGGGGTGGAGGGGGCTGGTTTCTTGCCCTCCAAGTCCATTGGGGCGTTGGCAAAGGTGGGGGAAAGAAATCCCATCATTTCCCTTCCCCACCGATTGTAATCCCCCTTTTTTAGGGATCTTGATCTTATCCCTTCGGGATATGATTTTATTCCTTCTAAGGTGGGATCTTGGTGCGCCTTGACCAGGGGTGTGGGGCCTTGCCCCCACTACCCACGTTCATGTGGGTCCCCCCATGCAGGTGGGCCCCACTTCGGAACCTTCTAGAACCTTCCCGGTACAATATCGAAAAATCCCGAACATTTTCCGGTGGCCAAAATAGGACTTCCCATATATAAATCTTTACCTCCGGACCATTCCGGAACTCCTCGTGACGTCCGGGATCTCATCCGGGACTCCGAACAACTTTCGGTTAACCGCATACTAATATCTCTACAACTCCAGCGTCACCGAACCTTAAGTGTGTAGACCCTACGGGTTCGGGAGACATGCAGACATGACCAAGATGACTCTCCAGTCAATAACCAACAGCGGGATCTGGATACCCATGTTGTCTCCCACATGTTCCACGATGATATCATCGGATGAACCACGATGTCGAGGATTCAATCAATCCCATATACAATTCCCTTTGTCAATCGGTACGTTACTTGCCCGAGATTCGATCGTCGGTATCCCAATACCTTGTTCAATCTCGTTACCGACAAGTCACTTTACTCGTACCGTAATGCATGATTCCATGACCAAACACTTGGTCACATTGAGCTCATTATGATGATGCATTACCGAGTGGGCCCAGAGATACCTCTCCGTCATACGGAGTGACAAATCCCAGTCTCGATTCGTGCCAACCCAACAGACACTTTCGGAGATACCCGTAGTGCACCTTTATAGCCACCCAGTTACGTTGTGACGTTTGGCACACCCAAAGCACTCCTATGGTATCCGGGAGTTGCACAATCTCATGGTCTAAGGAAATGATACTTGACATTTGGAAAAGCTCTAGCAAACGAACTACACGATCTTGTGCTATGCTTAGGATTGGGTCTTGTCCATCACATCATTCTCCTAATGATGTGATCCCGTTATCAATGAAATCCAATGTCCATAGTCAGGAAACCATGACTATCTGTTGATCAACGAGCTAGTCAACTAGAGGCTCACTAGGGACATGTTGTGGTCTATGTATTCACACATGTATTACGATTTTCGGATAACACAATTATAGCATGAACAATAGACAATTATCATGAACAAGGAAATATAATAATAACCATTTTATTATTGCGTCTAGGGCATATTTCCAACAAAATCTTCAATCCATACTGCGGGATCTGTCGTTCCATCGTATGATTCAATGTTCACAGGTTTAAACCCTTCTGGGAACTGGTGCTCCATTACCTCATCGGTGAAGCATAGGGGGTGTGCGGCGCCTCTGTACTGGGCGACGTCACGACGCGGTTCGGATGAAGTCTGTATGCGGTTTTCGGCCTGAGTGAGGTTGTGCCTGCCGCGCCAGGCCTGATGGTCATCCTCTCGCGTTGGAGCACGCCCCCTTGATCCATAGATCGATCTGGCTTGGCCTGCTCTATTGTCCAGGTCCTGCCGTAGGTCGTAGGTGTATCTTGGAGCCGTTGTCTCTCTGCCTCTACGGCAAGGTGGTGCGGGTTGGTGTTCGGCGTAGGTGGCCGCTTTATCTCGTCCACGTGGTGGCCGGTCTGGTTCATCAGCACAGTCGTATCTTGACGGTATGGGCTCGACGGCCTCGTCGTCGAATTGTGGGAGTAGCTTACGCTTCGGATAACTCTTTGTTGGGCGTTGAAGGCCGTACTCTTCGGCAGCCAGGACTTGGGTCCATCTGTCGTTAAGTGTATCCTGTTCGGCTTGGAGCTGTTGCTGCTTCTTTTCCAGGCTTCTCGCGGTGGTGATTAGCTAGCACTTAAAGCGCTCCTGCTCGAGTGGTTCCTCTGGCACGATAAAGTCTTCGTCGCCGAGGCTCACATCATCCTCAGAGATTGATAGATAGTTACTATCCTCCGAGTCCTCGTTCCCGACTGGATCGTCAGGGTTAACTTGTGTAGCGACCCGACCTCAAATGGTCAAGTCTCTGTGTTTCAGTGTCATCCCTGGATCGGTAATGCTGACACACACAGTACTCGAAGGATTTATAACAGAGTAGCAATCACACACTTATTACATCGAATGTCTCAAAAGAGAACTTATTACAATAAATATGGCTTAAGGCCATCTAATACGGTAACAGCGGAAGGCTTGGAAGATAAAGTGAGTCCATCAACTCCAACGTCATAGCTGAGCTGCACGGCAACGACCTAACGAACCTTACTCCTCGTCTGAAAAGTCTGCAACATAATACGTTGCAGCCCGAAAACGGGCCAGCACATGGAATGTGCTGGCAATATAACACAGTAGAGCAAGAACAGGATATATGCTATCACTACATGCATATTTGGCTGGTGGAAAGCTCTATGGTTATAGTTTTGTGTAAAGCCAATTTTTTCCTACAACAAAGGAATAGATTTTACTTAACTATCATGGTAGTTGAAACATCATTGAGAAGGTTCCTCCAACTCAATCCCAATTAAAGTAATTATCAACCCAACAATATTAATTTAGAGTGATGAGATACATATGATAATCCAAGTACTAGATACTCAAGATGTCCATAACCGGGGACACGGCTAACCATGATTAGATTTTTACACTCTGCAGAGGTTTGCGCACTTTTCCCCACAAGACTCGATCTCCTCCGTTGTATTTCTCGCACTGCATGATGTTTGAGAAACGGATGATCGAGACACAGTCTTTCAGAAGCACTAACTCTAACCCCGGGTAGACAGTACCAACCTACATCCCTCTACATCTGCTAGCCTACCACTGGAAGAGGTCATGAAACTTACTCAACTATGCTAGAGCCCATAATAGCTTGTGGCTGCACACGGAATTTTCTAGCATGAAATATCTCAGTTCCCTTTGAGCCTGGGTGGCGGACCTTAGGATGATCACACGGGTACTCCGGGATATCCTAGGACAACACTGGATTCTCCAGGTGCCCGACAAGCAATCCACCCAGATGTGTATTAAAGTTGCCACCTTAAGTTGAACCATTAATTAACAAGCTCACATCTGTCATGGATTCACTCACCCAAACCACGTCTACGAGCATAGCATAGCAATATAAGCATTACGTAGAAGTAACTCCCAAGGGTTTTATAATAACAGGGCAATAGGTTCTACCTCATCAACTACTTCTCAATACCCACATGTTAATCACATCCTAATCATGCAATGTTTGAGGATTGGAGCTAATGCATAAAAATTGGGTATGAAAAGAGTATGATCAATGTGTTACTTGCCTTGCTGACGATCCGCAAAACCTAGAGACTCGTAGTAGCATGCTTCGCACTCCGGGAATTCTATCACAAACAAACAATAGCATACATAAGCAATCAAGCAAAGATGCACGAGTAAAACTCAAATAAGAAGAATTGACCAGAAAGTTCAACTTAAGAACTCTAGTTTGCAAAAAGAATCAAATCAAACGGAGCAACGAAACTCAAACTACGAAAGAAACAAGATTCGTTTACTAATCTGGACTAAAGTCAAATTTTACAGTATCAAAATCTTGTTCAAGTTAGTTAAACAGAAAGAGGGTTTCGAGACGAAGATCTAGGCGCTTGAATCGCCTGATTCCGATAAACAAGCGAAAAGATAAACTGAAACGAAAATCGGATCAGAAATCGTGATCGAAAATAATCGTGAAAAAACCCGAGAAAAAGAAAAACTGACGAACAGGCTAACGAACGAACGTTCGTTGTCTGTGACTAATGAGCGAAAACCGTTCGTTAAAACGAATGTACGGACGAATGTCCGCAAAATAAACTAAACCGAGAAAATCGGCGAACCGATCTAAAAAAACGAACTAGGGTTTTTTAAAAAACCGTCGGTTTTTACCTAAATAAAAAAACGAGCGGCTCCGGATCGGATCGGCGGCGGCGGCTCCGGCTGCGCAAGGTGGGGCTGCGGGGTGGTGGCGCGGCGGCGGCGGCGGGGTATTTAAGAGGGGGAGGGGTGGGGTCAGCTTGGGGAAGGGGCAACCCGAGGCGGCGGCGGTTTCCCGGACTCCGGCGGAGTCCGGTGCGGGCACGGGGCGCGCGAGGGAGGCGGTGGCGCGGGGTGGGCCGGCCTGGCTCGGCTGGGCTTCGGCCCAGTCGGGCGCTGAAGTTTTTTTTAACAGATTCCACCAAAAATAAATCCTAGAAAAATAAATAAAAATCTAAAATTGCCCAAACAAATTTTCACCGTCTAAATAAAATATTTAGAACAAGATGAACATTTTCTTGGCCCTAAAATGAAATTTTGAAAACATGCAATTTTTCCTATGCAATAAAATATCAATGAAAATCCGAATAAAAATAAATATTTTATTTTAATATTTTTCCTCCAATATCTCATTTATTTTGGAGAAGTCATATTATCTCCTCTCATATATTTTAATATGAAATATTTTCAGAGGGAAAAATAATAAAACAAATAATCCTCGTTTCAATATTTGATAAAATTCAAATATGAAAACAGTGAAATCCCCAACTCTCTCCGAGGGTCCTTGAGTTGCTTAGGATTTCGAGGATCGTGAAATGAAATGCAACAAAATATGATATGCATGAATGATCTATGTATAACATTCCAAATTAAAAATTTGGGATGTTACAACTTGCCCACCCTCCCAATCATCCTGTTCGGATGTTGGCTCGATAGGGGCTTCGGGATCTTCGGTGTTTTCGGAGTATTATTATCTCCGGTGTCATTATTGTCGTCTTTTCCTCGACGCGATTTTGAGCGGCGCCGCTGGCGTCGACGCTTTGGAGGTGCTTCAGCAGGCTTGTCCTCAACCGGATCCTTCACGCCGTCGTCGTCATCCTCTTTGGGTGTGTCCACCATATACACGTCATATGTGGAGGTGGCCGTCCAACGTCCGGTAAGCGGCGGGTCTTGGCCTTGTTCGTCTCCGGCATCGTCGTCCATGCCGTCGATGTCTTTGGAGGCGTAGTCCAGCATGTCGGTTAAATCTTCGACAGTGGCTATGAAGTGGGTGGTGGGTGGGACGTAAAATTCCCCGCTCTCAGCCCCTAGTCCGGGCTGGGCGTAATTCGACAGTGATTCCTCTGTAATGGCGAGGGATCACATTAAGTCCAGAGCCTCGTTTAAGAGTGAGGTTTTGACGTGGAAGCGAGAGTCCACGGGGCTGGCTGGAGTGAAAGCCTCTTGGCTATGCCTACTTGGCGCGGACTTCGAGAGTTCGGATCCGGAGTCCGAGGGCGAGTCCGGCCTTTCAATGATATGGGGAACCTGGACTGATTCCGAGTTCGCCGTGGACACGATCGCCTCCGGATCCTCGGTAATGCGGTTTGCAACAGAGAGTCCGGTGGGCTCCACACTCCCATCTTCGGACCTGATGGTTTGCTCCGGATCTAAGGCCACAGCGGTGGTCGGGGCCGCGAACCCTTCGAAGATCAAGTCTCCTCGGATATCAGCGACATAATTTAGGTTCCCAAAACTGATCTGGTGACCAGGGGTGTAGCTGTCGATCTGTTCAAGGTGGCCAATCGAGTTGGCACGCAGTGCGAAGCCGCCGAATACGAAAATTTGTCCGGGAAGGAAAGTCTCCCTTGAAATAGCATCATTGTAGATGTTCGATCAAGCCATCGAACCTTCTGTCGACATCACAGTGGAACTCTCAATGAAAGCACCAATGTCGGCGTCAAAATCGGCCGATCTCGGGTAGGGTCCCGAACTGTGTGTCTGAGGATCGAAGGTAACATGAGACAAGGGACACAATGTTTACCCAGGTTCGAGCCCTCTTAATTGAGGTAATACCCTACTTCCTGCTTGATTGACTTTGATGAGTATAGGGGTTACAAGAGTTGATCTACCTCGAGATCGTAATGGCTAAACCCTAGATGTCTAGCCTGTATGATTTGTGATTGCCTCTATGGACTAAACCCTGCGGTTTATATAGACACCGGAGGGGCCTAGGGTTGTACAGAGTCGGTTTACAGAGAAAGGAAACTTCATATCCGAACGCCAAGCTTGCCATCCACGCAAAGGAGAGTCCCATCCGGACACGGGGGAAGGCCTTTCTATCTTGTATCTTCACGACCCATCGGTCCGGCCCATGTCACATAGCCCGGACGCCCCGGGACCCCCTAATCGAGGACTCCCTCACTTGCCACTATACTGTCAATGGGCATGAGTACAGCATGTGCTACTATCTAGTTGATGGTATCTATCCTCCTTGGGCTACCTTTATGAAACCATCTCTAACCCAGTTGGCCAGAAAAAGTCTCACAAAGACAAGAAGCAACTAGAAAGGATGTTGAGAGGCTTTTGGAGTTCTACGAACACGTTTTGCAGTTGTTCGTGGACCTGCTAAACAATGGGATCCAGAGACCTTGTGGGAGGTGATGGCCTGTTGCATGATCATACACAACATGATCGTGGAGGATGGGGTTAGGATGCTACCGCAGGTCTTGAATTTGAGAGTTATTAACTTGAACATAAGTAGAGGATATTGGATCTCTTGTAGGAATTCAATTCTAATCATACGAGAGTTCATCCATATCCCAAAGAACCAATGCATCTACTCAAACACGAAGATGGAAAATATAAAAGAGAGAATCAAGATACAACAAGCCCACACAAGTCAGGGATGGAGAAAGGCATGTCTGTGTTAGTGGAGATGGCACCGCACGAAGGCCGATGTGGCATAGTGGCGAGGCCTCCTCTTCCTTCTTCTTGTCTTGACCCTTCTTCTATGGTGGAGGTGGTCGTGGAGCAGCAATGGAGATCGAGATGGTAATGGGGACCATGTATGCCGGAGGCTAGGGTTGGAGGTGTACATGTAGGGGGCATCCTCGGGTCTCCTTCATTGATGTAGCTCCTCCACTTTGATCCAAGGGCTCTAGATGAGCAAAATCCAATCCGTATACCTCACTTGGTGGCGCAAATCCAATGCCCCTAATTCATTCTATCTAGAATATCTTTTTTATGTTTATGTTTTTGTTATTTTAGTTCAGGACTTCGTGTACCATACTAAGAAGGAAAAAAAATGATTACGGCGCTTATAAGCAAGTCAACTCATAATATTTGGAGTATCATGCCTTCGCATATTGTGTACTCCTTTTTTGAAGCTTCATATGCATAATTTAGATTTAGATTTACCCTTCTCTCCATTCTAAAAAGTAAAATTATTTTGTTTGCCGATGCAGTTATTTTAACCAAGTGTATGCGGGTGTATGTTAACTAACATTTGTGGACATCAAACATTATATCCTTACTTAATTAGCTCTTGACTCTTGTGAAAGGTAGATACATGTTAGACTGACATGAAAAAAATGTGCAAACCTCGTGTCTATATAAAAAAAAGGAACTAATACTGAGTACTTTGTTACTACTAAAGCAGCGACAACTATTATGGGCTGAGGGAGTAAAAAATGACTTATTGCACAACAATTCAGTCGACTTATAAATAGTCACTACAAAAATAAAATAAAATACATATGAACAGAAAAAATATTGTTGTCAGAAAATAATAAAAGATCGGACAGAAACCGAAAAGCACACACCAGCACGAAACCCCCCTGCTCCTCTCTACGGTTGAACTCTGAACTGAAGCCCCTACCTGAAGACAAGACAAGGGAAGAGCGGAGCAGAGAGCGCCGCGACCGCGAGCGTCCAACCCCTCACCCCACCCACCTACCCCCCCCAGCAGAGTCGCCGCCGTGATCCCGCGATGTCGTCGTGGCTGCGGAGCGCGGTGAGCAAGGCCGTCGAGGCGGGCGGCCGCAGCGGCGTCACTCGCGCCGTGCTGGGCTACGCCGATGCCGTCGCCCACCACGCCGGCCAGGCCGTCGCCGAGGGCACCAAAATCCTCAATGATCGCATGGTGAGCGCCCCTCCGCTCTCCGCCCCTCTATTCCCCTCACTCCCGAAACCCCCCTCGAAATTGCTGCTGTTGGGGATGTGTGAACCGAGAAATTAGTCAAACCGAGATTTCTGTGTAGACTGGCCAAATTAAACAGCATTCAAGCTATGCTAATACTAATTAATTATGTACGAATTGAGGATCTCTCTCAGCAATTGGACGATTTCATGCCCCACATGTTATGGCAAATTCATACTATGTTCCAAGAGTGAGAAGGGTTGCCACTTGCCACATAGTGGGGATTTTTTTTAATCTTTTGAGTATTTGGGATTTTAGGCTCGACTGTTTGACGCTGGATTCAGTGTGTTTGTACTGTACTCAAAGATATCAAATGACAAATGCCCTATCCCTGAATCCTGATGATGATTTGCGGCAAGTTAACCAAGTGTGTACTGTTATTTGCAGATCACCCAGAACTACAAAAGTGTCAAGAAGACAGTGAAGCGCTTGGAAGAGGCGGCAGTCTCATCACGCGGGGATCAGAGAGTTCAGGTGCTAACACGCTGGCTCAGATCACTTCAAGAGATCGAGGCTGCGTTCGGAGGTTTGGATGGGAGTGTCTCACAGAATGTCTCTTCAATTGACCCAAACAGCTTGAAAACACCATTAGCAAGAGTATGCATCTACGCATCACATTGCCTTTGTGTGTCCGTTTGTGGCCATGCTCTATATTTGCTTTGCTTCCTTGGTTTCATGTGTTTTGATGTCAACTCTTGTGCACAGGTTTTGTTTTATGACGCTGACATTGGAGGAGCTCCTATGAACTTCCGAGATGTATTCCTCTATAGCCAAGCACTTGAGGGTATTACATTGTCCATGGTGAGTTGGTTCAGCCATGATACCCTGACTGTCAAGACTCTAGATAACATCTACTTTGTCTAACCAGCTTGAATTCCCTGTCACACAATGCTATTGTTCGTTCTTATCACTGATAGAAGCTATCAAACTAAACACATTTGAGTACTTTTTACGCGCAGGTTCTTGAAGCTCCCAAGGAAGAAGAGGTCTCCCTGCTTTTGGAAATTTTCGGGTGAGCTTATTGTGTAAATAGTAGTAATACAGTTTGGTGTTGCTAATTTTTGGATAGGTTGATCTGATGGGCTTTAACAATCTGTAGAACCACATTTCCTTTTCTCCTTTAGTTGGCATACTAGGAATATATTGGTACTTATTACTTAAATATGGTTGTACACGAAAAATCATCAACATTCTGTAGATTATGCTAGTTGTTTCTTGACCTGAATGAACATGATCTTCTGAAACACCTGAATAAATTACTACTTTAAATTTTTAAGGCTTGTTCTTATCCATTAGTGTTACAGTTGATTTGGTTATTTACAATGTGTGGATAAGGTCCTTATATGTTTATTTTCGAGGCCATATTCTTACGCTGTTTTGTGGTTTTGATGATATATTTCTCCTAAACATACAGTTAAGATAACCCACATATTGCTGAACAACCTCATCAGTTGTAGGCCTTGCAAGATTATGTTTACTGTTCCTTGTATTACTGAATGTTCTTTTCAATCTCAACAACCTTTCCATTTAACTATTTGTCATTTCCTTTAGCCTATGTCTTACAGGAGGGAAAGAAATCAATAATGCAATTATAAGCAGCATACAAGACTTGGCAAAATCATTCTCAATTTACCACGATGAAGTCCTGGTACGTTTGTTGGATGTCCTATACTCTTATGGCATGCTTACTAAATTGGCAAAAGGCTAAAATTGCAATATAATAAATTTTACAGATAATTCGTAAATATATTACTAAGTGGGTGTTATATATCTGCCTAACTCATAGTCTACAACTATTTATTCACATATATGTCTAAATTTCTTCGTTCCCACTCGAGTTTCTTTCTCTATTTTATTGTCAATATTTTTGCTTACTGATGACATAGTGGAATTATTTATCATAGCTTGCTTCCTTTTCTTGCAAGCACTACTTTATCTATTTTTATTCACCTTATCCAAATTTTGGATGATTTGTGTTTACACCGCACATGATTTCTTGTTGCCCTTTTTTCTTTCATATAAGGGGAAAAATGATGTTATTCGAGGAGATTTTTTAGGTTTCTAATAAGTAACCATGAGAAGAAACCAATAACCATAGAGCGATGAATACGTGTGACTGTGAGGCTGTGAACATAGCTATACTCTGGTACTTTAAGGGTCTGCAGATTTACTGCTTGAGGAACTAGAGCGATGAATGTGATGATGCATTTCTGCTCCACTGTCGCTTGACTATGGCTATTGCTTTTTATGGAGAGAGAGCATAAGATTGTTCAGTATTACCCATTTTTAATGTCTTTCCATTAGGAAAAAGTTTAAGTGTGTGCATAAGTGGTGAACTTTTTGAGAAATTGACTTCATGTCTATCATACTAAATTCCTATACACATTTAGGTGAAACGTGAAGAGCTGCTTCAGTTTACCCAGAGTGCTATTTCAGGACTAAAGAGGAGTGTTGACATTGTGAGGTGAGCATTTATGTAACTAGCTGTCGAAGTCTGGTTTTCTTACTGGTTGTCTACACAATCTGGTATATGATGTGTTGTAATGAGATTAGATGTTATACTTATCTCATGCATTTTTGTTGTAATTGGTCCATAAATGTCAATTAAACTCTCAATATTTGAATCATATACCTGAACCCTCCTTTTCCAAAGTTTTTCGCCTGCAACATCTGGGGCGCCCAAAAGAGATACCATGGTTCTTTTGCCTCTAAAATTCAGAAATTGTTTTAATTTCGTTTGTTGTTACTATAATATGTTAATTTTACTTCAGGATAGATGCTGAAGCCTTAGAATTGTGGAAGAAACTAGATGAGAAGGAGGCATTGCGAGTTCAATCAACTGAAGATCCTGAAAAAGCTTCAGAAGATACTGCTGTTGCAGTCGTTGAGGTGTTACCTCTGTCAACGTATTATAATTTAGTACTTACATATTCACAGAAGTGTTCTTGATTTAGCTTAGTCGCCACTTGTCAGACTACATATGTGTTTAGCCTGAGATCTTCAACTATATCTTTAGAATTTCTTATTTCATCCCACCTTATGAGCACATGCTTGTCAGGGAAGTTGACCTGGCAGATAGACTGTCCGTGAAAACATATGCAACTGACTAATTGATTATAGAGAACAGAAGCACCAACCTTGATCTCACTGATTATGTTAAATTTGTTCACTGCGCCAATAGGCAATAGTTCTCATCTAAACAATAGTTAGTATCACATGTTGATATGTTTTATAATGTTACATCTTCTATTACTTCTATTTTTCTGTTTCACATTTCTTTTAAGGCGCTAACTGAATTCTCCACTTTGACTAGTCTTTTAAAGAAGCACTCACTGAAGTGAGGTTCTGCTCTAGAATGGAAGACCTTCTACTGAAGAAAAGATCAATTAACGCTGGGGATTCCCCAGAGGTTCATTTCCAGAAGGCATGTATTCATGCGATCTTTATGCATATCATTTTTATGCTTGAAATTTTCATATTTAAAACTTCTTGCAAAAT
The DNA here is from genome assembly GCF_002575655.3 of Aegilops tauschii subsp. strangulata. Classification (NCBI taxonomy): domain Eukaryota; kingdom Viridiplantae; phylum Streptophyta; class Magnoliopsida; order Poales; family Poaceae; genus Aegilops; species Aegilops tauschii. The sequence continues at coordinate 96,375,486 of NC_053037.3, read as the reverse complement.
GACTGAATGTTACCTTTCACATAATACATTATAGATCACTAATAGGAATATCTTTTAGTGCTATGCGCTGCAGATTTTATGCATACATACTTCTACTTCTTTTTTGTTCCTGGAACTTAATTTGTAGACTTTGTCACTGAAAGAATTGAACTGGTGAGTAATGGGATATGTTTTCATGTGTTCCTTAAATATCCCATTGAATAGTTGTATCCTATGCACTAGTACTTCTGTTGAACACTTGAACGCGATGGCCGTAGAAGTTGATTTTTTGGGCTAAGGTTTCACGCATATTTTGTGTGTGCAAGTGACCAGTCACCATTGTGCTTGAGACCATGGTGGAGTCAGCTTCCATGTACCTTTTTGTTCAGTTTAGACTTCTGATATTGACTTGATAGACACTCACTTGGTGAAAAAGGCATGGATTGCAATAACAAATACATTGTGGTAAATTTTGCAGGTTGACAAATTAAAGGTCTTAGCATCCTCCCTTGCCAATTCATCCTCCAAGGCAGAGAAGCGTATTTTGGATCACAGGTGGAGCTTCCATACAATTCGTCTCTATCAATCTTTTGATGCCACTTGATTTACTTTATATCATCTACCTTTACGAGTTCATTTTTCTTCATCGATGATCCCTTTGATTTTATGTTTTTTTTGGGTGAATTCAATAACTTGGTAGACCATGTAGTATCTGTCATGTTGCTCCCTATCGTGGTTGCATTCTTTTTCTGGATTTTGCTGGTGTACTATTTTTTTTAACAAATCCATTGGTTGGACAAGAACTTCGAGGTGACCTTTCAAATTTTATTGTGCATACTGCAGACGCCAGAAAGAGGAGGCTCTTAACTTTCGTGCCAAAAAGGAGAATGAAGTGAGTGCAGTTGAAAAAGTAAGAATCCTATTCCTAGCCCATACGGTGGCAGTAGAAATGTTTATACTCTTTGTACTATAAGAAATCTTATTTTGGAACATAGGACTCTCATCGTGATTTTCATTTAGCATTGGCCGTGCACCTTTGGACACGTGTCTTGTTTCATGAAAACTGCATCTAACACCTGCTGTAAGGAAACCATTATGCGTGCGCACAGTGTTCATGGGATGTATGGTTGCCAGCGAGTCAAGGTCGAGCCAGCCACGATGTGGTTTGAGACTAGAGTTAGGCTCGAGCTCAGCTCGAGCAAACTAATATGAGGTTTAGCTGAGCTCGAAAAAGATCAGTAAGGTCATGCATTAAAAAGTGAAGACAATTTTGTGAGGTCAGCTCCAGCTAACTGAGATGAGGTTGAGCTCAGGTCACTTTGAGCTGAGCTTGAACCAAACTTAATTGAGGCTAGTTCTAGCTGAGCTCAAGCAGCTTGTGGAGCCCAACCTTTGTTTATAAGGCTATTAGGATGTCTACCTATATTTCTGGATCATAAGTACTTTGCATGCAAATTCACATGTCACACATACATTAAAATAAATGCTTGGATGAATATTGCTTTGTTGTATATTCTGCTGATGTTCCTTACCTTTTAATGTGTCACTTATATAGGAGTTGACTGCTGAGATTTCTGAATTGGAGAAGCAAAGGGATGAACTTGAGGCTCAGCTGAAGAAGGTACCTGCATTTTCCTTAATAAGACCTTCCTATATTATTATTTTCGTGTTGGCTACTCCTAGGCATAGGTTTGACATGGACACAAATGTTTCCGTCCGGCAGACTGATGAGTTCTATCATTAGTAGCCTTAACCCAAGGCCTCTCTGATGCAGGATTATCGAAGGTGTTGAGTTACCAGTGATATTTATTGTTGTGCTAAAACTAATCGTATATATGAGTTCCAAAACTATCATATTTTGAGGTCCTTCCTCTTTTCGCCCAACAGGTCAACATTTCACTGAATGCTGCTGTTGGGCGGCTCAAGCTAACAAGGGAAGAGAGGGATCAGTTTGATGAAGCAAACAATCAGATGATCTTTAGTTTAAAAGCAAAGGTGCGTCCACTTTTTTGATTGCCCAGTTTTAGTACTCTTCCAGTAATATTCACGAGATTGACGTTCGCTTTTTGGGTTAAAGTATTTGATCAGCTTCATATTTTGTTTTGAATTAGGAGAATGAACTTTCAAAAACTATTGCCTCATGTAATGTGGAGGCTGGTGTAGTCAAGACGTGGATCAATTTCCTTGAGGATACTTGGCAGCTCCAGTCGTCATACGATGAACAGATTGAACAGAAAACCAAGTATGTAGTGATTATGGCTATACCGACCTTTGATTGCAACCATTTTATCCTATTTCCCCCCTGTAAAGCTATAATTAAATTCTACATTCTTTTAAATCAATTCAGCTTTATTTTTGATTTTATGGTCACAGTGCTGAGCTAGAGAGATGCACAAGCAATTTTATGAAGTTGACGAAGTATCACCTTTCTACATTCAAGGTACTTGGTTGGGTATAAAATAAACTGTTTAAAGCCATTGTTCCATTCCTAGAGAACACACTGTACCATTAGGGTATATTTTTTATCACTGTTTTTTATGCATCTTTTGTCTTGAGCAGGAAGTTCTAAGCCCATCGATTGAGCGGATCCACACATACGTGGATAATTTGGCATTCTTAAATTCAAGGTTATTCAATTGTTTTTTTCCCTAAAGTCTTCCACATATTCCTGGACCCTCCTGTTTGACACAACAAAGGTCCTAATGAGTTTGCCGTTATATGATTTGGGCCAAATATTGTAGGGATGAGTCAACGGAACTTGAAGACGAGGAGGTGTCAGAAAAGACAAGCCCACAGAAAGCCCTCGAGGAGGAATATTTGGAAACTGAAAAGAAGGTTCGTACCGAGTACCCAATTGTGATGCTTACCTGTTTTTAAAATCGAACTGCTAGTTAATTCTATTTATCCTCATCAACCTCTCTAAATAAACATTCCTATGTATGTACCCATGTTTTCCCACCAAAATTATACTCCCTCTGTTCCTAAATATAAGTCTTTGTAGAGATTCCACTATGGACCACATACGGATGTATACAAAATGAGTGATATACATCCGTATGTGGTCCATAGTGGAATCTCTACAAAGACTTATATTTAGGAATGGAGGGAGTAGTTGGTTGTACAGAGGAAACCACATAAACAGATATATGGCTAGAAAATAAGTACTTTGGGTGGCTGTTAATGTTGCAATGTTTTCAGATCGTAATTGCCTTCAGCATCACTGATCACATGAAGAAGCTGTTTTATTCCGAACAAGGGTACAGTTCTAGGTACGGCCAAACTTCCCATAGTATTTTCTCTCTTGTCCTTACAATTTCTTTGGTGGGAAATTGGTTTTGATCCCAGCAACTGGACATGTTCCATTTTCTTTTGTTTTCAGGAGAGATGATCCAGAGGTCAGGAGCTTATTTTCGGAGATAGAGAAGCTGAGAGAGGCATTCGAGTCTATAGAAAGGCCGACGCTGGACATCGAAGTCCGCAGAGCAAAGGTGCCAACGAAGGAGCGAATCGAGTCAAGCTCTTCGCCTGTTCAGGCACCCTCTACGCCTAAAGCTGCGCCCGTGGGCTCTCCAAAATCTCCAGTGAAATCTGAGCAAACACTGGACCTTGGTGCAGAGCTCGCAGAGTTGGAGTTAGAATTTGGTAAATCCAACAGGTACTCCCCTGAAGATATAAGCGGGTGGGAGTTCGACGAGCTCGAAGAGGAGCTGCGAGCTGACATATCCAAATCGAGCGATACGAAATAACCACATGCATCTAGACCGGCGAGATGCATACTATGGTGTGTCCCTCTGGGCACTGCACAAATCGCCTAACACCCGAATGTAGATAGTGTTGTTTTATTGTGTCCATTGCTGTCCTTTTTTTTTTGCGTGTGCATTGCTCTGTCTTTACTGTATGAGAAATGCAAATGTGTAAGACTACCGTTGAGGCCTTGACAAGTCATTTGTATTTGTTTGTTCTTGTCATGGACATGTATGCATACAGAAACAGTGAAACATACTTGACATTTGTAAAAAAATCCATGGATATGCCTTTCGTATTTCTTAGCATGGGATTAACATTTGAAAACCAACTTACAAATTATACTGTCTTTGCATTTCCACTTTACAACAACACAAAATGGCAGCACATGCTAACTTTGGTACTCCATTATCAGTATCATCATTATTAAAAAGAGGAAACTATCATTATTATTTTTCCACTAGAGTAGGCAGACGGGTTTGTCATCATCTCCTAATCCTCCGTAGCTGTACGTCTTATGCTTGATGAGGCACTGGGCTACGCCGTCGACGCAGCGCGCGACCTCCACGCCGGTGAGCATGGCCACACCGCGACCACTCGCGTCGTGTGAGAATTTGGGGACGCAGAACCGGCCGTCGCCGGTGCCTAGGTGCAGGAGGAACGACCGTACCGCCGCCTGGCAGGGCACGGTAAAACCCTCCCACTCGTGGCTCACCACCGGCGGTTGTCCGGCCGCCGCGCCTGCTTGCCGCAGGTCCGCCGCGCAGAGGACGCTCTGGTCCCTCTCCGAGAAGCCGAACCAGAGCCTGCGCTCCGGGGCGAAGAAGGCGCGCCCGCGGAACGGCATGGCCCAGTCGCCGACCTTGCTCCACTCGCCATGGCGGACCTCGTTCCTGTTGAATGCCATATGAGATCTTCTTCGTGTCCAGGGAGTAGGTGCCGTGGCCCCTCGAGGAGACCCAGAGCCGCGTCTCGCCGACCACCGTGTAGGCGTCGACGGCGCCGTCGTACGCGCCGGTCTCGCGGCCCTCCTTGGGCTGCTGCGTCGCGTAGGGCGGCGGCGGGACGTACCGCCAGTGCATCTCCGACCTGCGCGACCAGTAGGTGTCGTCGGCGAGCGCCTCCACGACGGGCCGCTCGTGCGCGTCGTCGGGCGGGCTGCTGAAGAAGAACGCGTCGTCGCCGACGGCGACCGACACGGGGTAATGCTTCGGCCCCTCCGCGCTCGGCAGCGCGGAGACGGCGCGCAGCGCGTCGTCGTAGAGGAGCGCGCGGCCGAGGTGGTCCGTGGCGGCGATCTTGTCCTTGCCGCGGCCGAAGAGCACGAAGTTCATGGGAAGGTCGCCGGCCGACGGGTACAGTGTCACGATCGCGGGAGGCAGGCGGCCCTCCCCGATCTCCGACGCGGCATCCTCGGCCGCCTGCGCTCGTCGCCGGCCATCCTTGTCGGAGAAGAAGAGGGACCACGGGGGTATGCGGTGCACCGTGTACAGAGACTGCAACGGGTGCCTGCATCTCTCGACCACCAGATACAGAAATGCTCGGGCCCGACTCATCGCCGTCATCTTAATTCGGATCGAGCGTAGTGTCACCGGACAGGGAGGCGGCGGCGACCGAAGGGTTGGAGCAGGTAGGGGTGGGCACGATATATTGTGTTTTTTTTTCAAGACAAGAAGATGCAGGAGCCCAAAGCCCACTAGAAGTTGAGGCCGGCCTTACACTTTGATGGAGGGTTTTCTCGTGTCGCCGTCGTCGACGCCATCTCAGAAATTTAGGTCCCCTCGCCTCCAGCTGCCATCTTGACGCTGAGAGGTGGGGGACCTCGGATCTTCAAGATCTTTATGTTCTTCGTCAACGTCTAGTGATCATCATAGTTTTGAGAGAATAAATTTCCTCTCGTCCTTTTGGCGGTGCCATGAGGTTTGAGAGTTTTCTGTCCTCGCAGATCCGATTATTCGAATTTGATGAGTTTATGTTGCTGTGTCAAGCTTTTTTTGTTGGTCTGATACTTTGTGGAGGTGAAATCTTGCATCGACACCATGGTGAAGATATAGTGATTCGATGGTCTCCACTTCTAGGGGATCATCCCCAGCCCAACTACGTTCATCGATCAAGGCTTCCCATCTTTTTGGATGGGCGACTCAACGTGCTTTCAAAAACCATTACTGATAATGTTTGTGTGGGTACTGTTGCTCCAGTCCAATTGCAGCTTCTTTACCAAGTCTTTGGAGTATTTCTTCGAGTAGAGATTGATACCGCGAAGAAGGTGATTTCAAGAGATTTCATTGTAATTCTTAGTCATAGGAGTTACTTTGTATTTTCTTGGATCTTAGGTCCAAATCAATGTACCTGTAATTGTTATGAGTATGAATAAATTTACAGGTGTTTCTAAAAAAACTTAATTTAAGGAGTCCACTAAAAAAACTTAATTTAAGGAGCAAACCCACCTGAAGTCGTTTCTGAACTAATTGACTCGACCTCGGCCACATGGAATAAGGAGAAGCTGGATGCTACTTTTATGCACTTCAATGTGAAGGTTATCATGAGCATCCCGCTATGCACAATGAATATGCAAGATTTTTGGGGCTCGGCGCATGAGAAAAGTGGCAAGTTTTCGGTTAAATCGGCATACTGGATGCTTGTGTCTACAAGGCAACGCAGAGAGGTTTGGTTGGAAGGCACAACCGGGTCATTGAGTACATACATGGAGATGGGATCGTGGAAAAACACGATGGCGGACAGAGGTACCGGCCAAAGTATGTATGTTCCTATGGAGACTCTCGAAACATTCGTTACCTACGGAGGATGTCCGAGCTCATCGACACATGTCTACCACGAGTTCATCCGGAATATGTGGCGCGCCGGACTCATGGAGGCACTCCCTCCTTGAGTGCACAGTTTCTAGATGTATGTGGGCTCTCATCGACGAGGATCTCGGAAGCAAGCTAGTGTTGTCCACTGAACCAAGCGCAAAAGCTGGTTCTTCTCACTACTAGAGTCATTTATAACATGAGCAGTTCGTTCTCACTGCAGTTACTCTATAGGCAATTTGGTCTTCTAGAAGGAAAGCTATCCACAAAGCTATATTTCAATCCCCACATGCAATACAATCCTTCATAACTCGCTTCATTACAGACTTAAATGTCGTTCGGGCAGAGAAGCCGTCGCACCAGAGGGCGGCCAATGTGCATGCAGGAACCATCCCTCGCCCAAGGGCGCCGCCGGAGAATTTGGCAAAGATCCACATGGACGCTGGTGTACGCGCCCAAAGAGGAGGCTCGGCAGCAACAATATGCAGGGATAGGCAAGGAAGCTCAACGCTAGTTGTGGGAGGTGTCTCTCATCCAGGGACGTTGGAGGCCATAGCTTGCCGTGAAGCTATCTCTTTGACTGAAGATCTCCAACTCCAATACTTTATCATATCCTCGGATTGCAAGCAGGTAGTGGAAGACATCATCGGTCCCCTTTTCTTGTAACTTTATTTTTGAAAGTCGTGCTGTAAATTTTGAAGCTCATAGGTTAGCAAAATTTGCTATAAATTTAGCTCCGGGGCTTCATGTTTGGCTTGGCCAGCCACATGATTCAGTTTTTATCCTACCTTCTATGAAATTTGATCAATAAAGTGGCCTTATCCCTAAAAAAACTTAATTTAAGGAGCACTCCTTGCAAAGGTCATACCCATTTCCATCACTTGTCGCAACCTAAGAGTTTTTTTTTCATAGATCCATTTATTCAAAATATTTTATCTCTTAAACCGTGTGTCCAAGTCTTGACCGTTTTTGCCATTGAGTTCCTCGCATCAAGATCTTCAAAAATTGATCCTATGTTGATAGGTTTTGACGAACTTTTCTTTACGAAAAAACCGGATAAAAAAACCAGACAAAAAATCGAACTAAGAGCACGTTTTTTTCTTTCCTGAAAGAGGCACGGGTGTGCCTCTCGGGGAAGCAAACCCGTGCCTCTCCGAAGAGGCACGGCCGTGCCTCTCACGGTAGAAAACAACAACAGAAAACGTGTTTTTTTCATTTCCGAGAGCCACGATCGTGCCTCTCGCGGAAGCAAATCCGTGTCTCTCGCGGAAGAAAAAGGAAAGAAAGAAAACACATTTTTTCCCATTTCCAAGAGGCACGGCCGTGCCTCTCGCAAAAACAAATCTGTGCCTCTAGAGGAAGCAAATTCGTGCCTTTCGTGAAAGAGAAAAAAAAAGAGAATGCTTTTTTCCGTTTCCGTGAGGAACGGCCGTGCCTCTCGCGGAAGGGGAAAAAAGAAAGCGCGTTTTTCGCGTAATTTTTTTTGAAATTTTTTGGTCCAAAAGCTAAGAAAAATTGGTTGAAAATAAAAAAACCCAGAAAAAATCACCTAAAAAGCCGAAAATGCATGCAAAAAAAACAAAAATCAAAGGGAGCACCGAGAGCATGACTCGTGACAACAACTGAAAGCGCGCCAAGCCCACCCCAAGTGACCTTTAGGGAGGCTCCCGAAGGAGCGCTCTTTGATTAGTTCCTCCCTAATAAGGAAACTCATCGTGTCTGGTGCTGACGCGCCATCAGGATAAGAGGAGGTTCACATAAAAATAAAGATAAGAGGAGGAGACATTCCATGAAGAAGACGAAACTCGCCTGCGGCCAAAACCAGCCATGCCCTGCAGAAGCCTTGATGGGAGCATGGGGAGAGGGACTATGGAGAGTGCACGCGCAGGTTGACGACCCGGAGCCGGGGGGCGACGCGTTCTCTGCCATACGTGTTGCCGATACATTGCGTGGCCGCTCCTCTATTGACGATGACGTGTATACTCTGCGCAAGAGCAGTGGTGGCTCTGTGCTACGCGGGGTGGAGTTACTTCCAGAATCTTACACAGACCTCTGGCCTTGGATGCCTGCACACCTACAGCCGGGACATATTGCGCGGGGTGGAGTTGCGGAAGCATTTTTGCGTTCTAGGGCGGGCCTTCATTAGGCTGACCAATCGATAGGCTCCTTCCTCTTTCTAGGTTTGATTGGTGTTGGAAAAACAGAGCTTGCTGTTTCACTTTGACATGGCTATTTCATTTTGCCACCTCGGCCATGAAGGCGATCACATATGAGTTGCTAAACGAAGATCTTAATTTTAAGCGGTAAAAGGTCTGTCCATAGAGACTTTGACGAGCCGACACAGTGGAGAAGAGTGCCGAAGTAGTGAGGTGCAACAACACCACGTCTAGGACTCCCGAAAGCAAGGTCTAAAGCCCATCTTGCAAAGTGTCCAATGCAATAGTTTTCCCGGGTCCAAATATTCGTCAGAAGGGACATATTCCAACTTCTATTAAGCATAGCTGAGGCAGTAACTCCTATTTGACACCCTCAGCGCTGGTTATAGGTGAAAGAGCATGGTGCCCCATGTTTGGTTTTGGTAATTGATGACAATCCTTATGAACTAATGGTTGCCTTGAGTTATATCTGAAGGGTTTGTCCATAGGCATTGCTTGAAGACCATTAGTTCATAAGGATTGTCAGACCATAGGCATGAGCAATCTTTGGATGACAGTCCATTACGCTTTGTGTACTATAGTCTATTTGAGAGCTCTTTGTGGAGTTAGGTATGTTTCCATGGGCATGCATCAAAAAGAAGATATCATGTAACCCATGGAGGATGACATCAAGTGGTGATCGTCATCAAGATTGCGGTGTGCAAGTTCAAGTGGAGCATCACGAAGAGATCATGCTTGAAGCTTGCCATCCATTCTCGTGATAACAGACTTTTGAAGATGTGCCAAGAGAGGCTCACCCATAGTGGTGTATGGAGGAGCAATCTACTAGTCTTTATCAAGCCAAAGCAGTCAAGAAAGATGGTCCAACTTCAGGAGGACAAGATCGTCATCATCTAACTCAAGTGGACTATGCACAAGGCAAAGGTTTGTCCTTGATAGGTTTTCTGTTTTGCCGGTCTTAGGGTGTTAGTTGGGAGACCAGGTTATAGCATCGATTGTCGTACTATTAATGGGGGCTCTCGAGTGAGTAGCTTGATCGTATCGTTCGTAAAGAGCTCAAACCATTGCATCCTTGACATCATCTTTCTTGGTTCTTGTTTGTCTTTTCTCTATGTGAGTTTTGGGGCTTGTGGTTATCTTCATGTCAAGCTCAAGTTCATCGAAAACGGATTTCGTTTGCTTCATCTATTATGTTTTCGATGTTGGAGTTTTTGACGGATCTTCACTGCTGGAGGTTTCACACCTCTATATCTTGTCGTTAGCTTTTTATCAAGCTTGAGTTCGTCTAAATTAGAGTCCATTTGCAGAAGTTATGACAGTTTTAGTATTGCGGCATCCTTCTGTTTTGCTTAGGCACTTTTGCAGCACCCAGGCGGCAGTACCTCTCGTCTAGGCGGTACTTTCGCGGTGAGCTATCGCGGCCACTGCCGCTTGGGAAATTTCCTTCTGCACGTCTCTGTTGAGCTCACGGTAGTACCGCATGCGCGATACTTAATACTTATTTCCACCGTTGCTACTACCACTTGTGTTCGAGGGGTGTGCATGCTTTTGTTGCCTTTTTTGCTCTTGCAGTAGTTGAGTGGTAGTTACACGGTTGAACCGCTTCATGCGGCACTTCCTCTCTGGCGCCACTCCACTACCGTTGGTTCCTTTGTAACCCTTCGACAATTAGCGGTAGAACCACTTGTTGTAGGCGGTAGTACCGCTCCGGTGGAACTATAGTACTTGCACTTTTGTACTCGCTGGGCTGTGTTGACCAAGCTAAGCGATAGTACCACTCCTAGGAGCGGTAGTACCGCTTGTGCACGACAGTGCACATAAGGCTAGATTTGCTCTCCCACTATAAAAGGGGGTGTTTTCCCCAATGGTTCTTATCCCTTCGAGCTCATGTTTCCCCTCAATTGTTGACCCTCTTTGAGCTCTCTCTCTCTCTCTCTCTCAATCCCTCCAATTATTCTTCCTCCTTTTTGAGGCAAAAGAGAGAGGAGATCTAGATCTATGTTTTCACCAATCCATCTCTCCTCTAAGTGAGGGGAAGCCCTTGGATCTAGATCTTGGAGTTCTTTGTGTCCTCTTCTTTGTTCTTCCTCTTATCTTCCTCCATAGCTTTTGTTGTTGTGGGGGGATTTGGGAGAGAAGGACTTGAGTACTCCGTGTGCTTTTGCCATTTGCATTTGGTGCATAGGTTTGAGTTCTCCACGGTGATACGTGGAAGTGAAATTTGAGAAGCTTATTACTCTTGTGTGTTTGGAAACCCTAGAGCTTATGCCTCTTGGGTGCTTGGGCGCCCTAGACGGTTGGTGGTGTCGCGGAGCTCAATCATTGTGGTGGAAAGCTTCAGGCAAGCGTCAGGGTTTTCAATGAAATTGTGGAGATTGCCCCGAGCAATTTGTACGGGTTCGGTGACCGTCCCCAAGGGTTGCTAATTGTACGGGTTCGGTGACCGCCCCCAAGGGTCGCCATTTGTACATGTTCAGTGACCGTCCTCAAGGGTCCCTTAGTGTAATCACGGCATCTTGCATTGTGCGAGGGAGTGAGAAGATTATGGTGGCCCTATTGGCATTTTGGGGAGCACTGTGCCTCCACACCGCTCCAAACGGAGATTAGCATCCGTAAGGGTGTGAACTTCGGGATACATCATCGTCTCCGCGTGCCTCGGTTAACTCTTACCCGAGCGCTTTACTTATGCACTTTACTTTGTGATAGCCATAGGATTTCATGTTATATATCTTGCTATCACTTAGTTGTTTATCTTGCCTAGCATAAGTTGTTGGTGCATGATACGTCTCCAACGTATCTATAATTTTTTATTGTTCCATGCTATTATATTATCCATCTAGGATGTTTTATATGCATTTATATGCTATTTTATATGATTTTTGGGACTAACCTATTAACATAGAGCCCAATGCCAGTTTCTGTTTTTTTCCTTGTTTTTGAGTATCGCAGAAAAGGAAAACCAAACGGAGTCCAATTGACGTGAAAATTGACGGAGATTATTTTTGGACCAGAAGAAGCCCATGGAGCATCGGAGATGGACCAGAAGAGTCCCGAGGCACCCACGAGGGTGGGGGCGCGCCCTACCCCCTGGGCGCGCCCCCTACCTCGTGGCCGCCTCGAAGAGCCCCCTGACTTGTTCCTGACGCCAAAACCTCTCATATATACAGAAACCCCCAGAACATAACCTAGATCGGGAGTTCCGCCGCTGCAAGCCTCTGTAGCCACCAAAAACCAATCGGGACCCTGTTCCGGCACCCTGCCGGAGGGGGGGATCCATCACCGGTGGCCATCTTCATCATCCCGGCGCTCTCCATGACGAGGAGGGAGTAGTTCACCCTCGGCGCTGAGGGTATGTACCAGTAGCTATGTGTTTGATCTCTCTCTCGTGTTCTTGATTCGGCATGATCTTGATGTATCGCGAGCTTAGCTATTATAGTTGGATCTTATGATGTTTCTCCCCCTCTAATTTCTTGTAATGGATTGAGTTTCCCTTTGAAGTTATCTTATCGGATTGAGTCTTTAGGATTTGAGAACACTTGATGTATGTCTTGCATGTGCTTATCTGTGGTGACAATGGGATATTCAGGTGATCCACTTGATGTATGTTTTGGTGATCAACTTGCGGGTTCCGTAACGTTGTGAACTTATGCATAGGGTTGGCACACGTTTTCGTCTTGACTATACGGTAGAAACTTTGGGGCACTCTTTGAAGTTCTTTGTGTTGGTTGAATAGATGAATCTGAGATTGTGTGATGCATATCGTATAATCATACCCACGGATACTTGAGGTGACATTGGAGTATCTAGGTGACATTAGGGTTTTGGTTGATTTGTGTCTTAAGGTGTTATTCTAGTACGAACTCTAGGATAGATCGAACGGAAAGAATAGCTTCGTGTTATTTTACTACGGACTCTTGAATAGATTGATCAGAAAGGATAACTTTGAGGTGGTTTCGTACCCTACAATAATCTCTTCATTTGTTCTCCGCTATTAGTGGCTTTGGAGTGACTCTTTGTTGCATGTTGAGGGATAGTTATATGATCCAATTATGTTATTATTGTTGAGAGAACTTGCACTAGTGATAGTATGAACCCTAGGCCTTGTTTCCTAGCATTGCAATACCGTTTACGCTCACTTTTATCATTAGTTACCTTGCTATTTTTATATTTTGAGATTACAAAAACCTATATCTACCATCCATATTGCTCTTGTATCACCATCTCTTCGCCGAACTAGTGCACCTATACAATTTACCATTGTATTGGGTGTGTTGGGGACACAAGAGACTCTTTGTTATTTGGTTGCAGGGTTGCTTGAGAGAGACCATCTTCATCCTACGCCTCCCACGGATTGGTAAACCTTAGGTCATCCACTTGAGGGAAATTTGCTACTGTCCTACAAACCTCTGCACTTGGAGGCCCAACAACGTCTACAAGAAGAAGGTTGTGTAGTAGACATCAAGCTCATTTCTGGCGCCGTTGCCGGGGAGGTGAGTGCTTGAAGGTATATCTTTAGATCTTACAATCGAATCTTTTAGTTTCTTGTTTTATCACTAGTTTAGTTTATAAAAGAAAACTACAAAAAAATGGAATTGAGGATGCCTCATATGCTTCATCTTTTTAATGTCTTTCATGAAAATAAGGCTTCCGATAATTTTGCTCAAGTGCTAGAAGAAGAATGCATTAGAATGTTTGGCACTAAATCTTTGAATGATGAGCATGATTGCAATGTTGTTAGTACGAACTCCTTGAATATCCATGGTACTAATGATGATTGCACTAGTCATGATGAAAATGTCTCTTATAAGCATGTCAATTTTTGTGGAGTGCATAGAGTTTGCAAGTACACACCAAATAGGGAAGATAGATTTTGCAAGAGGCATAAGTATTTAGAAACTAAATGGTTGCAAGAAAGGCTAGATGTTTGTGCTGAAAATTTAAATTTTGTTAGCCATCCTTGTGAACTTTGCAATGAACGTGGTCATTTAAATATCCAATGCAAATTGTTTCATGATCGTATCGTGTCCAAATATTGTGATGACTTGATTTCCCTTGCGCATCATAATGAACTTAGTTTGCTTGTGGGTTATGAAGAAATAAAACGTATAACTAAGGATATGCCAGAATTTGTCCTTGATAAAGTTTTTGATTTTGATCTAGAGGAAATTTATATGTATTGTGCGGTGAATTGCATTGAAAATCCTTATATTGCCCATTACATAAAGACAAGAAAACAAATAGAAGATGAAGAGAATACTAATCAAAGGGAAGAGACTTCCCAATATCCTCCTATTATTTCTTATGATGAATCAGGTAACAAGGAGGAGCTTTCTATTCAACCAATCTCATTAATAAAGAGCTCAAAAAAGAGGGTTAAACCCACACATGATGTGAAGAAGAAAAAGAAAAGACGGAGAAGCAAAGGTAGAAAGGTATCCTCCCAAATGATGTTGCTCCTATTACTCATTGTGATGATGATAATTGCTATACTATTGGTACTATCCATACTATTAATGATGAGAGTGATTATGCTTATGATATGAAAAGGCCCAAGCTTGGGGATGCTATGTTTGATGAGAATGACATGTTTGAGAATATATTTGCTGCAATTAATGTTTGTCCCAAGCTTGGGGATGCTATGTTTAATGAAGATGATATTTTTAGCCTCCCAAGTTTTGATGAGCAAATTTATTATGATGATAGCATGCCTCCTATTTATGATGATTATTGTGATGACACTTATGCTATAAAAAGTAGTGATGATTATATTTATAAAACTTGTCATGATTATGATTACCCTTTTTCTGAACATTACTCTTTTAATGTGGAAACAATTTATAGTATTCGAGTCTCTTATGATACTCCCACTATTCCGAATGAGAAGAATTTTGCTTATGTGGAGAGTAATAAAATTTCTATGCTTGTAGATCATGAAAAGAATGCTTTATGTGATATTTATATTGTTGAATTAATTCATGATGCTATTGAAAATTATTATGAGGGAGGAACATACGCTTGTAGGAATTGCAATAATATCAAGTTTCCTCTCTATATATGTGTTGAAAATCTTGAAGATTTGCTTGTTTTACTTTCCCATGCTAGTTGTTTCATGTTCCCATAAGTTGTTTCCTCACAAAATCCCTATGCATAGGAAGTGGGTTAGACTTAAATGTGCTAGTCATATTCTTCATGATGCTCACTTTATGTTTCAATTCTTATCTTTTATGTGAGCATCATTGAAATCATCATGCCTAGCTAGGGGCGTTAAACGTTAGCGCTTGTTGGGAGGCAACCCAATTTTATTTTTGTTCTTCGCTTTTTGCTCCTGTTTAGTAATAAATAATTCATATAGCCTCTGTTTAGATGTGGTTTTATGTTTTAAGTAGTGTTTGTGTCAAGTAGAACCTTTGGGAAGACTTGGGTGAAGTCTATGTGATCTTGCTGTAAAAAACAGAAAATTTTGCGCTCACGAGATTAGCTGCCATTTTTTACTGGAGAGTGTTTTTAGGTTGATTATTTTTTCACATGATTAATATACAAATTCCTCACGTCCAACCATTTATTTTAGAATTTTTGGAGTTCCATAAGTATACGTTTGATACAGATTACTACAGACTATTCTGTTTTTGACAGATTCTGTTTTCATTGTGTTGTTTGCTTATTTTGATGAATCTATGAGTAGTATCGGAGGGTATGAACCATAGAGAAGTTGGAATACAGTAGATATTACACCACTATGAATTTATAATGAGTTCACAACAGTACCTAAGTGGTGGTTTTATTTTCTTATACTAACGGAGCTTACGAGTTTTCCGTTAAGTTTTGTGTTGTGAAGTTTTCAAGTTTTGGGTAAAGATTCGATGGACTATGGAATAAGGAGTGGCAAGAGACTAAGCTTGGGGATTCCCAAGGCACCCCAAGGTAATATTCAAGGACAACCAAGAGCCTAAGCTTGGGGATGCCCCGGATGGCATCCCCTCTTTCGTCTTCGTTCATCGGTAACTTTACTTGGAGTTATATTTTTATTCACCACATGATATGTGTTTTGCTTGGAGCGTCATTTTATTTTATTTTGTTTTGCTTGCTGTTTGAATAATATCCCAAGATCTGAAATTATTAAATGTTAGAGAGTCTTCACATAGTTGCACAATTATTCGACTACTCATTGATCTTCACTTATATCTTTTGGAGTAGTTTGTCATTTGCTCTAGGGCTTCACTTATATCTTTCTAGAGCACGGCGGTGGTTTTATTTTGAAGAAATAGATGAACTCTCATGCTTCACTTATATTATTTTGAGAGTCTTTAGAACAGCATGGTAATTTTCTCTGGTTATAAATTTAGTCCTAATATGATAGGCATCCAAGAGGGATATAATAAAAACTATCATATAAAGTGCATTGAATACTATGAGAAATTTGATTCCTTATGATTGTTTTGAGATATGAAGATGGTGATATTAGAGTCATGCTAGTTGAGTAGTTGTGAATTTGAGAGATACTTGTGTTAAAGTTTGCGATTCCCGTAGTATGCATGTATGGTGAACCGTTATGTGATGAAGTCGGAGCATGATTTATTTATTGATTGTCTTCCTTATGAGTGGCGGTCGGGGACGAGCGATGGTCTTTTCCTACCAATCTATCCCCCTAGGAGCATGCGCGTAGTACTTTTTTTCAATAACTAATAGATTTTTGCAATAAGTATGTGAGTTCTTTATGACTAATGTTGAGTCCATGGATTATACGCACTCTCACCCTTCCACCATTGCTAGCCTCTCTAATACCGCGCACCTTTCGCCGGTATCATACACCCACCATATACCTTCCTCAAAACAGCCACCATACCTACCTATTATGGCATTTCCATAGCCATTCCGAGATATATTGCCATGCAACTTTGCACCGTTCTGTTTATCATGACACGCTCCATCATTGTCATATTGCTTTGCATGATCATGTAGTTGACATCGTATTTGTGGCAAAGCCACCTTCATAATTCTTTCTTACATGTCACTCTTGATTCATTGCACATCCCGTTACACCGCCGGAGGCATTCATATAGAGTTATATTTTGTTCTAAGTATCGAGTTGTAATTCATGAGTTGTAAGTAAATAAAAGTGTAATGATCATCATTATTAGAGCATTGTCCCAGTGAGGAAAGGATGATGGAGACTATGATTCCCCCACAAGTCGGGATGAGACTCCGGACAAAAAAAAAGAAGAAGGCCAAAAAAAAAATGAGAGAAAAAGAGAGAAGGGGCAATGCTACTATCCTTTTACCACACTTGTGCTTCAAAGTAGCACCATGATCTTCATGATAGAGAGTCTCCTATGTTATCACTTTCATATACTAGCGGGAATCTTTCATTATAGAACTTGGCTTGTATATTCCAATGACGGGCTTCCTCAAAATGCCCTAGGTCTTCGTGAGCAAGCGAGTTGCATGCACACCCACTTAGTTTCTTTTTGAGCTTTCATACACTTATAGCTCTAGTGCATCCGTTGCATGGCAATCCCTACTCACTCACATTGATATCTATTGATGGGCAACTTCATAACCCGTTGATACGCCTAGTTGATGTGAGACTATCTTCTCCCTTTTTGTCTTCTCCATAGCCACCATTCTATTCCACCTATAGTGCTATGTCCATGGCTCACGCTCATGTATTGCGTGAAGATTGAAAAAGTTTGAGAACATCAAAAGTATGAAACAATTGCTTCGCTTGTCATCGGGGTTGTGCATGATTCAAATATTTTGTGTGATGAAGATAGAGCATAGCCAGACTATATGATTTTGTAGGGATAGCTTGCTTTGGCCATGTTATTTTGAGAAGACATGATTGCTTTGTTAGTATGCTTGAAGTATTATTGTTTTCATGTCAATATTAAACTTTTGTCTTGAATCTTATGGATTTGAATATTCTTGCCACAATAGAAGATTACATTGATAAATATGTTAGGTAGCATTCCACATCAAAAATTCTGTTTTTATCATTTACCTACTCGAGGACGAGCAGGAATTAAGCTTGGGGATGCTTGATACGTCTCCAACGTATCTATAATTTTTTATTGTTCCATGCTATTATATTATCCATCTAGGATGTTTTATATGCATTTATATGCTATTTTATATGATTTTGGGGACTAACCTATTAACCTAGAGCCCAGTGCCAGTGCCAGTTTCTGTTTTTCCTTGTTTTTGGGTATCGCAGAAAAGGAAAACCAAACGGAGTCCAATTGACCTAAAAATTGATGGAGATTATTTTTGGACCAGAAGAAGCCCATGGAGCATCGGAGATGGACCAGAAGAGTCCCGAGGCACCCACGAGGGTGGGGGGAGCGCCCTACCGCCCTGGGCGCCCCCTACCTCGTGGCTGCCTCGGAGACCCCCCTGACTTGTTCCCGACGCCAAAACCTCTCATATATACAGAAACCCCTAGAACATAACCTAGATCGGGAGTTCCGCCGCCGCAAGCCTCTGTAGCCACCAAAAACCAATCGGGACCCTGTTCCGGCACCCTGCTAGAGGGGGGATCCATCACCAGTGGCTATCTTCATCATCCCGGCGCTCTCCATGACGAGGAGGGAGTAGTTCACCCTCGGCGCTGAGGGTATGTACCAGTAGCTATGTGTTTGATATCTCTCTCTCTCTCATGTTTTTGATTCGGCAAGATCTTGATGTATCGCGAGCTTTGCTATTATAGTTGGATCTTATGATGTTTCTCCCCCTCTACTTTCTTGTAATGGATTGAGTTTTCCCTTTGAAGTTATCTTATCGGATCGAGTCTTTAAGGATTTGAGAACACTTGATGTATGTCTTGCAAGTGCTTATCTGTGGTGACAATGGGATATTCACGTGATCCACTTGATGTATGTTTTGGTGATCAACTTGCAGGTTCTGTAACATTGTGAACTTATGCATAGGGGTTGGCACACGTTTTCGTCTTGACTCTCCGGTAGAAACTTTGGGGCACTCTTTGAAGTTCTTTGTGTTGGTTGAATAGATGAATCTGAGATTGTGTGATGCATATTGTATAATCATACCCACGGATACTTGAGGTGACATTGGAGTATATAGGTGACATTAGGGTTTTGGTTGATTTGTGTCTTAAGGTGTTATTCTAGTATGAACTCTAGGATAGATCGAACGGAAAGAATAGCTTCGTGTTATTTTACTACGGACTCTTGAATAGATTGATCAGAAAGGATAACTTTGAGGTGGTTCCGTACCCTACAATAATCTCTTCGTTTGTTCTCCGCTATTAGTGACTTTGGAGTGACTCTTTGTTGCATGTTGAGGGATAGTTTTATGATCCAATTATGTTATTATTGTTGAGAGAACTTGCACTAGTGAAAGTATGAACCCTAGGCCTTGTTTCCTAGCATTGCAATACCGTTTATGCTCACTTTTATCATTAGTTACCTTGCTGTTTTTATATTTTCAGATTACAAAAACCTATATCTACCATCCATATTGCACTTGTATCACCATCTCTTCGCCGAACTAGTGCACCTATACAATTTACCATAGTATTGGGTGTGTTGGGGACACAAGGGACTCTTTGTTATTTGGTTGCAGGGTTGCTTGAGAGAGACCATCTTCATCCTACGCCTCCCACGGATTGATAAACCTTAGGTCATCCACTTGAGGGAAATTTGCTACTGTCCTACAAACCTCTGCACTTGGAGGCCCAACAACGTCTACAAGAAGAAGGTTGTGTAGTAGACATCAAGCTCTTTTCTGGCGCCATTGCCGGGGAGGTGAGTGCTTGAAGGTATATCTTTAGATCTTGCAATCGAATCTTTTAGTTTCTTGTTTTAGCACTAGTTTAGTTTATAAAAGAAAACTACAAAAAAATGGAATTGAGTTTGCCTCATACGCTTCATCTTTTCAATATCTTTCATGAGAATGATGGAAAGGAAAATTGTGCTCAAGTGCTAGAAGAAGAAGTCTATAAAATGTTTGGCACTAAATATTTGAATGATGAGCATGATTGCAATGTTGTTAGTATGAATTCTTTGAATACCCATGATGCTAATGATATGCAAAGCCACAAGCTTGGGGATGCTATGTTTGATGAATATGATATTTTTAGTCCCGCAAGTTTTGATGTGCAAATTTATTATGATGAAAGCATGCCTCCTATCTATGATGATTATTGTGATGACACGTATGATATAAA
Source organism: Aegilops tauschii subsp. strangulata (assembly GCF_002575655.3). Taxonomy (NCBI): domain Eukaryota; kingdom Viridiplantae; phylum Streptophyta; class Magnoliopsida; order Poales; family Poaceae; genus Aegilops; species Aegilops tauschii. The sequence continues at coordinate 96,355,615 of NC_053037.3, read as the reverse complement.
GAATAATGATAACCATGAAACTTGTCATCTTGATCTTAATTTTCAATCACATGATAGTTATTTTGTTGAGTTTGCTCCCACTATTATTCATGAGAAGAAATTTGCTTATGTGGAGAGTAATAAAAATTCTATGCTTGTAGATCATGAAAAGAATGCTTTATGTGATGGTTATATTGTTGAATTCATTCATGATGCTACTGAAAATTATTATGAGGGAGGAATATATGCTTGTAGGAATTGCAATAATAGCAAGTTTCCTCTCTATGCACTTAAAGTTTTCAAGTTATGCTTGTTTTGCCTTCCTATGCTAGTTGATTATTGTTCCCATAAGTTGTTTGCTCACAAAATCCCTATGCATAGGAAGTGGGTTAGACTTAAATGTGCTAGTCATATTCTTCATGATGCTCTCTTTATGTGTCAATTCTTATCTTTTATGTGAGCATCATTGAAATCATCATGCCTAGCTAGGGGCGTTAAACGTTAGCGCTTGTTGGGAGGCAACCCAATTTTATTTTAGTTTCTTGCTTTTTGGTTCTGTTTAGGAATAAATAATCTATCTAGCCTCTGGTTAGATGTGGTTTTATGTTTTAATTAGTGTTTGTGCCAAGTAAGACCTATAGGATCTTCTTGGATGATAGTTATTTGATCTTGCTGAAAATTCCAGAAACTTTCTGTTCATGAAAACAATTGTTAAAAATCACCAGAACGTGATAAAATACTGATTCCAATTGCAGCAGATTAATAATCAAATTATCTAGGACGTCCTATTTTGGTAGAATTTGTGGAGTTCCAGAAGTATACGTTTGATACAGATTACTACAGACTGTTCTGTTTTTGACAGATTCTATTTCTTTGTGTTGTTTGCTTATTTTGATGAATCTATGAGTAGTATCGGAGGGTATGAACCATAGAGAAGTTGGAATACAGTAGATATTACACCAATATGAATTTAGAATGAGTTCACAGCAGTACCTAAGTGGTGATTTATTTTCTTATACTAACGGAGCTTACGAGTTTTCTGTTAAGTTTTGTGTTGTGAAGTTTTCAAGTTTTGGGTAAAGATTCGATGGACTATGGAATAAGGAGTGGCAAGAGCCTAAGCTTGGGGACGCCCAAGGCACCCCAAGGTAATATTCAAGGACAACCAAAAGCCTAAGCTTGGGGATGCCCCGGATGGCATCCCCTCTTTCATCTTCGTTCATCGGTAACTTTACTTGGAGCTATATTTTTATTCACCACATAATATGTGTTTTGCTTGGAGCGTCATTTTATTTTCTTTTGTTTTGCTTGCTGTTTGAATAAAATACCAAGATCTGAAATTATTAAATGAGAGAGAGTCTTCACAAAGCTACATAATTATTCAACTACTCATTGATCTTCACTTATATCTTTTGGAGTAGTTTGTCATTTGCTCTAGTGCTTCACTTATATCATTTTAGGGCACGGCGGTGGTTTTATTTTGAAGAAATAGATGAACTATCATGCTTCACTTATATTATTTTGAGAGTCCTAAACAGCATGGTAATTTTCTTGGGTTATGACTTTAGTCCTAATATGATAGGCATCCAAGAGGGATATAATAAAAACTTTCATATAAAGTGCATTGAATACTATGAGAAGTTTGATTCCTTATGATTGTTTTGAGATATGAAGATGATGATATTAGAGTCATTCTAGTGGAGTAGTTGTGAATTTGAGAGATACTTGTGTTAAAGTTTGTGATTCTCGTAGCATGCACGTTTGGTGAACCGTTATGTGATGAAGTCGGAGCATGATTTATTTATTGATTGTCTTATGAGTGGCGGTCGGGGACGAGCGATGGTTTTTTCCTACCAATCTATCCCCCTAGGAGCATGTGCGTAGTACTTTGTTTCGATAACTAATAGATTTTTGCAATAAGTATGTGAGTTCTTTATGACTAATGTTGAGTCCATGGATTAGACGCACTCTCACCCTTCCACCATTGCTAGCCTCTCTAATACTGCGCACCTTTCGCCGGTATCATACACCCACCATATACCTTCCACAAAACAGCCACCATACCTACCTATCATGGCATTTCCATAGCCATTCCGAGATATATTGCCATGCAACTTACCACCGTTCCGTTTATTATGACACGCTTCATCATTGTCATATTGCTTTGCATGATCATGTAGTTGACATCGTATTTGTGGCAAAGCCACCTTTCTTAATTCTTTCATACATGTCACTCATTAGTCATTGCATATCCCGGTACTCCGCCAGAGGCATTAACATAGAGTCATATTTTTGTTCTAAGTATTGAGTTGTAATTCTTGAGTTGTAAGTAAATAAAAGTGTGATGATCATCATTATTAGAGCATTGTCCCAGTGAGGAAAAGATGGAGACTATGATTCCCCCACAAGTCGAGATGAGACTCCGAACGAAAAATAGAAAAGAAAAAATAGGCCAAAAAAAGAAAAAAAAAGAGAAGGCCCAAAAAAATAAGAGAAAAAGAGAGAAGGGACAATGTTACTATCCTTTTTCCACACTTGTGCTTCATAGTAGCACCCTGATCTTCATGATAGAGAGTCTCCTATGTTGTCTGATGTCTACTACACAACCTTCTTCTTGTAGACGTTGTTGGGCCTCCAAGTGCAGAGGTTTGTAGGACAGTAGCAAATTTCCCTCAAGTGGATGACCTAAGGTTTATCAATCCGTGGGAGGCGTAGGATGAAGATGGTCTCTCTCAAGCAACCCTGCAACCAAATAACAAAGAGTCTCTTGTGTCCCCAACACACCCAATACTATGGTAAATTGTATAGGTGCACTAGTTCGGCGAAGAGATGGTGATACAAGTGCAATATGGATGGTAGATATAGGTTTTTGTAATCTGAAAATATAAAAACAGCAAGGTTACAAGTAATAAAAGTGAGCGTAAACGGTATTGCAATGCTAGGAAACAAGGCCTAGGGTTCATACTTTCACTAGTGCAAGTTCTCTCAACAATAATAACATAATTGGATCAAATAACTATCCCTCAACATGCAACAAAGAGTCACTCCAAAGTCACTAATAGCGGAGAACAAAGGAAGAGATTATTGTAGGGTACGAAACCACCTCAAAGTTATTCTTTCGGATCGATCTATTCAAGAGTCCGTAGTAAAATAACATGAAGCTATTCTTTCCGTTCGATCTATCATAGAGTTCGTACTAGAATAACACCTTAAGACACAAATCAACCAAAACCCTAATGTCACCTAGATACTCCAATGTCACCTCAAGTATCCGTGGGTATGATTATACGATATGCATCACACAATCTCAGATTCATCTATTCAACCAACACAAAGTACTTCAAAGAGTGCCCCAAAGTTTCTACCGGAGAGTCAAGATGAAAACGTGTGCCAACCCCTATGCATAAGTTCACAATGTTACGGAACTCGCAAGTTGATCACCAAAACATACATCAAGTAGATCACGTGAATATCCCATTGTCACCACAGATAAGCACATGGAAGACATACATCAAGTGTTCTCAAATCCTTAAAGACTCAATCCGATAAGATAACTTCAAAGGGAAAACTCAATCCATTACAAGAGAGTAGAGGGGGGAAGAAACATCATAAGATCCAACTATAATAGCAAAGCTCGCGATACATCAAGATCGTATCACCTCAAGAACACGAGAGAGAGAGAGATCAACCACATAGCTACTGGTACATACCCTCAGCCCCGAGGGTGAACTACTCCCTCCTCGTCATGGAGAGCGCCGGGATGATGAAGATGGCCACCGGTGAGGGATCCCCCCTCCGGCAGGGTGCCGGAACAGGGTCCCGATTGGTTTTTGTTGGCTACAGAGGCTTGCGGCGGCGGAACTCCCGATCTATTCTATTCCCCGATGGTTTTAGGGTATATTGGTATATATAGGAGGAAGAAATACGTTAGGGGAGCCACGAGGGGCCCACGAGGGTGGAAGGCGCACCCAGGGGGTGGGCGCCCCCCCCTGCCTCATGCCTTCCTCGTTGATCCCCTGACGTGCACTCCAAGTCTCCCGGATTGCTTTCTTTCCAAAAATAACTTTCCCGAAGGTTTCCTTCCGTTTGGACTCCGTTTGATATTCCTTTTCTTCGAAACACTGAAACAAGGGAAAAAACAGAAACTGGCACTGGGCTCTGGGTCAATAGGTTAGTCCCAAAAGTAATATAAAAGTGCATAATAAAGCCCATAAACATCCAAGACGGATAATATAATAGCAAGAATACTTCATAAATTATAGATACGTTGGAGACGTATCAGCATCCCCAAGCTTAATTCCTGCTCGTCCTCGAGTAGTTAAATGATAAAATAAAGAATTTATGAAGTGTGAATGCTAGCAGGTGCATAAGTTTGATCAATGATAATTTCAATCACCTTTTCTAGCATCATTATATGTCATAACAGTAGTTCAACTCATAGAACTTTTCATGGTCAAGTAACAAGCTATTCACATGTTAAAGTATAGATCATAAACTTTCTTGAAAACTAACAAACAGTGTTATTAGTCATCAAACAATTACAATTCATCTTATTTTCAGGAAGAGTCTATGTCAGAGCTTTGATTCAGCAAACTTCACATACTCAACTATCTTTTAGTCTTCCATGATTGCTACCACTCAAAGAATATTTTTAGAACAAATAGCATCCATCGAACACAGAGAAAGATAGGGGCTTAATGTTTCGCCTCCCAACTCATTTATCATATAGATAATTGTCAACAATAATAATTCATGATCAAATATATTTGAATGGCCATATATGCTTAATTCTTTCTCCACCACATGATGTTTGCCAACTAAAAAGTAGGTTGGAATGAGAAGGAATACTACTAACTCTTGCATAAAAGTAAAAGATAGGCCCTTCGCAGAGGGAAGCATGGATTTGCAGAGGTGCCAGAGCTCGAAGCTAAAACAGAGATGAAAATAATTTTGAGAGGTATGCTTTCATTGTCAACATAACGACCAAGAGTTCCCAATATCTTCCATACTACATACATTATAGGCGGTTCCCAAACAGAAAGGTAAAGATTTTACTCCCCCTCCACCAACAATCATCAATCCATGGCTTGCCCGAAACAACGGGTGCCTCCAACTAACATCAATCCTGGGGGAGTTTTGTTTGCAATTATTTTTTATTTGATTTCGATCTTTGGATCATGGGACTGGGCATCCCAGTTACCAGCCATTTTTCTCATGAATGATGAGCGGAGTCCACTCATCGTGAGAATAACCTACCTAGCATGGAAGATACTGCTAACCCCTAGTCGCTACATGAGCGATTCGGGCATACAGCCATGTTTCTCGTGAATGATGAGCGGAGTCCACTCATCGTGAGAATAACCTACCTAGCATGGAAGATACTACTAACCCCTAGTCGCTACATGAGCGATTCGGGCATACAAAATAGATTATTATTTGAAGGTTTAGAGTTTGGCACATGCAAATTTACTTGGAACGGTAGGTAAATACCGCATATAGGTAGATATGGTGGACACTCATGGAAGAAACTTGGTTCAAGGGATTTGGATGCACAAGCAGTATTCCCGCTTAGTACAGATATTTTGGCTAGCAAATGATTCTAAATAGCAAGCACCACATGTTAGAGGATCCATAACAATATAACTTCTATACAAATATACCCAAGCATAACTCATTATGTTGTCTTCCTTGTCCAACTTCAACTAATTTGCTCAGGTTTGAAAATAATTAATGGGGCTCACAATCATAGAAGATGTCCAAGATAGTATATTTATATGTGAAATCTCTCTTCCTTCAATATTCTTTCATGAATTGTTCAAGTGACCAATACAATGTTTGCTAACCTTCAATAAATTTACCACCTCTACTTCTTATATGTGAAGCCATTACTCCCCATGGGATAAGCATATGAAACATATATAATTTCAGATTTATGACATTCAAATCATTCAACTATTTACCATAGGATATAAGTGAAGCACACGAGTAAATGACAAACTACTCCAAAAAGATATAAGTGAAGATCAATGAATAGTTAAATAATTATGTAGCTATGTGAGGACTCTCTCTCATTTAAGAATTTCAGATCTTGATATTTTATTCAAACAGCAAGCAAAGCTAAATAAAATAAATGACACTCCAAGCAAAACACATATCATGTGGTGAATAAAAATATAGCTCCAAGTAAAGTTACCGATGAACGAAGACGAAAGAGGGGATGCCTTCCGGGGCATCCCCAAGCTTTGGCTTTTTGGTGTCCTTAGATTATCTTGGGGTGCCTTGGGCATCCCCAAGCTTAGGCTCTTGCCACTCCTTGTTCCATAATCCATCAAATCTTTTACCCAAAACTTGAAAACTTCACAACACAAAACTTAACAGAAAATCTCGTGAGCTCCGTTAGCGAAAGAAAAGAAAACACCACTTCAAGGTACTGTAATGAACTCATTCTTTATTTATATTGGTGTTAAACCTAATGTATTCCAACTTTTCTATGGTTTATAAACTATTTTACTAGCCATAGACTCATCAAAATAAGCAAACAACACACGAAAAACAGAATCTGTCAAAAACAGAACAGTCTGTAGTAATCTGTAACTAATGGAAACTTCTGGAACTCAAAAACTTCAGCCAAAATAGGAAGACCTAGGAAATTTGTTTATTGATCAGCAGCAATTGGAATCAATATTTTATCACGTTCTGGTGATTTTTAACAATTGTTTTCGTGAACAGAAAGTTTCTGGAATTTTCAGCAAGATCAAATAACTATCATCCAAGAAGATCCTATAGGTTTAACTTGGCACAAACACTAATTAAAACACAAAACCATAGCTAACCAAAGGCTAGATGAATTATTTATTACTAAAAAGAACCAAAAAGCAAGAAACTAAAATAAAATTGGGTTGCCTCCCAACAAGCGCTATCGTTTAACGCCCCTAGCTAGGCATGATGATTTCAATGATGCTCACATAAAAGATAAGAATTGAAACATAAAGAGAGCATCATGAAGAATATGACTAGCACATTTAATTCTAACCCACTTCCTATGCATAGGGATTTTGTGAGCAAACAACTTATGGGAACAATAATCAACTAGCATAGGAAGGCAAAACAAGCATAAGTTCAAAACTTTAAGCACATAGAGAGAAAACTTGATATTATTGCAATTCCTACAAGCATATGTTCCTCCCTCATAATAGTTTTCAGTAGCATCATGAATGAATTCAACAATATAACCAGCACCTAAAGCATTCTTTTCATGATCTACTTGCATAGAAATTTTACTACTCTCCACATAAGCAAAATTCTTCTCATTTGGAATAGTGGGAGTATCATAAGAGACTTGAATACTATAAATTGTTTCCATATTAAAAGAGTAATGTTCAGAAAAAGGGTAATCATAATCATGACAAGTTTTATAAATATAATCATCACTACTTTTTATAGCATAAGTTTCATCACAATAATCATCATAAGTAGCAACTTTGTTCTCATCATAATCAATTGAAACCTCTTCCGAAATAGTGGATACATCACTAAATAAAGTCATGACCTCTCCAAATCCACTGTCATAAATATTAAAAGATTCAACACCCTCCAAAATAGTGGGATCATTACTTCCTAAAGTTGACACTCTTCCAAACCCACTTTCATCAATATAGTCATCATAAGTAGGAGGCATGCTAACATCATAACAAATTTGCATATCAAAACTTGGGAGGTTAATAACATCATCTTCATTAAACATAGCCTCCCCAAGCTTGGGATAAACATTAATTTCAGCAAATATATTCTCAAACTTGTCATTCTCATCAAACATAGCATCCCCAAGATTGGGCCTTTTCATATCATAAGCATAATCACTCTCATCATTAATAGTATGGATAGCACCAATAGTATAGCAATTATCATATTCTTCCAAGCAAGTGCCAAAAAGATTTTCAAGATCATAAGAAGTAACATTATCTTCCCAATCATAATCGTCACAACAAGCAATAGGCATAATGAGATCATCATCAAATGCATCATCTTCCACAATTATTTTTGATTCATTTTCATGAGGCACAACAATGATAGGAGCAACATTAATTGGGGGAGATATCCTTTTACCTCTCTTCCTTTTTCTTTTCTTCTTGTTCACCACATCATGTGTGGGTTCAATCCTCTTTTTGGAGCTCCTTATTAATGAGATTGGTTGAATAGAGGGCTCCTCCTCGTTACCCGATTCATCATAAGAAATGATAGGAGAATATTGGGAAGTCTCTTCCCTTTCGTTAGTATTCTCTTCATCTTATATTTGTTTTCTTTTCTTTATGTAATTGGCAATATAAGGATTTTCAATGCAATTCACCGCACAATACATATAAACTTCTTCTAGATCAAAATCAAGAAGTTTATAATGGGCAAATTCTGGAAGATGCTTAGTTATACGTTTCATTTCTTCGTAACCCATAAGCAAACTAAGTTCATTATAATGTGCAAGGGAAATCAAGTCATCACAATTTTTGGACACTATTAGATCATGAAACAATTTGCATCGGATAGTTAAATGACCCCGTTCATTGCAAAGTTCACAAGTATGGCCAAGAAAAATTAAATTTTCAGCACAAACATCTAGCCTTTCTTGCAATAATTTAGTTTCTAAATGCTTATGCCTCTTGCAATATCTATCTTCCCTATTTGGTGTGTACTTGCAAACCCAATGCACTCCACAAAAATTGACATGTTTATAGGAGACATTTTCATCGTAACTAGTGCAATCATCATTAGTACTATGGATATTCATGGAGTTCATACTAACAACATTGCAATCATGCTCATCATTCAAAGATTTAGTGCCAAACATTTTAATACATTCTTCTTCTAACACTTTGGCACAATTTTCCTTCCCATCATACTCATGAAAGATATTAAAAAGATTAAGCGTATGAGGTAAACTTAATTCCATTTTTTTGTAGTTTTCTTTTATAAACTAAACTAGTTCTAAAACAAGAAACAAAAAGATTCGATTGCAAGATCTAAAGATATACCTTCAAGCACTCACCTCCCCGGCAACGGCGCCAGAAAAGAGCTTAGTTGACGGGGTGTGAGTGCCGCTTACCTAGCCTACCCGGCAACAGCGCCAGAAAAGAGCTTGATGTCTACTACACAACATTCTTATTGTAGACATTGTTGGGCCTCCAAGTGCAGAGGTTTGTAGGAAAGTAGCAAATTTCCCTCAAGTGGATGACCTAAGGTTTATCAATCCGTGGGAGGCGTAGGATGAAGATGGTCTCTCTCAAGCAACCCTGCAACCAAATAACAAAGAGTCTCTTGTGTCCCCAACACACCCAATACAATGGTAAATTGTATAGGTGCACTAGTTCGGCGAAGAGATGGTGATACAACTGCAATATGGATGGTAGATATAGGTTTTTGTAATCTGAAAATATAAAAACAGCAAGGTAACAAGTAATAAAAGTGAGCGTAAACGGTATTGCAATGCTAGGAAACAAGGCCTAGGGTTCATACTTTCACTAGTGCAAGTTCTCTCAATAATAACATAATTGGATCATATAACTATCCCTCAACATGCAACAAAGAGTCACTCCAAAGTCGCTAATAGCGGAGAACAAACGAAGAGATTATTGTAGGGTACGAAACCACCTCAAAGTTATTCTTTCGGATCGATCTATTCAAGAGTCCGTAGTAAAATAACACGAAGCTATTCTTTCCGTTCGATCTATCATAGAGTTCGTACTAGAATAACACCTTAAGACACAAATCAACCAAAACCCTAATGTCACCTAGATACTCCAATGTCACCTCAAGTATCCGTGGGTATGATTATACGATATGCATCACACAATCTCAGATTCATCTATTCAACCAACACAAAGTACTTCAAAGAGTGCCCCAAAGTTTCTACCGGAGAGTCAAGATGAAAACGTGTGCCAACCCCTATGCATAAGTTCACAATGTTACAGAACTCGCAAGTTGATCACCAAAACATACATCAAGTAGATCACGTGAATATCCCATTGTCACCACAGATAAGCACATGCAAGACATACATCAAGTGTTCTCAAATCCTTAAAGACTCAATCCGATAAGATAACTTCAAAGGGAAAACTCAATCCATTACAAGAGAGTAGAGGGGGGAAGAAACATCATAAGATCCAACTATAATAGCAAAGCTCGCGATACATCAAGATCGTATCACCCCAAGAACACAAGAGAGAGAGAGATCAACCACATAGCTACTGGTACATACCCTCAGCCCCGAGGGTGAACTACTCCCTCCTCGTCATGGAGAGCGCCGGGATGATGAAGATGGCCACCGGTGAGGGATCCCCCCTCCGGCAGGGTGCCGGAACAGGGTCCCGATTGGTTTTTGTTGGCTACAGAGGCTTGCGGCGGCGGAACTCCCGATCTATTCTATTCCCCGATGGTTTTAGGGTATATTGGTATATATAGGAGGAAGAAATACGTTAGGGGAGCCACGAGGGGCCCACGAGGGTGGAGGGCGCGCCCCCTGCCTCGTGCCTTCCTCGTTGATCCCCTGACGTGCACTCCAAGTCTCCCGGATTGCTTTCTTTCCAAAAATAACTTTCTCGAAGGTTTCATTCCGTTTGCACTCCGTTTGATATTCCTTTTCTTCGAAACACTGAAACAAGGGAAAAACAGAAACTGGCACTGGGCTCTTGGTCAATAGGTTAGTCCCAAAAGTAATATAAAAGTGCATAATAAAGCCCATAAACATCCAAGACGGATAATATAATAGCATGAATACTTCATAAATTATAGATACGTTGGAGACGTATCATTGTCACTTTCATATACTAGTGGGAATCTTTCATTATAGAACTTGGCTTGTATATTCGAATGATGGGCTTCCTCAAAATGCCCTAGGTCTTCGTGAGCAAGCGAGTTGGATGCACACCCACTTAGTTTCTTTTGTTGAGCTTTCATACACTTATAGCTCTAGTGCATCCGTTGCATGGCAATCCCTACTCACTCACATTGATATCTATTGATGGGCATCTCCATAGCCCGTTGATACGCCTAGTTTATGTGAGACTATCTTCTCCTTTTTGTTGTCTCCACAACGACCATTCTATTCCACCTATAGTGCTATGTCCATGGCTCATGCTCATGTATTGCGTGAAAGTTGAAAAAGTTTGAGAACATCAAAAGTATGAAATAATTGCTTGGCTTGTCATCGGGGTTGTGCATGATTTAAATACTTTGTGTGATGAATATAGAGCATAGCCAGACTATATGATTTTGTAGGGATAGCTTTCTTTGGCCATGTTATTTTGAGAAGACATGATTGCTTTGTTAGTATGCTTGAAGTATTATTGTTCTCATGTCAATATTAAACTTTTGTTTTGAATCTTATGGATCTGAATATTCTTGCCACAATAAAGAAGATATCATTGATAAATATGCTAGGTAGCATTCCACATCAAAAATTCTGTTTTTATCATTTACCTACTCGAGGACGAGCAGGAATTAAGCTTGGGGATGCTGATACGTCTCCAACGTATCTATAATTTTTGATTGTTCCATGCTATTATATTATCTGTTTTGGATGTTTATGGGCTTTACTATACACTTTTATATTATTTTTGGGACTAACCTATTAACCGGAGGCCCAGCCCAAATTGTTGTTTTCTTGCCTATTTCAGTGTTTCGAAGAAAAGGAATATCAAACGGAGTCCAAACGGAATGAAACCTTTGGGAGAGTTATTTTTGGAACGGAAGCAATCAAGGAGACTTGGAGTAGACGTCAGGGAAGCTTCGAGGTGGCCACGAGGCAGGGAGGCGCGCCTGCCCCTGGGCGCGCCCCCACCCTCGTGGGCCCCTCGTGGCTCCCCTGACCGACTTCTTTCGCCTATATATGTCCATATACCCTAAAAACATCGGGGAATAGAATAGATCGGGAGTTCCGCCGCCGCAAGCCTCTATAGCCACCAAAAACCAATCGGGACCCTGTTCCGGCACCCTGCCGGAGGGGGGATCCCTCACCGGTGGCCATATTCATCATCCCGGCGCTCTCCATGACGAGGAGGGAGTAGTTCACCCTCGGGGCTGAGGGTATGTACCAGTAGCTATGTGTTTGATCTCTCTCTCTCTCTCGTCTTCTTGATTTGGTACGATCTTGATGTATCGCGAGCTTTGCTATTATAGTTGGATCTTATGATGTTTCTCCCCCTCTTCTCTCTTGTAATGGATTGAGTTTTCCCTTTGAAGTTATCTTATCGGATTGAGTCTTTAAGGATTTGAGAACACTTGATGTATGTCTTGTCGTGCTTATCTGTGGTGACAATGGGATATCACGTGATCCACTTGATGTATGTTTTGGTGATCAACTTGCGGGTTCCGCCCATGAACCTATGCATAGGGGTTGGCACACGTTTTCGTCTTGACTCTCCGGTAGAAACTTTGGGGCACTCTTTGAAGTTCTTTGTGTTGGTTTGAATAGATGAATCTGAGATTGTGTGATGCATATCGTATAATCATACCCACGGATACTTGAGGTGACATTGGAGTATCTAGGTGACGTTAGGGTTTTGGTTGATTTGTGTATTAAGGTGTTATTCTAGTACGAACTCTATGATAGATCGAACGGAAAGAATAGCTTCATGTTATTTTACTACGGACTCTTGAATAGATCGATCAGAAAGGATAACTTTGAGGTGGTTTCGTACCCTACAATAATCTCTTCGTTTGTTCTCCGCTATTAGTGACTTTGGAGTGACTCTTTGTTGCATGTTGAGGGATAGTTATATGATCAAATTATGTTATTATTGTTGAGAGAACTTGCACTAGTGAAAGTATGAACCCTAGGCCTTGTTTCCTAGCATTGCAATACCGTTTACGCTCACTTTTATTATTAGTTACGTTGCTGTTTTTTATATTTTTAGATTACAAAAACCTATATCTACCATCCATATTGCACTTGTATCACCATCTCTTCGCCGAACTAGTGCACCTATACAATTTACCATTGTATTGGGTGTGTTGGGGACACAAGAGACTCTTTGTTATTTGGTTGCAGGGTTGTTTGAGAGAGACCATCTTCATCCTACACCTCCCACGGATTGATAAACCTTAGGTCATCCACTTGAGGGAAATTTGCTACTGTCCTACAAACCTCTGCACTTGGAGGCCCAACAACGTCTACAAGAAGAAGGTTGTGTAGTAGACATCAGAGTCTGGTAGATGACCATCCTTTGAGCCACCTGTGGAAAGAATAATGAAAAAAGAAATAGTAGTTAGAGAGGAAACAGAGGTTATGGGAGTGTTTTCGGGTTCGTCCGTATTGTGCTTCTGCCGGTGCCCAAGGTATCTCAAGTGCATATTTATGTATGCGCGGTATAGGTTTCGCAGGTATACAAGGTGGGCGATGGAAGCCAAACTGCTAGTCCCGCTCCGGATTTGGTCGATCCTGTTGAATGGAGACCGGTGGCTTAATGGCCAACAGGGTATGCGGTTTAATAAGACCGCTTTATTCTTCGGCTGAGGTTGCCGTAGTATAATCCCTAGTCTAGAGAGAGTACTCCTCCTGCTCCCTTGTAGAGTTGTGCGTCATGAATACCATGTTCACTGTTTTTACTTTGGGGGGAAATTGCTTCTGACTCCTGGTATGTGGTTGGCGAGTGTCCTCGTCATTGCTATTACCGGGCGGCCTCCTCCCCTTGTGTTCGGCGTTAAGCTTGCCGGACTGCTTGAAAACCCAACAGCTTCTGTTGGTGTGATTAGCTAGCTTATCGGGGTGGCCATGAATCTGGTAGGGCCTATCCAATATTTTGTCTAAAGCGGATGGTCCGTCCTTGTTTGCCTTAAATGGCTTTTTCCGTTGACCGGGTTTGGGACCGCTGAATCCAACGTTGACCGCTGTGTCATGCGTTTTTTCATTATGTTTGAGCTTGCTACGTCGCGGCTTGCCATTGCCGTCTCGGACTTCGAAAGTGCCCGGGTCACTGGCGCAACTGCTTCTGCGAGCGAGCCAACTGTCTTCTCCCGCGCAAAAGCGGGTCATCAGAGCAGTAAGGGCTGGCATGGATTTTGGTTTTTCTTGACCGAGGTGGCGGGCGAGCCACTCATCCCGGACGCTATGTTTGAAGGCCGCGAGGGCTTTCGCGTCCGGACAGTCGACGATTTGGTTCTTTTTAACTAAGAACCTAGTCCAGAGCTCCCTAGATGACTCTCTGGGTTGTTGGACAATGTGGCTTAAGTCATCCGCATCTGGTGGCCGGACATATGTACCTTGGATATCACGGAAAGCGTCTTCCAAGTCCTCCCAGCTGCCGATAGAGTTTTCGGGCAGACTGTTTAACCAGTACTGAGCCGGTCCTTTGAGTTTTAACGTTAGGTATTCGATTGCGTGGAGGTCATCTCCGCGGGCCATATGGATATGGAGAAGAAAATCCTCGATCCAGACCGCGGGGTCAGTTGTTCCATCGTATGATTCGATATTCACGGGTTTAAACCCTTCTGGGAATTCATGCTCCATTACTTCATCAGTGAAGCGGAGTGGGTGTGCGGCGCCTCTATATTGGGCCACGTCACGACGTAGCTTAGATGGAGTCTGTCTGCGGTTTTCGGCCCGGGCGCGGCTCGGTTTGTCGCGTCTGAATAGGTAGTCGTCATCATGTGTCAAAGCACGTCCTCGCGATCCGTAGATCGATCTGGTGTGTCATGTTCTATTGTCCAGGTCTGGTCGAAGGTCATATGTGGAGCCCCGAGCTGTCTTATCTCTAATTTTACGCTGCGGTGGGGCGGGCTGATGTTCGGCTTGAGTTGCCGCTTTATCCCAACCGCGTGGTGGTTAGTCCGCCGTGTTGTCCCGACTGCATAGTGGTCGGCCGCATGGTGCCTCCTTGTCGAACTGAGGTAGCAATTTGCGCTTCGGGTAACTCTTGGCTGGGCGTTTGAGGCCGTGTTCTTCGACTGCTAGGACATCAGTCCATCTGTCATTGAGCAGATCTTGCTCAGCTTGAAGCTGCTGCCGCTTCTTTTTCAGGCTCCTTGCAGTGGCTATTAGCTGGCGCTTGAAGCGCTCCTGTTCGAGAGGTTCCTCAGGCATGATGAACTCCTCGTTGCCAAGGCTCACCTCATCATCGGAGAGCGGAAGATAATTATCGTCCTCCGAGTCGTCATTTGTGGCCTGTTCGTCGGGGCTAACTTGCCCATCCTCCTGATTGTCATGTTCGGCAGTTTGATCATCGTGGTCTTCTACGTCTTCGGCACCGTTCGGAGTGTTGTCGTCTCCTGTGCCGGTGTTGCTGTCCCTGCTGCGGCGTGGTTTAGAGTGGCGCCGCTGACACGGGCGCTTTGGTTGTGTCTTAGGGGGGCTATCCTCCACTGGGTTTTTCTTGTCGTCGCCGCTATTATCCTTTGGCGTATCCACCATGTATACGTCATATGAGGAAGTGGCCATCCATCGTCCGGTGAACGGCGGGTTTTGGGCCTCCTCTTCTCCAGCATCGTCGTCCATACCATCGATGTCTTCGGAGTCATAGTCGAGCGCGTCGGTTAAGTCATCGACGGTGGCTATGAAGTGGGTGGTGGGTGGGAAGCAAAATTCTCCATTATCAGCCTCCAGTTCGAACCGGACGTAATTCGGCTGTGAGTCTCCCGCCAAGGACAGGTTTTTTTAATGAGTCTAGCACATCGCCGAAAGGCGAGTGTCGGAAGATGTCTGCGATGCTGAATTCGAAGATCGATAACCGATCAAGCTCGGCGTCCGCGGAAGCACATGGTTTGGAACCTATAGCCGGAAACGAGTCCGGAGTTCTGGTGACACAGACATCACACGAGGCTAGGTCTGTGTGCGGCTCCAATGCCGCGGAATCTGCGGCCTCCGTGGCGGGGTTGAGCTTCCCGTCCTCGAATGGCGTGATTTGCTCCGGAGCTAAGGCCAGAGTAGTTGCAGGAGCTAACTCCTGGATGTGGTCCGATGACAGATTTAAGTCATGTTCATCGAGGTGACAGGGAGCGGCTGCCGCAGTCTTGAATCCGCCGAAGATCAAGTCTCCGCGGATGTCCGCGACGTAATTCAAGCTCCCAAATCTGACCTGATGGCCAGGGGCGTAGCTTTCGATCTGCTCCAGATGGCCAAACGAGTTGGCCCGCAGTGCGAAGCCGCCGAACACAAAAATCTACCCTGGGAGGAAGACTTCCCCCTGGACAACATCATTGTGGATGATTGAAGGGGCCATCGAACCTCATAATGATGGCACAGTGGAACTCTCAATGAAAGCACCAATGTCGGTGTCAAAACCGGCGGATCTCGGGTAGGGGGTCCCGAACTGTGCGTCTAGGATCGATGGTAACAGGAGACGGGGGGACACAATGTTTACCCAGGTTTGGGCTCTCTCTATGGAGGCAATACCCTACTTCCTGCTTGATTGATCTTGATGAATATGAGTGTTACAAGAGTTGATCTACCACGAGATCGTAATGGCTAAACCCTAGAAGTCTAGCTTATATGACTATGGTCATGAATGTCCCAATCCGGACTAAGCCCTCCGGTTTATATAGACACCGGAGGGATCTAGGGTTACACAAGGTCGGTTACAGAGAAAGGAAATCTTCATATTTGGTCGCCAAGCTTGCCTTCCATGCCAAGGAGAGTCCCACCCAGACACGGGTGAAGTCTTCGGTCTTCATATCTTCACAGCCCATC
Organism: Aegilops tauschii subsp. strangulata; assembly: GCF_002575655.3. NCBI lineage: Eukaryota > Viridiplantae > Streptophyta > Magnoliopsida > Poales > Poaceae > Aegilops > Aegilops tauschii. The sequence continues at coordinate 96,338,964 of NC_053037.3, read as the reverse complement.
AGTCCGGCCCATGGCTAACAGGCCGGACGCCCGAGGACCCCTTAGTCCAGGACTCCCTCAGTCCTCTGACCATGCAAGGATAGAAGCCTTCAGAAGTGGCTTCAGGCTTCGTTTGAGGTTGCAGTTTCTTTTAGAGAATGTCACCCCATGGGCACTTTATAGCATTTTTCTCAGCATATTCAGGAGTTAGGAAGTGATACTTGAACCATTGCTCTGCCCAATATCTTCAGATCCACTGGATTCTAGACTTGCGCTGTGTATAAGTTTCTTCTGGATCAGACTTGTACATTTCATACAGATCTGGAGGCAGATCCAAAGCGGTATTGCCTCGGCGTTGCCTGGCACCTTTCCTAGCAGATTTGTCAGTCGCCATTGGATTCAGACTGAAAGGCTTCACAACAGTGATTGGCTTCAGACGACTGGTCAGGCAAGAACTAGCTTCAGGAGATTCAATATGATGCTGTAAGAATTCTGCAAATGAATGCAGACTATGAGAACCAAGGGATTCTCCCACGGACATGTACCTGTGACAGCATTAGAGATGTGAGGGAAGGGGAAGAGGTCATATGCATTCTCAGAAGATTTTGAAGATAAATCGGTTTGAAGACATTGACCTCATAGTACGAAGACATTCACTTATTTGAAGTGAGTTGGTTCCAGATTTGTACGAATCCATGAATAAGTACAAGTGAGGAATCTAACTAGTTGGGGATGCATAAGTGAATATACTTGCAAGATATGAGATGCAGAAACAGAAAGATACAGATTTGGAGTTGTAGAAACCACTTTTGGTAGAAGTGGACAAATCCAACGGATCAAACAAGCGGTAAAAAGTGAGTTTATTTACCGCACGAAGAACTGCTAGACGAGGCGAAGAAGATGCCGAGCAGTCCAATCTCCCGCGCCCTAACTTGGCGGCGGAAGACATCTATGGCGGCGGCGGAGAAGACGAGGTCCGTGGCTGGCGAGAAGACGGCGTCGAAGAGGTCGCGATAGCTAAGCGCTTCGTCTCCGGCTTCGACTGAGGCTAGCGGTGGCGCTAGGGTTTGAGCGAGACGGCGAGGTGGGAGAAGAGATAATGACCGCGCGGGGTGGAGTATCTATAAGGTGAAGGGGCTGCGCAGCACAATTATGCAGGTGCCCCTGGCGGTTCACATCTGGTGGACACATGGCACGCATGCAACTCATTGAGAGTTGAGCCATGTTCCCACGCACGCCTAGTTTGTCGGGTGGTCGTTCCGGCTTCTTCGGTATTTAGGCAAAAAGGATAAGTGCATTGAAAGCATTTTAAATGTGTGTGTCTGTATCTTCAGCTGACAAGGACACAGTGAAGACATTCGACACGTGTCAATATAATGCATATGAAGAGACAGAAAGAGTTTGAGGGATAAGCACAGAAGAGGTTAGGGTCCGATCACATTCACTTAGTTCGGAAAATGGAAATTTGAAGACATAGCTATAAGTGAATGTTGAGAGGACATAACACACACACACAGAGATATATCAGTGAAGACCAAATCAACATTGTGAAGATAAACTTTGAAGTCAAATCAATGTTGAAGACAAACCAAATATGAAGATAATGCAATCATGACGCCAAATGAAAATCTTCAAGAAAGTTTGGTGGTGGCGTTACCCACCGTATAGGAAGTATTAGACCCAGACACGGCGCACAATTATCGTGGCGCTTGATACGTCTCCAACGTATCTATAATTTTTTATTGTTCCATGCTATTATATATTCTGTTTTGGATGTTTAATGGGCTTATTTATACACTTTTATATTATTTTTGGGACTAACCTATTAACTGGAGGCCCAGCACAAATTGCTGTTTTTTTGCCTATTTCAGTGTTTCGCAGAAAAAGGATATCAAACGGAGTCCAAACGGAATGAAACCTTCGGGAGCCTGATTTTTTGGAACAAACGTGATCCAGAGGACTTGGAGTGGACGTCAAGCAACCAACAAGGCGGCCACGAGGCAGGGGGCGCCCCCCCAGGCGCGCCCTCCACCCTCGTGGGGCCCTCGTGGCTCCACCGACCTACTTCTTCCTCCTATATATACCTACGTACCCCCAAACCATCGAAGAGCACCACGAAAACCTAATTCCACCGCCGCAACCTTCTGTACCCGTGAGATCCCATCTTGGGGCCTTTTTCGGCGTCCTTCCGGAGGGGGCATCGATCACGGAGGGCTTCTACATCAACACCATAGCCTCTCCGATGATGTGTGAGTAGTTTACCTCAGACCTTTGGGTCCATAGTTATTAGCTAGATGGCTTCTTCTCTCTATTTGGATCTCAATACAAAGTTCTCCTTGATTCTCTTGGAGATCTATTCGATGTAATCTTCTTTTGCGGTGTGTTTGTCGAGATCCGATGAATTGTGGGTTTATGATCAAGATTATCTATGAACAATATCTGAATCTTCTCTGAATTCTTTTATGTATGATTGGTTATCTTTGCAAGTCTCTTCGAATTATCACTTTGGTTTGGCCTACTAGATTGATCTTTCTTGCAATGGGAGAAGTGCTTAGCTTTGGGTTCAATCTTGCGGTGCTCGATCCCAGTGACAGTAGGGGAAACGACACGTATTGTATTGTTGCCATCGAGGATAAAAAGATGGGGTTTATATCATATTTCATGAGTTTATCCCTCTACATCATGTCATCTTGCTTAAAGCGTTACTCCGTCTTATGAACTTAATACTCTAGATGCATGCTGGATAGCGGTCGATGTGTGGAGTAATAGTAGTAGATGCAGGCAGGAGTCGGTCTACTTGTCACGGACGTGATGCCTATATACATGATCATACCTAGATATTCTCATAACTATGCTCAATTCTATCAATTGCTCGACAGTAATTCGTTCACCCACCGTAATACTTATGCTCTTGAGAGAAGCTACTAGTGAAACCTATGGCCCCGGGGTCTATTTTCCATCATATTAATCTTCCGTCAACAAGCTATTACTTCCGCTGTTTATTTTGCTTTCTTTACTTTTTCTCTTTAACATAAAAATACCAAAAATATTATCTTATCATCTCTATCAGATCTCACTCTCGTAAGTGACCGTGAAGGGATTGACAACCCCTTTATCGCGTTGGTTGCGAGGTTCTTATTTGTTTGTGTAGGTACAAGGGACTTGAGCGTGACCTCCTACTGGATTGATACCTTAGTTCTCAAAAACCAAGGGAAATACTTACGCTACTTTACTGCATCACCCTTTCCTCTTCAAGGGAAAACCAACGCAGTGCTCAAGAGGTAGCAAGTAGGATTTCTGGCGCCGTTGCCGGGGAGGTGTGTGCCAAGTCAAGTCAAGATTTGACTCCCAACAACAAGCCATTTCTGGCGCCGTTGGGGAGTCTACACACAAGTCAAGACATACCAAGTACCCATCACAAACTCTTATCCCTCGCATTACATTATTTGCCACTTGCCTCTCATTTTCCTCTCCCCCACTTCACCCTTGCCGTTTTATTCGCCCTTCTTCTGTTCGTCTTTTTGTTTGCCTTGATGTCTTACTTGGCTCATTTGCTTGTTCGGTTGGAATCATTGTTTATTTATTGCTAAACAGAGAACCTAAGATCAATGGATCCTCATCCGCTTGCTAATCTTTTTAAGAGACCCAATTATGATGAACCAATTGCTAGTGAGTTTTGTGCACTAGATTATCTTTATGAAGTTTTGCTTGAAATTTGTGAATCTGAAAATTGCGATGAAGTACTTTATGAAGAGATTCACGATAGCTCCTTGAATAAAAAGCATGATTGCAATGATTTTACTATAAATTCTCTTGATGTCAATTGTGCTAATAATATGCAAAACCCTAAGCTTGGGGATGCTAGTTTTGCTATGTCTACTACTTGTTGCAATGATCATGATTGGGGTGATTCTTCTTATGATCTTGAAAATTTATTTAGGCCCCATGATGAATATGAGATTGATAATAGTGTTGCAATAATATTGAAAGTGGGTTTGGAAGAGTGTCAACTTTAGATCCCACATATTTGGAGAATGTTCAATCTTATGAAATTTTTGATAAAAGTGGGTTTGGAGAGGTCATGACTTTAGTTAATGTTAATCCCACTATTTTGGAAGAGTGTCAACTTCGCATGCATGTGGATCGTGTTGATAATATGTTATGTGATAGCTATATTGTTGAATTTGCTTATGATCCTACATGTAATTATTATAAGAGAGGAAAATACGGTTGTAGAAATTTTTATCTTACTAAATTACCTCTCGTCATGTTGAGATTGCTATCGTCTCTTTCTTCTTCCTTGCATATGCTAATTTTTGCTTGCTATGATAATTTGTTTGCCTATAAAATGCCTATGCATAGGAAGTATTTTAGACTTAGATGTGTTTGTCATGTGTTTCATGATGCTCTCTTTGCGCTTCAATTCTTGTCTTTCATGTGAGCATCGTTAGAATTATCAATGCCTAGCTAAGGGCGTTAAACGATAGCGCTTGTTGGGAGGCAACCCAATTTTATTTTAGTTTTTTGCTTTTTGCTCCTGTTTAGGAATAAAAAATTTATCTAGCCTCTGGTTAGATTTGTTTTTGTGTTTTAATTAGTGTTTGTGCCAAGTTAAACCTATAGGATCTTCTTGGATAATAGTTATTTGATCTTGCTGAAAATTCCATAAACTTTCTGTTCACGAAAACAATTGTTAAAAATCACCAGAACGTGATAAAATACTTATTCCAATTGCAACAGATCAATAAACAAATTATTTAGGTCTTCCTATTTTGGTAGAATTTTTGGAGTTCCAGAAGTTTGCGTTAGTTACAGATTACTACAGACTGTTCTGTTTTTGACAGATTCTGTTTTTCGCGTTTTGTTTGCTTATTTTAATGAATCTATGGCTAGTAAAAGAGCTTATAAACCATAGAGAAGTTGGAATACAGTAGTTTTAACACCAATATAAATAAATAATGAGTTCAATACAGTACCTTGAAGTGGTATTTTGTTTTCTTTCGCTAACGGGGCTCACGAGATTTTCTGTTAAGTTTTGTGTTGTGAAGTTTTCAAGTTTTGGGTGAAGATTTGATGGATTATGGAATAAGGAGTGGCAACAGCCTAAGCTTGGGGATGCCCAAGGCACCCCAAGGTAAATCCAAGGACACCAAAAAGCCAAAGCGTGGGGATGCCCTGGAAGGCATCCCCTCTTTCGTCCTCATCCATCGGTAACTTTACTTGGAGCTATATTTTTATTCACCACATGATATGTGTTTTGCTTGGAGCGTCTTGTATGATTTGAGTCTTTGTTTGTTAGTTTGCCACAATCATACTTGCTCTACACACCTTTTGAGAGAGACACACATGATTCGGAATTTGTCAGAATACTCTATGTGCTTCACTTATATCTTTTGAGCTATATAGTTTTTGCTCTAGTGCTTCACTTATATCTTTTAGAGCACAGTGGTGGTTATATTTTATAGAAATTATTGATCTCTCATGCTTCACTTATATTATTTTGAGAGTCTTAAACAGCATGGCAATTTGCTTTAATTGTGAAATTTATCTTCCATATTGAGTTCATTGAATATCATGAGAAGTTAGATACTTGATAAGTGTTTTGAGATATAAAGGTGGTAATATTAGAGTGTGCTAGTTGAGTAATTGTGAAATTGAGAAATACTTGTGTTAAAGTTGGCAAGTCCTGTAGCATGCACGTATGGTAAAAGTTGTGTGACAATTTTGACACATAGGTGTTCTTTTATTGCTTTCCTTATGAGTGGCGGTCGGGGACGAGCGATGGTCTTTTCCTACCAATCTATCCCTCTAGGAGCATGCGTAGTAGTACTTTGCTTCGAGGGCTAATAAACTTTTGCAATAAGTATATGAGTTCTTTATGACTAATGTGAGTCCATGGATTATACGCACTCTCAACCTTCCTCAATTTTCTAGCCTCTACGGTACCGCACATTGCCCTTTCTCACCTTGAGAGTTGGTGCAAACTTCGCCGGTGCATCCAAACCCCGTGATATGATACGCTCTATCACACATAAGCCTCCTTATATCTTCCTCAAAACAGCCACCATACCTACCTATCATGGCATTTCCATAGCCATTCCGAGATATATTGCCATGCAACTTTCCGCCGTTCTGTTTATTATGACACGCTTCATCATTGTCATATCGCTTTGCATGATCATGTAGTTGACATCGTATTTTGTGGCAAAGCCACCATTCATAATTTTTTCATACATGTCACTCTTGATTCATCGCATATCCCGGTACACCGCCGGAGGCATTCACATAGAGTCATATTTTGTTCTGAGTATTGAGTTGTAAATAATAAAAGTGTGATGATCATCATTATTAGAGCATTGTCCCATGTGAGGAAAGGATGATGGAGACTATGATTCCCCCATAAGTCGGGATGAGATTCCAGACTAAATAAAAAAAGGGAAGGCCAAAGAAAAAAAAAGGCCCAAAAAAGAAAAAATGAGAGAAAAAGAGAGAAGGGACAATGTTACTATCCTTTTTCCACACTTGTGCTTCAAAGTAGCACCGTGATCTTCATGATAGAGAGTCTCCTATGTTGTCACTTTCATATACTAGTGGGAATTTTTCATTATAGAACTTGGCTTGTATATTCCAATGATGGGCTTCCTCAAAATGCCCTAGGTCTTCGTGAGCAAGCAAGTTGGATGCACACCCACTTAGTTTCTTTTGTTGAGCTTTCATATATTTATAGCTCTAGTGCATCCGTTGCATGGCAATCCCTACTCCTCTCATTGACATCAATCGATGGGCATCTCCATAGCCTATTGATTAGCCGCGTCATTGTGAGACTTTCTACCTTTTTTGTCTTCTCTCATAACCCCCATCATTACACTTTACTCCACCCATAGTGCTATATCCATGGCTTGCGCTCATGTATTGCGTAAGAGTTGAAAAGGCTGAAGCGCGTTAAAAAGTATGAACCAATTGCTCGGCTTGTCATCGGGGTTATGCATGATGAGAACGTTTGTGTGACAATATTGAAACATGGCCTAACTATATGATTTTGTAGGGATAAGCTTTCTTTGGCTATGTTATTTTGATAAGACATAATTGCTTGGTTAGCATGTTTGAAGTATTATTGTTTTTATGTCAACATTAAACTTTTATCTTGAATCTTTCGAATCTAAATATTCATGCCACAATAAAAAGATTTACATTGAGAATTATGCTGAGAAGCATTCCACATCAAAAATTCTGTTTTTATCATTTACCTACTCGAGGATGAGCAGGAATTAAGCTTGGGGATGCTTGATATGTCTCCAACGTATCTATAATTTTTTATTCTTCCATGCTATTATATATTCTGTTTTGTATGTTTAATGGGCTTATTTATACACTTTTATATTATTTTTGGGACTAACCTATTACCGGAGGCCCAGCCCAAATTGCTGTTTTTTTGCCTATTTCAGTGTTTCGCAGAAAAAGGATATCAAACGGAGTCCAAACGGAATGAAACCTTCGGGGGCGTGATTTTTGGAACAAACATGATCCAGAGGACTTGGAGTGGACGTCAAGCAACCAACGAGGCGGCCACGAGGCAGGGGTCGCGCCCACCCATCCCCACCCCCAGGCGCGCCCTCCACCCTCATGGGCCCCTCGTGGCTCCACCGACCTACTTCTTCCTCCTATATATACCTACATACCCCCAAACCATCGAAGAGCACCACGAAAACCTAATTCCACCGCCGCAACCTTCTGTACCCGTGAGATCCCATCTTGGGGCCTTTTCCGGCGTCCTGCCGGAGGGGGCATCGATCATGGAGGGCTTCTACATCAACACCATAGCCTCTCGATGATGTGTGAGTAGTTTACCTCAGACCTTCGGGTCCATAGTTATTAGCTAGATGGCTTCTTCTCTCTCTTTGGATCTCAATACAAAGTTCTCCTCGATTCTCTTGGAGATCTATTCGAGTAATCTTCTTTTGCGGTGTGTTTGTCGAGATCCGATGAATTGTGGGTTTATGATCAAGATTATCTATGAACAATATTTGAATCTTCTCTGAATTCTTTTATGTATGATTGGTTATCTTCCCAAGTCTCTTCGAATTATCACTTTGGTTTGGCCTACTAGATTGATCTTTCTTGCAATGGGAGAAGTGCTTAGCTTTGGGTTCAATCTTGCAGTGCTCGATCCCAGTGACAGTAGGGGAAACGACACATATTGTATTGTTGCCATCGAGGATAAAAAGATGGGGTTTATATCATATTGCATGAGTTTATCCCTCTACATCATGTCATCTTGCTTAAAGCGTTACTCCGTTCTTATGAACTTAATACTCTAGATGCATGCTGGATAGCGGTCGATGTGTGGAGTAATAGTAGTAGATGCAGGCAGGAGTCGGTCTACTTGTCACGGACGTGATGCCTATATACATGATCATACCTAGATATTCTCATAACTATGCTCAATTCTATCAATTGCTCGACAGTAATTCGTTCACCCACCATAATACTTATGCTCTTGAGAGAAGCCACTTGTGAAACCTATGGCCCCGGGGTCTATTTTCCATCATATTAATCTTCCGTCAACAAGCTATTACTTCCGTCGTCTATTTTGCTTTCTTTACTTTTTCTCTTTAACATAAAAATACCAAAAATATTATCTTATCATCTCTATCAGATCTCACTCTCGTAAGTGACCGTGAACGGATTGACAACCCCTTTATCGCGTTGGTTGCGAGGTTCTTATTTGTTTGTGTAGGTACAAGGGACTTGAGCGTGACCTCCTACTGGATTGATACCTTGGTTCTCAAAAACTGAGGGAAATACTTACGCTACTTTACTGCATCACCCTTTCCTCTTCAAGGGAAAACCAACGCAGTGCTCAAGAGGTAGCAGCGCTCCGAAGTCGAATTCCACATTAATGTATTCACACTCAGAGGGTAAGTCTTCATGAATTGAAGATATACGTTACTTCGTGTGTTGCACATCTAAGTCATCAACATGCATAAGCGTTAGGATGTGTGTCCATTCATAGGACATTCGAGGATTCTAAGATATTTAGCTCACATCGTAGCTTGCAAAACCTTTTCTCATCCAAGGGCTTTGTGAAGATATCTGCCAATTGCTCTTCAGTGTTGACGTGAATGATATCAATGTCTTCCTTCAACACATGATCCCTGAGAAAATGATGACGGATTTGAATGTGCTTTGTCTTCGAGTGCTGAACTGGATTGTGAGCAATCTTGATGGCGCTTTCATTGTCGCAGTAGAGTGGCACATGCTTCATGTTGATGCCATAGTCCTTGAGAGTTTGCTTCATCCAGAGAAGCTGAGCGCAGCAAGATCCAGCAGCAATGTATTCAGATTCTGCAGTGGAGAGTGATACACAGTTCTGCTTCTTTGAAGACCAACAGACAAGAGATCGTCCAAGAAAGTGACATGTGCCTGATGTGGACTTGCGATCAACCTTGTCACCAGCATAATCAGCATCTGAGAATCCAACTAGATCAAACTCTGAGCCCTTTGGATACCATAATCCTAGTGTTGGGGTGTGAGCCAAATATCGAAGAATTCGCTTCACTGCTAGGTGATGCGATTCCTTTGGTGCCGCTTGGAACTGGGCACACATGCAAACGCTAAGCATTATATCAGGCCTAGATGCACATAAGTACAGTAGAGAACCAATCATGGAGCGGTATACCTTTTGATCGAACTCTTTACCATTGTCGTCGGGGCCCAATTGGCCTTTGGTTGGCATTGGCGTCGTGTACCCTTTGCAGTCTAGCATTCCAAACTTCTTCAGACAATCTTTGAGGTATTTCTCTTGTGATTTGAAGATGCCATTTCTTTACTAACGAATTCTAAGACCAAGTAAGAACTTCAGCTCACCCATCATGGACATCTGATATTGCTCTTGCATCATATGTCCAAACTCATCAATGTATCTCTTATCAGTGCAGCCGAAGATAATGTCATCCACATAGATTTGGCATACGAACAGTTCACCATCATAGGTCTTCGTGAAGAGAGTGGGATCTAGAGAACCAGGTTTGAAGCCTTTGCTCTTCAGGAAGTCTTTGAGTGTGTCATACCAAGCGCGAGGTGCTTGTTTGAGGCCATACAGTGCCTTGTTGAGCTTGTATACCATGTCAGGATGCTTTGGATCTTCAAAACCAGGTGGTTGTGCAACATACACTTCTTCAAATTTGCCGTTGAGAAAGGCACTCTTTACATCCATTTGGTATAGAAGAATGTTGTTGTGGTTGGCATAGGCTAACAGTATGCGAATGGCTTCCAACCTAGCCACAGGAGCAAAGGTTTCGTCAAAGTCAATTCCTTCCACTTGTGTGTAACCTTGGGCAACGAGACGAGCCTTGTTTCTGACAACTTGACCATGATCATCTTGTTTGTTGCGATAAATCCATTTGGTGCCAATGATGTTGTGCTTGCGAGGATCCGGACATTTGACAAGCTCCCATACATTATTCAGCTCAAACTGTTGAAGCTCTTCTTGCATAGCTTGAATCCATTAGGTTCCATGAAGGCTTCATCAACTTTCTTGGGTTCAGATATAGAGACAAATGCAAAGTGCCCACAGAAGTTTGCTAGCTGTGTTGCTCTTGAACGAGTGAGTGGATCAGGTGCATTGATACTATCAATTATCTTCTCAATCTGGACTTCATTTGCAACCCGAGGATGTACTGGGCGAAGATTTTGCCCTTGCTAATTATTGTCTTCATCTTCAGCATTGGCTTCAGGCTGAGCATTGTCTTCATGCTGATTTGATGCAGGTGCTCTCTTTGCGAGCCGTTAGTTTCATCGAACCGCACATCCACAGTTTCAACCACTTTATAATGAAAGAGGTTGAAGACTCCGTAGGTGTGCAAATCCTTTCTGTAACCAAGCATAAAACCTTCATGTGCTTTCGGTGCAAATTTTGAAGTGTGATGTGGATCCTTGATCCAGCACCTAGCACCAAATACCTTGAAGTAACTAACATTAGGCTTCTTACCAGTCAGGAGCTCATAGGATGTCTTCTTGAAGAATTTGTGAAGATAAACTATGTTGATGATGTGGCAAGCAGTATCAATGGCTTCAGGCCAGAACATCCTTGGAGTCTTGTACTCATCAAGCATCGTACGTGCCATCTCAATGAGGGTTCTGTTCTTGCGCTCCATGATGCCATTCTGCTGAGGTGTGTATGGAGCAGAGAACTCATGCGTGATGCCCAATGTATCAAGATAAGTGTCCATGCCGGTGTTCTTGAATTCTGTGCCGTTGTCACTTCTGATGCGCTTGATCTTGATGCCATAATTAGTCATGGCACGATTGGCGAAACGTCTGAAGACATCCTGCACTTCAGTCTTGTAGAGAATTATGTGCACCCATGTGTATCTTGAATAATCAACAACAATAACGAAGCCATAAAGATGTTCAGTGGTAGTAAGAGTAGAGTAATGATTAGGGCCAAATAAGTCCATGTGTAGAAGCTCAAAGGGGCGTGATGTAGTCATGATTGTCTTCGAGGGATGCTTGGCCCTTGTCATATTCCCGGCTTCACAAGCACCACGTAGATGATCCTTCTTGAACTTGACGCCCTCGATGCCAATGATATGCTTCTTCTTCGAGAGTGTGCAATTTCCTCATAGCCGCATGTCCTAGCCTCCGATGCTAGAGCCAGCACTCTGAAGCTTTTGCTAGAAGACATACGGCAAGCTGTGGTCCTGCGGATAAATCTACCATATACAGATCGTCTATTCGATACCCTTCGAAGACTAGAGATTTGTCAGATTCCATAAGCACAAGGCAACAATATTTTCCAAATATCACAGTCATGTTCAGATCACAAAGCATTGAGACAGACATTAAGTTGAATCCAAGGGATTCAACAAGAATCACTTTATCCATGTGCTGATCCGTTGAGATTGCAACTCTACCTAGGCCCAATACCTTGCTTTTACCAGTGTCAGCGAACGTGATGTGACTTTTGTCAGACGGATGTAGGGTTGAATCCATAAGAAGACTTCGATCACTAGTCATGTGGTTAGTGCATCCACTGTCCATAATCCACTCAGTACCCTTCGGAGCCGTACCCTACAGTGCAGTTAGGGGGATAGGCTTCACGAAGAGAAGTGTGAAGCGCAAACATTTGACGAACAAGCATACTATCAAAGTTCAGATCCTTGTTAGGAAAGATAGGATGTTTGTCAAGAAACCCTGGGATGAAATACATAGTAAGACCATTCTGGCACTTTATCTTGCGTCCCACAAGATGTTTTAGGTCCCCAGCATTAGCGCCAGTAGCCTTTGATTTTGGCTGGAGACCTTTCCCTGCAAAAGAAAGTTAATTCTTCTTAACCACCCACATCTTCAGGGGTGGCTTAGAAGCAATGAGCCTAAGTGCAGCATCTGAGAACTTTGGCTTTGGAGCCCTAGCAAATAGCCTTGCAGGAGGTGGATAATACTCATAAGAATATGTAGAGAAGTTCTTTGTTTTAAGAACATAGCGGTTTGAAGAAACACGCTCATATTCATGAGTCTAAGTATGGTTTCCCTGCAAAACATTGGCGTTAGGGTGACCTTGTGAGGGCCTCGGTCCGTATGAAGCCTTTGGACCATATGAAGCCTTAGGTCTGGGGTTTGTCTTCTTCCCAGGTGGTGTCATGATGACATTCACGGGAAGCTTCTCAAGACAACTGTTGGGCACCCAGATCTTCTTCAAAGGTGGTCCATTCCTGCAGTTAGTACCAATAAACCTGGCAAACACTTCACCATTCCGATTCTTAAACAGCTTATAATTGGCGTCAAAGGATTCATCAATGATAATGGGGTTAGCACAAGTGAAGCCAGATAAGGTGGATGGGTCCACTGAAGAGCCCTTTGCAGCAACCCATGTGGTTTTGGGGTACTACTCAGGCTTCCAGTAAGAACCATCAACATTCATTTTCCTCTCGAACCCAACACCCTCTTTCCTAGGGTTTCGGTTCAGAATCTGTTTCTTCAGGACATCACATAGTGTTTGATGCCCTTTGTGGCTTTTGTACATGCCTGTTTCAAGCAATGTCTTCAACCTGGCATTCTCATCAGCAATAGTAGTGGTATCCTCAGTAGAGGGGTTAGTTACCACATCAACAGTTGAAGATATTGCAACATCAGAGGCAGTGGAACATTCAGCAACAGAGATAGCATTATCACGCTCAAGACATCTTAAACATGGTGGCACAAAGTCTTCCTGAGCGGAACTGGTCTGTTGAGCGAGTAGTGAATCGTTCTCCTTTTGAAGATCTTCATGAGACACTCTCAGTTTCTCTAGATCTTACTTCCTTTGAAGATAATCGTAGGAAAGCTTCTCATGAGTAGCTGAGAGTGTTTCATGACGACTTTCAAGTTCCTCGTACTTAACACGAAGATTTTTAATGTCTTCGATCAAGGACTGAGTTCGATTCATTTCCGCATCCAACAGATCATCGCTTTTGTCTAGCAACTTTTGAATATGTTCCATAGCAGTTTGTTGTTCATTTGCAATTTTAGCAAGAGTCTTATAGCCGGGTTTGGATTCACACTCAGAGTCATCTTCACTGGATGTTTGAAAGTAAGCATCGCGCGAGTTTACCTTGGCACCTCGTGCCATGAAGCAGTAGGATGGAGAAGATGACTCAGGTTCGAAAGTCATCATTTTAAGTGACTCCTTGAATTCGTGGAACCAGGGGTCCTGACGAGTTCGATGACCTTCATAAACATTAGAGATCCGGTCCCATATGAGCTTTGCATTGCAGAGATGCATAATGCGCCTGAACTCATCTCTGGACAGGCAGGAGCATATGATATCCTTCGCCATAGTGTCCAGCCGAGTATACTTGTGAATGTTATCAGCATGAGCCATTTTGCATAGATCGGTAAGACCAATCTCCGTGACGGTCCACAGCTCACTGTTCATCGCTAGGAGGCGCTTCCTCATCATAGCCTTCCATTTGGGATAATCATGACCATTGAAGATAGGGCACGCAGCGGAGACCTTGATTATCCCTGCAGTCGACATAGCTAAAACTCCAGGTGGTTAAACCGAATCACACAGAACAAGGAAGCACCTTGCTCTGATACGAATTGAAAGTGCTAGTTATCGACTAGAGGGGGCGTGAATAGGCGATTTTTATGAAAGTCTTCAAAACATGAGGTCTTTGAAGACAAACTGTTAAAGTGAACCTATATGATATGCAGCGGAAGATGAACTACACTAGACAAGCCATAGTCAAGTAAGTAGTACGGTGAAAGTACGAAGACTAATAGCAGCTAGGTAGTATGGATCAGAATGGAAGACAGTATGAAGCCAAACAGGAAATAGTCGTCACACAGTGAAGTCAATCCGATCAGGTAAGCAAGCAATGACTTCACGAAGGCGAACTGAAATGTAAAGGAAGTAGGGGATAGAACCAGTAGCTTGGTGAAGATAAGGATTTGGTAGACCAGTTCCAGTTGCTGTGACAACTGTACGTCTGGTTAGGGAGGCTGAGATTGAACTCAGAAGAATGTGTCTTCACCTTATTCCCTTGAGCTATGGATACCCAGTCCTCGCCCAATCACTCTGGTAAGTCTTCAAGGTAGACTTCCAAACCTTCACAGACTCCGTTCACCGGCGATCCACAATGACTCTTGGACGCTCAGAACGCGACGCCTAACCGGCTGGAGGATGCACGGTCCTCAAGTGTAAGTAGTCTTCAGGTCACGCGGACAGAAAGACTTCAGTAATTCCTAACACTCTTTGGCTTTGGGTGTTTGGGCTTTGTCCTCGCAAGGATCTCTCTCTCAAAGTCTTCGGAGGTGGGTTGCTATCAAACGACAAAAGCCGTGCACTAACTCTAAGCAGCCACCAAATTATGGTGTAGGGGGTGGGCTATTTATAGCCAGGAGGCAACCCGACCTGATATGTCCGAAATGACCCTGGGTCACTAAGGAACAGACACGTGTCCAACGGTCGGATTTTAAACACACGCGACAGCTTGGCTTGGGCTACAAGCACAGCTGACTCATCCAATTCTGGATAAGATTTGCTCTCATTGTCTTCGCTCGAAGACATAGAATTTTGGTTGAGCATCACTTCAGTCATCTGACTTTGTTCACTTGGACCCCACTTAACAGTACGGTGATTCCTATGACTCAAAAAAGAAGAAAAGGAAATTACGAAACAACTATGTCTTCGCACTCCATAGTCTTCAAGTGAATGTCTTCACAGGTCATAATCTTCATCGTGAATGTCTTCACGAACCACCATTGTCTTCAATGTCTTCATACATTTTTAGGGGTCATCTCTGATGGTTAAACCGAATCAATGAGGGACTACTACCCGTGTTATCCTGTAATTTTCACAAACACGTTAGTCCCTCAACCAAGTTTGTCGTCAATACTTCAAAACCAATTAGGGGTGGCAGTAGATGCACTTACACTCATAACTTTTTTTTACTTTAAAAAGCCGGCAACCGGTTTTTTCAATGAGTGACACATCACAAAAAAGAAAACCAAGCAAAAAAGCGAATCAATGAAAAACAATAAAAGACGAGCGACCCAGGGACGCCACCGAGCAAGCAAAGCGCGCTGGGCCGTGACCCATGCTACAAACATTAGTTGGCGCTGAGGGTGCTAATTAGGAGGTGCTAAATTCAGTTAATTGTTGCATACCGTCTTTATTTGACTGCATTTTGATATCTTGCTCACCAGTCTTACGACGTGATTGCCTAATGTCAAGCCGAAGCTCTTTGAAGGTGATCTTCAATTTCTGAGTTGATCAAAATTCTCACACACGTACCGAGAGTATGGCGCGATGTACACGAACGGTCGGTAACTCCCATTTGACGCCCAGAGCGCCGGTTATAGACTATCCTGCAAACTGGCACACACCCGTCTGTCCTGGGCCCGATCCATTTACTTTTTCTTTCTTTCTTGTCTTTAACCTTCAAAAAGTAGGTGTGCCATGTGAGACTTGAACTCCATACCTCTTGGTTTAGTTCAAACCTCAGTAACCAACTGGGACAACTTAACTGTTGGCTGATGTGCCAATTTACTTCTCTTTCTTCTTGTTGTGCGTCAAATCTAATGCTTGAAAAACGCAGTGGTTTTCCTGTTTGGTTTCCTTTTTTCTGGTTTTGTTTGGCCATTTTCTATTTTCTAAAAACAATCCCAATTTTTTTAGAAAATCATGAACTTTTCTTAAATGCATGAACATTTCAAATTTGTGAACAGTTTTTCAAATCCATGAAATTTTCTTAAATTCGCGAACTATCAAGTTCATAAACTTTTTTCCGAAATCCATGAACTTTTTTTTCAAATGGATGAATGTTTTTCAAATCCACGAACTCTTTTCAATTTTTACAAACTTTTTGCAGAAAGCGGGAACATTATTCCAAATTTGTGAACTATATAAAAAACATCTATGAACTTTTTCAATTTACATTAATTATTTCAAAATTTTGAACTTCTATGAAATTAAACATATTCGCAAATTTCATGAAAATTTTCAAATTCAGGCTCTTTTTAAAATTGGTGAACTTTAGATTCATGATTTATTAAAATCCGTGAACTTCTTTTGAATGCACAAACTTTCTTCAAATTCGTGTTTTTTCCAAATCTGTGAACTTCTTTTAAATTCATGCACATCTTATAAAACCAGTGAACTTTTTTCAGATTTACTAACTGTTTTAAACTCACAAACTTTTTTTACTTAAAAAAACCAGCTGCCGGTTTTTTCAGCGGACAACACAGCACAAAAAAGAAAACCGAGCAAAAAAAGCGAACCAATGAACAACAATAAAAGACAAGCGAGCCAGGGACGCCAGCCAGCGAGCAAGGCGCGCTGGGCCGGGGACCATGCTACAAATCTTAGTTGGCACTGAGGGCGCTAATTAGAAGGTCTCAGGCGAGGCACCATTAGTGATGCTAAATCCAGTTTTTTTTTTTTTTGCCCACCGTACGTCTTTATTTGACTGCATTTTGATATCTTGCGCACCAATCTTACGGCGCGATTGCCTGATGTTAAGCCGAAGCTCTTTGAAGATGATCTCCTCCTACACTTGAGTTGATCAAAGAGTTCACACACGTACGGAGTATGGCGCAACGTGCACGAACGGCCGTTCGCCGTGCCAGATGGCGCCACGGCACTGCGCCCATGCATATGATGATATGAACCGTCAAATAATACAGCAAAAATAGAATCGTAGAGCTGCCTTTAACTCCTGGCACGCAGACACAGAGCATAAGAATCTGACCTTATCGTCCACCACACTGACCTAACCCGACCCGACCTGCCGCGCGCCGGAGAAGGCGCCGGAAGAAGAATATCATATCATCAGTGCAGGTGTGCAGATTCGGCGGCCGGCCCGTCGACACACGTCGGAAGGGGCCGCGGAACAAGCATCTTTTTTTTTTTTGATGGTAAGGAACAAGCATCTTTTTAAGTATATAAAAGGGGACGCAGGCCTCGACACACTGAGCAGATCATCGAGCTAGACCAGACAACGCATACGACTACCTCACTTACTCGACCGGCCAAAGCAAGCAGGTCACCATGGGCGGCGGGCACGACATGCACGGCGGCCACAGCGGCGGAGTGAAGGGCTTCGTGTCCAGCCTCGTCGGCGGCGGCAAAAGCCACGGGTACGGCGGCCAGGGGCACGGTTGCGACCAGGGCTACGGCGGCCACGGGCAGCAGCAGCACGGGTACGGCGGCCACGTGCAGCAGCACGGGTACGGCAGCCATGGGCAGCAGCAGGGGTACGGCGGCCACGGCCAGCACGGGTACCCTCCGCCCGCCGCCGGTGCTTGCCCCCCGTACGGCGGCTACCCGGCGCAAGGCTACGCGCCGGCGGCGTACCCCGCGCAGCCCGCGCCACACCACGGTACGTGACTAATTAACCGAACACCCTGCATGCATGCACGAACTACGTGTGAGACTGTTTTTTGAGCGCATATATACGTTTACTCGCAGGTGGGCACATGGGATCGTACCACACCGGGCACGGCGGCGGGCACGGGCACGGCTACTCCGGCGGGAAGCACATGGGCGGCGGCAAGCACGGCGGCAGGAAGTGGAAGTGAAGTGGCCGATAGGCGATAGCCGCCGGTCGGTCGCCCGCGCGCTCACGTAAGCACCTGCTGCGTGCCTTAGCTAAGTATAACCACGGATGCTCCGTATGTACGTATACGTACGTAAATAAAGGGCAACGTACGCGCCACGCGCGTGTGCGTACGTTAGCTTATCGCCTGAGCTGGTGGTTCTGTGTAGTGATGCTGTGAGCGTGGTGTGTGTGACGACCCAGTACAAAATAAAGCCTACAGCTCGTACTATATGTACCGAGCAATATTGTATTTGCACCGTGTCATGTGTCGTGTATACGATCCGAGTGTACTACAGTCTACATCTCACAAACAAACTAAATACTCCCTGCTAAATCAGCAATATGAAACGGAGCGACTACTGTCTTATGTATGTACGGATAGGATGATGCGAAACTTCCCTAACTTTTTCTTTCAATCAGGCAAGCCCTTTTCCATTAATTTCTCCACTGCAGACTTACACAACTTGAGAGGAAAACTGACTAAGGGCATCTTCAATGGTGACTCGCAAATTTTCTCCCGCATCCGTCCGTGGATAGGGACCAGTTTGCGGACATCGATGCGGGAGGCCACCATCCAATGCTAATCGCATACATTGCAAACTCTTTTTTAACAAACCGAATGAAATTCATGTAAACTCGACCAAATTTTATATAAACATGGCAGATTCCATATAAACCTGACGAAAATGATTACATTTTGGTCATATTTTCAACTTAAAACGAAACAAGCTAGTCCACAGCCGGCACCGGTGGGTATCCATTCCGACGACATGATGAGGCACTCGGTACAACAACCTTTTCATGTCTTCCTAGGAAGACATGATAGAAAACCCGCTGGAGCACTCGGTACAACAACCCTTTTTCAAAAAGGACGATGACCCCGGCCTCTGCATTTGAACAATGCATGCAATAATTTTATAAGAAAAGTATACTTTTCACCCCTTAACTCTTAGCGAAGTCTAGATTTTGTCCCTTAACTTCAAAACCGGATAATTTGCACCCTCAATTCTTGAAACCGGGCAAGTTTCATCCCTCAGCCCAGCCGATTGGGTTACAATGCTGACTCACTCCGGTTTTGACCAGTCGTTGAGGCCACGTGGCAAGGTTTATCTTTCCTTCCATCTACTCTGGTATGGACATTTTCACAAACATTTGGCGTGCAATGTCTGCCGCTGCCGACTACACGCCCCCGCCACACGACGTTCATCATCACCATCACTACCAGTCCACCACCGGCAGAAACTCGCGCGGCGTGCGTCCGGCGTGCTGGTGCCCGCGTCGGACTCGCCCCCCTCGCTCGGCTCAGTGCATGGCTTGCCCGTTGCGTTCAAGCCCTGTTAAGTTGACGGGTCGCCAGGCTCGTCGGGGGAGCAGCTAGGCGCAGTTCGACGTCGTCTCAGTTGCTGCCGTCCTCACTGACAGAGTGCTCGCCGCGGCAACCTGGCGATAGTGCAGTGTTTAGCCGTGTCATCCCCTTGGCCGCGGTGGCTCTGCGCGACGGCACTCTGTGTCGGGGATGCCGAAGCTTGCAGCGCTCGTGTCCGGATTCAGATGCGCCTGCGCTGGAAGACACGGATGATGTGCAACGCTCGTGGATGCAGTGCATGTGCATGCCATAGCTGCATGCATGCATGTGCATGCCGTGGGCATCGTCCCCCGCTCCATCCACGAGCGCGCGTAGGAAGAGGAACTTGTTGACTGAGCACGCTCGCCATCACGCTCAGCCTAGAGCTATAGACGCGCACCGTCCGTGCTTTGCGGCGAGCATGGTGCGGGTTTCAACGAGCTTCGATGCCAGCGACCTGCAACGTTGCGTCACCTCGTCCTCTGGGCTCTGGCTCCAGTACGAGCGCCGCGAGGACGAGTTTGGCTGCCGCCGCTGCTCGATACCTGTAGCCGGACAACCTCGCTCCTTGAATGTGCCACTCCGTGGTCTTCCCCATGAAGTTCCTCCGGTGATGAATCTGGTACGGCGGTTATGGCGCCACTGGTCAACTGGCCGTGGACGGCAGCATCGACTCGCTCGTGGTCCTGTTCCTCCAGAGCTCACCATCGCCAGCAGCTCCAGACCTTGCACGCCAAGTGCTTGATAGAATGCCCACATTAGAGATAAATCAAAGGTGAGAAACAGATTGCCACATGGACTAGAACCAGTCAAAACCGCGCATGAGTCAGCACAAAACAGCTTTGGTTGGATTGAGGGACAAAACTTACCCGGTTTCAAGAATTGGGGACGCAAGTTGTCCGGTTTCGAAGTTGAAGGACTAAATTTAGACTTCGTCAAAAATTGAGAGACGAAAAGTATACTTTTCTCTAATTTTATTTATTATTCACAAATACCTTACAAAGTAATACGACAGTAAATCTGAAGCCACCATCTTGACAACATCTTTCGGTATTCCTATCCACTTGTTGAAGGGGTGCCGAAAGTTCGAACTAATACCAAACAAACCTTACACCAAAGCCTAACATCTAAAGCCGGAGGTCCCAACCAAGCCAGGCAACGTGGGGGTTGACGATGGTTGATGCGCCGTGGGGGTGCCGAAAGTCCGATGCGTCAACAAACTGGGCACACACCGGTTCGGCGCACTGGCCGCCGTCACCATATTTCACCGATCCATCTTCAGAGCAGGCACTGGCGCATCGACCTTGCCAGGCCTGCCGTCGACGCCCCCACGGCGCCAGACAACGCCTCCTCCCTACGCGCGTCCCATCACGCATTTGTCGCCGAGACCCTGCAGCACCACGCCACCGAGACTTCACGACGTCGATGCGTCACATGAAACGCCGCTCAATCGCTGAAACCGTCCGCCGATCCCTCGAGACAATGCACACCTCCAAGGATCACGCCCCCAAGAGGGGAACGACACAAGAGCGTCGCCGTCATCCGATCGTCTGATTTAGGGTTTCCCTCGGAGGTAGCAGAGGGAGTCTAGAGCTTCAATTCGGTGATGTCTTCAAGAAGTAGACGACATAGAAATTGCCGCCATCTCCGGCTTTACCACAGGGCGGAAACCTTATAACGCCAAAGTACAGATAATCTACAACACCATAGCAAGAGTCCACACAAGGGCGGACACACCAAAAGTACAGCGAGAAATCTCGAAAACTAAACAACCAGTTTACAACAAACCGTAAACCAGGCCTAGAATGAAACCACCAGGGGGACAACTTGAAGAGGAACCACAGAACTTCAGGAATCCGCAATGCGAAGAACACCATATCGCGCGCCCTGGCGAGCAAACACTTTTACAGTCTGCATCACCTTCTGAAGTGCACCCTGCATATCCTCATGGGCTTCAATATTCAACAGCCCTGTCCAAACGTAAGAAAAGAACATGCAACAAAAACAATCTCAAGTGGAGTTCGAACAACAGAGCATCAAAGGTTACTTTATTCCGATAGTCCAAGGCCCCTAACATATGGCAGCAATACATAACATATAAAATTTCTCCGCCCAGGCTGAAACGATATAGCCAAGAAAAAAGATGATTGGCATCAACTCCTTTATGAGAAGAGCAATTAGGATTCCTCGGCCACTGACGCATTTTCATATTAGTTAAGACAACATTTTGGAATGACCACCACATTTTTTTAATCTTGAGAGGTATCAGATCCTTCCAAATCAACTTATTATTTGAGCCAGAGATGTTTCGCTCAAGGCCGGTGCTAGGCGTAGGTCGGATGATTCCAACGAATTATAAACCGCAAGTTGCGAGCCGTTGGATTAGGCGCTGTACAACCGTCCGTCTTGTACCAGCTGGACCACGTCGGGAATGGATTGCATCCCAGCCCAAGTTGACCCGTCTCCCATGGTCGCACCCATGGCTTCAGGTGATGCTGCATTCCAACCTCGCCGGAGCTCCGACGACCGCCGCGACGCTTCACTGCAGCTTCCACGGTGCTTCATTGCAACCTCGCCGGAGCTCCGACGACCGCCACGACGCTTCACTGCAGCTTCCACGGTGCTTCATTGCAACCTCGCCGGAGCTCCGACGACCGCCACGACGCTTCACTGCAGCCTCGCCAGAGCTCCAACGACCGCCACGACGCTTCATTGCAACCTCACCGGAGCTCCAACGGCAACCACGGCGATTCATTGCAACCTCGCCGGAGCTCCAACAATTGCCAGGACGCTTCATTGCAACCTCGCCGGAGCTCCAATGACCACCGCGACGCTTCACTGCAGCTTCAACAACGCTTCATTGCTACCTCGGCGGAGCTTCAACAACCGCCGCGGTGCTCCACTGCAGCTCCGGGGCGCTTCATTGCAGCCCTGCCAGCGCTTCAATGCAGCACCGACGACCCGCCAACACCGGCGCCTCGTGGTCCATGCCGTTGCCGTTGGAGTCGGGCATGCCGAAGGGGTGCGCGGCGGCGGAGTCGTGGCGGAAGGCGTAGGGGTCGGGCGAGGCCGGGAAGCCGTCGTCGCCGCCCCCGGAGACGTGGACGTCGGCCGCCGGGGCCCCGCCATCCGCGAAGCTAAGGAAGGGGTCGTCGTGGAAAGGGCGCGGCCGCCCATGGTCGGGCTCGGGCTCGGGCTCCAGGTCGGCGAACCGGCTCGGCCACGCGGGCACCTCGACGGGCGCCGACGACGCCATCTGCCGCCCGTCCGCGAACGCCTGGCTCAGCCCGCCCACGCGCCGCGGCGGCTCGCCCCTGGGCGCCCTGTCGGTGCGCTGAAACGCGCGGTGTGGCCGCCGGGGAGGAGGTCGGCGAGTCGAAGGCCGTAGCCATGGACGCTGGGGTCGGGATCTGCGGTGGGGGGTGGTGATCTGGAGGGTGATGTCGCGTGGGGGAGGGGAATGGTGGAGGAAGATGACGACTTGGTCTAGGAAAAGGATAAGGTTGAGGGGCGGTGCATCGTTTCGACCGAACACGTGTCGATCTATCGAGGCGACTTACAGAAACGAGAAATCAGCCGGCTTAAACAAAGCGTTTTCCTTCGCTCAAACTATATATACATAGACTGGGGTAGAAAAGAGCGGAGCCCATATTTCACGCATAGGTATGCAAATAACCACCAAACACGCACCCCCCTACATCCCCACACACATTTTGGGCCGACCCATGTGGGAGCTGGGAGCTCCTTTTCTACTTTGAGAATTTTTCATGAATCTTAAATTCAAAAAAGAACGTTCGGAATTTCAAAAAACTTTTCAAGTTTTTTTCAGATTTCAATAAATGCCCATGAAATAAAAAAAAGTTCATGAATTCCGAAAATGTTCATGAATTTATAAAAGATGTTCACAAATTTAAAAAAAATCATAGATTCAATATAAGTTACCAGATCCAAAAATGTTCATGAATTCAAAAAATTACATGCATTTAAAACAATTTTTGTAAATTTCAAAAATTGTTCATAATTCAAAAAAATTCATCAATTTTAAAAAATTGTTCATGAATTTATAAGATGTTTGTGGATTCAAAACATGTTCACGAATTCAGAAAATGTTCATGAATTTAAAAGGTGTTGCAAAAGTTGTTCACAAATTCAGAAAATATTCATGAATTTCAAAAAAAATTGCAAGTTATAAAAAAGTTTACGAGATTAAAAAATAAAAAACATAAGACAAAGGGAAGGAGAAGGATTTTTTTTTAGAAATAGTAAAAATGAGGAAAAATAAAAAGAACAAGAACACGAAGAAAAACAGTTCAAAAAAAATTCTAGAACCTTCCCAAAAGCGATGGAAGAAAAAACCAGCGAGCAGACCGCCCCACTCTACTCCCCCAAGCGGAAGAAAAATGGGCCAACCCAGAAAAATATGGATGAGTGCCCGGTGGTACACGGGAGGTCGCTAGATAACGATCTACGCGGATTAGGAGCTCCGTGAAATCAGCAATTAAGAAGTACTTTTTGCAAAGGTCAACTTGGAAGGTTTTTTTTCATAGATTCATTTATTCAAAACGTTTTATCTATTAAACAGTGCATCCAAATCTCGAACCATTTTCACCGTTGGATTTCTTGCGTTGAAATCTTAAAAACTAGATCTAATGTTGATAGGTTTCGATAAATTCTTTTTTGATGAGAAAACTGGATGAAAAAACGTATCAGGAGCAAGTTTTTTTCCTTTCCGAAAAGGCACAACTGTGTCTCTCACGGAAGCAAATCTGTGCCTGCAGGAGAAGAAATTTTGCGCCTCTCGTGGATGAAAAAAAAGCATGGTTTTTCTTCCTTTTACAAGAGGCACAATGCCAAAGCAAATCCGTACCTACATGAGAAGTAAATCAGTGTCTCTTGCGGAAAAAAAATTCCTTTTCCGAAGGAACGACTGTGCCTCTCGTGGAAGCAAATTCGTGACTCCACGAGAAGTAAATATGTCCCTCTCGTGGAAAAAAAAAGAAAACACAATTTTTTTTCTTTTTCGAGAGGCACAACTATGCCTCTCGCGGAAGCAAATCCACGACTACACGAGAAGTAAATCTGTGTCTCTCGCGGAAGAAAAAAAACACATACTTTTCTTTTCCGAGAGGAAGGACTGTGCCTCTTGCGGAAGTAAATTCGTGCCTCCACGAGAAGTAAATTTATGCCTCTCGTGGGAGGAAAAAAAGAAAACACAAAATTTACCTTTTTCGAGAGGCATGACTGTGCCTCTCGTGGAAGCAAATCCATGACTCCATGGGAAGTAAATATGTGTCTCTCATGAAAGGAAAAAAAGAAAACACAAAAGTTTCCTTTTTCGAGAGGCACGGCTATGCCTCTCGCGGAAGCAAATTCATGCCTCCACGGAAAGTAAATCTGTGCCTCTCGTGGAAGGAAAAAAAAGAGAACACAAAATTTTCCTTTTTTGAGAGGCACGACTGTGCGCGGAAGCAAATTCATGACTTCACGAGAAGTAAATCTGTCTCACTCGTGGAAGGAAGAAAAACACGGTTTTCCCTTTTCCGAGAGGCATGACTGTGCCCCTGGCGGAAGCAAATCTGTGCCTCTCATAATTTCCTTTTTTTAACACATTTTAGTGCTCATTTTTTCCAAACCTATGGAAAACAAGGAAAAAAGCGAAAAGCCGATAAAACAAGAAAAATCATCTGAAAGTTAAAAACGCGTACAGAAAAAAAAACTGAAGGAAGCACCCAGCACGCGACACGTGGTGATGGCGGGGGCTCCTCAAGGAGTATCCTTGATTAGTTGCTTCCGGAGGTGCGGGAAAATAGCAATCTTATCAGGATCAACCAGTAAGCTCATCATAAGGCCCCTGGCATTATTCGGTCCGAGATGAAACTTCCCTAACTTATTCGGCCCAGCAAATAAACCGCGCCCAGAAAAATAAACCCCATTCAAGAGCCAAGTCCAATCCGCTTCAGATCTTCCGGAGTGTGCTAAAAAGACCGTCCACAGAGCACACTCTGCTAAAAAAAAAATCTCCACAGAGCACACGCTGTACTGCGCACGTACGGCTAGCCAAGCGCGGCACACAATCACAAGTTCGACGTGAGAATGATGCGCATACCCGGTGTTTTTCCTTGCCAACATGGCAGGACATCCAACTCTGATGGCTCGAGACAGAGCAAGTCCAGGCACGGAGCCTTGCCAAACGCCAAGGCAAAATTATACAGAGAAATTCTTAGATTTCCTACTATCAGTAAAAAAATGTTTCTTCCAAGCTGAGCACATCACATGCAAGTACAAGTACGCTACAACAACCAGTGGGCACATCACACACACAAAATGCTAATCTCAGTCCTGTATCCAAAATCTTCGAAACAAACATTCTTATTAGACTATATCTGTATGTCATATCTCTCTGTCCGACCAATTATCTATTCTATTCCAACCTCCCATATCTGGTCTTCAGTGCAACTTTCTTTCTCCCTTGCCATCCATGTCACCTATACTTCCTTTCTCGTTTAGTTTTCTTCTTTCAGGTTGCACGCACGCACGCTCTATAACTGGCCAGACAAGCCTCGCCCGGGGTCATACCTCGACAGCAGCCGCCTCTGTCGAAACACCACAGAACAAACACCAATAGATGGATGTCAATTGCCATTGTACATGGTAAGTTGGTAACTGAATAATTACCTTCAGTAGTGCAATTTTTTGAGAACGGATGGAGAGTTCGGAGAAGGGACACTCACGATGGGCTCAAACTGAGGTGCTGTCAGGTTGGTCTCCAGGTTCCTTAGCACCAGCAGGATCTGCACGGCGTGACAGAGCTTTCTTAATCAGAATAGTTGTTCATATGAGGAGCAGAGCAGGGGAGACTGAATACTGCGAATGGTCATACTGAAGAAAAAGTATAACTGGAAGTGAAGCACTCACCGTCTTCACGGTGATGCCGTCCATGTCCTTGAGTTTCTGCAGGTGGGCCTCGATGCGGCACGGCGTGGCTGGGTCGAATATGTCGCCGATGAACCGGTACACCCGCGCGAAATGCATGTCGTCTGCAAGAACGGCACCAGGAAATTGAAACGGGATTCAGCTTTTACAGTTGTTTCAGAGAACAAATTTAACCATCGTGAGGCAAAAGATGACATGTTTACCCGGCGACAACGGGAGCGGAATCGTCTCGTCCTCCGCGTCGGCGATCGCCGACGCTTCGCCTGTGCTGCCACTGCCAGTCCAGTCCATGCTCGTATCGTCGAAGCTCGGCGCCCCCATGAATGAGCTGCCACCTAAGTAACGATGATTATGGTGTTTTCGCTGCAACTCTGTGTGTGCGTGCGGAAATGGAAAAAATTCAGAAGACATGAACCGATACCTGGGTGTGTTGCTGCAGCTGGTTCAGTCTGGCTCCCTGCACCTCCATGGCTCACCCAGGCTGAAGTGCCTGAACTGCCCGCCCAGTCCGAGTTCTGCATGTCTGAACAACACACAGAGCACACTCCCATGTTAGATCAATGAGCGTATAGATCAATTAAGAAGCAGAGTGATCAGAGATTTAGAACACTGAGCCCAGAAAGTGGAGAGCGGGAGGCAGAATCACTTGCCATTGGACGCCGGAAGAACTCCCGGTCCCGGATAGGTCCAGCCGACGGGACCCTGAACAACACCGGTTGGACAATGCTGCGGCTGTCCGTGCAGCACTGCCGTCCCGTCGGCCGGCGAGATCTGCTGCTGCGACATGGCGAGCCTGCGGCTCGGGTGCTGCGGCGGTGGCAGCCCGGCGGCGAGGCCCAGCCTCTGGACCTTGAGGAAGTACTTCTGCGCATGGCTGCGTATCTGCAGTGCACAATGTTGCATTTCATTTCACGATCCTTGCATTTCTCGAATCGTCAGAACGGAGGTAATCTGCAAGATTGGCATTTAACTTACCTGCACCGCGGTCTTGGTGCGGACGTGCTCCTCGATCTTCCTCCAGTCGCGGCCGAACCTGGAAAACCGCACGAAATGACCAGCAGATTCAGCGGAGGATTCGGAGTTTCAGACTTACTAGATTGCTCAGAGACGCAGAGGACAGTCAGTCACCTGAGGAGGGCGTCGAGGAAGCGCTCGTGCTCGTCGGGGCACCACCGCTCCCTGGGCCTGGTGATGGTGTAGGGCTTCCTGGCCTTCTTCCCCGGCGACGACGACGTCCCCTCGCCGCTTCCTCCCCTCTCCGCCATGATCCACCAGAGAGACCACCAAGCTAGCTAGCTACTGCGATGCCGGGAAGTAGGTCGCTTGTGCTGCTCGTCGCTCTCGATGCCCGAGCTAGCGCGACACCGCGTACGTGTATATATAGACTCCGCCGCGCACGCACGCGGCCCCGCGTAAATCCATTTGTCCTCTAGGCGTTTTGACACTGATCGGCGGCCATTGTTGTGCCACGTTATTCTTGGCGGCCAAAGAATTAGGCCGGCGAGGCGAGTAGCGCGCGTACAGTTGGCGCTTGCATGGATGTGGCGGGGCTGCATGCGGGCTGGTGCAAGTGAGCGGCCGGGCCTCAGTGGTGTCGCCTGACGGCGACGTGGCCTTCGTCGGCGGTGTGGGCGCGGGAGGGAGGAACGTGCGCGAGCTTGAGCGCGTCTTATCTCTCCCGGGTTCTTTCCGTTTTGGGGGGCAGAGTCGGCAGGGTTTCGCCGCGCGCGCGGGGGGCAGGCACGGCTCGTTTCCATTTTTTGGCGGGCAGATAGACACGGTTCGGCGCGGAGTCCACGAGAACGAGACGAAGCTGGTTGATGGACAGGAGCGACGTGGCCTCTTCCTCTCCTTGCGTCCTCCTCCTCGACCAGGTGTAAGCAGCTGAGCGCCTCCGAACCTTCTTCTGATACAGTATCCAACTTCACCGAGAACATATGGTTTCCAAAAGCAGAATTGTTATATCTCACTTACCAAGTCTCAGTCGATACTTAAGTGAAGATCCATGCAAGATTTTATTTTTTATTTTTATCTTTTTATTTATAGTATATGTTTTGTCATTTTAACTTCAGACTTGGTTAAGTCTCAGACTCGACTGAGATTTACCCACATCCTTTCAAAAGTTAATCCCGGCTACTGCGATCAAAGAGAGCGTGTCTATGTTGCCTCGTGTCTGAATTTACCGTGGTCGGTCAAGCACGCGCTTATTCACTGCGGTGTCACGCCAAGCTCGATCGAGTCGGCAAAGATATACCTCGAGTCACTTCGACCGGTAGTGTAGCCAAGCTTCGTCTTTTCAACGCGTCCATTGGACCGCGGTAAATGTTTAGGTACGAGGGGTCCCATCACCCCCTGGATAAAGCTAGCTACGTGCCAGAAAGGGGCTTGTTTTTGGCGCCAAGCCGAGACAGAGAGAGGTGATACAGCTGATGAACTGGTACACACGTACTTGCGTTTACGTGCCATGTCCTCATCAGAGAATCCCGGGATGGAACAGCACGTCTTACACGTTGTCGATCGAGTTTGGCCGGCGAACCCAATAGCTCATGTGTTCGTCGTGACGGGCCTGACGGCCATGCGGTGAGCAGGAGTTTAGGGCACGTGCACGTTTCTATTGAGCACGTACGTTTGGGTAAGGAATGGTTCGAACAAGATTAATATCGCTCGCATCACGCACATGTTTCATTTTTTTCCGAAAAAACTTCCAATCTATTCATCTTCAATCATGACAGTACAACGAACACCAGAAATAAAAATTACATCCAGAACCTTAGACCATCTAGCGACGATTACAAGCACTGAAGCGAGCGGAAGGCGCGCCGCCGTCATCACCCCTCCATCGCCGGAGTCGGGCACAACTTGTTGTAGTAGACAGTTGGAAGTCGTCGTGCTAAGGCCCCACAGGACCAGCGCACCAGAACAGCAACCACCGCTGATGAAGAATAACGTAGGTGGGAAGGATTCAACCCGAAGACACACGAACGTAGACGAACAACGACGAGATCCGAGCAAATCCACCAAAGATAGATCCGCCGGAGACACACCTCCACACGCCCACCAACGATGCTAAATGCACCGCCGGAATGGGGACTAGGCAGGGAGACCTTTATTCCATCTTCAGGGAGCGGCCGCAGTCTCGCCTTCCTGAGCAGGACACAAACTCTAACAAGACAGGAAAAAACGACTGAAAACGAAGCCCTCCGCCAGCCCTTGGCAAGATCCACCGCGCTCCCATGGCCTTAGGGCCACCGGAGACGAGGCGGACCTGCGCCGGCGAGAGGTAGAAATCCTAGCTTTCTTTCTTGAACGAGGAGGAGCGACTTGACGGCTATGGATCGTTATGGGGAATAATCGTGACGGCATCACGCACATGTTTCTGCTGCTGTATAGAGTGTACGCCAAATGGCAGGAAGATATGCAGGCGTGCAAGAACCGAGGAATGTTAAGTCATGCATATACGCGTTTTTCCCACACACAAAAAAAGATGCATTTGTGAGTTTAAGTTTTTTTAGGGGTATTGTGAGTTTAAGTGAATTAGTTTTTCTCAGACGAAGTTTAAGTGAATTAGTTACCTTGAACGTTCAATTTTTATTATATTTGTGGGCACAACACTCTATGTTTTATGATTAATAGGGTTCCTCTGGCTCCCGTTGGCGCCGTCGTCGGTCCGCCCCGTCTCCGGTGATCTTAGGCCATCGGCGCAGAGTGGATCCCGACCCTTGCCGGTGGGAGGGTTTCGTTTTTACATCTTTTTTGAATTGTTAGGGTTTGTGTCTTGCTCAGGAAGGCGAGACGGCGGCAGCTCCCTGAAAATTGAATAAAGGTCTTCCCGCCTAGTCCCCATTCCGGTGATGCCTCTAGTATCGTCGGTGGACGTGTGGATGTGTGTCTCCGGCTGATCTGTCTTTGGTGGATTTGCTCTGATCTATTCGTCGTTCGTCTATGTTCGTGTGTCTTCAGGTTGGATCCTCCTGATCTACATTCTTCATCGGCGGCGGTTGCTATTCTGGTGCGTTGGTTCTATGGGACCCTAGCACGACGACTTTTCGACTGTCTACTACAACAAGGTTTGCTTGGCTCCGGCGAGGGAGGGGGAGGGGCGATGACAGCGGCGCGCCTTCGGCTCGCTTAAGTGCTTGTAGTCGTTGCTAGGTGGTCTAAGGATCTGAATGTAATTTTAATTATTTCTAGTATTCGTTCTACTACCATGATTGAAGATGAATAGATCATAAGTTTTTATTGTAAAAAAAGTTTTATGATTAATGATCATGGGAGTATAAAAGGGAACATGGGGCTGGCCAAGCCATGTATGTCTTCCATCTCATAGACAAAATTACAGAGAGTAAAGGTAGGCCTAACAACTACAATCTCTTTGATGATTGCTTCATTCTTCCCTCCCATCAAGGCAACAATGTCACTGATTCTAAATTAGGAACCAAAATTAATGTTGATGGTGTTTCATCTTGAAACAATTTTGTTGTCACCGGCGCACTTTAAGTGAACAAATTATATTTGTATATTTAAAAGTCAAGCGGTGAATATTGTTTAATTTGATGTCTACAATGATATAGTGTGTATTTGTATGGTAACCTAACACATTTATTTGTTCCTTATATTGTTAGTCGTATGGTAAACCCTAACACATTAATCTGTTCCTTAAAATTTCTAATAGTGCAAATGCACCGGTGATGACCCGTCATCTCAATCATGTTACAACTATAAGTTTCACTATCTTCATATTGTATTCCTCAAGCACGGTCGACACTATACCTGAGAATGGGAGGCCCAACCTGACGGTCCATGCTCGGGCTCCTCTTTGGAATTTCTCATTTGGCGCTCAAAATTGTACTCATCCCGTACAGCCTCATTTTTTGTTTACGTTTTCTGTTTTTTTTGTCTTACTTCCAAATATTCTACATAAATATATTTCAAGAACCACTTTCCACAAAAACATTGAAAGAAAGTTAACCAACCATGTGAAAAATGTTAAATGTGTATAAAGAAAATGTATATCATGTATACAAAAAAAAGGTGTATGCATTTTTTTGATCATGTATTTTTTTAATTGAGCATTTGAGAATAAATGGTAAACAAGTATTTGAAAAAAATCAATCAAGCATGTGAAAAATGTTAATAAAGCATTTGAAAAATGTTAATCTGTGTATAGAAAAATGTTCACCATGTGTTAAAAATATTAATCTTGCATTTGAACAAAATCTAATCAACCATTTAAAAACAGTAAAATGTGTGTAGAAAAATGTTGAGCATGTAATAGAAAATATGTTACTCAAGCATTTGAAAATGTTAAAATGTGTATAGAAAAATTGTTGACCATGTATTAAATAAATTTTTATCTTGTATTTGAAAAATACTAATCAAGCATTAAAAATATGTATATAAAAAGTTGACAGTGTATTAAAAATGTTAAACATGTATTTAAAAATGGTGAACATATATTAGAAAAATGTTCTTGACGTATAGGAAAAATATAGAATGAAAACCAAATGAAAAAAAGGAAAACAAAAAAGACCAATGGAAACCATATAAGAAACAAATGAACCAAAGAAAAAAATAAACAGAATTAACAAATGCAAAGGAAAGAAAAACAATGAATACTCATAAAGAAACAAAGGAAAACAAAAGAAAACTTTTGAAAACCAAGAAAGAAAGAAAATCAAAGAAAAATAAAAACAGAAATAACCACAGAAGAAAAAAAGAGAAATAAAAGAAAAATGAAAGAAAAAACCAAAAGAATGAAGTACAACAACGTATAAAAGAAATCAAAAGAAAACAGAGAAGAAATAAGAAAACCAAACACAAAACAAAAGAAAACGAAGAAAGAAAGAAAGCAAAAAAAAAAAAACGGACCAACACATCAGCAAACAGACCAACGACCGAACAAACGAGTAAAACCACTGGCCCATACGCGTGCGCCAGGAAAACTTCAGGCCATACGGATGCTAGTCTCGCTACAAGCGAGACATAGCATTCGCGCATACGTAGCGCATACCCCTCCAGCGGACACACTTTAAAAAGGCTGTCCTATGTATACGTTAATTTTAACCAGTTTTGTGAAGCTTTCAAATGGTTTTTTCCCCTGTGATTTTACTCGGTTTTTCCTTTGTGCTTCTGTTTTTGTCAAATATTATTAACTTTTCTAAAATTTCTTAAAAAATAATTCAAATATGCGAACATTTTTAAATTTCGACAATATATTTTTACATTCGTGTTTAATTTACAAAATGAATATTTTTCAAATTGGTGGACATTTTTTAAAATTCCTGAATTTTTTCTAAATTTATGAATATTTTTTATGTTCATGAATTATATTTCGAATTTATGAACATTTTTTCATAGTGGCAATGTTTCTATAGTATTCAAGTACATTCTTTTTAAATTTTTGCGGTAAGTGGGAACGAATGTGATAGCCGATGGTACTAGCATTTCCACAGGTTGAGCTCCTTATCTTTATGAATTTTTTGAAGTCACAAACATTTTTAAAATTCATGAACATGATTTTCAAATCTATTACTTCCTCTGATCCATATTAAATATTGATAATTTTTGTAACCAACAGATGGAGTGTTTTTTCTTTCACACGAGCGAACTAGAAAAAACGCGAGCAAGTGATCGAACGAGTGTACCGAACGGACAGAGTGACTACTATCGGGCCGCGGCCTACTAAGCGGCATGGGAGCACTCCCACTCTAATTCGTCGCTGGTGCCGAATAGACGAAATCATTAATTGTGAAGTACTCTTTCCAAAGGTCACTCTCACCTTCCCACGTTGCGACAAGTGTCGTACTGCATTGTTTGGACGCATGGTATAAGAGATTCTAGTGTATTCAAAACATTTTATCTCTCAAACCGTGCATCCAAATCTGGCATGCGAGGAATCCAACATAGGAGTTTTCACTTTCTTCATAGATTCGTTTATTTAAAATGTTTTATCTGTCAAAACTGTGCGTCCAAATCTTGAACTGTTTTCATCCTTGGATTTTTTGCGTCTCGATTTTCAAAACTAGATCCCATCTTGATAAGTTTCGACGAAATTTTTTCAAGAAAAAAAAACAGAAGTAAAAACCTGAACCATGAGCACGTTTCTTCCCTTTACGAGAGGCACGATCGTACCTCTCGTGGAAGGAGAAAAACAGGTATTTTTTCCTTTTCGAGAGGCACAATCGGCATATCGCGGAAGCAAATCTGTGTCCCCACGAGAAATAAATCCGTGCGTCTCATCGAGAGGCACGGCGGTGCCTCTCAAGGAAGCAAATCTGTGCGTCCACGATAGGTAAATCCGTGCCTCTCGTGGTAGTAAAAAACAAAACGTGTTTTTCTCTTTTGCAAGCCGTGCCTCTCGCGTAAGCAAATCCATGCCTCCACGAGAAGTAAATTTGTACCTCTCATGGAAGGAAAAAAAGAAAACATGTATTTTTTTACTTTGCGAGAGGCACGGACGTGCCTCTTACTTAAACAAATCCGCGCCTCCACGAGAAGTAAATTTGTGCCTCTTGCTGAAGGGGGAAAAGTGTTTTATCTCGCCAATAATCTTTTTCGATTTTTTTGTCCAAAACCTAAGAAAAATATGAGGAAAACCAAAAAAATCATTTAAAAGCCAAAAGCGCGTATAAAAAAACAAATTCGAAGGGAGCGCCCAGAGCACGACACTTGGCGGCGGCTAAGAGCATGCCAAGTGCCGCGCTCCCAACCCACCCAAATGACCCTTGCGAGTGCTGAGTACTCCTTGATTAGTTGCTCTCCTGAATGGGACCTCTTGTTCACAAACCTTTTTATTCAGAAAATAGGCATATTAATATATTTCAACATTTAAATAATGAGTTCATTTTTTTATGTTTCAGGCTGGGCTGGGCTTGGGCTTAGGGCGTGTTTGGTTGCCGTGCGCTACAGTACCCGTATTGCATACACTTCTACACCCAACCTGGCTATGCAAATGCAGCCTCAAATGCACTATCTGCATGTTATTTGGTTGCCTGCATGCCCTCTTGCCTGCATAGGCAGAACCACACTGCCTGGTGTTTAATTGCCTGCATGTTAGTGGATAAACCCAAGGCATGGTGTTTGGTTGTATGCAACGCCTGGTGTGTGGTAACCTCTTTGGCTAGTTGGTGAGGTTACCAGCACACTTCAGCACAACCAGTAGCACACATCATAAGGAGAGCAGAATATAAACAGAGGATCAACTACTTAAGAGCATATTTCAGATAAGCAGTACCACACTTCATAACAATTCTACGCATAAACCATAAACATAAACAGTTCAAAGCAGACTCGATAGTACTTAGGGAGGCCCCGGCCCTACTCCTTGGCGGCGAAGGCTTCGTCGTGCTTCCCGCACTTGTTGACGACCTCAATGCCATCGTCATCGAAGATGATGACCTTGAGGGTGTCAGGAGTGAGGAGCTTGAACATCACCATGTAGCCGATCTTGATCTGATGAACGGCTGCGTAGGTGGCCCAACCCTGATCCAGGGTCACCCTGCCGTTCATCAGCTTCACCGTCACCTTTCAGGAGCAGCCGGTGTTGTTCCTGAGCTTGAACTCCGTCGGCACTGCGACGAAGTGCTTGGTGAAGTCCAGGGGCATGGGATGCACTCAAGCTTCGCTGCAAGGATGACCTTGCAGAAGTGAGTTGGGGCCATCCTCCTGATGGTAGTGGCCGTAGTTGCGGCGCTTGTTGCTGGGGGGCTCCTCCACGCCTTCGTCGTTGCTACCCTCAGGCATCTTCGGGCCTTCCTCGACGGTGGGCAACAGCACAACCTCGTCGGGCATTGGGTGAAGGGGCTGCTTGCCCTTGTTGTCAACGGCCGGGAGCACCTCGTGCCCATCTCATTGCTCTCCTCGATCTGTACACAATTCATGGAGTCAAGCACAGCACAGAGTTCATGGCTAATTGAAGAGCATGTAGTTAAAACGGCATGACTGTCACTCTTCTCCTCCTCTCCATCCCCCCTATACTTACTCACCCTGCCCACCACTACTTACCCACCCCCCTCTCTTCTCTCACTGTCAACCTTCCTCTTCCCCATCGCCATGAGCTCTAACTCCAGCTCCAACGCCAACTCCTTCCCTTGTGGTATTGGCTGGAGGGCCTTCTTCCTCGGGTGGACGGCTGGTGACCGGACCAAGTTCGAGAACACCATGGAGGTGTGCTCGAACTTCGGCTCCATGCCTGAGATGCAGAAGGAATCTAATGAAGTGCTCATGAGGGCCACTGCAGAAGAGCTGAAGACGCTGATTCCTGACCCAGCGAAGGGCGCGATGGCAGTTGACATCATTTGCTGGGCCATGAATCAGGTCGTCTCCGACGACGCTAAACAGAGGAAGAAGTGGTGCAAGTACAAGACCTACTGGGATCTTAATGACTGTCGTGCCGCAGTGTACTGGGAGACGGCTATGCGCCGCCGGCGGTCATCGTGGGGAGCCTAAGGAGGAGGAAGAAGAAGCGGTGCAGATGTCAGCGAGGGGCCGGAGCCAGGCCGTCGTACATGGCAGATCGACCTCGACTCCGCCGAGGACGAGGACGACGACCCGCCGGCCCGCACGGCGATGAAGAAGAAGATGAAGGCCAACGGCTCGACCAGCCGCTCCGCACGCCGGTGACGGCCACCGCGGTCAGCTGGTGTCCGTTGTGTACCCCCAATCCCCCAATCCCCCTTCTGCATTCCGATCTTGCATCTATGAACTCGTATGAACTGCTATGAACTAGTATGAACTATCCCTATGCTTATCTACCTCTATTCCCCATTCCCTCCGTCGTGGATCGAATTTATCGCCGGATCGAACGGGATAAAGTTTTGCATGTTGAAGAGAGAGAAGTGCTTACCACCATTGCCGCGGGCCAACTGCTGATCCGCTCGCCGGTGATGGAGTCCGGTGGTCTTCTTCCTCTGCTCCGATCTGCCGCCGCCGGTGAGAGTTGGGAGAGTGGGGAAGAGTGAAGAGAGGGAGCGGTGAGGGGCGGTGAGGCTAATAACTGACGGCGCTTCGGGAAGCAACGCGGCTTCTCGAGCGTGGCCGCACGTGTGCAGCCGCCGCCGCCCACGTGCACCGCTCGGGCCAGGCCCTCGAGAAGCTGCCGATTCGTGCGTTCCCAGTGAGCCAGACCCAGAGATGCTTTAAGTTTCGTGCTGTGCAGGTCCAATAATAAAACCAAGCGTCCAAACCGAAATCACTAATTAAGGAGTACTCATTGCAAAGAACACTCCATCTTCCCTGGTCACGACAAGTGGCACACATGCAACGCGCCACTTGTCGCAACCTGGGAGTTTTCCCTTTTTTCGTAGATTCGTTTATTCAAAATGTTTTATCTCTTAAACCGTGCGTCCAAATCTCAAACCGTTTTCACCATTGGATTCCTCGCGTCGAGATCTTCAAAACTAGATCCCATGTTGATAGGTTTTGACGAACTTTTTTTTCACGAAAAAAACCGGTCGAAAAAAACCGGACGAAAAAACCAAACCGGGAGCACGGTTTTTTCCCTTTCCGAAAGAGGCACGCCTATGCCTCTCGCGAAATCACAACCGTGCCTCTCATGAAAGCAAAACCGTGACTCTCATGGAAAGAAAAAAAAAACAGAAAACGCGTTTTTTCCCTTTCCGAAAGAGGCACGCCCGTGACTCTCGCGAAAGCAACCGTGCCCTGGCAAAAGCAAAAACCGTGACTCTCGCGAAAGAAAAAAAACAGAAAACGCGTATTTTTTCCTTTTCCGAGAGGCACGGCCGTGACTCTCGCAAAAGCACAACCGTGCCTCTCGCGGAAGCAAAACCGTGACTCTTGCGAAAGAAAAAAAAACAGAAAACGCGTTTTGTTTTTCCCTTTCCGAGAGGCATGGCCGTGACTCTCCGAAAGCACAACCGTGCCTCTCGCGGAAGTAAAACCGTGACTCTCGCGAAAGAAAAAAAAACAGAAAACGCGTTTTTGTTTTGTTTCCGAAAGGCACGGCCGTGACTCTCGCTAAAGCACAACCGTGCCTCTCGCGAAAAAAACGTGACTTTTCACAAAAGAAAAAAAAGTAAAAGCGTTTTTTCGCGCAAAATTTTTAATTTTCAAAATTTTCTTTTGGTTGAAACGCTAAGGAAGATCGGGGAAAAACCAAAACGTCGAAAAAAACCAGGAAAATAATCGTTTAAAAAGCCGAAAACGCGTGCGAAAAAATAAAAAAACAAAATCTGAAGGGAGTGTCCAGAGCGCGACACGTGGCGAATGGCTGAGAGCGCGCTAATTGGCGCTGATTGTTGCGAGGCTCCCTAAGGAGCGCTCGTTAACTAGTTGCTCCCCGTCTAAACAGCCCGTTCCCTTCCCACACGGGTCTGGTTGGGCCTAATGGAGGCAACCAAACACACCCTTAGTATTTCCAGGTTGGGCCTTTTGTGATGCCTGGCCGAGTCCAGCGTGATCAGCCCTAGTCGGCACGATATTTTCCTTCTCAAACAAAAAAAAGTCGGCACAATATTTCAGGTTCTCTTCCTTTTGCTCAAAAAAAAAGAAATCCCTTCTTTCTTTTTCACGGGTAGGTTTCCAACCGAAGAAATGAACGGTTTTCTCGCAAAGTAGCATCCGGAGAAGATTGGGGAATCCTGAAAAGGCGCCAGCG
Organism: Aegilops tauschii subsp. strangulata; assembly: GCF_002575655.3. Classification (NCBI taxonomy): domain Eukaryota; kingdom Viridiplantae; phylum Streptophyta; class Magnoliopsida; order Poales; family Poaceae; genus Aegilops; species Aegilops tauschii. The sequence goes on along the minus strand of NC_053037.3, from coordinate 96,301,010 downwards.
ACCGACCGCCGACTGTCTCGTAGCCATCTCGAAAGCTCCCGTCAGAGAAGACACGCGGTGCCGCCTTCTCTTCCAGAGGCATCCATCAGCTTTCCACTCCTCATCCATGGCCACAAAAGCAAAGCGCGCACTGGCCGCGCACGTCTCTCCTCCGGCCGTCCCCCATATAACGGCGCTGCCCGGCACACAGCAGATACGAAACACATGACCACACGCATAGCTGAGGAAGCCAGGCACGTAGTAGATCCCAGACCGTACGTCCAAATTAAGCTCCCATGGACGAGGGCAAATATCAGCAGGGCTGGCTCGCCGTCGGCCTGCCGCCGGCGCCGGTGCTCGCCGTCACCGGCATCGTGACCTTCTTCCTCTACCTGTCGTGGCAGATGGATGAGTTCGAGGAGCAGCTGCGCCATCGCACCCAGGCAGGCTTCTGGGTGCTCATTGTGCTGGGGCTCCTCGCCCTGGGCGTGCTCGCGCAGCATGTGCTGTTCGACGGAGAGGGGAGGGTCGCCGTGCCGGCGGCATGGCGCGGCCAGCCCGAGGGCGGCTCCGGCACGTCGCCGTGGGGCGTCGCGGCCCTGGTGGCTCTGCTGCTGGTGCTAGTGTCTCACAGGTCCGACTTCCAGATATTCAAGCCCCCGGGGTTTAGATGAGCGTTTTTTTTTGAAGGAAAGCTATGTATCCCGATGCAGATAACTATGATATATTATATACAATAAATTAGTAGAAGGTGTTTTTGCAAGCCTGCATGATGAAGCAAAATAACATAAATAAAAAAGAATTACTCCCTCGGTCCCCAGAAATTGCTTTTGGAGGCCGAGCTCGGCCTTCAAATGCAAAATTCAAAATTTATGAAAATTCATACTTTTACATTTTAAAAATTTCTGAAAAAAATACAGAGATAGATAAAGGCAGAGTGCAAGTGTGTAAATTTTCAGGACGAGATACGTTGAAATGAGATGAGGGCCTTGCAAAAAGACAAAGGGCCTTGCAAAAAGACAAATCTGAACTTTTTAACACATAATACAATTCATCCTCACATACTAGTAACTTGTCTATTTTGTATAGATCGCATTTCAATGTATTCCATCCTAAAATTTTACACACACGCCTCATATCCTTCTTTATTTGTACACTTTTTTCAGAATATTTTGAACCCGAATTTTTTGAATTTTGATTTTTTTTAAAGTTGGCCTCCATGAAAGCCAAGAGCCAAAATGTCATTCTCCTCCATCCCATAGTATAAGATGTAAAATATTGTATCTAATACATTGCAAATATAATCGGTATATAATTGGAGAGAGTTGTGATTGACGTTGTGTCCAATGGAAAAATGTTTACAGTCTGGGTGAAAGCGAAGGATGAGCCAAATAAGACGAGACAATTCCCATATGGGATCTATTATTGGGGATCTATGGGGCATCTTTTTGGGGTTGTACATCGGCTGGAGGGACAAGTATTTGGCTTGATGCCGGATGCAAATCTTCATATATTCCGCGTGCGGTGATCAAGATAGAGTGTCGTGCCATGCACAGTATTGACGATGACGAGTCTTGGCGGCAAGGTGCAGCAGGATCTCGATGCTGGATACCGTTCAATGGGCGCGTGCAGAAGGCATGTTCTGTTTGGCATAGTGACGGCGTCAACGACAGAAGGGTCTAACAAGACCAGTGCATTGATTGATCCTAAAGATGGGACTGTGGAAGAAGGTGGCGACGAATTCTACAACATGCGCATGTGGTGCACATTGAAGGTCTGCTAGACCGGTTGGTGCTCCCGGCTTGCTGGCGGGCGGCTTGGTGAGGCCACCGAATTTTTTGGTGTGCGTGACGCACTGTTAAGGCACATCATCAATCTTGTAGGTAGGGCGACAATTTTGCGAGGAAGGTGATTTTGGATTGATCTATGTATTTATTTTGTAAGACCTTATTGAATAATGCAATAAAGATGGTTGTGTGTATCGCTCGATGCAGAGGTCGGAGGTAATCCTTCTTTTTCAAAAGAGATAGTGTAGACATGCAAATTCTTCATAATCTGAAAAATGTTTGCTTTGACTTTGGAATATTATGTGAAGCCTTATATCAGTTTTATGCATGTGTGATATGTATTATGAGATTGAGCTTGTTGTTGAATTTGGCAATTGGTGCATGATGAGGGTCAGAATGGTAAGAGGAACTCCTGTCTGGACGCAAAAAAAGCATAAGGCTGGAGATGAAGCTGAGTTCATGGATGAAAACAAGTGAAATGATTTCCATGTCGTGGTCTTATTTGAGCAAGGGGCAGTTATAATGCCAAATTTTGACACGGTCATGCTCAATGTTGCTAAATTCTCCTCCCTCTCACAAGTGAATCAATATCAAAGGTCATAAGATCTTGGCGGTGAAAATAAGGAAATTTTGGAGAAGTAAACTGGGGGAGAAGATGTATGTGTCAAAGAGAATGTCATTGCATTTCTATTAGGAGGAAGGGGAAGATGAGATGGAGTCACAAGAATCTTTTAATACCAAGATCGAGAAGGCACGGGCTGGGGAAAGCTGGAGCAGCTCATGGGTCCAATGTTGTAACTGTTAGAAGATACGAAAGGTTCAAAGGCCAGAAAGATGGTGACATGATTGCACTTGCTACGTGGAAGGCAACCTCTAAAAACAATATACCAAAAGCCAAGAGAAAGGAAGAATTGAGTAGGTGACCCTGATGATCAGCAACGTGGTGCAAGACGACTATGTAAGGAGCCATGGTTGGAATCCGTCACAGATGCAGGACCACTTGTTGATGGGGCATGTTGCCTAATTTGGTCTTCAAACTTCTTCTTAATGTAAGGGTGATGTGATTCAGAGGCCTTTCTAACTCTGTTGTAGTTGTTAAGTAGGAGCAAAGTTTTAAATAGTTGGCTATAGCAAATAGCGGTAGAAGTGTTAGTGCACTAAGTGTCATTAAATGGCTTAGCACGTTGCTCTTCCAAATGCTACATGGCCTAGTTAAAACTGTGAGTAGGAGTGATGCTTGGATGAAGTTTCACCGTTTTAAGTTTCCTTGTTGCATGCAATGTTGTTTTTATGTTTGGATTTGAGTTTTATAAGAAAACCATCAATTTCTTAATAAAATCAATGAGGAAGCTCCTTGTTTCATTTTTTTGTAAATGACATCAATACAAAAGTCTACAAATCATTACAGAAGTCACCTAGCAAAAGGAAGATTTTGGAAATGGATTCCTAGGTTTACGGATTCTATCCATAGAAAATGTTCTCGCTGCTATCACATTATATAATTATAATATATTGCATGTTTTAGTTCTTTTACTACTTTTAGAAGCATATAAAAATGCATACCCCTTTCTACATCCTATTTGTACACAAATTCATATGCAAGCTTGACAAACATTGTTACTTGGGTTTAGTCTCCTGATTACACATGACATGAGCTTGAGAATTTGTAGGTATCACATCGAAGCTTCTAATTTTAGACAATGGTGTCTTGTGTTTGATTTCATTGTCTAGTCTCTAAATATTTTAAACTCCCACTAAATGGAGCATCGTGATGCATTGAGGTACTTTCCACGTTCATGGCCCCACATGGCAGGGAGCGGATTGATTGTGCAATGTGGCTGGTCCTATTCGCACGTGAACTTGGGGGCTCCTATGGTGATCCATGAACAAATCCGATAGTCTGTCTTTTTTCCATTGGTCTTAGGCCCCTCCCAATGCTCCACCTTGGGGGCTCCTATGGTGATCCATGAAAAAAATCTAAAATCATGAACCTTTTTTTAATAATTCATGAACATTTGGGAAATTTTGAACTTTCTAAAAAAAGAGGTAATTGCATCGGTGGTGTCTGAACTTGCCATGGTTGTTCAGTTTAGTGCATGAACTTGAAAAATACGCTGAAGTGGTCCTAAAACTTGGCACGCGCATGCAAATACGGTGTTAATCTATTATGTAGCTATATAGTGCGTTGACATGACATCAGATTCGTTTGACGTGGCATGGCGCCCACTTGTAGCGACGAAACTTTATCACTTGAATAATATAACTAATGGGTCCTGTCTGTCAGTATACAAGGAAAATTAAAAATAAAAACTTTACACGACGGAGTCGAACCTGACTTGCAGCTCCAAGACAAGCTGCGTTGACCAGTACACAAACAACATTTCTATACAAACTTTGCCCTCTCTGACAAATGAATTGTAAATAAAAAGACTTGTGTTGCTTAGATGGACTGCAACCAGTGGCCCATTTAGCACATGTTTTTCTTTTCTAAAGGAATGTAAAACTTCTCTAAATGTTAGTCATAATAATAAAAGTTAGATTCGAATATTCGTGCGTTATTAATAATAAACTCATGTATAGAAGTGTTTGTACTCACTTTTTTTTTAAATTATTTAATGAACATTCTTATATAGTCCATGACAAAAATTATATGCAGACTAAAAATGACCAGAGGGAGTAGGGTAAAACCATATGCCGTATTTGCAATTGTTGATACCTCGGGTCCCTCACGTACATGGACCTGCTCCTCGAAATGGTGAGAGGGTTTCTGGACACCCTGGGTCTCTAGACTCGCGGACTTCTGGGTAGCCGGAGTCCCCAGATCACAAGAGGAAGGTTCTCTGGATAGACCGGCTCTCGAGGGCCGTAAACCCATGGGTCCCTAGAGTGGGTTTTATCCTACTAGATACCAATGGCACCCAAAGTCCATACTCTGGGCACTCACAGCCTCCTGTGTGATCACTAGTACAAAACAGGGCTTTCGTCACAGGGCAATATTCACATTAGTCCCGGTTCAGTCACGAACCGGGACTAATGTGAGCATTGGTCCCGGTTCATGCAGCTAAGGCATTAGTCCTGGTTCACCTGGGCCCTTTAGTCCCGGTTGGTGCCACGAACCGGGACTAAAGGGTGCGATGCCCATTAGTACCGGTTGGTGGCACCAACCGGGACTAAAGGTCCTTTAGTCCCGGTTGGTGCCACCAATCGGTACTAATGGGCTTTGAGGCATTAGTACCGGTTCATGGCACGAACCGGTACTAAAGGGCCCATCAAACTCTACCCCCCCCCCCCCCCCCCCCCCCGTGGACCGCCTTTTCAGTTTTAGAAAAAACAAAAGAAAATGATGGAAATGTCAAAAAATAAAATAAAATAAGTTTCCCATGTGATATGTGGTCTAGTTGTTGGGAAAATTAAGAAATATGAATTTCGACTTTATTTGCAAAATCTCTCTGGAATTTCTTAAAATGGGCCTAACTTTTGCATACGAACTCGGATGAAAAAGTTTTTTATATGAAAAATCATCTACTCGAAAAGTTACATGCGAATTTAACCGGGGGAACTTTGTTAAACATTTTCAAAATCCTCAAAAACCTAACAGAAAAAAAGATACGGGGCTTTTAAGATCTGGAGAGGCAAAAAAATTCAAAAAATTTCAAATTGTGGTCAAACAATGGTCAAACTAATTATTCTAGAATATTAGTGTTACTAAATAATTATTTCAGTTTTTTTGAATTTTGGTCAAATCTGGTCAAACTGTGGTCAAACAGTGGTCAAACTAATTATTCCAGAAATATTAGTGTTACTAAATAATTATTGTTTTTTAAAACAATAGTTTCAAACTCAAACAGTGAAATGTGTCACTTCATGCTCAAGCTAAATTCCTGAGGGTTAATAGAATTGACATCTTACTATTGTCAGGAAAACAACAAGTGCAGACTTGGAAACGAGGGAGAATAGAACCCGGAAGTTAAGCGTGCTCAGGCTGGAGTAGTGAGAGGATGGGTGACCGTCCGGGAAGTTAGATGATTTGAAATGATGAGGGGTGATTAGAGATTAGAGGATAAATTGAGCAGTGATGAGGGGTGGTGATTAGAGATTAGAGGTTAAAATAATTCAGAAATTTGAAAATAAAAAAAATTCGCAAAAAAAACTTTCAAAAAAATATCATAAAATTTCCTTTAGTCCCGGTTGGCTCGTAACGACCCTTTAGTCCCGGTTCAAAATCCGGGACTAAAGGCCCTTACCAACCGGGACAAAAGCCCCCTTTTCTACTAGTGGATGGCGCTCTAAACATCCTGGACACAAGGGCACATAACCGGGGCACCCAGGTTCCCCTCCAGAACACGGTCAATTTGGCCCTCGTTCTACCACCTCTCAACTCCAACATTTGACTTGATCTTGCTCTACTGTTCCCAAACCATAAAAGATCGATTACTTCCTATCCCTCCACCCAAACACTTTGATTCTTTGGGGTCTAGAAAAAGTTCACTCGATATACACTTCCACAAGACCCTCTCATGTCAACTCGTTCTTCACCAACACTTGTTACTCTTGGAGATTTGGGTTCTCATTAACTTCTTAAGTTCAAGAATATCACATGAACAAGATTTGATCCATAAAGGTACTCATCACACGAGGTACATCATACAATTCAACTAATCATCAATGCAAAAGATCTTAATCATGGTGGCAATTCTTACGATCAAGAAGAGATACATGACACACAACTACTAGCACAAATCGGCAGCCTTAAATGGGAACTACTCCTAGATCATGATGAGAGTAGCAATAGTTGATGTACAGGTTGAAGATGAAGGTTCACCCCTTTGCAGAATGCCAAATCAGAGAGAAAACGAAGAACGCCTCAGAAAAGCAATGTGGACACGCCGAAAAAATCATCGGTAGTTAGGATAGGACTTTGGCGGTATATAAAGACTATCGGGCGCCGGATCCACGTGGGAGGATGCCCCAGGCCGTAGGCGCCCAGAGGCCCAGGGCACCATCGCTAGCTGCCTACACACTGGAGGAGGCCCTTGGGGCCGGGCCTTGGCTCCTGGATCTTCTTTTGATGTGAAACTGCCCGAACTATTTTTGAATTATTTTCCTTCGATTTTTATAGGGATTTCCTAAAAGTGAAAAAAGGCAAAAAAAAGAACTAGCACTTGGCACTTGATTAATATATTAGTCCAATAAAAGTTGATACAAAGTATGTCCAAAGTGTATGTAATTGTTAGCAATATAGCATGAATCATATAACAATTATAGATATGCTTGAAACATATTAAGGAACAACCGACCCACGACATTGTCGATCTGGTTTATTTTGAACTGCTTCCTCTGCGACCTCCAGGCATCCCGTAAACTCCTCGACGGTGAGTGTGTCGAGGTCGACGAGCGACTCGATTAACAGGGCAATCTGTGAGTACTTCTTAGGATCAACGCATAGGAACTTACGAACAACACGCTTCTCCCGGGTCGTCTCATTGAGCTGCACCATTTGTACCATCATGCCTGTGATGCGCATGGCAAAGTTTCCACCATCTCGCAGTTGATGAATCGGATGTCGCTGTAATGCCTGGACAGTGTCGCGAGCGTGGCCTCGTAGACGTGTGCCACTCCAAGGCGGATCGTCCTCAGGGTGTCCCAGGTGTCCTTGGCCGTGAGCTTGGTGGTGAGTATCGTCATTATTTCCAGTGGAACACCATGGAAGACTACCTTAGGGGCTAGCCGGCTGTCGCTTCGGATGGTGGTGCCGATCTCGATCGCCTCCCAGCGGCCCTCGAGCATCACTTGCATCAGGAGGGCCTAATGTTTGTAGCTGGTACAAGTGGGCATGGGACAGGGCGTGCCTCCCCCACTCTCGCACACCACCCTAGTCTTCACGATCCACCACGACTCTTCGTCGGCACTGGTGATCTTAGCCCACGGTGTTGCCGAGAGGGGTTGTATGGTCGTCACACAAGAAGGCTCCGATGCCAATTGCGGCAATCTCCTCTCACACACAAACAGCTCACACTCGCTCGATGAACACGAAGAACAAAGAGACACAGAGAGTTTTCTGCAGCGCGTGCAATTGCGACTTTTCTCATTTCTTTCACCTCCTTTTATTCTGGTACAAGGGAAACTTGCAACGCCCACGACCCCGACAGGTTCGTGACATCTCACGAACGGATCGAGCGCGCCACGAAAATCGCTCAAAGTAGTTGAGCCTACCAGCAAAAAACATTAACATAGAAAAGGCTTGTCATGGCAGCCGAAAAACATCCCATGGCAGCGGAACGGATAAATGCTTCCATGGTAGCTGAATGTTGCCATGGCAGAGAAACTAGACGCACAGACAAGATTTATTCTAGCACTAGTGGTGTGACGGTGGTGAGGGGAGACGGAGACGGGATGGTCAGACGGCGGAGGAGGCTGCACCGGAGGCGTTGTGGCCGTTGGGGTACTTGCGCTTCTTGTTGTTCATCCAGTTCCTGAAGACGTTCTTGCTGACGCCGATGTCGTGGCACCTTGCTTCGATGATGTCCTTGTCGCGCTTCTGCAGACGCCACCCCAGGTGCTCCGACAGCTCCTGCATCCGCAACTTCTGGTCGGCGGTGAACATGGTGCGGGATCGCTTCCTCTTCGAAATAACCCCATGGGGCGGTGGCGCCGTCGCCGGCAAGCGCTGGGCGGTGAGCCTCTGGATCTGCAATTCCCCTAGCGGGCGACTGTGTCGCGCCGAAGAGATGCACGCCGGCGGCTGCTACGCCACCGGCGCCGGATGGTACGCGGGTGGAGGCTGCAGTGGTCGGGACACGGAGCGCTCGTCGTCATACTCCGTGCCTTCCGAGTCGTACTCGGTGGCATCCGAGTCATACTCCGTGCCATCCGAGTCGGTGTCAGAGTCGACGCCCGGGAGCTGGTCCTCCAGCGTCTCCTCCCTGCGCTGCGGCAGGCCATGGAGCACGGTCGCCACCATGGGCGGCGGCGGCGGCGGCGACCTCTTCATCATCACCTTGCGGTGGAAGTTGCGGTGGCAGCCACAGGCCGCACACTTGTACGACGACGCGTCGGCGGGGTTGTGGTCCCCCAAAGGCATCCACTCCCCGCAGCCGTCCATGACGTGCCCACCGCTAGCCAGTGCGTGGTTTCTGCCACACTCCATGTACGTCACCTCTTCCACCCCCGGCGCCACGGCCGCCTGCCTCACCTTCTTGACGGAGCCGTTGGGGTACTTGACGTCCATGGCCTCCGCGGTGTCACTCGGCTAGTGTCTAAGTGTCTAATGCTCACGGATTTAGTTAGGTCAACGAAGGAGAGGGAAGCTCGTAAGATGTGAAAGGAAGGCTTGAGGTTAGAGTATAAAAAGAGCAACGGCGACGCTAAAAACAGATATTATTAATCCTGTAATTAGAAGTGACTACGGAAAAAAGAGAATATCCAAAAAATTATGCGATAAATTAATATTGGATCATATGAAACCGCACTGTTATATCCCGCGTCGCCGCCTGGGGGTATACATGCATGGAAACCCGGCCGTTTTTGTGTTAGACCTCGGTCATTTTTTAGCTGTCAATTTACTACTACATCATCAGATAGATGGACACGACGTGTGAAGATCACTATTGTACATTTGTGGCCCGTGTATTTTTTTAACACAGTATAGACGCAAGCGCTCATATATATGCCCATACACTCATCCTTATGAATGCACGCACACCCTACCTCTATGAGCACCCTCGAGAGACTGAGCCGGCATATAAATCTCACGCATGTTCAAAAAATAGCCTAAAATATTTTCACAAGGCATAACAAATCCCACTAATGCAACGCAACGAGAAATTTTACTTGAGAATCTGAAACATACCGATAATGAAACTTTGAATGATCTCTAGAAGACCCAGGCAATGGCAATGCCCTAACATCATTTCAAAAATCTTCCTTAATTTTACCATGATGAAGACTTTTGAATATCCCTCCTCGCTCAATGTAACACACCATCAAATAGTTAAACCAGCCACCGAACATCATGTTGCACAGCTCGGTCTGAATGATTTTCATTGCTGAGAATGCTCTTTCAGCTATTGTCCTCATTACCGGTAGTAGCAATGCCAACTCGACGAGGCGATAAACCATAGGAAACATGACATGCCGTTCAAGTTCAACTATCTTTTAGGATTGCAATATCATGACAAGTCTTCAATTCTTCTCATATGAATAATGAATAGCTCAAGGTTATCTTCTGTGTTCGCGTTCATACTTAGAGAAATACTCTTGATAAATCTCTGCGAGTCTCAAGCTTTTCCACATTGAACCTAGAAAATGAGTCTCTTGGGTCAAGACAAGAGAAGTTCTGGACCAGCTTTGAAGATACCTCATTAAAATGATGATCAAACTTTGTGGTGATGGAGTCTATAGCAATGATACGTCCATTTTGCATCATGTTTTCCTACTACTATTTATAGTGTTTTTATGCAATATAACAATTTATGGAGTAATTCTAATGCCTTTTCTCTCATAATATGTAAGGTTTACACAAAGGGGGAGAATACCGACAGCTAGAATTCTGGACCTGAAAAAGCTACGCCAGATATACCTATTCTGCACATCTCCAAATGAGATGAAATTTTACAGAGAATTGTTTTGAAATATAAAAAATATATTGGAATAAAGATATACCAGAGGGGGCAACCCAGGTGCCCACTAGGCACCAGGGCGCCAGCCCCTCCAGGCGCGCCCTGGTGGGTAGTGGGGGCCCTGGCCCACCTCTGGTGCCCATCTTCTGGTACATAAGGTCTTTTGACCTAGAAAAAATAAGGAGAGGACTTTCAGGATGGAGCGCCGCCGTCTCGAGGTGGAACTTGGGCAGGAGCACTTTTGCCCTCCGGTGGAGCGATTCTGCCGGGGAACTTCCCTCCGGGAGGGGGAAATCGAAGCCATCGTCATCACCAACAACCCTCTCATCTTGGGGAGGCCAATCTTCATCAACATCTTCAATAGCACCATCTCATCTCAAAACCTAGTGAAAGGATCGATATGGTTGACTAGAGGGGGACGGTTAATAGGCAACTACAAATTTTTAGCTTTTCTTAACAAATTAGGGTTAACACCAAATAGGTTGTCTAGATGTGCAACTAGGCGAGCAACCTGTATGATGATGATAACAACAACAACAAGAGCAAGCAAATGATACACCACAATCGAAGCTTGCACAAAGTAAAGGTAAGAGATAACCACAAGTGGAGACGAGGATGTGTTACCGAAGTTCCTTCCCTTTGAGAGGAAGTACGTCTCCGTTGGAGCGGTGTGGAGGCACAATGCTCCCCAAAAAGTCACTAGGACCACCGTATTCTCCTCACGCCCTCACACAACGAGAGATGCCGTGATTCAACTAGTGGTGCCCTTGAAGGCGGTGACTGGACCTTTACAAACATGGTTGGGGCTCTCTCCACAACTGAATTGCATGCTCCCAGCGATACCATGGAGCTTCACCACACTGGAATGTGGCTCCGAGATGAACTCAACCATCTAGAGTGCTCAAACACCCAAGAGTAACAAAATCCACACAAGAAAGTATGGGGGAATCAAATTTCCTTTGGTGGAAGTGTAGATCTAGGTCTCCTCCTTCAATCCCTAGCAAATCAACAAGTTTGAGTGGCTAGGGAGACAGACCGGGCAAGAAAGCTTGAAGGGCATTAATGGAGGAGAGAGAGAGAGGCAAGAGGTAAGGAGGTAGGTCGAAGAACCCCTTTTATATAGGGACCCCCATTTTCCAATCGTCACAGCAGATTTTACACTGTAGCAGTACAACCGCTCATGACCCCGGTACAACCGGGATTCACGGGTAAGCTGCAGGAACCCTAACAAGTGGTACAACCGGACGTAGGAGTGGTAGTATCGGTTCCATCGAGTAACTGGACCATCCGCTCGCCTACCGCCCAACAACCGCCCAGAACAGGAGGGAAGCACCCCTATGGCGATGGTCGAGCGGTAGTTGCACCGGAGCTACCGCCTGGCTCAAGATGCAGAGGCGACTAAGTCCAGAGCGGTAGAACTGCCCCGGTCACCAGTAGTACCGGTTAGCAGAGCATAACTGGGACAACCAGGCCACCACCGCCCAAGGATCTCCCCATCACAGAACCGAGTCCGGTGGTTGGGCGGTACCTGGCCGGTACAACCGCCCGTGAAGGACCCCCTAGTTTTCACAGAGCGGAGGAGGTACCACTGCCCGGGGGCAGCAGTACAACCATTGGGCATGTACCTGGGAGTAGCAACCCCAGGGTATCACCCCAGGGGCGGTGGCTGTGCCAATTTAACTGGGCAGGCGGTACAACCACCCATACGACAACCGCTTGGAGAGTAAACCACTGGTTTGGAAGGAAATGGAGACCTCTCTCTACTCGAACAGAAGGAAATGGTGGGTGAAGAGAGATGTGTACGTGCATTGATTCACCCAATATTTTCCGAAGTGGATTCCCTCTTAATAGTATGGGTTCGCTACGACCAAAGAAATAAACACACAGAGAACACCGTCTTCGATCTTTTCCTTCCGGAGGGAATGTCTAATCGTCTTGTACCCAATCATAGAGTACCTAAAGAACTTGGCACACGATTAGACCACAAAGAGAGTTGTCATCATCACCAAAACACAAAGATGAGAAATGCCCTAACAATCTCCCCCTTTTTGGTGGATAATGACAACTACAAGATTTGCACTGGAAGTCTAGAAAATGTAGTCGGGCTCCCCCTAGATGTGTGCACTGTTTTGATTTGCTTTTGGAATGCTAGTCACACATTAGGATGAATGCTCCCCCTAGATTTTATAGACCAACCAATACAAAAAAACTGAGAAGATAGACAATAAGCATACATGTAGAGCGTAAAGACCTTAATGAAAATATGATAGGATAGATAGGGAATGCATGTCTCACACCATGCAAGAGTCGCACCACAAGGTTCACACTTTAAAGGAAAGCAAATAGAAGTTCAAGTTCAACCCTCAACCCGAAGCAAAATGAAACACATCCCATGCAAATCCTGAGACCTAATAGAACACTCTCCCCCTTTGGCATCAAGACACCAAAAAGGAAAAGAGCGATGCTAACGCCCTAGAGCTCAGTAGTCCTCCTATGACTCCTCAATCTCATCAGGATCACCATGTTCAGTCTCCTCATCATCCTCGATGACATCATCATCAGCAGCAGAAGTGGAAGTAGCAGGATGGCCAGAGGCCTCATCATCAGTCCATGTGCTCTGCTCACATATCCACTTGTCCTCTGGAGTGATGCTCTTTTCGGATCCACTCTTCACTGGCATGTTGAGGTGCTTCATCATGGCAATCTGTCGGCATCGAGCAAGCTTCTCATTCACATGCACCTCATACAACCTCTTCTGAATGTGATACTGGAGGAAAAAAGTCTTCTTCACCTTAGCGGTGAGCTTAGTCACCCAGGAGGGCTTGGCACCCGCCTCCATCTCGAAATCCTCATCATCTGAAGTGGCATAAACATCCTCGGGGTCATCCGCAGGAAAGCGGGGCTCGACATGCTTTTTCTTCTTAAGTTGCTTGACCTCATGCACGGTGAGGTTATCTGGTGAGGTGAGAGGCTCTCCAGGACGACGAACAGCCCAAACTAAGTTCAGAAAGCACATGACAAAGGGAGCATAGGTGGGAACCTTACGGTAGATGACTATGCTATACATCTCCTCCCATAGCCACTTGGACACATCAATAGTAGCACCAGAGCCCACTTGAGTCTTCATAGAAACAAGAAAATCAACTAGGTACCAATAAATATCATCCTGATTTCCATCCTTGGGGAGAGGCACATCACGAAACACACGGTGCATGATATCATATACTTTCTCAAGATCCTTGGACTCACCAATGATGCCACGCCCATGAATATACATAGGAGCAAGCTTCTCCTTAGGCATGGAACGGGCACGGTCATGAGGACGAATGCCTCCATTCCCAGTGAGACCGACATCATCATAGCCGAGAGCATTGCACAAAGATCTCTAGGGCACTTCAAAGAACTCATCACGACACATGAAAGAGAGAGTGCGAGCATCGTCTTCACCAAAATGAATGGTTGCATAGAACTGATGAATAAGTTGAACATCAAAGTCACAGTTGATAGACATGAGCTTGACCAAATCAAACTCCTCACAGAGAGCCAAAGCCTCTCCAAAGTACTCCATATGTTGTTCCTCCAATGTTCAAGGTCAATGGTATATTGCTTGGTATACCGATTCTTGTGATGCTCGAACAACTCATGGACAATCCTCACTGGCATCTCATTGCAAAACTGAACAGTGGTCTAACGTGGCTCAACCGGAACCTCATAAGGATTCCTCTTCCGGAAGGCTTCCCAATCCTTTGCCTTCCACTTGTGCATAGGAAGGGCAACTCGTTGCTTGGCAGCAGCAGACTTTTCATGGCAGGTTGGCTTGGTGGGAACCACAACCTCTTCTTCCTCTTCAAAACAGGAGGGCACTTGCATCTACGGCTCGCTTCTTTGTCTTTGCACGAGGAGCAGAGTGAGAACCAGAGCCACTTGCACACACACACACACACACACGGGAAGCACACAAGAGACCCAAGAGAGATGAGAGGATTGCCACAAGAATGAAGGAATATATTGCTTGTGAATCAGAGAAGGTAAACACAGTGCAACATGGTTCAGGAATCCCGGTTGTACCAGATCTCCAACCGGTAGAACCACCCAAGTGGTTGTTCTACCCAAGAAGGGCGGTTGTACCGCTGGAAGCGAGCAGGTCCACCCGTGGGAGAGCAGGTACTTATGGGATTTGAATGAAAATGCAATATTCTAACTTCTAATGATGCACAAACAATAGTAGGATGCATATAGATCTCTTCCACCCAATAGTTTTGGACAAACAAATGCGAGATATCAATCAATGCCTTAAGAGGATGGATTCAAAGATTGAAACCCTAGAAAAGAGGAACGAGGCATTACCGGTATCCATGGGAAGATATCGGGAGGGTGGGGGCCTCCACGGAGCAAATACAATGAAGACCCACGGATCCGGAGCACCGGAGAGCACTCCATGGTGAGGGTAACGGCGACTGGTGGCTAGGGCAGGCGAGGCGAATGGGTACAAAGGGAGGAAGAAGATACCCCTTCGGCCCGACCCCTTTATATACCAGTCAGACCGTGAAGCGGTTGTACCGCCCTGAAGAGCGGTTGTACCGCTCCCTGGCACATACCAGTGCTTGCGGGCGGTACTTCCAATGCCTGGGAGGCGGCGGTCGTACCGCCTAGAACCGAGCAGTAGTACTGGTCAGGAGCCCAACCTGGGGAGCCAGCGGTAGAACCGTAGAGACCATCCTGGTGGAACTCTTGGGACGATACAACCAAGTGTCCGAGCGGTAGAACCGCCATGGGAACCGGTTGTACCGCCCAGTCAACATTACCCACACCATGACCAACTTGTGTGCAATTGGGAAAGATGGTTTAAGTGAAAAGAGAAGGCTTGGGATGGAGACACGACACTGGAATATGATGAGGTAAACTCCAAGAGTGTAAGAAGAAAGCAAGAAAATACCACTACTTGGAGGTTACAAACACCTAGGACCTAAAACAATCTAGCAAGAGCAAATAAGATCCAACGGAGCCAACCCTTTTCAAGGATACAAACGGGCGGTGGCCGAAGCCACCTATGTTTGAGTCAATTGGTATGGCACTGCGAAGATTTGAACCTTGAAACCATGACCAAAACTCATCTTTGAAGCACAAGTACCATAAAAAATGGCGAATGTGAAAGACTTGATTGTTTTATGCATAATGGGGGGAGGGAGAGTTCATTTAGAGAACAACACTCCCCCTATGTCCATGCCTACATCTAGAACAAGATAAAATAATGAATGTGGTGGGGTGTGCCTAGGTTCAAGCCACATTGCTCGAATCAATGATATTTAGCTCATGCATTAACTCGTGGAATCTTGCTTCATCTAGAGATTTGGTGAAAATATCCGCTAGTTGCTCTTGAGTGTTGTTGTAGATGATCTCAATATCTCCATGCTTGATGTGATCCCGAATGAAATGATGACGAATCTCAATGTGCTTCGTCTTACTATGTTGCACCGGACTGTGTAAAATCTTGATAGCACTTTCATTATCACATAGAAGAGGCACTTTGTCACAAGTGAAACCATAATCCTTTAAAGTTTGCCTCATACATAGCAATTGTGCACAACAACTTGTGGCGGCTACATACTCGACCTCGGTGAGGACAGTGACACACAATTTTGCTTCTTCGAAGACCAACTCACCAAAGAGCGACCAAGAAATTGGCATCCTCTGGAAGTTGACTTCCTCTCCACAGAATCGCCTGCGCAATCCGAGTCCGAATAACCCATGAGATCAAAGCTTGCTCCTTTGGGGTACCATAAGCCAAAGTTGGGGTATGAGCCAAATATTGAAAGGTTCGCTTGACCGCCACATAGTAGCTTTCCTTAGGTGCGGCTTGAAACCATTCACAAATTCCCACACTCAACATGATATCCGGTTTAGATGCACAAAGGTAAAGCAAGGATCCAATCATGGAATGATATACCTTTTGATCCACCACTTTACCATTGGGATCACTGTCAAGATTGTACTCCCTCCATCCTAAAATTCCTGTCTTAGATTTGTCTAAATACGGATGTATCAAGTCACGTTTTAGTATTAGATTCATCCGTATCTAAACAAATCTAAGACAAGAATTTTGGGACGGAGGGAGTATTTGGTGGGCATGGGAAACTTGACAGGCTTGACATCATTTAGCATGAATCTCTTGAGCATGTCTTGGGTATACTTAGCTTGGTTGATGAATGTTCCTTCTCTTCTTTGCTTGACTTCGAACCCAAGAAAGTGAAGGAAATATGCCCTAGAGGCAATAATAAAGTTGTTATTTATATTTCCTTATATCATGATAAATGTTTATTATTCATGCTAGAATTGTATTAACCGGAAACATAGTACTTGTGTGAATACATAGACAAACAGAGTGTCCCTAGTGTGCCTCTACTAGACTAGTTCGTTAATCAAAGATGGTTAACTTTCCAAACCATAGACATGTGTTGTCATTTGATCAATGGGATCACATCATTAGAGAATGATGTGATGGACAAGACGTATACATATTCCTCTAACTATGAGATTATACAACTCCTAAATACCGGAGGAACACTTTGTGTGCTATCAAACATCACAACGTAACTGGGTGATTAAAAAGATGCTCTACAGGTGTCTCCGATGGTGTTTGTTGAGTTGGCATAGATCAAGATTAGGATTTGTCACTCCGTATCGGAGAGGTATCTCTGGGCCCTCTCGGTAATGCACATCACTATAAGCCTTGCAAGCAATGTGACTAATGAGTTAGTTACGGTATGATGCATGACAGAACGAGTAAAGAGACTTGCTAGTAACGAGATTGAACTAGGTATGATGATACCGATGATCGAATCTCGGGCAAGTAACATACCGATGACAAAGGGAATAAAGTATGTTGTTATGCGGTTTGACCGATAAAGATCTTCGTAGAATATGTAGGAGCTAATATGAGTATCCAGGTTCCGCTATTGGTTATAGACCGGAGATGTGTCTCGGTCATGTCTACATAGTTCTCGAACCCGTAGGGTCCGCATGCTTATTGTTCGGTGGCGATTTGTATTATGAGTTATGTGATTTGATGACCGAAGTTTGTTCGGAGTCCCGGATGAGATCACTGAAATGATGAGGAGTCTCGAATTGGTCGAGAGGCAAAGATTGATATATTGGACGAAGGTATTCGGACACCAGAAATGTTTCGGGACGTTTCAGATATTTATCGGGGAACCGAGGGGTTACCGGAACCCCCCGGGGAAGTTATGGGCCCTAATGGGCCATAAGGGAGTAGGAGAGTGAAGGCCACAAGGTGGAGAGCCCCCCAAGGGTAGTACGAATTGGACTAGGGGGAGGGGGCGCGGCCCCCTTCCTTTCCCTCTCCCTCTCCTTCCCTCCTTCCCCTTCTTGGAATAGGAAAGGGGGGGGGCGAATCCTACTAGGAACGGAGTCCTAGTAGGACTCCCCCCATGGCGCACTTCCTCCTTGGCCGGCCTCCTCTTCCTCCCCCCTCCTTTATATACGTGGGCAGGGGGCACCCCGAAGGCACAACAGACAATCTCTTAGCCGTGTGTGGTGCCCCCCTCCACAGTTCAACACCTCGGTCATATCGTCGTAGTGCTTTGGTGAAGCCCTGCGCTGGTAACTTCATCATCACCATCACCACGCCGTCATTCTAACGGAACTCTCCCTCGTCCTCAACTGGATCAAGAGCTTGAGGGACGTCATCGTGCTGAACGTGTGCTGAACACGGAGGTGCCATATGTTCGGTACTTGGATTGGTTGGATCGTGAAGATGTTCGACTACATCAACCGTGTTACTAAACGCTTCCGCTTTCGGTCTACAAGGGTACGTGTACACACTCTCCCATCTCGTTGCTATGCATCTCCTAGATAGATCTTGCGTGATCGTAGGTAAATTTTTTGAAATACTACGTTCCCCAACAGTGGCATCCAAGCCAGGTCTATGCGTAGATGTTATATGCACGAGTAGAACGTAAAGAGTTTTGGGCGATAATAGTCATACTGCTTACCACCAACGTCTTACTTTGATTCGGCGGTATTGTTGGATGAAGCGGCCCGGACCGACATTACATGACCGTGTTCATGAGTCTGCTTCTACCGGCGTGCTTCACACACAGGTGGCTGGCGGGTGTCTGTTTCTCCAACTTTAGTTGAATCGAGTTTGACTACGGCCGGTCCTTGTTGAAGGTTAAAACAACACACTTGATGAAAAATCGTTGTGGTTTCGATGCGTAGGTAAGAACGGTTCTTGCTAGAAGCCCGTAGCAGCCACGTAAAACTTGCAACAACAAAGTAGAGGACGTCTAACTTGTTTTTGCAGGGCATGTCACTACAAAAAAATACACTTCCGTGATGATACATGTTTGTCACAGTAGGTCGCGTTTTTTGTCATGCATGTACATCCATGACAAATTTATGACAGAATCAAGATAGTCATACCTGTGCTGTCGTAGAAGTGTTCCATGACATTACCAAAATTATCATCACGGAAGTGTCCACTTCCATGACGATAAATCGCGCATCACAGAAGTGCTTTCGTCAAGGGTGACCGACACATGGCATCCACCGTAACGGAACGCCGTTAAGCTATCGGGTCGGGTTTTGGATCCGATAACCCGTTAACAGCCCCAACCAATGGGGATTTTGCACGTGTAAAATCATCATTGGCTGGAGGAAACACGTGTCGGCTCATCGCTGTGACAGATGTCATCCACTCATTGGACAGAAGGCGCCTATGATACGTCGACACGTGGCACGGCCCATGGAAAGCCTGTTAACGGCCTGTTCGCATATAGCCCATTTACAGCCCGCTAACCCAAGGCCCGTTACGCCCTATTCGAATTAGGCCCAGTAGCGTCATCTGGGCCATCCAATATGATTCCAGCCCGTTTTCACTTCTGGCCCATGTATGGCCCATGACGTCTTTCGGCCCATATGAGGCCCTATGTAACTCTTGGCCTATTAATGGCCCGTGGTGAAACTGGCCCGTAATGAACAGTGTATCACTTTACACCCATTAACGGCCCATGGTGAAAATGGCCCGTAAAGAACAGTGTATCACTTTATACCCATTAACGGCCCGTTATTCCGTTGGGCCGTTTCCAGCCCATGTTATCTTTCGGCCTTCTCAGAGCCCATTTATTCTTGGGCTATTTTCCAGCATTTGTTTACTTACGGCCCGTTACTGTCATTTTCTGCTTGTGGGCCAAATTCAGCCCGTGGTTACAGTCGGCCCATTTGTGGTCCGTTAATACGTTGGGCCATTTTCATAGCGTCATCAAATACGGCCTATTGACGATGGCCCATTATGGTCGGCCCATGAACGGACGATTCCAACTCTAGCCCGTTTACGACCAGAATGCGGTCTATTTGGCCCATGTTTGGCCAATCGATAATACGGCCCGTATAAGGTCCATTGATGATACGACCCTAGAAGGCCCATTGTTTCTACGACCCGTAGAAGGCCCATTGTTTCTACGGCCCGTAGAAGGCCCACTGTTTCTATGGCCCGTAGAGGGCCCACTGTTTATACGGCCCGTAGAAGGCCCACTGTTTCTACGGCCCGTAGGAGGCCCAGTGTCACTACAGTAAATATTAGCCCATGGTTATTGTGGCCTAGTTTTAAAAAATAGGTTATTGCAGCCACTAGCAAACCGCAGAAAAAGAACTGCACTGACTACAAGCAAACAAATAAACAAGACAACAAGGAAATAAATAAGCAAGCAACTTACACTAGGCTATCACGGCTATTACACATATTACATCCACTGGGCATCAAAGTTCGCCACCAGTGCAAATATAGGGAACACAGCAGCATATAAACGCCGCAGCAAAACAAGTCCAGAACTGAAACCACTTCAGAAGAGCTCAAGAAACAATATCCTGGGTACCCATAATGCTGGCAAGATGCTTAGCAAGCTTATTAACTTTCTCTTGTTTGGCGCTTAAGTCCTCCAGCGCTTGCTGTTGCACCAGAAACTATGCATCTGAATTCTGCAGGGACTTCCTCAGTCCTTTGGCTTCCCGTCGCATAACATCTGATCGATGTCTTTCAACTTGAAGTTGAGACTCAAGAAGCCGAACTGATTCATGCAATGAGTTCGAAGAGCTGGTGCCAGTAGTGGTAGCCAGTAACTCGAACACTACATCAAGACAGGACTTTGGGGTTGTCTCAGTGTCTTCAATATAGTTTTTATCAGCTTTCTTGGAGACCAACAGGGATGTCTCACTATCTTGAACCTTATCTGCATTACTTCCTTTACCATTGCATAACAGGGTACTCTTCTCCAATATTTTATCCGCGTTCTAAAAGAGAAACAAACAAACACATCTCAGGTTTACAATGTAGTATATGAAACTCAATTTGGTAAACCAGTTCAGTAGTAAGGTGGACAGGATAACAGCATGAAACAAACATATATCTATGTAGTATGGTCACTATGGTCTATATCATTCTAGTTTATGTTGCCAAATCAAGATAGATACAGTTCGAATAATATCTATTTAAGACAAAGCAGCATAGACAGAATATAAGTGTGGGAAACTACACAACAATAACAACACTTGTAATGTGCATGGCATGAGAACATAACTGTTTATTCAATTGAAACTGAAATCAACATAGAGCAAGTTACAACAACAAACAGCCAAACACGTTGAAGAAACAGGTTTAAAACATACCCGTTGCGCCATTGGAGTTTCAATTGCATCCTTCAAATTTGAAATTAGTTGGTATCGTAAATACAGTGATGCAAGAGCAAAGTAGTATGAACCATAGCTACGGAACCTGACCTGAGAACAATTCTTCTTCTGCTTTAAGCATTGACTTCGGGTTCGGAGTGGTGGTCCTCGTGATTTGGGCACTGCAGTTGCCTTACTAACTGCTCGTGTTTGGGTGCTTTGTGGTGGAGACGGTGCTGTGTCAACGGGAACTGGGTGTCTATCTGCTGGGGTTGGGGTTAGAAGGGGTGTAGCTGGTTCTCTGTCCAACTGGGTAGGGGTACAATCTGCATGAGTGTGGGTTATGTGTGGTGGGGCTGGTTCTTGGGCAAGTACAACCGTGGTTCTATCTACATCGACAGGTAGCACGATCTTTTCTGAAGACCGTGTTTTTACTCCCACAGATACTGCCATCACTCCCTCCAATTGAAATGGCTGATAAACAAGAAAAATAATTGAATGTACAGACATTGTAAGATAGACAGGTGCAATGGATAGTAGGGAAGAAAACAGGGCATGAAATAATTCACATTTATGTTGTCTAAGCAAACAGAATATCAGGCATAATTTCACATATATGATGGCTAATTAAACAGGATAGCATGACACAATTTCACATGTATGATGGCTAACTAAATAGGATAGAATGACATACTTCAAAATATGATGACTATGTAAACAGGATGACATGATATAACTATACGATGTGTCTATTAAAGTGGTTGGCATGCCATAAATCACAAACATGCCGTCGATGGAAACATGATGGCATGATATAATTCACGGATAGAATGACATAATTTAAAATATGATGACTATGTAAACAGGATGAGATGATATAACTATATTATGTCTTTAGAAAATGGGTTGGCATGCTGTCTATGTAAACATCATGGCATGACATAATTCAAATATATGATTTATATACTAAGGAAGTGAGCACAGGGCAATCGCATATATGATGTGTCTACTAAGGAGATGGCATTCAATATTGTGTATATGATGTAAAAACTAAGCATTGCAATACAACATATGCATTATATGAGTAATATAACCCTGCCAAGTTTGAGCATACACCTCAGGGGGATAATAGGACTGGTCATCTGCCTCTGAATCCTCCTCTGAAGAGCTATCTGTAACCAGCAAGATATCTGCTTTAGCAGGTAGCATTGTCTGCTCTGAAGACCTTGTTTTCACTCCAGATTTCTCCATCACCAATTCAAATGGCTGATGCACAGGAAGAGCAGTTGAATATACAAACATTGTGACAAAAGCAATGAGAAATACAAAAAAAGGACGACATGATATAATTCACATATATGACGCTTGCCTAAACAGCATGGCATTGCATAATTCACATACATAATGCCTTGCAACAAGATAACATTGCATAATTCACATATATAACGTCTTGCAACAAGATGGCATTGCATAATTCACATATATGGTAATTAGACACTAAACAGGTGGCATTGACACAAATCATGTCTAAACTAAGCAAATGACATAGCAATGCAAGATACCATACGCACGATATGAGCAACATAACCCTGCCAAGTTAGGGCATGCACCTCGGGGGGGGGGGGGAATATGACTGGTCATCTGTCTCTGAATCCTCCTCTGAGGAGCTATCGGTAACCAGCAAGACATGCGCTTCGTCAGATAGCATTGTCTGCTCTGAAGACCTTGTTTCCACTCCAGATTTTTCCATGACCGCGCCGAATGGCTGATGCACAGGGAAGAGTAATTGAATGTACTAAAGTTGTTGACAAATTTAACACGTAATAAAAAAATGATGGCATGATATAATTCACATATAAGATGACTGGTAACCAGGGTGGCATTGCAAAATTCACATATATGATGCCTGGCTAGACAAGATGGCATTGCATGATTCACATATACGATAAAGAAACTAAACAGATGGCATTGACACAAAGCATGTCTAAACTAAGCAGATGACATCTTTAATGTATACAGTAAGCAATGCAAGGCACCATATGCATGATATTACCAACATCAGCATGCCAAGTTAGAGCGAAGACCTCATGGGGTAAATAGGAGTGGTGTTCTCCTTCTGAATCCCCCTCAGAACAGTTATCTTCCTCTTGATTACGATCCGAAATGGGTGGAGGGGGGCTGCCTTTGCGCCCACCATGGAACGACGTCTGCATGA